>NC_090024.1:56000360-56652360 GCF_037176765.1 Anolis sagrei | reverse complement strand
CTAAGTCCCCCCTCGGGGGCTGAGAAGGACGAGGTATAAATGTTTGAAATAAATAAATATATAAATAATGCTGAGATATTGTGAGAATAAAATGGTGTATTTAGGGAATTTGTCACACAAATGGCATAGTTTTCAACCTAATTAAGATATGTTATGCTGGTATAGTGTTTTGGGTGTTGGACTACAAAACTCAGAAACCAAAGTTTGAATCCTTGTTTGGTCATGGAAGCCCACTGGAAAACCTTAAGTATGTCACACATTTTTGGCCTCAGAGGAAGACAAAAGTAAATCCCTCTCATCAAATTCTGCCAAAAAAAATCTGTGATAGGTTCACCTTAGGGTCACCACAACCCACAAATGACTTGAAAACACTCAACAACAAACCTGATTTTTAACCAAGTGTCTTAATTTCAGTGGTTAAACTGAACCAGAATTACTATCAACAGCTTCAAAGATAATAAGTGTCCTCACATCTAATTCGAAGCCCCCGGTGGCACAATGGGTTAAACCCTTGTTTAACTGGGTCAGTCAGGACTGTTGAATGACAGTCAGTGGTTGGAATCTAGGGAGAGTGGGTTATGCTTTCTCTTTCAGCTCCAGCTCCTCATGTGGAGACATGAGAGAAGCTTACCACAAGGATGGTAAAACATCAAACATCCGGGTGTCCCCTGGGCAACGTCCTTGCAGATGGCCTATTCTCTCACACCAGAAGTGACTTGCAGTTTCTCAAGTCTATCCTGACACTAACACACAAAATCTAATTTGTGTTAAATGAAAATCACATAATTTAAGCATTGAATCAATAGTCTATGACTACCTGTAGAACTTATTGGCGACTGATGAACTTGAAACTACTTGTATAAATGCAGGAATGTGACTTGAAGCGGACTGTCCCACCTCCCCCTGACCCCTGCTGCCCCATGAAACAATGTGCAAAGCAAACATTATTCCATGATTTATTTGTAATTTTCCCCTCTGAAAAAGTGGTATTTAATAGCCTGAATTTGGAAGAAGCTTCACAGCAGACATGTAATAATCAGAGAAATCCTTTCAGCAATTTTCCCTCTGATCTACCTGAATCCAAATCAACACACCCAGTATCTTTAAGACTATCATGCAATATAGATATGGACTGAATAAAATATCCATGGCAAGGCTGCTCAATGAGGTAAGATCAAAAGATAGCAATAGCTAGTTTTTATTTCAAACAGTTTCAGTCACTGATGTTCACCCTCAAGAGTACTTTTGAATATTTACAATCTAACAATGCACCTTCTGGGATTTTTTTTTAAAAAAACCATCACCTCCCATCTAAAGATGCACAAAAATGAAGTAAAAATAATAAACTTTAACATATTTAGAAGTAGCAAAGAAGAGTGGGCTGTATAAAAGAAGAACTTCTGGCAAAGATCTTTATGTCTATTTTGACAGCATTTTTTTTCATATAGTTTCACCATACCTAGATAAAATCACAGTAATGCAAAAATGGCAAAGTACATAAAGTCAAGAGAACCAGAATCCAAAGCAGATATGCAAACATAAATCCATAAACAAGAAAACATGAAATTCTTTCAAGATAAATCCTTACAAGAACAAAGATATAAACTAGAACAGGAAACTTGAATCATGAACTTGAGAGCAGAGACAAGAAATCCTTCCTTTTGCAATGTTGTCTCCTCTGAGAGCTAGAAGCCCCAATCCTCTTAATTTAAGCCTGTCCAGGTGCCCATGAGATCCTGCCAAACTCCCAGGCCTTCATAACATTATCTTTGATTCTTTTAGAATACCTCATTTATCTATTTCTCATTCCTTGCCATCTCAGACCTAATCTGGCTTCCCGAGGTAACTCTCCATCGGCCGATTCTCAAGGGAATTTTCACTTTCCACACTGGAATCCAAAACATCATCATCTGCAGCTGCCTGCAATTCTCTCTTATAGCTCCCAGACTCCTCGCCTTGAAACCTATCAATCCCCTCATCATCTGAAACTTCAGAAAAATCCTCTGCTGCTTGCTGAGCTACAACAGGGGGAGAGCAAATTTCCCACATCATTCTTCTGTCTCCTTCCCCCAACCCATCATCTTCTGGTTTCCTCTTGAATTCTGAACAATGTCGTCTCTGTATTATAGGTTTGTGCAGTTAAAAAGTAATATTGTCCCCGTGCTATTTATAGAAATGGTAATGCATGTTTCTGTCCTAGATATCTCCTGAAGAAACTCATTTTGGCACTATAAAGAGCAGAATTACCAGATGGAAAGATTTCTCAGTATGCTGTGATTGGCATATCCATGACAATGTGAATATGATACTCTTAAGTAAATCACAGCAATTCTATACTCCCCTCTACAGCATTTTCTTTCTACACTTCATAATAAGCTCCTCCATTTGCCCTCACTCTCCATATGTTGTCCTTGATTCTAAGTCACAATCAGATTATTTGAAGTGGAATTAGTAAAGCAGCTTGGAGCTAAAGTTTGCAAAAAAAAAAAACTTCTATGCTCTGTTATTGTCAACGAGTAAGCCCTCAGAAATGCCTTTCTGCACAAACACACTTTAGTTGACAATGCTTCTCCAAAGCGTACTGAAAGGTTTAAAAGGTAGAGTCTATAGAACACAGGTAGACAATGGCAGCACAAAAATAGCTCAAAGCAACATTTTTACCATTTAGTAGAAATTATGGCTAGGCCTTAATACTGCCACCAGATCTCATTTGATTTTGAAAGATAAGAAGGGTCAGCTATGGGAGACAACCAAGTAATACCAGGTGCTTTAGGCTATTTTTCAGAGGAAGGAGCTGGCAAAACCACCTCTCAGAAAACCCTATGAAATTCATGAAGTCACCATAAGTTGACAGGCAACTTGGAGGCGTATGCACACAACTGTACTTCCTTGCTAGGCTCCACGTCTGATCTGCATCCAGTTCCTTGTTGTTTTTAAACAAGATAGGATGCTCATTAAAGTATGCTTTTAAGGTGTGCATGCTAGGTACAGATTTTAATTTGTGTGTATTATTCAACTGTATTTTCCCACACATTAAAGCATGGTTCTCTGCACATTTGACATCTGTAAATTTTGCACATTTTTCAAATGTTTGATTTTCCCCTGCCCCAACCCCACACAGGTATGTGCCACAACCACTGGTATTCAATGTGAGGATGGTCCCACAACATGGAGTTTCCAGAGTGCAAATTGTGTTTTCCCTGTTTTAGATATACAAACCAAGAAAAGCCTATTCAAACTTGGACTAAAATTAGTTTTTTCACATACCCATTTCATGAATTTTACATCCAAATCTTTTACTGTATTTATGGCAACTCTGATGACATGCATTTAGATGTGCTCTGAGTTATATCCCTACATTGAGAGAAAATCGTGATAAAATAAAAAATAAGGTAAATAAAATGTGAATTAGTGATGGTTAGGCCATATTTCCTCAAACAGGTAAGAGAAAAGGTGTGTATCCCTTGGATTGCATATAGCTTAACAAGGCCATATGATAAATTTTAGATCCAAATCCTCTTTTCCCAATTTCCTAGACCATTTAAGTTCTCAGTTATTATGTATTGGTACCTCCATTCTAAACCTTGCTGCTGCTTCTTTTTTCTTTTTTTTTTTTACAATGAGTTGCAATATAGAGCCATTTCACATTATACAATGATAGTGTCATGAGTCCTAATACCATGGCTACACCCCATGGAATCCTGGGGTTTGTAGTATGTAGTTCCTTTGGCTGAGGCTGGAATTACACTGCCTTATATTCCAGTGTATATAAGTTTCTCAAGTCATTCCTCACACACACACACAAATCAGTCTAGACTGATATAATCCAATGCAGTCAGGCCCGTAGCCAGGATTTTGTTTCGGGGGGAGCTGAGTTTGATTCGGGGGGGGGGGGGCTGAGTCTGAGTGAAAGAGGGTCTACCCTAGCAAACCTTTTGTATCTTTACCCCAATACCCCCATACATATGGGATATATTGAGCATGGTGATCAGATCATGATATGAATAAACATAACAGTTTAAATAATGTACCAGTAAGGCCTTCTCGCAGACCACCATGAGAATTTCGGGGGGACGGGGACTGAAGCCCCCCAAGCCCCCCCCCCCGGCTACATGCCTGAATGCAGTTAATTCACATTCGAAAACTGGATTATAGGGCAGTGTAGATCCAGCACAATAATTCCTCATAACTTTCCATAAACAGCAAATCCAATGATTCCATTAACTGGAACCATAGCAATTAAAGTAGAATTTTGGTGCTACAATTTTATAGTGTGAAAAGGCCTATAGGAAGCTGCCTTATACTTAGTTAGATCATTGGCTCATTTAGCCCACTTCCACCAGTTTGTCCTGGAAACAGCTTACCACGTTTTCAGGTAGATTTTTTCTAGATGTACATGGAAGTCTTTGTATTATTTGATGGTCTCTCATCTGAATATTAATCAGCCCCAGTCTTGCTTAGCATCTAAAATCAGATGAGAATCATGGCATATTCAAAAGAGGGGTGGGCAAAGCTTCAGACCTTTTTAAAAAATATATTTTGGAGATTTGGATGATTAGTAAATACGAATCTCAGAATTACTATTTGGAAAGGATCCCTCCAAAGCAATTACAAGTCAAAACACATGCCTCTGAAATTTTTGGAGATATTAATGAAGATTTGTTGTTTTGGAGGGGTTTTTTGTCCAGTGTAACAATCCATCACCTGAAATTGTCTGGGGTGGGAGGAGCTAGAGGCTGAGGTGGAAGAGGGGGGTCAGCTGAATGCTGTTTTTCCTCTTTATCAGCCAATCAGAAGAAGAAAGCCAAGTCATATGGCTTTCTGCAAAGCTGATTTACTCCCCCCAGCATCTGTGTCTTTGTGAATTCTGTTTCTATCTGTCTCTTCATCCAGTCTATAACCTTCCTCTGTCGAAATTATATCCAACCCCAAACTGCAGCCCCATTCTTCTGGCACGAGCAGAATTCTGGGAAATGTATTTTGGGAAGACTAGGACCACTGTTGCAGAATATTGAAAAGGTCCTGCCCTAAACTGCATTTCCCAGAATTCTACTCACACCAGAAGAATGGGGCTGCCCACATTAAAACACCAGTGTAGGTTAATCACATGTTCTTAAATTGGAAAAAATCTGTACAATCAGTGGATTGATACATTTTTCTTTGAAACTTAGCAATCTTGCTGCCCTGCTCATGTTGTCTCACTTTGAAGGAATACCACTTGTCATTAAAAAAACCAACGTTTTTATTTGAAACAACCTAAAGAAATTCCTTGTGTCTGTCCAAGGAAGAATTGTCAAAGTAACATCCAGGCAATTTCACCAACACCAATGGAATATTATATGATAAATGTGTACATCCTATTTCTGTACTTTTTCTGCAGTCAGTCTCAAGAAAGGTTTACATGGTACAGGCACAGGGAAATGGCCCAGGACCTGCAACTGTTCCTCCCTATTAATTGTGTCCATTTAAAATCCAACTTCAATAGGTGCACAGCACTTTACAATGAATGTTTT
This sequence comes from Anolis sagrei, assembly GCF_037176765.1. Taxonomy (NCBI): domain Eukaryota; kingdom Metazoa; phylum Chordata; class Lepidosauria; order Squamata; family Anolidae; genus Anolis; species Anolis sagrei. Next base: position 56,646,847 of record NC_090024.1, on the reverse strand, counting down.
CAAGATACTGACACCCTGATGGAAGAGTTTGAACTGTGGTGTAGAAAATAGAAAAAAGATTACACCTGCAGAAACCCATCAAATGCACTTGAAGCATATCTTGTCTGTGATAGACAGTTTTCCCAAATATTAAGAAACTTCTTCAGAGTTCTGCAACATTGCCAGTGTCAATAGCTACAAATGAAAGGTCATTTTCAACTCTTAAAAGTTTGAAAACATACATCAAATGTACAATGGAGGCAAGAACGACTAAATGGACTTGCACTCTTGAGTGTCCACTGAAATTTATTGATGAAGCATGATTTCTTCCAAAGTGTACTGTAACATTTCCCAGAATTCTGCTTGTGCCAGAAGAATGGGGCTGCCCATGTTAAATCCCCAGTATAGATTAATCACAGGTGCTTGGGTTGGAAAAAATTCTTTAAAAGCAGTGGAAAGACCGATTGTTCTGAAACTTGCTGCCCTGCTCATGTTGTCTCAATATGCCACAATTTGAGGGGATACTTCTTATAGTTATATATATATTAATAGGAAGTAGTGTATTAGCTCCACTGCTGCAATCTCCCTGTGCTCCATCTCAATGGCAAAAGCAGAAAAACAAATCAGGCCTTAATGATCTGAGATAGGGCTATATGTTTACAACTGGGCTATATGTTTACACAGACACGAATCCCATTCTGTGCAATTGTGAGACTTATTCCCTTGAAAGGAAATTTCAGAATAAATTCCTAGTGTGAAAATAGTCTAGAAAACAGCCAAAGAAATACACACAAGACTAATAGGCTTGGGCAGTTTCGTTCGTTAATTTCGTAATTCGTTATTAATTCGTATTTAAATTAGCTTACGATCCAATATTGAGCCATGCAGGAATAGTGTGAGAAGTAAATTAGATTCGAAACATTTTTTTCAATTTATTTCATAATTATTTAGTAATTATTTTGTCAATTATTTTGTAATTATTTCGTAATTAATTCATAATTATTTTCTCATGTCTGGTGCAAGTTTTATAGTTGTTGTGTGTTTTATCACACCAACAGTCAACAACAGAGGGAGAGGGAAGCTTCAGAAGTTCCCCCTGTCCCATTTGGAGGTTTTTTTTAGCATATTGCGCAATCGCGTCCGCCATTAACGAATCAATTCGTAATTATACACAATTTCATATATTTCGAAATTTTTAAAAGGAAAATTTCATAATTATTTAAAAAAGCGAAACGCAAGGGCCCCCTAAAAACAAAACGGGTTTAAAACCAAATTTTTCCGTGGTTACCCAAGCCTAAAGAGTAAACCTCAGAAACATAATGATAGATGACAGCGTTAATTCTATTTTTGGTTGAGCATTTCTCAGTTTTTGTAAGAATTATCTGTTGCATTTGTACCTACAGTGGAGCAATTTCTGAAATGGTTTCCTATATTTTTTATAAATTAGATATTTTATACTTCCATTCCTTGACTTTGTTTTCCCCTTTGGATAACCTTAGAAAATATTAATTACGGACAAATAAGCATATGAAAATATTCATGTCTGTAAACTTGCTTTTAATTACAGAGAAATAGAATTCTTATTATGTTGAACCTGCTTTATGGAAACTACAGTTTATTTGCATAGAAGGCACTTGTAATAGGGTGAAGAGATGAGAAAACCACTCAGCCTGGTATTTCACTTTAAGTGATCATTATTTAATTTCCATGTTCTTAGTTTTGTGATATAATGAAGGGACAGAATATAGGTTTGCAATAGCCGAAAAACTAGGATGATGAGGCCAGAAGGTTTCAGAACCCAAGTCCCAAGAATGGTCCCTGGTGTTAGGGGAATGAGGGCAGGTCCTAGTAATGCCATTGAGTGAAGCATCAGTCACAAATACTAAGAACACTTCATTCAAATGAAAGAAAAAAGAGGAAACCTTCATCTGGTTGTAATTTAAGTTTTCCAAGTACTGTATAGAAGGAGCAGCTTCCAGTTCTGTTTCAGCATCATTGAACACAGTTATAGTCTGAACATTGACAGTTTTTCACGCATTGCTTTGGGGGAGAAAATCCCACCATTTCCCTGCTTTGTTTTAACAGCTTATTAAGCATTCATTTTATATGTTGTAGTCTTATGAAAACAATAATATATTTTTAAAATTCCAAGTTAAAAGAAATTTTGAACATTTTGTTTTAAATGCATTTTGTCAAATAGCTAGTGTTCTTTTTTTTTTAAAAAAAAAACAATCAAGTCGTGATTTTTTTCTTTATTTTCAAAATCACAACTATTTGAAACCATCAAGCCAATCATATCTGTACATAGATATTAGTCTGTTGCTGTTGCTGCTGCTGCTCCGGCTGTTGTTTGCTGTTAAGCAATTGTAGAAAATATGCATATTGTTTGAATTAAAGTGTGAGATAAATATGGTAAATGTCAGCATAATATATTGGTAAAAACATAGTAAATTATAATTAATTCTGACAATATGCATCATTTCAGTGTACAGTTTGATAGAACTGATAATAACTGGGGCATTAAATGAAAGCTTTTATTGTGTAACATCTTTTCTTTGTGTAACATCTGAGGGTAGCTACTGGTCTTCACTTTAGCTCCGTCTCTTGGCCATTATACTAAGAAAATATAGATGTGGTGGAGACTAAGCATAAGTGGCCAGTCTATTTCTTGTCCGTATGAATTTCCTATACTTGTTTTGCATTAGTGCTCAATTAAAAACACAATCTATAGGAACATTTGCATTTAAATTAACTTTTCAAAGTATTTTTTATTAAAATATGAATTACAAATAATTGCTTAGTTTCAAAATACATCTTTATTTTGATACATATTTGGGGTCAAAACCTGTGTTGGAACATTTAAAAATATGAAAGATCAAAGTTCACATGGATCCCTAGTAGGAACTAGCTTTACCTTTAGTTTGCTTGCTCTGTTATTTGCTTCTACTATGCTATGATTTTGTTGACATTCACTGAGCAATTAGAAGCTTTTTTCTAAGTAATGGATTCAGCTAAGATGTTGGAAGAAACTGTTGATCCTGTCTCTTTTAACAATACAGATCAAAATGTTTTTGAGCCTATTCAGCAATTACAGTGTGATTTTCAAAGGTAATTGCAAGTGGCTAAGACAGATTGCCGAATGACATGGTGAAATGTCATGGTCAAAGAACTGTATTGTTATTTGTGAATTTCTTCATACACACCTCCAACTTTATAAGACAAGATCCTCACTTAAAATAACAGCAACAGAAGTCTGACATTTTACAAAAAGTAGATGCTGCTAGAAAGCAAACAGGCATTAAGATATTACAACTACACGAAAGAAAAAGAGTAAAACATTGTGATTGTGTTACCACCACTATTTTGTTAGGCCTGAGAGAAATTGTTGTGGAAAGATGTGCCAAGCCATTACGTTGTAAACTTTATTCATTTCAGCAGGATTCACACTCCCTTTTTTAAGTTTGAAAAAATGAGACACAAAGAAAACAAATGGAATAAGCGGCCATCTTCCATCAGATAATATTTTTTTTACCATCTGCCCAAAGACAATGCAGTAGGCTGTATTTTATGAAGAGCAGTATCAAAATCTACAGCATTTTTATGCCTCAGTGATGCAACTTTTGCTATGACTTTCATTCTTGAGAAGGTAGCTGGAAGTCATTGCAGCCTTTAGAGTTGCAGTGTGTAAAGGATTCCCACCTGTTGTTATTTTTAATCAAGAATCAATTCACACTTTAGCAAATTCTGAAAAGGAAAGATATCCTTCCTTCTAAATATAAATGAGTAAAACTTTCAACATCAACAAGAAGCTAATTATCATATAACAAAGAACCATTCCCTCTTTTATTAATGCATTTACAGGATAACAATTTTTCCAAAGGCCAACTATGTTGTAGTGATCAAATCACAAATCCTGATTTACCTTTTAAGCTTTCTGGGGCTGTGTAGATGTTCACTACAGTATTCGTTGTAACAAAATGTTTGAAGCTCTTTACCTTAGTGACAAGGCACACATTTGAGATGTAGGCTCATCTATATGGGTCAAATGAGATAGGGTGAGATAAATTGGATTATGTTATCCACATGATACATGGTGAAAGGTCACTTAAATGCCCACCAAGGCTGCTTAACATGGCCATATTTTAAAAAGTAGGGGATGTTCTATAGCTCACTGGAAGCCTTGCTGTTTGCCTTCTCTTTCGGGCAGTATAAACAGTTCTGCATTGGAAAGACCTGTGCCTTTTCAAATGGCATTCCACTTTTTCTGGCCTCAGGTGACCTGGGGACAGCAAATGGCACTTACCATTACCCCGTGTCCTTTGCTTAGTGATAACCTCCAAGCATGAAATTGCTGGTGGTCATCTCTAAATATGCTGGCCAGAACACCAGAGCAATTTGCAAAGGGTGGGGAAAAGGAGAGGGTGATTTCTCCTTTCTCTCCTCTCCTTGTTGCTCTGGTGCTCCAACCAGCATCAGTAGAAACATTAAATGATAACCTCCAGCAATTTTGTGCCCAAGGGCATGATGGAGACTGTAAGGATGGCCATGCAGACTATATTGTTATACAATAATACTAATATATTAAACATAATACTAGTGATAATATATAGTAATATATGTTATGATGTTTTATTATTGTATATTTGTATATGTAAGTTGCAATGTTTTTGATTGTGAGCCACTTTGATTCTCTATATAGAGAGATAAAGTGGGATATAAATTAATAAATACTTCCCATTGTAGGACCCACTCTGTGCCATTCAGTATGGACTAGGGCTGTGCACCATTCCATTTTTCAAAATGGGCTCTGGATGATTTGGGTTTTTTTGGCCGACGGATCGCCAACAATAATATGGGTGACAGCCACATTTTTTTCAGCTGGAACAAAACATGTGGTGGCCGAAAATATCTGCTTTGAGTTCATTTGGCTCCACATGGAGCATGAAGTGCACCAGTTTCCCAGTGAGCCCTACTGCCTGAGCCAATCAGAAGAAGAAAGTCGCTCACACGTCTTTTAGTCAAGTTGGTCTATGCGAGCACCTCTCTTTTTCGGTAGTGTCCTGGATATTGAGAGAGAGAGGTCATGTGATAGCTAGCTCCATTCATTGTATCTCTCGGTGCTATCACTGTTTTGGATAGCTTTTTGCCTCAATTCTTTTCCTCTCACAATTTAATTACATTTTCTTAATGTAATATATCTCAGTCCTTACTTTGTTGAATATTTTGCTAAGGAAATAAGAGTAGGCATGCATTGGGGAGGCTTTGAAAGGACAATTTCAGGGGGTGTTTGTTTAAATATTGTGATGCTTTAGTGAAGGAAGGGGATAGCCTGACTCCTTTGAGTCCCCACGGGGAGAATTTAATTCCCCAGGTTTAGTTGAAGGAAATTCTCTCTCACAAGAAGTCTGAGCCTATCCCCCAAATATAGATAGATAGATAGATAGATAGATAGATAGATAGATAGAGGTGGTGTGGGTGCTGGTGGGTCAAGTGGGTCAAGTGGCCAGGCTTTCAGGGGAGCAAAAGCCAGAGGTAGAGGGAGCGGTACTACTGAATATCAATCAGATCCTTCCAAGGGATAACTTTTTGAGTTTTCTTAAAGGAGATTTTATTTCTACAAACTAAGAATTTCCTAGAAATTAGTGGATGACCCCAACATTCTGAAACTTGGTGAGCTTGCAGTGGTAAATGTGTCCTCCAAGTGTGGCCATTTTCATTATAATAGCAGAAAAGTGATGGAAAGGGGAGACTGGGAAGTTCCCTCATTGATGTCAATGGGCTGAATCTTCCCAGGATGAAAACGGATCATCAGACTGCCAGATTGAAAAACAACATTTTGCCCTCCTAAATTTGGGTAGCTCCTGAAAAAAAAATAGAACCCTTATAAGTTTCTAAGTGGCTTTTCATTGGGCACTGCTAGTTCATAGGGCTTTGTTTTCATAAAAGTTTTTTTGTGTTCTTCCATTTAGAATTTTCAGATAAGAGTCAGGTGGAGAGGATTTCAGAATAACTGAGATGTGATAACTGAGAGAAATTGAACCATTTGGAAGCAGTAAAATAGCTCATCAGGAGCTAAATTTAGTCCAGTGAAATGCAAGACTAGGTGTATTTACTCAGAAGTAAGAGCCACTGTGTTTTATGAGCTGTACTCTTCAGTAAGTGTGTATAGAACTACATTTCCTCACACTTTATGTGGTTTCCCTTTGTGTGTTCTACAATAAAGTGTCATTGGTATCATTTCTGAAATGATGAAATACATGTGGGATGACAATTGGAGTCCCAGAAACGAGGGGATTTGTTTCTGGACCTCATCAGGAGTTAAAACCTCTGTCTCTACACATAATGAACCTGAACTTGACCTTGCAGTAGATTTGGTTACTACGTTGGTTCCTAACTTCAATAGGGGAAAAAAGCAGCATCTGATACATAGATGGAACTTAAATCTGGTATGGTTAAAAAGTTCAGAAGTGAGCAGGAAAGAGCTATGCAATTTTCACCCAGCTTTAGAATCATTGTTGCTGTGCAAAATGTTGCAATAAAAACACACATCATGCCTCCGGTGGGCATCTTTAGACCATCTGTCATGAACATTTGGCCTTAGGGCCAAGAAAAGAAGCCTGGATAAAATAAAGCCCTGAATACAACAGTCTACATTCATTACAAAAAAATATTTTCATTATGTTTCCTGTGTGTAGAGAATTATTTTCATTTATTACTCTAAGCTGGCTTTAGACATCAAGGGAGCCTGTAGCTGCTGGGGCTGCCTTTAAAAGCCCTTTCACAAAAGCCAAAATGAAAACAATGGTGGAATGTAATGAGATTTTTATCCTGGGTCTCCATGATATTTTATGAGGAAAAAGTCTTTGCTGTAATCTAATGAAAATATTGGGTCCCCCACCCCTATTTTAATTTTATCCTGAAAACCAGCATTGCTTTATTTGCTTGCTTCTTTCTGTAGTATTGGCTTCTTTTTCTATAAATCTTTTCCAGATCATCTTATTTCATGTACCTGAAAGATCTTTATTTGGGTTGAAGGTCAGGAGTTCCAAAAATTTCAGCTGAGCAATATGAGTATCACAGTTTGAAGAATCTCATTCAAATTCCCTTTGTTGTGTTTATATTATAGTATTACCCATCTAAATATTGTGAAACTGTATCTCCCATCAACTGTGTCAAGATTACAGAAGCTACAGTCCAACTTTTAGAGGGCTGTACATTTCCATTGCTTAGTCTAAGAACAACTTGGGTGGCTCACATTCCAACATAAATCAGAATAAAAGGAATTTCTCATGATGGAGCTATACTACCTCCATTATCAGAAGCAAAATGACTCTGGTTATCAATTTCCATGGAACGTGAGCAGGAGATACCTTTTGTAATATCTAACAAATAGTCCTCCCATACACTTATCTGGGAGGCAGGATACTTGACAAGGTATGTTTTTGGTCTGTTGACATCTAGCTGCCTTTATACATGAAACAAAGAAGAGGTTTGAATGGGCTTGACTGAAACAATTTCTTAGGTATACAGTATCAAGCTGGTTTTCTTGGTTGAATCTTGCTTGTAAAAAGACATATGTTATCACAATATTTACTATTTATGTATTTGTTCATGTAAAGTGTGGATGTTATTGGCTAGAATACAATAAATGAAACTCTGCTTATACCACATGCTTCCTGGTCCTTCTCTACAATACCCTCTCCACATCTCCCGAGGAAATTAAAAAATGTGTTTCACCATGGTATATGAGAAAGGAAGATACAGTTGACATATGGAATGGAAATGGTTATACCTTGTTTCATAAAATTTGGATGAATTGATATATGCTAGAGATGTGCGAAACATATGAAATCTAATTAGTAATTAATAATTTTGTTTTGCTTTAGGACTACGTAGAAGAGCCTATAGTCACATTTGGAAGTATAAATACAAATCCCATTACTTTAAAGAGTTTGCATCACATATTTTTGCAAGACTTTCATTGCTTGTTAATATATTAGGTTTTTGGAGGTAGGATTTTTTATTCTAACTTCTTTACAAATATCCATATTTGACTGACAGTATTATGACTCAAGAGACACTTTGAGTTGGATTCACTTACTGGAGTTTTCATCCCCATCACTGCAAATGACATTTCTGAAATATATATCACAAAGCATTGTCATTGGACAAATAATAGGGCTGCATGATAGTAACTCTTATACACATAGTCTTCTGTACTTCATTGATGGGTCCTGCTCTTGCCTACTGTAAAGAGAAGAAAAGCTCAGATCCATCAAGAGATATAATAAGAAGGACACAGATCACTATGTGAAAGAGCAATGCCCACACTCAGTAGAAATCGGATAACCATCAGTGCCGAGAAAGCAGAAATTGAAGGAAAGGTGATGTTCCTTGTGAACTGATAACATAGGCTGAAAGAGCAAGAAGAGTATCTGTTTGCAGAATTGTATTACATGTCTTCCTGTGAAGAAGCATGAAAGATAACACATGCTAGTTCTGGGTAAAAGCATAAACCTGTGGCTGTGTTTGTATGAGAGAGAGGGGGGCATATTTAATTTCCATCTCTCAAATATAAGGGACTTGCCATATTGACCATGAAACAAAATCCAAAATGAAAATCACAGTGATTTATTAAGCCAACCAAAAGAGCACTACCTTTTAAAGCCTACCCCAAGCAGGGCATAGACCTGTGATCTTTTGCTGAATGGTCTTTTCACTATATATACCTGATAAAAAGTCAATGCTAGCATGATAAATTTTCCAAAGTTTTTCTTGTTTTATGTCATCTCTGAAAAAGTTCATAGCACCATCTGTGGTTATAATACAATACTGAAACAGTTGTCGTAAATCAGTATACAAATATATTCATTCCAATTTAAAGGACAGACTTGAAGGCCCCATTATTGACTACCAACATTTCAGGAAAGCCTGGTGAATTACAGTAAAAAGGAAGAGGGAGGAAATAAGAAAAGGAGTGAGAAGGGGAAGCAACAAGATAACGAAATTGCTTGATTTAAGCACACATGCCCTGTAATAGCTCAATTACAAGGTTGCTGATGCTTTGCTGCTAAATTTACATTTGATTTTATCATGAAGACTGCAGACAAAACTGGGAGTACCCAAGATAATCAATTCTAAAATATTCAAGATATCTATGAGCTCATTGAGAAGGAATGGTGCCAGAAAATAACATCAAGACATTTATCATCACTTGATTCTAGCAGTATGGAGGATGGAAAACAACATATACAATATTTTAAAACAGATGTTCTGTATGCTTTTTAGGGGGGGGGGAGGGGAGAAAACTACACATAACTAAGTGACACATTCAAGGTATTTATGAAGTGAATAACTGTTCTTAAAATGCAATTTCTTGTATGATCACTCATTGATTGTCATTTGTTGTATTATTTAAAGTGGAACATTTCAAATTCTCCCAACAAATGGCATGGGTTTTTTCAATTTGAACAAACTATGGCAAGAAATTAAATTGTGTTTATATTTTCCCTTTCCCCTCTATCTTACTAATATTAACCATGCTAACCAGAAGTGCAATAAGAACAAGACTGATGTAATAAATGTTTAAAGTAGTTAACAAATTATCTTCTCAATTTATTAGACCAGAGAAAGAAGCAATTCATCCTGGAGATAGTCATGGGGCACAACTACACTAACACTATAATGGAGATTTGACCTGGTTTTGTTGTGTGGGTACTGAGACCCCTTCTACACTGCCACATAAAATCCAGATTATCTGCTTTGAACTGAATTATAAGACAGTGTACAGTAGTTATATAATTCATTTTAAGGCAAAGAATGTGGTTTATCTGCTTGATAATCTGAATTAAATGGCAGTGTAGAAGAGGCTTTCAATTGCCACACCTGGAACTCCACTGAGGCCAGGATAGTGATTACATTGAACAAAAAAAAATGCTGTGCAGGTTTTTTTTTTTTTTTTGTTTCTAGCATAGATGTGCTGATGCTCACCAAAGGCATAGGTGGTGAAAAAAGAGGCGAACTGATTTGAGGCATGGACAATGATTACATTGAAAATGGGAAAATTCTGCGCAGGTTTCCCCCCTTTAATTCCTGCAGAGATGTGTATCAGTGCACCAGAGGTATAAGGAATAAAAAAAAGAAGGAGTGGGGAGGGATAGCTAAGAGTGGTTGTGTTCAATTATCCCTTCCAGGGGATCGGTTTACCCCCTGCTGACCAGTCATGCCCTTGGGGTGTTTCTTGGCAGCCCCTGTACTGGATTCTTTTTACTATGCTTCAGCAGGGGAGAGTGCAGCATATTTTATGGCTTAACTCAAGCATTCCTGTGATTTTTTAAAAGCACACTGTAGCTTGCACTGGTGGCACGCATTTTGTGACCACCATAGTTTTAAGTTGTCTTGAAGCCACATTATCCTCTGTGTGTAAATGGTGCCTTGGTTAGAGACAGGAATAATACAATAGTAAGGCCATATAAAATCCAGATTATCTGTGTTGAACTGGATACTGTAGCAGTACAGACTCGTATAATCCAGTTCAAAGCAGAGAATGTGGATTCTCTGCTTTAATAATCTGGATTGTATGGCAGTGTAGAGGCTTTTGTTATGGATAACCAAGGAGCTGGCCTTGCATCAGTAGGTGCTTGTTTCGAAATCCTTTCTCTAGGGGCCCCTGATAGGGCCAATATTCTGGGTCCTTTTGAATTTTTACCTAAGGCATCCAAACAAGTGTATCAGGTCACCATTAGGTCTCTATGCAGGCTTTCTGGAATGTATCAATAATGCGCCAGGAGGCTGGGGGGGGGGGGGAGGCGGGAATCAATCTCCGCCTACTGCCTTCTGGTGCACCATTGGTTTGTTCCAGGAAGTATGCAGAGGCCTAATGGTGACCAGGTAAGTTTTCTTTTATTTTTAAGGCTTTTAGGGGAGTTGAAGTTACCATGCTGGCATGGGGACAACCCCCAGGAAAGTAGTCTTTTTTGGGTGCCCGCGGGGACAGTAACGTGAGCCAAAACAGGTTACTTTAATCCATTTTTGCCTGCAATAAATTGCAGTCTGGAAGCGCCCTAGGGCCCCTTCTATACTGCCAGATAAAATCCAGATTGTCTGCTTTGAACTTGATTAAACGGCAGTGTAGAAGGGGTCTAAGAGTTGTAAAATGAGTGGCTAATTTAATTAGCTACTGCAGAGACCTGACTTTTTTTCAAGATTTATAGAGAGGAAAAAGTCAACTAATCAAGGCTGCCATATAATCCAGACTATCAAAGCAGATAACCCACATTATCTGCTTTGAACTGGATTATATGAATCTACACTGCCATATAATCCTGTTCAAAGCAGATAATCTGTATTTTATCTGGTAGTGTAGAAGGGGCTCAGAACAAAATGATTATTCATCACACTCAGAGATGAAAGATAGAAAAACTGTTGATATTTTTCATATGAGAACAATTGAAGGAGCTGAAACTCTTTGGATAGTTCACAAAGTAGAGATATTACCATAATAAAAAAAATGAAATGGTTACAGCATAAAATTGATAACAATGGAAAGATCTAAATGATATGAGTGCTGTTTTTAGCTGGTTGTCCAAAGATCACAAACTAGACAACAAGCAAAAATCTTAAGAGTAAGCAACTCCACAGTTGGTATAGCAATGGACAATAAACACTTTTTACTCATCATCTGCCTGACTTCAATTCGTGGAGACACGAAGAGCACCTCTGAAGGTGATACTCAGATTGCAGGAGAAGCTCTACAAGTAACCTATTATCAAGTCAGTTATGGCTTGAGGAGATGCATTCAGCATTTTGAATTGGGGTCAGATGTCTACTAGAATTATGGATGGAAAGAATATTCAAAATATTTGAAAACTGTCAAAGAAAAATGGTCAATTTAAGAGAAAATTTGGAATGATAACACTCTATGCTCTTTGGGACTTATTCTATTAAAATTGCATGCAATTGTTTTGTGTAGAAAACATTTTCTTGAATGAAAGCAGTATTGTATGTGCAGAATAATGCACAAGCTGGAAATAGACTTCAGAAACTGTATCATTTTTGAAGACTTTCTCACAGTAGGAACAAAATTGCTAAAATTAGAAAAGAATTACATCTCTAACTAGAATCCTGTGTAGAGCACAAATACTGGCCACTTTGAATGACAGCCCATATGTAACACAGCTGTAATCCAAATGAGAAGTTGTGAGAGTGGGAATAATTGTAGCTAGGATGTTGCTGTGCAGATAAGGCCTTAGTTAGTAAATTAGCCTAAGCGGATAAAATAAGCATGATGTAATAAAATTGCTACTGAGGGAGGTGGGAAACCTTGAGAGCAATACAGACCAGCACACTCAGCTAAATAAGAAAAGTAACAGCTAAGGAAAGGGTTAAAAGGAGCTTTGAGGGATAAATATTAGTATGATGAAGGCACAAGAGTCAATTCAATGTATATCTAGAAGTCTCCTCCACCTCTTCAGTTCAAAGTTGATTTTCTTCCTGTAAGCTTTCTTCACTGTCCAGCTTTAATATGTAGATTAGCAGAGAAAAAGGAGCAGCTAGAACGTGTGGAGGGTGCTAAGACGGTTGAGCAATGACCCCTACTAATACCCAACTAATACCCATGCCAACATAAAGGCAAATCAGATAGCACACCAACTCTTGAAGAATGGGAAACTCAACCTTGCCACCAAAGTAGGAAAGAAACCAATAGCCAAACAACCAGAGATTGAGAACAACAACGTTCATGAACCCTTTACATCTACTGAATTAGACATGGCTCTCAATAAATGTAAGAATGGCAAAGCAGCTGGCCTGGATGATCTACAGATGGAAGAAATCAAGAACTTTGGTCCAAAAGCAAGGCGCTGGCTGCTGGAGCTGATGAACAACTGCACTGCATCTTGTCAGATCCCCAAAATCTGGAGGAAAGCAAGACTCATCGCCATCTTGAAGCCAGGCAAAGACCGTAATGATCCAAAAAGCTACAGACTGGGTTATCTGAATCCACACTATCATATAATCCAGTTTAATGTGGATTTTATACAGCTGTGTGAAGGGGCCCTAGATCTATCAAGATGTAGTGGTTTGAGCTTTGGAATGTATCTTTGGAGACCAAGATCTAAATCCCTGTTGATTCTGTATACCACTGGATGATATTGGGGCCATCACATTCTCCCAACTTTGATGGGAGGCAAAGGTCAATCTCCTCTGAACTAATCTTACCAAGAAAACCCTTTGATAAATTTGTCTTAGAGTCTCCTTATGTCCAAAGCAGCTTTGAAGGTACACAACAACAATAACAACAGCAACAAGACTCTTGAATGTATTCATATTAAATCTCCAAATCTTTAGATTTATAGTCCAGTTATCATTATCCATTTCTGCTATCTATAAATGTCCATATTTGTATTTACATCACACAGTCATATAGCTCTTATCCATCTTGTTCTTTCCCACATCTGCACTTCTTGGCTGGATGTTACAAGTACTACAACAACTATTTTTACCTTGCTTTTTCTCAGAATTAAGACTCAAAATGGCTCATATTTTGAAAGCAAACCAATTTGGAAGTGCAATTCTCTCTCCTTTCACCCATCCTAGCAGCTATCAAGCCTCATGAGAATCCCCTGCTGTATGCTGTTGTCCTTTACTGGTGGGGAAGAGAAGAAAGGAGATTTTATTCTGACAACAGAGAAGCAACTGGTTTCAACTTAGCTATAGGGGGAAGAATGAGGGAGCATTGTCAAACAGAGTAAACACAATACTTTCCTTTCCCAAGCAGCTCAGTGCAGCTCCACTTCTTGTAACACCCTTCCTTTCTTCTGGTAAGAAGGAGCAGCTTGACAGCTACTGGGTGATGTTTGAATGGAATTCAGGGACAAATTCCATCCAAAAGGAACAAGTGCACAAGTCACTGACATTTATGCACATGTAAGTTACTTACAGGATGCTGTGGATCACTATGTGCTAGTTAAATCTTTTACTTACGTATAAAAAATCCTGCTGGAGGGATTATTTGTTAACATTTCTTCTGAATTAATTTGTTTTTTTTTTTTGCAGGAATTCCTAAATTCATGTATAGCAAGAAACTGTCCCTTTTTCTATTGAGCTTTCTCCAACAGTAAAACATTATAGGAAAAATGTATTACCAACTTGCTATAATTCAGATATAATATGATGGGAAAAGGAAAGGATTACAGAGCTCACTCTTCTATAAAGCACACATCTGACACCTCCTCTTGGCTACAACAATACAGTCGAAAAAGCTTAATATAATTAGATACATCCTGCTTGCCCCTTTTCTGTCAGTGCACTTCATCCCTATGGTAACAATAATTTTACCTTGTCACTTTGCCTGTTTTTGAGGTTGTGTTTACTGAAGCAAAGGCCAGCAGATTCACAATCTGATTAGCACAGATGTGCCAGAACTGTGCCTTGGAAAGCAAGGATGGAGTTAGTTGAAACTGAATGACACGTACAAGAAAGTCAGGGTTCTTATGGAGGTGATAGCATCATTCATTAAAATGCCCTAGCTATCTCCGGTGTGGTTCCAATGTTCTCCTTTGGTGAAGTTCCTTCTCAGCTGTAGTCGTGGTGAGATGACATTGAGCTTAATGAGTCTGAGCACATCTTGAACCTGGAAAATGTTCATAAAATGTAATAGTTTCAGTGCAATTACTACTGCAAGTTTTGGTTTTGTGATTTTTTAACTTCATTTTAAATAAAAATAAAAATATTCAACTGGAGGGGGTAAAGGCTCAAGCAGCTGAAATAGCATTGTTCATTTTTGCAGATCAATGACCTCATCAGACACAGTCTTCTCTGTGTCTTCTTCCTGTTTCTCTATGCTACTGGAATGGAGTCTATCATATGAAGCAAGGCAACATCCAGCGGGACTCAATGGGGCTCTATTTCTGCACCACAGAGAAAGAGTACCTTTTAATGGCACAAAGCAAGGGAACATGAGGGAAAGATGGACCTGAAAGGGGAAATGGTGTGGGATGGTAAAAGACGGACCTTAGTGGGAGGTAACAGAGTAAGACAGGTCCCTCCATTGTCCCCCACTTTCCCTTTCTTTTCCCCTGACCATCAGGTGAGATCCCAATATGTTTAATCTGTCCACATCCCAGTCCTATTGATTACAAAGGAAGAGGTGCTTTTTCTGATGTTACTAACAAAATATTCTCCCATTTGGCTCAGTTTCTGAGAGTTTGGGTAACAGGGATGATGCTTCATATTTCAAGAAACTTTATGAAAAATCAATCTCTGCAAAAACATTATGTGTTTTTTTACATGAAAAATAATTTGGAGTGGATTTTTGTGGAAAAAATATTTTGCACCCCAGTGATCCACACATGTGTATGCAGTGGGGGAGGAGGGGGGTTAAAAATCAAATTCCTGCATAACCATGAACTCACAGACACTACAAATCCCAAAAGTGGTTCAAGTCTAGTTTTTGGGGTGCATATAAGCACCATCCAGGCCTTGAACCACTTCCAGGCTGTACATGTCATCATCCATACAGTAAAATAATTTCCTTCTCTGCTGGCTTCACACCTACCTAAGTGCTTAGGTCAGATGTGCCCCATATCATTCGGATAAAAAACATAAAGGCCAATATCCTCCATCAGATGCTCTGAAATTCACATTAAAATTGGCACAGTTCTGTGATGCTGGATATCAGGGTGCTACAGAAGGACATAGGCGGCCATTTCCTGCCAGCAAGTGAGAATATGATTAAGAGTAATGATTTGCACTATTACTTGCTGGGGAAAGGAGCTGGCCATGCCATTTTACACTGCTCCACTCACCAGCACCACAGAATTCCAGCGCTCAGAATGGCTGATTAATTTTTAAGGTGGGCTTTTGGGGTCATTTTCAGCCATGACAGTGATGCCATAATTGTAAAAATGAATACAAAGAAGTTACAAGACTATAAGTCTAGCTTGCAACAATGTAGCTGTCTAACATGATGCCACCTAAAGTCAAAGAAACTCAAAATATTCGTGTTGGAGAGTTCAATTTACAAGATCTGAACTGACCTAACTAAATGATAAAATATAATAAAAATCCAATGTTGTCAATTGTAATGCCTGTGCAAGCAACTCATTTATGACCACTAGGGAGTTATACTCAAACCAAAGGAACAAGGGAAATTTCCAAATTTATTTTCTAATGAATTGCTTCCATTAACTCATGCTTCTCATTGGTTCCATTGTTGTTGTTGTTGTTGTTGTTGTTGTTGTTATTGTTGTTGTTATTGCTAATACCCCACTTTTTGTCCCCAAAAGGGATTGAAAGCAGTTTGAAATGCTGGTGGTATCCTTTCTTGACATGCTTTCCTTTCATGCTGGTGGTATCTTTTCTCAACTTCAAAGTAATACTATATTTACATAAATCTAATGTTCACCTTTTTTGGCTAAATGACTTTCCCAAAATTAGAATGTGCATTAGATTGGCATAATATGGTAATCTTAGGGCTGAGACAAAGCAAAAGGGGAAGCTGCTTCAGGACGACCTGGAGCTTTTCTCTGAGGGACGTCTTCTCTAATTAATTGTCATGCCTCAACACTATGCAGTCCTGGGATTTGTAGTTTGGCAAAGAATGCTCAAAATCTTGCAAAACTACTGTCCCTATGATTCCATAGCATTGAACCAAGGCAATAAAAGTGGATTCATTCTAAAGCATCGATGCACCCTAAGGTTTTCTTTTCTATTGCTGAAAGCTTTGGTGTTATAAAACTTGTTTTCATAGAAGGAATTATAGACATGCAGTAACTGCAATGCGTGCTGTTTTGGCCAAATTACAAAGAGTGCACTTTTAGTCACTGCATATTACATTCAACAACAAATCCTTTTTTTTTGTTTTGTTTCACAGTTTTGAAAATTGTGGTGCGCATTAGAGTTGGTGGCACATTGGATTCAAGTAAATTCAGGGTAATTGAAATCATCATACTACTAATCATTAGATATTTGGAGGAGGAGATAGAGGAGGTGGTGAAAATAATAACCATGAGGACATAATCCATCAAGGCAATTGTATCTATGCCTATTTATTCAGAAACAAAGCTTTATTGAGCTAATGGGTTTTACAAGTTCAAAACCCCAGTGTTTCAAGAAGCCCAAGCCATGATTTCAATGACTTCTTTATAGTCCATTTAGGGTATTTGTTGATCTTGGTAAAACAGAGAAAGAAAAGAATAGTTGTTGACTCAATTTTTCCACTCTACGGGCCTCCCAGATAGGACACAAACCCATGAGGAAGTGGGTTAAAATAACCCACTTCCTCATGGGTTTGTGCCCTACCTGGGAGGGCCCCTAGAGAGCAAAAATATAGTGGGTTATTTTAACCCACTTCCATCCAGATTCATGTCCTACCCCAAACTTAAACCTCAGGCTTTCCCTGTCTCACTTTTACCTGCCCTGTTGGTCAATTCCCAGAGTCGTACCGATTCTTCAGGCTCCCCTCCCCCCTGCAGAACCCCATTTCCCCCCAAAAAAGCTTACCCTAGGGACCTGTTGGCAGTGCAGAGTACTCTTTAAACATGAGGACATCCAACCCCAAATTGGGAAACAAGTCATCCAGGAATACTTGGCCGCTCTAAATGAGTTCAACTCCCCAGGGCCAGATCAACTACACCCAAGAGTACTGAAGGAACTAGCGGAAGTCATCTCGGAACCATTGGCAATCATCTTTGAGAGTTCTTGGAGAACGGGAGAAGTTCCAGCAGATTGGAGGAGGACCAACGTAGTCCCAATCTTCAAAAAGGGAAAAAAAGGATGACCCAAATAATTACTGCCCGGTCAGTCTCACGTCGCTACCAGGCAAGATTCTGGGAAAAAATGTTAAGGAAGTGATCTGCAAACACTTAGAAACAAATGCAATCATCGCTAATAGTCAACATGGATTTATCAAAAACAAGTCATGCCAGACTAATCTGATCTCTTTTTTCGATAGAGTTACAAGCTGGGTAGATGCGGGGAATGCCATGGATGTAGCATACCTGGATTTCAGTAAGGCCTTCGACAAGGTCCCTCATGATTTTCTGGCAAACAAACTAGTCTAATGTGGGCTAAGCAAAACTACGGTTAGGTGGATCTGTAATTGGTTAAATGGACGAACTCAGAGCGTGCTCACCAATGCTTCCTCTTCATCCTGGAAAGAAGTGACAAGCCGCAGGGTTCTGTCCTGGGCCCGGTCCTGTTCAACATCTTTATTAATGACTTAGATGAAGGATTAGAAGGCATGAACATCAAGTTTGCAGACAACACCAAATTGGGAGGGATAGCCAATACTCCAGAGGACATGAGCAGAATTCAAAATGATCTTGACAGATTAGAAAGATGGGCCAAAACTAACAAAATGATGTTCAACAGGGACAAATACAAGATACTCCACTTAGGCAGAAAAAAATGAAATGCAAAGATACAGAATGGGGGATGCCTGGCTCGAGAGCAGTATGTGTGAAAAAGATTTTGGAGTCCTTGTGGACAACAAGTTAAACATGAGCCAACAATGTGATGTGATGGCAAAAAAGCCAATGGGATTTTGGCCTGCATTAATAGGAGCACAGTGTCTAGATCTAGGGAAGTAATGCTACCCCTCTATTCTGCCTTGTTTAGACCACACCTGGAATATTGTGTCCAATTCTGGGCACCACAATTGAAGAGAGATGTTGACAAGATGGAATGTGTCCAGAAGAGGGCAACTAAAATGATCAAGGATCTGGAGAACAAGCCCTATGAGGAGCAGCTTAAGGAGCTGGGCATGTTTAGCCTGAAGAAGAGAAGGCTGAGAGGAGATATGATAGCCATGTATAAATATGTGAAAGGAAGTCACAGGGAGAAGGGAGCAAGCTTGTTTTCTGCTGCCCTGGAGACTAGGACGCGGAAAACTATGGGTCAGGTGGTGGTGGGGGGGGGGAGAGATATGTCAGGAGGTGGGGGGAGGGGCTTCCTTTGGGCTCCAGGAGCCTGAAAAACCTGGATGGCTGTGTGGATTGATCCAAAGGGCCCTCACCCAGAAAGATCCAGACCTTAGCTTAAGATCTGGATCTTTCCAGGTGTTTCATTAATCCAGAGAAAACTAGGAAATCCCAGTTTTCTCTGGTTAATTCTCTTTTATCCTCATTCCCATTTGGATGCCTCAGGTAAAAGTGGGACAGGTTCCACGTTTTGGGTCTTTCTGGAAAGGCCCTGAGTTGTAGCCTTAGTTCTGGAAACTGTATATTAGTAACAGTTTCTCTGAATTCAGTGCTTAACTGTGAAGAAAGCAGCAAGCTTGCTACTTCTCACCAAACCACTTATTAAATGTTAAAGTTTGATGTTATTATCATTATTCTACATTTGTTTCCAAATGATTTGGCGAAGGTTTGATTATTTTTGTGTCTTATAATCTGTGTCTCAATATAAAGTGATGTATTTATTTATTTGCAATATTTGTATACCACTCTTCGCAATCCCAAAAGGGACTCAAGGCATTTCACAGTGTTGGCAACAATTCAATGCCATTGATAAAAACAATATAAAACATCAAAATTGACAGTATAAAAATTAAAATTGAAAATAAATACAATAAATGTATTTATTGTTTTATGTAAAGTACTCCTTAATTTGATCAGGGACAAAAGATCCTTCTTCCCCTTGAGCTCTGTAGGCTCTAGCCTTGGCTTGTGAGATTCACATGAGCATTGGTGTTAGAAGCCCCTTTACACTTGTATCCCAAAGCTAATCTTTGCTGAAATACACTGCACACTTCTACAACACTGAGAATGAGAACATTGGTACCTGAATGTTGGTCTCTTTTCCATTTCCTTTTGCTACTAATACTACCAGAGCAATACTGTTCAGTAGCCCCTTGGGGACTGAATGTCAGTTTTCCAGATGGCAAGCTGCCAGTCCAGTGATTGTGTTGAAAGTCACTGAGGGAATTTACTTTATTGCAGAACCAAAGAACATCACTTCATAATGCACCTTCTGTACATGATTGGAGCACAACAATGGAATGAAGTAGCCAAAAGAGAAGTGAGTCGTGTCTAATGTCTTTTTATGGGGTCATGTTTCCAAAGATTTCAGCAGCTGCGTAACATTATTGTGGGTGGGCCTGGGGAAGAAAATTCCTTCTCATAATAAGCCAGCAGTAAAAGCTATAGAATGAAGTAAACACTCAAAAGGGTATCTTTCTAGAGAGGACAAAGATGGTGATTTTTGCCCCCTGACCTATAATGGAAGAGAAAGAAGAAAATCTTGACACTGAAGACTTATTTAATACAATTAATTACCCTTGGCTGTTGAGGAGAAATGCAACCACATAAACATCAGGCTTGTGTTGAAGCATTGCAGTTTCCATGATTAATACCACAGGCTATTATCTTTATAAAAGTTCTAAGTTATTATCATTATATGCCATTGGAGAGATATTAGCAATGGGAGAAGAATTATATTCTTTAAAGAAAACATAGGAATTATCTAGCCAGTGATTCTATTTTATGAGATGAACACAGTTGTATGTAATGTATGTATAGCTGGATCCATACTGTCATATAAATACACTGTCAGAATGCAGATTAACTGCATTGAACTGGATTATATGAGACTACACTGTCATATTTGTTGAATGCAGTTAATCTGCATTCTGAAATTGCATTATATGGCAGTGTGTATTTAATTTATATCCCACATGCTTCAGACTTTTACTTTTGTAATCCATATATGTGGTTGCTGATAGCATGAACAACAAGCACACCACTTACAGGGATGGGCTCTGGAAGATACTTGCAGATATCTGTTATTGAATTAAGGAATCCTGACTTCAGGAACAAAGGAAATAAGATTTTGTAGACCATTACCCATTTCTTTGTTCTTTTTCTTTCTTGGTCCATGGCTTCTCTCTGTTTACTTTCATTCTCCTTTCTCATAAAATCATATTTAGCTATGGACAATTCTATTACTAAATTAGGGCCTGAGGTATGCACAATTCCTGTAAGATTTTGATTTCTTTAGTTCATTTGCATCCCCTTAATCTTTATTTTACTAATGCACATTGATCACATATTTTGTTGTTGTTGTAATTGTCAATAAGCCAGCTTTGACAAATGGCAATCAAATGAAAAAGAGGCCTCAAAGAGATCTACCATCAACAACTCCGCACTGATCCTGCTAACTGATGATTTACTTTTCCAATTTCATCGATCAAAGGTCCATCCTTTCATAATCCTTTCATAATTTTGTTGACCAAAGGCAATCTCCTACAAAAGCTAGTCATTTCCATGGTCACAGGTATGACTGAATCACAGTTATTCCTGGAAATTCTTTTACTCATGTACATAAAAACCTCAGAGCACTGGTGAAACATTGCACAAAAAGGACATTGAAGCCACCAATTCCACTTTTCCCATTTGATATAGATTAAACACATAAGGAGGCAGAACAAACCTACCCTTCCCCCCATGTCTTGTGTTGCAACATATGGAGTATGACTATCGAAAGTACAGAATATCCACTATCCATGAAGATCCTCTATGTGAGCTGGATATCATTATTATCCAAGGACTGAAATGATGGGAAAAGAAATTTGACTATTATACTTCATTTCCTTTCATA
This sequence comes from Anolis sagrei, assembly GCF_037176765.1. Taxonomy (NCBI): domain Eukaryota; kingdom Metazoa; phylum Chordata; class Lepidosauria; order Squamata; family Anolidae; genus Anolis; species Anolis sagrei. The sequence continues at coordinate 56,625,271 of NC_090024.1, read as the reverse complement.
TTTAAGTTACATGCAAAAGGATTGCAATTTAACACCACTTTAACTCCTCTAGAATCATGGAAGTTGTAGTTTTAAAAGGTCTTTAGTGTTCTCTGACCAATATTGCTGGTGCCTCACCACAACTCCCAGGATTCTAAAGCATTGAGCCACGGCAGTTAGTTAGAGTCAAACTGCATTCATTCTAATGTGCATACACACCCTGTATTAGGTTTTGTGACAATTTCACATATGCATTCATTAACCTGGCCCCTTCTATTTCCACATCAATCTGGAACTTTGAGTATGATGAAAAAAAGAACATTATTTCTGATTTTTTAAATACCTTTTACTTTTGATATTCGTCTTTTCCAAGTATTTTATCTTAAACGATGCATGTTTTATGTACTGTGACTAGGATATGCAATGTTATATGCAATGTGAAAATGGATATGATGCAAATGATATATCTAGAGAAGTGTGTAATATAACTGTATTCAGACCTGCATATTAATTTAGCAAAATGATTCAAGTCAGCCTACTTAAAGCAGTGGTTCTCAACCTGGGGTCCACAGATGTTTTTGGCCTACAACTCCCAGAAATCCCAGCTAGTTTACCAGCTGTTAGGATTTCTGGGAGTTGAAGGCCAAAAACATATGAGGACCCCAGGTTGAGAACCACTGGCTTAAAGAGTTAACTGAAGCACCTTTGTGTCTTCAGTGAGAAAAGTAATTCAGTTTCCAAGGTGAGCTAGTAGTCATGAATGGGTCGCCATGTCAAAGGAGCTGTCTACAGGGAAAGCATAGAATAATCTCCATGAGATGGCCGTGTCAAGTACTATCCCCATGGAGGGTTAATTCAGGAACATCGTTACTTCATTTGGTGACTGGTAGCTAAACATACAAACTCCAGTGGAAACAATTGTGATATGCAGCCATTATTCAATAGTATTGATGTTTTGCCCTTTTCCATCCATGGTGGCTCTTCCACATCGATGAGGAAGCATATAAACATGTGTGTGTGTGTGTGTGTGTGTGTGTGTGAGAGAGAGAGAGAGAGAGAGAGAGAGAGAGAGAGAGATTACATTATGAGTTGGAACAAAAAGAAAGAAGGAAACCATAAGATTGACTGAATATTTGAATCATAGATACTTAGTAGAATCATAGATACGAGTTAATAGTTTGGAGATACACACACACACACACACACACACACACACATATATTCTCAGAAGGCTAATTTGGTGAGAATTCTATCATTGTTAATCTGGCTTTTTCTTGGTCAAGTTACACTTAGGAATATAAAATGACAAAGCATTTCTTCAACATCTGTTTTAAACTTCTCTTTGAATGAGTAGAAACAGATATTCTTGTGAAATTTCCAGTCCCATGTGCCAGACACAGTATAATTGGACAGTTTCAAGTGCAAAGAAATATTTATGGGAAGAGCTGCATTGCCAAAGTTTCACTTGATTTCATTTTTTTTTTAGTTCAGGTCAGAATTATACAGTCATATAATCCAATGACAGATTCCATCAGTTAAATGTAGTGAAGATTGTTCTCCCTGCATATCTCTATATCTTGCTAGTAAAGGTAAAGGCTTCCCCTTGACATTAAGCCTAGTTGTGTCCAAATCTGGAGGGTGGTACTCATCTCCATTTCTAAGCCAAAGAGCCAGCATTGTCCATAGACAGCTCCTAGGTCATGTGGCCAGCATGACTGCATGGAACACTGTTATCTTCCCACCAAAACCATACCTATTGATCTCCTTACATTTGCATGTTTTTGAACTGCTAGGTGGGCAAAAGCTGGGGCTAACAGCAGGATCTCACCCCATCTGTGGATTTGAACTGTCGAATTTCCGATCAGCAAATTCAGCAGCTCAGTGGTTTAATCCATTGTGCCACCATGGCCCTATATCTTGGTATACACCCTTAAAATCTGGTCCAGATTTTGCAATTTCCTGGAGAAGATTCAAAGTATGGGAAACCTAAGGGGGGGGGGGGATAAAATAGGGGGAAAGTAATTGAGATGTATTAAAGTCCAATACAGAGTTTGAGAGTTTCTAACTAATATTAAAGTTTTTTATTTATTTATTTGTTTGCTTGTTTGTTTGTTTATTTATTTCATATCCAAAGCATTGCATATATAAGTGTAAAACTGATAAAAAAATAGAAGGAAGATATGCGGTTAAATATTTTTGATAAAAAAAAGGCAACAGTGATGGCGTTGTCTGTAGCTTGAAACAATTATTCCTCTGTACATGAGGCAGGACATTGTGGACAAGCATACAAAAGCAGAGTTGTTTGTTCTGCTTCATAGTCACATAAGGTGGAGGAGCCCAAAAGGGTGTTAGATGGGTCTGTCATGAGACTACCCATGGGTCTGTTCTCACAGGACCCATAGCCCATTAGAACCAGGCCTTTCAGAAAGGCCCATCATTGATTGCTTGTCATATTGTGTTTTGGCAGATATTCTACTTCTAGGGAAGTTGAAAGTTTAGTGACAGCAAAGTTATACAATAAAAAACCCTCTATGCAATAATTCAGAAATATTAAAGTCCAAAACAGAGTTTGAGAGTTTCTAACTTATATTAAAGTTTTTCATAATTTCACATGAGAAGCCCTGTAAACTGAGCTTCTGTATTGGAATGTAAGCTTTAAATGTCAAAGCCAAATTTCCAAATTACTTCTTGATATATAGAGACACACTACACTTTGGATCATAACCCTGGGCTTAAAGTGTTTAAGAAGCTCAGGTTTTCAGTAGTTTTCAGCCTTTGTACTTTTAAAAAGGCAAGATCCAACAAAGGTAAAAAGTCATGCTATAAAAGATAATCTCAACCCATTTCATAGTTAATTTTTTCATATGTGCTACATTTTTTGTTAAACCATAAATTAATGCTATTCATTATTCAAAGGAGTTTCAGGGAAGCTTTGGGGCATTCCCTTCTGTCAATGTGAGGTAAAAGTGGTTAAACTGGTTTTATTCTGTATTAAGTACTTGAAGTCCCTGGATGCTGTGTGGACATCTTGCCCAATTCGAGTTATGTGTCACATGTTGACCTGTCCTAAGAATACAAATGTCTTCATTCAGCGGTGATCGTCCACTGAATGATGACATTTGTGACAACATGATATGTGGTAAGGTAAAGGTAAAGGTAGTCCCCTGACATTAAGTCCAGTCATGTCTGACTCTGGGGTGTGGTGCTCATCTCCATTTCTAAGCCGAAGAGCCAGCGTTGTCCGTAGACACCTCCAAGGTCATGTGGCCGGCATGACTGCGTGGAGCGCCGTTACCTTCCCGCCGGAGCAGTACCTATTGATCTACTCACATTTTCATGTTTTCGAACTGCTAATATGCTAATGATATGTGGAGATATCAGCCATTCCATCTTCCCTTACAGGTCCCCTACCTCTCATGCTGCTCTTAAACATCCCCAGAGAAATCATTTAAAATCAGCCACCTCCATTCTACTGGCAATGCAACATTAACTTCATAATGTAAAATGGTATTGGTTATCAGGTTTATCATATAAATTTTAGTGGTACTACTAAAATTAGCTCTCAATAGAAATACCAAATAGAATTAGCTTTTAGTAGAAATACTACTGCTTTATTTTATATTTAGGTTGTTTGCTTTTTCTTGTGTAAGAGCACAGAGATTTAATGTTTAAATTAATCTGTAATCAGTCTTCTTAGTATGCTGATATGTGCTTTCATCTATACCTCAATATCTTTAATATAGAAAAAACACAGAGAGAAAGAAATATTTTCATTTAATCCTGTAATATAATGTAGAGGCTGTCCGGGTATAAGAATCGCCACTCATTCTCTACTGCATTATACATATTGAAATTCCTCACAGCAGCTATTCTCGATAACACTTAAAAAGTGATTATATCTGTTATCAATTTGTGTAAATTATTAAAAAGAACAGGTTCACTGACACTAGATATGTAGCACAGATAGAGGTGGGCAGAAGCTAACAAGTGGAACTAAAAGGGGAACTAAAAACTTGAAGGGATAAAAGAAAATTAATTGATTAAAGAGTGTCTGTGAAAAATTGTAACCAGCATTTAAGGTAGAAATATTCTCATGTTTTTCTGTATGTTGTTATGATGTTCCCATGAACTCATGAAGAAAACTTTATAAGGTATGCATGTATACTAGAGGTGTGCACAAAGCAAAAAACCCACTTTGTTTGTATTTATGAAATTTGTGCAACCCACCCATCTTCATTCTAAAGTGTTTTGAAATATTTATAAGGGGTTCAGTCATATCTAATACAAAGTCCCCCTCGATGGACTGTCACCTTGTCGTGGTGAGGGGGCTTGCGTGTTCCGATGAACCTGTGGGCACAACAACTGGAGTCCTGCACTCCCAGGAGTGGCCGCGGGGGAGGTCCCAGACCAAGCACAGTCCGAAGACCCAAAGACCTCAACGGCGGAGCAGGCGGAGGATAACATGGCACATGTTACAACGGCTGCGAAGGTGGAAGAAGGCTGCAACAGACTGAGAAGCCATGGTCATTGTGTTAAACTACATCACCAGTGGAACCTCATCTGTGAAGACTGTGTGTTGTTCAGTTGTGCACTGACCTCCACACATTAAAAAAACCCACGCACAGGCGTCTTCCAAAGAAAACAAAAACAAACCAACCAAAGTCCCATGGCGTTCAGCGAGTGGCGACGGGGGCAGGACTGTGAAATCTGGAAGCCCCTAGTCACAGACTGGCACATGGGCGGTGGGTGCGGACTCAGTCGTTCTACCTCAAGGTCCGAGGCAGTTGAGTAGTTCGGCAGCTGTATCCACGACTGAGCAGCCCTATTGAGGACCCACTCTGCTCACCCCACATGGGGAGGGGGCTAGAAAAGGTGCCCTAAACATAGTCTGCCTCTCTCATCCCTGACTGGACTGCCGCGTCCAGTGGGGTCACCATCCTGCGGCCAAAAAAGAAAAATGAACTTCGGTACGTGGAACATACGGACACTGATGGACAACAGTGACAGTGAACGCCCCGAACGCAGAACTGCCATCATCGCAAGGGAGCTGGGACGCTTTAACATCGACATAGCAGCCCTTCAGGAGACCCGGAGAGCAGGAGAGGGACAGCTGAAGGAAGAAAAAGGAGGCTACACCTTCTTCTGGAAGGGACTGCCCGAAGAAGACCAAAGAATGCACGGAGTTGGCTTCGCTATAAGAAATGATCTGATGAAACATCTGTCCGAAGCACCCACTGGCATCAACGAACGACTCTCCACCCTCCGAATTGATCTTGCCAAAAACCAACGGGCAACCATCATAAGTGCCTATGCACCAACACTAGATGCTGATGAAGACATCAAGGAGAAATTCTACTGTCAGCTAGACACCGTCCTATCAGGGATACCTAAGGAGGACAAAATCATTCTCCTGGGGGACTTCAATGCAAGAGTCGGGCGAGACTTCGACCTGTGGCCAGGCACCATAGGAAAAGACGGGGTTGGAAACAGCAACTCGAATGGCATCCTGCTTCTCACCAAATGTGCGGAGCACAACCTTGTCATCACCAACACGCTCTTCCGCCAGAAAAACAAGTTCAAGACATCATGGAAGCACCCCCGGTCAAAGCATTGGCACCTCTTAGACTATGTAATCACACGTGCCAGAGACCGCCGTGACGTGCTCCTCACAAGAGCCATGACAGGTGCTGACGACTGCTGGACCGACCACAGGCTAATCCGATCCACGATGGCTATCAAGATCGCCCCCAAGCGCAGACTCCAAGGAAGGAAGACAAGGCGCAAAATGAACACCCAAGCTCTTCAGGAGCCCTCCAGGTGAGCCCATCTCCAAACAGCACTCAAGGACCATCTACCCACAGTACACCCCGAAAATGTTGAGGAACATTGGAACAAACTGAAGACCTCCATCATCCAAGCCTGCGAAGAAACTATTGGATACCAAGCCAAGAAACATCAAGACTGGTTTGACGAAAATGACATCGAGATCCAACAGCTAATCGACAAGAAAAGGAAAGCCTTCCAAACATGGCAGAGAGACATCAACTGTGCTGCTAAGAAAAAGATCTATGCCAGTGCAAAAGCTGAGGTCCAAAGAAGGACAAGAGAACTCAAGAACATCTGGTGGACAAAGAAGGCTGAAGAAATCCAACACCTGGCAGATACCCATAATGCTCAAGGATTTTTCAAAGCCACAAAGGTCATCTATGGGCCAAGAAACCATGGCATACAGCCTCTACGCTCATCAGACGGAACCAAACTCCTGAAGGACCAAAAGTCAATTGCACTACGTTGGAAAGAACACTACCAAAGCCTCCTAAACCGCAGCTCCAGTGTGGCCGAAGAGGTCCTCTCACAAATCCCGCAACAACAAACCAGGGATGAGCTTGCAGCACTGCCTAGTTTGGAAGAAGTCAGCAATGCCATTAGCCAACAAAAGAACAACAAAGCCAGCGGACCGGATGGGATCCCCGCTGAAATCTTTAAAGAGGGAGGACCTGCGCTGACACACCAACTCCACCAGCTCATAGAAAAAGTGTGGGTGACCGAGAAAATCCCAGCAGACTTCAAGGATGCCACCATCATCACCCTCTTCAAAAAAGGGGAAAGAACAGACTGCGGAAACTATCGAGGTATCTCCCTTCTAACCTCCGCTGGGAAAATCCTCGCAAGAATCCTTGCAAACCGCCTTCTGCCCCTCTCAGAAGACACCCTCCCAGAATCCCAGAACGGCTTCCGCCCCTCCAGAGGAACTGTGGACATGATCTTCACTGCACGACAGCTCCAAGAAAAATGCAGAGAACAAAATCAACCTCTGTACATGGCATTCATCGACCTTGCAAAGGCATTCGACACAGTGAATCACAGCGCTCTCTGGACCATCCTCCAAAAAATCGGGTGCCCAAGCAAATTCGTGAACATCCTGCGGCTCCTCCACGATGACATGATGGCAACAGTCTTGGACAGCAATGGCTCCCAAAGTGACCCATTTAAGGTGGAATCGGGTGTCAAACAGGGATGTGTTATTGCCCCAACTTTATTCTCCATCTTCATCGCCATGATACTTCACCTTGTTGATGGGAAGCTTCCCACCGGAGTGGAAATCATCTATCTGACAGACGGCAAGCTATTTAACCTCAGCAGACTGAAAGCCAAAACCAAGGTCACAACAACATCTGTTATGGAACTCCAGTATGCTGATGACAATGTCGTCTGTGCGCATACAGAAGAAGATTTACAAGCCACTCTCAACACCTTTGCAGAAGCATACACAAAGCTTGGCCTGTCACTGAACATCGAGAAAACCAAAGTGCTGTTCCAGCAGTCACCAGCCGTCTCCTCTCCAATGCCAGAGATACAGCTTAATGGTGTAACATTAGAAAATGTCGACCATTTCCGCTACCTTGGCAGCCACCTCTCCACCAAAGTCAACATCGAAGCCGAAATACAACACCGCCTGAGCTCTGCAAGTGCAGCATTTTCCCGAATGAAGCAGAGAGTGTTTGAGGACCGGGACATCCATAGGGATACTAAGGTGCTTGTCTATAAAGCTATTGTCCTCTCAACCCTGCTCTATGCCTGTGAGACGTGGACTGTCTACAGACGTCACATGCAGCTCCTGGAACGATTCCATCAGCGCTGCCTCCGGAAAATCCTGCAAATCTCCTGGGAAGACAAGCGGACAAATGTCAGCGTGCTGGAAGAAGCAAAGACCACCAGCATTGAAGCGATGGTCCTCCAACATCAACTCCGCTGGACAGGCCACGTTGTCCGGATGCCTGACCACCGTCTCCCAAAGCAGTTGCTCTACTCTGAACTCAAGAACGGAAAACGGAACGTTGGTGGACAGGAAAAGAGATTTAAAGATGGGCTCAAAGCCAACCTTAAAAACTCTGGCATAGACACTGAGAACTGGGAGGCCCTGGCCCTTGAGCCCACCAGCTGGAGGTCAGCTGTGACCAGCAGTGCTGCAGAATTCAAGGAGGCACGAGTGGAGGGTGAAAGAGAGAAACGTGCCAGGAGGAAGGCGCGTCAAGCCAACCCCGACCGGGACCGCCTCCCACCTGGAAACTAATGCCCTCATTGCGGAAGAAGATGCAGAGCAAGAATAGGGCTCCACAGCCACCTACGGACCCACAAGGAAACCCATGATGGAAGACCATCTTACTCGTCCAACGAGGGATCGCCTAAGAGAGAGAGAGAGAGAAGAGAGAAGAGAATACAAAGTGATGAGAAATTAGTTATTTTTCATTATTTTTTTTAAAAAAAACCCTACAAGAGCTAAGCTAAATTATACCTGGTGGAGGAGGAAGCCCAGAGGAACTTGGGGTGGCTCTTCTCTGTCTGCCTTCTAAAGGACAGGAGAGAGGGGATTGACCTGATCTCACCAGGAAGGGAGTTCCATAGCCGGGGAGCAATCACTGAGAAGGCCCTGTCTCTCATCCCCACCAATCAACACTCGACAGGGGTGGAGGCCCCACTGACTGCCTCTGGCATGAGAGTACCCACTATCTTAACCAGGGCCTGCAGCCTTGGTGGGGCTGTGCACCTGGTGTAAAAGGAAAGCCACAGGCCTGCTTAAAGTGGTAGGTACTCTCAGGCTAATGCTTCCTCTTGCAATACTTGAGGTTCTCTTGTGAGAGGCAGTAGTAGCACGGGAGGCTTTTGACAGGGCTTTTCCCCCATCAGCTTACCGCTTACCTTGGGACTAATGCAGAGCAGGGCCTGCTTACAACCCTTGTCGGGGCCTTCTAATCTGCCAGACACATGGCCTGTCATGAGCAGGAGGCTGATGGGTAATGAGAGAGTCGGAGAGAGAGGGGGAGCAACCCTGCTGCTCCGTGAGGGTATCGGGGGGGGGGGGAAGGACATATAGAGGACAAACTTCTCTATGAGGTGGGTGTTTTCAATTCATTTGTTTGACGGGGGTGGCTTTGGGGGTCGAAAATCAGGTTGCAAATAGGGTTTTAGCAAAACCCTATTTACAACCCTCTTAAGATATTTTGCACAGCCCTAATGTATACACACAAACATACACACACACACACACACACACACACAACTTCCTCAGTTGCCATTTACTTGTGAATGGTCATTGCCACCTTTCACCTTGCAGTTATTACCATTTATTCAACAAGGCATCACACACTGGATTTCTAAAACAACATTTTATTGAATGCTAGGAAAGAAGCAATGAAGACAAATTGAGACATGTCAAGATAAAATTTAAAATGATTACTTGACCAAAACACAGAGTGTGGCTGACTGTATAACCACATTTTCAGACAAAAGCATTAGGAATTAAATATATGTAACTGATAAAGATTAATGTCTTAGTCTTCTACAGCCAACCTGTGCAGTTGAATAGTGAATATACTAATTGATCTCTCTGAATGATGTCCATGGCAAATGGTATCTGATGCTTGGCACAGATTTTTTGCTATGAGCACTGATAGATGAGCCAAGTGTTCTAGTAATGGAAGGATGGCCAAGCTATGAGTTATACACATTGTACCACTGCTGACTAAGCTCAATGGTAGGTGAGTACACCTCAGAGTAATCTTTGTCCTTCTTCTGAGTAAATCCTCTTGCCACCAAACATGCTCTGTAACACACTTGACCTTCAGAATTTACCTTCTGCTTTGTTGTTGTTCATTCGTTCAGTCGTCTCCGACTCTTCATGACCTCATGGACCAGCCCACGCTTAAATACTAGGCCTGGGCGGTTTCGTTCGTTAATTTTGTAATTCGTTAATTATTTGTTATTTTTAATAATTACAAAACGATTACAAAACACATTTTCAAACCCGGAAAAGTTTTAAAATAACGAAACGGCATCCCCCATACTTTTAACGAGCTTCCGCCCGTTTCGGAAATGGGATGGAGGATGCTGGTGCCCTGGGAGGCTGGAGCCAATCCGGCGCTCCCAAGCACCCAAGCAGTGCACCGTGGCTGTGTCTGATTGGCCGGCAAGGCCTTTAAAAGCGGCTCCGCGTGGCCGCAGAGCTCATTTGTTGCCCGGAGGAGAGGGAGGAGAGAGGTCCGGGAGGGCTGCTTGCTTTGGGTTGGCTTGGTTGGTAGGAAAAAGACTTGCATTGGGTTGGCTTGGTTGGAAAAGACTCTTCTGTTGGTGTGTGCTCTCGATTGCCCTGTCTTTTGGCTGTGTTTACTCTACATCAGGGCCAGTTTTTGGTTAATTTTCCATTTTTGAATATTTTTTAAAAATACCTGTCTTTTATTCTTAAAAAAAATACAAAAAATATTCTAAAAAAAGAAAAGACTCTTCTGTTGCTGTGTGCTCTCGATTGCCCTGTCTCCTGCCTGGGTTTGCTCTACATCAGGGCCAGTTTTTGGTTAATTTTCCATTTTTGAATATTTTTTAAAAATACCTGTCTTTTATTCTTAAAAAAATTACAAAAAAATATTCAAAAAAAAAAGAAAAAGAAAAGACTCTTCTGTTGGTGTGTGCTCTCGATTGCCCTGTCTCCTGCCTGTGTTTGCTCTACATCAGGGCCAGTTTTTGGTTAATTTTCCATTTTTGAATATTTTCTAAAAATACCTGTCTTTTATTCTTTAAAAAAATACCAAAAATATTCCAAAAAAAGAAAAGACTCTTCTGTTGGTGTGTGCTCTCAATTGCCCTGTCTCCTGCCTGTGTTTGCTCTACATCAGGGCCAGTTTTTGGTTAATTTTCCATTTTTGAATATTTTCTAAAAATACCTGTCTTTTATTCTTAAAAAAAATACCAAAAATATTCCAAAAAAAGAAAAGACTCTTCTGTTGGTGTGTGCTCTCGATTGCCCTGTCTCCTGCCTGTGTTTGCTCCACATCAGGGCCAGTTTTTGGTTAATTTTCCATTTTTGAATATTTTCTAAAAATACCTGTCTTTTATTCTTAAAAAAAATACCAAAAATATTCCAAATAAAGAAAAGACTCTTCTGTTGGTGTGTGCTCTCAATTGCCCTGTCTCCTGCCTGTGTTTGCTCTACATAAGGGCCAGTTTTTGGTTAATTTTCCATTTTTGAATATTTTCTAAAAATACCTGTCTTTTATTCTTAAAAAAAATACCAAAAATATTCCAAATAAAGAAAAGACTCTTCTGTTGGTGTGTGCTCTCGATTGCCCTGTCTCCTGCCTGTGTTTGCTCTACATCAGGGCCAGTTTTTGGTTAATTTTCCATTTTTGAATATTTTCTAAAAATACCTGTCTTTTATTCTTAAAAAAAATACAAAAAATATTCTAAAAAAATAAAAGAGTCTTTGGTGGCTGTGTGCTCTCGATCGCCCTGTCTCCTGCCTGTGTTTGCTCCACATTAGGGCCAGTTTTTGGTTAATTTTCCATTTTTGAATATTTTCTAAAAATACCTGTCTTTTATTCTTTAAAAAAATACCAAAAATATTCCAAAAAAAAGAAAAGACTCTTCTGTTGGTGTGTGCTCTCGATTGCCCTGTCTCCTGCCTGTGTTTGCTCCACATCAGGGCCAGTTTTTGGTTAATTTTCCATTTTTGAATATTTTCTAAAAATACCTGTCTTTTATTCTTAAAAAAAAACCCAAAATATTCCAAAAAAAGAAAAGACTCTTCTGTTGGTGTGTGCTCTCGATTGCCCTGTCTCCTGCCTGTGTTTGCTCTACATCAGGGCCAGTTTTTGGTTAATTTTCCATTTTTGAATATTTTCTAAAAATACCTGTCTTTTATTCTTAAAAAAAAAAAAACCAAAATATTCCAAAAAAAGAAAAGACTCTTCTGTTGGTGTGTGCTCTCGATTGCCCTGTCTCCTGCCTGTGTTTGCTCTACATCAGGGCCAGTTTTTGGTTAATTTTCCATTTTTGAATATTTTCTAAAAATACCTGTCTTTTATTCTTAAAAAAAATACCAAAAATATTCCAAAAAAAGAAAAGACTCTTCTGTTGGTGTGTGCTCTCGATTGCCCTGTCTCCTGCCTGTGTTTGCTCCACATCAGGGCCAGTTTTTGGTTAATTTTCCATTTTTGAATATTTTCTAAAAATACCTGTCTTTTATTCTTTAAAAAAATACCAAAAATATTCCAAAAAAAGAAAAGACTCTTCTGTTGGTGTGTGCTCTCGATTGCCCTGTCTCCTGCCTGTGTTTGCTCTACATCAGGGCCAGTTTTTGGTTAATTTTCCATTTTTGAATATTTTCTAAAAATACCTGTCTTTTATTCTTAAAAAAAATACCAAAAATATTCCAAAAAAAGAAAAGACTCTTCTGTTGGTGTGTGCTCTCGATTGCCCTGTCTCCTGCCTGTGTTTGCTCCACATCAGGGCCAGTTTTTGGTTAATTTTCCATTTTTGAATATTTTCTAAAAATACCTGTCTTTTATTCTTAAAAAAAATACCAAAAATATTCCAAAAAAAGAAAAGACTCTTCTGTTGGTGTGTGCTCTCGATTGCCCTGTCTCCTGCCTGTGTTAGCTCTACTTCAGGGCCAGTTTTTGGTTAATTTTCCATTTTTGAATATTTTCTAAAAATACCTGTCTTTTATTCTTTAAAAAAATACCAAAAATATTCCAAAAAAAGAAAAGACTCTTCTGTTGGTGTGTGCTCTCAATTGCCCTGTCTCCTGCCTGTGTTTGCTCTACATAAGGGCCAGTTTTTGGTTAATTTTCCATTTTTGAATATTTTCTAAAAATACCTGTCTTTTATTCTTAAAAAAAATACCAAAAATATTCCAAAAAAAGAAAAGACTCTTCTGTTGGTGTGTGCTCTCGATTGCCCTGTCTCCTGCCTGTGTTTGCTCCACATCAGGGCCAGTTTTTGGTTAATTTTCCATTTTTGAATATTTTCTAAAAATACCTGTCTTTTATTCTTTAAAAAAATACCAAAAATATTCCAAAAAAAGAAAAGACTCTTCTGTTGGTGTGTGCTCTCGATCGCCCTGTCTCCTGCCTGTGTTTGCTCCACATTAGGGCCAGTTTTTGGTTAATTTTCCATTTTTGAATATTTTCTAAAAATACCTGTCTTTTATTCTTTAAAAAAATACCAAAAATATTCCAAAAAAAAGAAAAGACTCTTCTGTTGGTGTGTGCTCTCGATTGCCCTGTCTCCTGCCTGTGTTTGCTCCACATCAGGGCCAGTTTTTGGTTAATTTTCCATTTTTGAATATTTTCTAAAAATACCTGTCTTTTATTCTTAAAAAAAATACCAAAAATATTCCAAAAAAAGAAAAGACTCTTCTGTTGGTGTGTGCTCTCGATTGCCCTGTCTCCTGCCTGTGTTTGCTCCACATCAGGGCCAGTTTTTGGTTAATTTTCCATTTTTGAATATTTTCTAAAAATACCTGTCTTTTATTCTTAAAAAAAATACCAAAAATATTCCAAAAAAAGAAAAGACTCTTCTGTTGGTGTGTGCTCTCGATTGCCCTGTCTCCTGCCTGTGTTAGCTCTACTTCAGGGCCAGTTTTTGGTTAATTTTCCATTTTTGAATATTTTCTAAAAATACCTGTCTTTTATTCTTTAAAAAAATACCAAAAATATTCCAAAAAAAGAAAAGACTCTTCTGTTGGTGTGTGCTCTCAATTGCCCTGTCTCCTGCCTGTGTTTGCTCTACATAAGGGCCAGTTTTTGGTTAATTTTCCATTTTTGAATATTTTCTAAAAATACCTGTCTTTTATTCTTAAAAAAAATACCAAAAATATTCCAAAAAAAGAAAAGACTCTTCTGTTGGTGTGTGCTCTCGATTGCCCTGTCTCCTGCCTGTGTTTGCTCCACATCAGGGCCAGTTTTTGGTTAATTTTCCATTTTTGAATATTTTCTAAAAATACCTGTCTTTTATTCTTTAAAAAAATACCAAAAATATTCCAAAAAAAGAAAAGACTCTTCTGTTGGTGTGTGCTCTCGATCGCCCTGTCTCCTGCCTGTGTTTGCTCCACATTAGGGCCAGTTTTTGGTTAATTTTCCATTTTTGAATATTTTCTAAAAATACCTGTCTTTTATTCTTTAAAAAAATACCAAAAATATTCCAAAAAAAAGAAAAGACTCTTCTGTTGGTGTGTGCTCTCGATTGCCCTGTCTCCTGCCTGTGTTTGCTCCACATCAGGGCCAGTTTTTGGTTAATTTTCCATTTTTGAATATTTTCTAAAAATACCTGTCTTTTATTCTTAAAAAAAAACCCAAAATATTCCAAAAAAAGAAAAGACTCTTCTGTTGGTGTGTGCTCTCGATTGCCCTGTCTCCTGCCTGTGTTTGCTCTACATCAGGGCCAGTTTTTGGTTAATTTTCCATTTTTGAATATTTTCTAAAAATACCTGTCTTTTATTCTTAAAAAAAAAAAACCAAAATATTCCAAAAAAAGAAAAGACTCTTCTGTTGGTGTGTGCTCTCGATTGCCCTGTCTCCTGCCTGTGTTTGCTCTACATCAGGGCCAGTTTTTGGTTAATTTTCCATTTTTGAATATTTTCTAAAAATACCTGTCTTTTATTCTTAAAAAAAATACCAAAAATATTCCAAAAAAAGAAAAGACTCTTCTGTTGGTGTGTGCTCTCGATTGCCCTGTCTCCTGCCTGTGTTTGCTCCACATCAGGGCCAGTTTTTGGTTAATTTTCCATTTTTGAATATTTTCTAAAAATACCTGTCTTTTATTCTTAAAAAAAATACCAAAAATATTCCAAAAAAAGAAAAGACTCTTCTGTTGGTGTGTGCTCTCGATTGCCCTGTCTCCTGCCTGTGTTTGCTCTACATCAGGGCCAGTTTTTGGTTAATTTTCCATTTTTGAATATTTTCTAAAAATACCTGTCTTTTATTCTTAAAAAAAATACCAAAAATATTCCAAAAAAAGAAAAGACTCTTCTGTTGGTGTGTGCTCTCGATTGCCCTGTCTCCTGCCTGTGTTTGCTCCACATCAGGGCCAGTTTTTGGTTAATTTTCCATTTTTGAATATTTTCTAAAAATACCTGTCTTTTATTCTTTAAAAAAATACCAAAAATATTCCAAAAAAAAGAAAAGACTCTTCTGTTGGTGTGTGCTCTCGATTGCCCTGTCTCCTGCCTGTGTTTGCTCCACATCAGGGCCAGTTTTTGGTTAATTTTCCATTTTTGAATATTTTCTAAAAATACCTGTCTTTTATTCTTAAAAAAAATAGCAAAAATATTCCAAAAAAAGAAAAGACTCTTCTGTTGGTGTGTGCTCTCGATTGCCCTGTCTCCTGCCTGTGTTTGCTCTACATCAGGGCCAGTTTTTGGTTAATTTTCCATTTTTGAATATTTTCTAAAAATACCTGTCTTTTATTCTTAAAAAAAAAAAACCAAAATATTCCAAAAAAAGAAAAGACTCTTCTGTTGGTGTGTGCTCTCGATTGCCCTGTCTCCTGCCTGTGTTTGCTCTACATCAGGGCCAGTTTTTGGTTAATTTTCCATTTTTGAATATTTTCTAAAAATACCTGTCTTTTATTCTTAAAAAAAATACCAAAAATATTCCAAATAAAGAAAAGACTCTTCTGTTGGTGTGTGCTCTCGATTGCCCTGTCTCCTGCCTGTGTTTGCTCTACATCAGGGCCAGTTTTTGGTTAATTTTCCATTTTTGAATATTTTCTAAAAATACCTGTCTTTTATTCTTAAAAAAAATACAAAAAATATTCTAAAAAAATAAAAGAGTCTTTGGTGGCTGTGTGTGCGTTTGTGTAGTTCCAACCAGTGTGTTCCTTTTGCCAACACAAAGTGCTATAATACAGTGCTTGCTCATCATTTGTGTATTTCCATCCAGTGCGCTCCTTTTGCCAACACAAAGTGCTATAATACAGTGCTCGCTCATTTGTGTAGTTCCAACCAGTGCGCTCCTTTTGCCAACACAAAGTGCTATAATACAGTGCTTGCTCATCATTTGTGTAGTTACAACCAGTGTGATGAAACGCTTCCTTCCCGGCTTTTCTAGTCGCAAGGGCCAAGTGCTATCGCGAATACCGAAGAAAGGCAGGGGACTGAAGATGAACACATTGACAAGAAGGGAACATTCATCCAACGAGATGGTTATTGAAACACCCACAGATGCTTCAACCAGCTGTGAGATGGCAGAACCTTCTTCTTCATCAGTTCGAAAGACTCTTCGTTCAGATCCTGATGTCGTTCCAAGTACCTCTGATATTACTTGTTAATAAGAGATGGGCGAGGAGGCGGACGTGTCAGAGGAATGGGAGGAAGACAAGATGGAATGTGCTTCCACCACAGGAATTAGTGATCAAGAGGACTGCATGCTGATGGAGGGCGAGCTACAGAAACAACCAACTATTATACTCCCTTCCACAAACACCGACAGTCCAAACACTAGCATGAGTACATCTGAAGTGCCTAGTAGGGGTAGGCCGAGATCGCTCCTATGGGATCATTACGACGTCCATAATGAGAGGGCCACTTTGGCAGTTTGCAGGCAGAGGAGCGTCTGTGAGCGTCAGCAGAGGAAAAGATATGAGGCATCTTGCCACAACAGGGCTAAGGATGCACATTAAGAGACACCACCCAAATGTGAAGTTGGTCCTTCTTACTTAACTTGCAATACTGCTACAGAAATTAGTATGTATGCAATACTTCCCAGATAATTTTCAGAGTTTTTTCAAAGTTCAATTTCTGTTACTTTTTGTTACTTTTTCTTTATTTATTTCTTATATTTACTTTCTAAGTTTTTATAATAACATTATTTTATATATTAATAATTAATAATTTAATTTTATATACTATTTTTATTATTATTTATAATTATATTTTATAAATATTTTATAAATTTAATTACATTTTATTTAAATATTTATATTATTATTTATTTTATTTATATAATATATATATAATATATTATTATATTATATTATTTTATTTTATATTGTATATATTATATTATTTTATATTATTTATTGTTATTATTTATTATTATTATTATTATTTATATTTATTTATTTAAATTTTATTATTATATTATTGTTTATTTCATTATATTATTAAATTGACTCAGTTTTGGATACTTTATCTTATTACTTTTTTATTTAATATCTTAATATCTTGTTCTATTTGATTATTTTATTTGATTTATTTTATGAAATGATTTTGTTTATAGAGCATTTAGCATTGCGCAATCGCGTCCGCCATTTTAACGAATCGATTCGTTATTATTTTAATAGCGAATCGATTCGTATTTAATAACGAAGTTTCGGAAGTCGCTTTTGCGCATGCGCAATCGCGTCCGCCATTTTAACGAATCGATTCGTTATAACCTTAACGAATCGACCCCGCGCCAATAACGAAGGATCGGAAGTGATTTTGCGCATGCGCGGGGGGTCCGCCATCTTAACGAATCAATTCATAAATATTTACGAAATTTCGTAAATACCGAACTTTTTTAAGGGAAAATTTTGTAATTATTTTAAATATCAAAACAAAAAAAACACCCCAATTACAAATCGATTTTAGAAACAATTTTTTGCGTTGTTATCCAGGCCTATTAAATACCCATTTAGTTTCAATTGGCTTCACACCCTCAGGTAATGTTGCAGGTTTATATACATTCAACCTCTGCATGCTGGCCAATTCTCCTTCCATGGCTTGTTGCCACTTCTCTCTCTCCTCATCAGGCAAACTCTCAACTTCCTTATAACTTTGAGGCTCATTAGTAACCAAACACACCCTGACCTGCTGAATTCTAAATCTGTTAGGTGCCTTCGTAACTCTGGTGGTTCTCCTAAGGCCTGTGCTTTGGCTAGTTCCTTCTCCAGGATCTTGCTCCTCCTTTACCTCCTCATCTGAAAACCTAGCTCTCTTCACTCTCTTAGCCAGAGGTCTACTCATGAGCTGAAGAGTTGCTGTAGCACTTTCCTCCTGTTCAGAGGCTTGTGTTTGCTCATGAGTTTCCCCATTGGAGATAGGGAGAAATACCTTGTGGTTAGCATGGATTCTATCCCAGTTCTGAGGACATGCAAAGTTTACAGATCTTGAAATGACTATAGACCCGTAATTGTCTAAAAATCTCCATGCTTTTGCTCCCTGTGCATACCCTACCATGGTTAGCTTCCTGGATTTTTCCTGGCCTTTCCTCCTAATTGCTTTGGGTACTAGAAGAAAGTAATGCAATCCCTGTCCAACACTACCTTTGTCTCATCTAAGAGAGCAGTAGAACTGCATGTATATGAAAAGAATAGGCTTAGACTGCGATCTCTCTTTCCAATTGCCACTCCAAACTGACAAGTTTCCACTGTCATTCAAGGAATTGCCAGCACAATTTTGAATGAGAGCAATTTGACAACGGCTTTATTTTTCACCAGGCAATTTCTTCAATATGTGCAAGATGTTGCTGGACAAAACTACTCTCTTTTCCCTTTTGTCAAGCCATGTGTGTGTATACATGCATACAGCACAAACCCAAAGGAATAGTTTATTGATTAAAAGAGGCAAAAAACCTAGATAGACCACAGCAGTGAGAATTATAGTTTGCCTAATAATCTGTACTATTTAAAGAAACATTCACACAAATGCTGTATTTTTTCTCATGTGCAAAACTGAAGAAAGGATTTATTTCCTTAGGAGGAGGACTGCTCTTTCACGAAGAATTCCTCAGGACCAGTTGCTGACTATATTCAATTGCTATGTTATAATCTTCCTTCAATTTGATAGTCCAATTCATGACTACAAATGTGTGGGAGAATTTTCAACCATGCCAGGAAAAGAATTGAGAGGTAGGACAGGGTATAATTTGACTTTTCCCTTCTTTTTCTAGATATTTTAGTAATTTTTACATGAAACATCATTCAACACTAGTCTGGAAAGTTCTGTTCCTATGAAGGTGCCTATATGGTTGTACAATAAAAATGTTCAGGTCCACAACATTATTAAATAGTCCAATCAAACACACTCCTAACAACAATCATTTTGCTATCATTCTAAGTAATGGCCATAAGCTATTTTTTCTGATTTTGTTTTCATTCCCACCAGTCAGTAGTTAAACAGACATATTGTGTGTTCTCAGTGTTGAATAAAATATGCCCAGAGGTGGCTCAACCCATTACGCAAAGTAAGCATTCGCAGTATAGTTGATTTTGCCCAGGGGCGCTCTTGAGGCACTCTTGGGGGAAAATAGACCTTGACATACACGAGTTGTAGTTACTGGGATGTATAGTTCACCTAAAATCAAAGAGCATTCTGAACTCCACCAATGATGGAATTGAACCAAATATGGCACACAGAACTCCCATGATGAACAGAAAATATATATCAGTGATGGGTGGGGGGGGGGGCACCAAAATACTGTTTGCTTACCGTTGAAAATTACCTAGGGCCGCCTCTGCATATGCCATTATGCCTTGCATCTCTTAGCATTATGAAAATAAGTCATGTTAAGCTGAAGCTCACATAGCTCATCTCTTCCCCCTTCATGGGTAAGAAAGGGAAACAGAAAGCTTCTATTCCCTTTTAAAATGTGTGGTCCAGTTGTATCTCAGAGAGTTAAGATGTATTCTAATCCTTGTTGAGTCAAACAAAGCACTGCCTAAAGTGAAAGCATTACCTGAAATTGACTTTTTTTCAAGTGACCAAAGTAAGAATTGACTATAGTTTCTTGAATTTTGCCAAAATAAAAAAATGTGGTTTCTTCATAATCAAAGAGTGAAAGTTTTACTCTTCTCTCACATATGAAGAAAAGCCAAAGTGGATGTGACTATAAGGTTCATCATGACTTGTTCTTATAATGTCAAGTCAAGATGATGGATTTACAGAATTGAAGGGGACAGTTATCAGCACCTAATAACCTATTGGTAGTCACATTCTTTTTTTGCCATTCCAGAAAATGCATTGCAGCAGGCATCACTATTGGTACTGCATAACTTCCAGAAAAATTATGCTCTTGGCTTCCTACTAGGGTAGGGAGATAATCTTAGCAGAACTTCGATGTGCCATGGCAATATTTACCATTATGTGGACAAGATACTTGGAGGAATGAGGCCCACCACGTCCATCCTAGACCCCTGCCCATCCTGGCTTCTGAAGGAGGCCAGAGGGGGATTGGCTGAGTGGATAACGGTGGTGGTTAATGCCTCCCTCCGGGAAGGCAAGATTCCAGCGAGCTTAAAACAAGCTATTATAAAACCGCTGTTGAAGAAACCATCATTGGACCCCACTAAATTTGACAACTTTCGGCCTGTTTCCAATCTCCCCTTTTTGGGCAAAGTCATGGAAAGCGTGGTGGCCTCACAACTCCAGGTATTCTTGAGAGACACGGATTATCTGGATTCGGCACAGTCTGGTTTCAGACCGGGACATGGAACTGAGACGGTCTTGGTCGCCTTAGTGGATGATCTGCGCCGGGAGCTAGACAGGGGGAGTGTGTCCCTGTTGGTGCTCCTGGACCTCTCAGCGGCCTTCGATACCGTCGACCACGGTATCCTTCTGGGGCGCCTTGCGGAAATGGGCCTTGGGGGCACTGTTCTGCAGTGGCTCCGGTCATTTCTGGAGGGCCGCACCCAGAAGGTGTTATTGGGGGACACCTGTTCAACACCACAGCCTTTGACCTGTGGGGTTCCACAGGGCTCTATACTGTCCCCCATGCTGTTTAACATCTACATGAAGCCACTGGGTGAGATCATCCGGAGTTTCGGGGTGCAGTGTCATCTGTACGCAGATTATGTCCAACTCTGTCACTCCTTCCCACCTGCTACTAAGGAGGCTGTCGAGGTCCTGAACCGGTGCCTGGCCGCTGAAACGGTCTGGATGAGGGCGAACAAACTGAAATTAAATCCAGACAAGACAGAGGTACTCCTGGTCAGTCGCAAGGCCGAACAGGGTATAGGGTTACAGCCTGTGCTGGATGGGGTCGCACTCTCCTTGAAGGCGCAGGTTCGCAGCTTGGGTGTGACCCTGGATTCGTCGTTGAGCCTGGATCCCCAGGTTTCAGCGGTGGCCAGGGGAGCATTTGCACAGCTTAGGCTCGTGCACCAGCTGCGCCCGTACCTCGGGAAGTCTGACTTGGCCACGGTGGTACACGCTCTGGTCACATCCCGCCTTGACAACTGCAACGCTCTCTACGTGGGGCTGCCCTTGAAGACGGCCCGGAAGCTTCAGCTAGTCCAGCGCGTGGCAGCCATGTTACTAACAGGAGCGGGACGCAGGGAGCACACAACGCCCTTGTTGTTCCAGCTCCACTGGCTGCCGATCTGCTACCGGGCCCAATTTAAGGTGCTGGTGTTGGCCTACAAAGCCCTAAACGGTTCCGGCCCAAAATACCTTTCTGACCGCATCTCGGCCTATGAGCCCACGAGGGCCTTGAGATCGTCTGGGGAGGCCCTTCTCTCGATCCCGCCTGCCTCACAGGCACGTCTGGCGGGGATGAGAGATAGGGCCTTCTCGGTGGTGGCCCCCCGGCTGTGGAACACCCTCCCTGTAGACATCAGACAGGCGCCCTCCCTTATGTCATTCCGCAAGAGCCTAAAGACATGGTTATTTGAGAAGGCGTTTAACTAAGTGCTACAACAATTGGCAATGACGACTGGAACGGAATATGGATTATGAGATTGGTTTATGATTCTACGATGAGACAGCGCGAATGATTTAGTGTAATTATATGATTGTTGTATTATTGATAGTTATGTTGATATGTCGTTGTGCTATTGCTTTATTGTAAACTATGTTTTTATATGTTGTACACCGCCGTGAGTCGCCCTAGGGCTGAGAACGGCGGTTAACAAATGCAGTAAATAATAAAATTAGTATTTACTTACAAAAGTACAGATATTAGGCTTGGTTGATCCAAAAATATGGTTTAAAACTCATTTCAGATCTAGGGGGCACTGGTGGTTTGATTCTAAAGTCATTTCCAAATTTTTCCAAAAAAATTCGGAACTTTTCAAAACTTCTGAAACTTCCGAATCACTTCCTTAATGGCACTTCCGAATCACTTCCTTAATGGCAGACATGATTGTGCAATACGCGAAAAGCAACACTGGCACTGGGGAAACTACAGGGCCTTCTCCCTCCCTCATTTTACACCAATATTGATGAAACTTGCTATACTACTACAACACACTCTCCTCTGTTAGCATACCAAATTTCATCATGATCAGACAAAGATTTTTTAAAAACAATTTTAGAAATAATGTATTAAATTTAAAATAAAAGAGCTACTTCCTTTAAGGAAATGACAAAACGTTATAGGGGATCACTCCCCTCAACTTTCAGACACATTCATACTGTTGGAAGTCACGGTTTGTGCAGCTAAGGACCAGCAAGGTTGGGAAATGTAGCATAAAAGTCCCCAAAACATCCCCCGGAAAAAAAGGATAGACCACAATAAAAATTAGCAAAGCTTTAGTGGTGAGCAAAAAATAACTTTCCAAAAATGACTTTCTTAATTTCACCTTCTCCCTGCATCCCAAACAAACTTTTCCTTCTTTCTCTCTCTCCACTGGCTCCAAACGATTCCCTTCTCCCTTGCCTTCCTTTGTTTTCAAAAACTCCTTTCCTCTGGCTCCAAACCCTTCCTCTCTAAATCTTCCCTTCTCCCTTGCCTTCTTCCATTCTCCAAACCTACTTCCCTCTGGCTCCAAACCCTTTCTTCCACCCCACATCCAACAGCAAAAAGCAGCAGCACCAACAACGGTCCAACCTCCCCTCTCCCTTCCCTGGCTGCCAATGAGCCTTTCAGCCATGTGCTTGGGTTTATACACAGCAGTGGCTTCCAGACACTGCAAACCCCTCCCCTCCTCAAAACTTAATCCCTGATTGACTGGGAGGCAAGCATCTTAGGCTTCGCCTCCCAGCAGGCTTTTTGCATTAAAAACTCATCATAGTTCTGACTCACTTCCACATCCCTGAAATCAATTGTGCAAGGTGATTCAAAACTATAGGGGACTACAGTCTTGTAGAAACGTGGCAGAAGTCCCTTTGGAAGGCAAAAACATCTGTTTTTTCCTAATTATGCCACATCCGAGCAAACCTATCCAACTCTAACAGATATGACTCCATGAGAGTTAGATAAGGATTACCTAGGATGTCCTGAATAGACCCAAGGTTTGGAGGCAAGATTCCTTCAGACAACCACTTTTGCCTTCTTTTCTTGTATCATTAGTATTACTGGTATTTCTGTAATTGAGTAACTGGTGAGGGAAACTTGTGTGGGGGCATGCTAATAGCCAGGCAGTGAATTACATGTGAACTGGATCAATATTTTTATAATGCCCCCACCATGTTCCAGATTCTCCATATGATTCTGTATATATAAAATTCCCAAAATAGGCCATGTTCTCTGTAAAAAATCTATTCTTAAGACCATACAGTCATACACCATTTTTCTCAATAGTAATGTCTTTTATTATATTTTGATTTAATTTGTTATGATATTATTTTAAAATTATAAATTGGTAAATTTATATATTGTTATAATTCTAGAGCCAGTATGGTATAGTAATTTGAGTACTGGACTACCACTGGGTTTGATTCTCCACTCAGCCACAGAAACCTATTCTCGGTCCTTTAAAAAATCCATTATAGGTTCTCCATAAATCAGAAACAACTTAGCAGAAAGTTGTTTACCTTTTCTAGCACTTTACCTATGGTGGCCTGTAGTCCCATTACTAAGCAAATGAGACAATGATGTTATCACTTTGATTCTTTTCCTGCCCTCTGCTAATATTTCACTATCTTCTCTTTACATAGAGAACCATTTTCTTGTTCTTCATCTTCTACCAATTATTTTATTCTGTCTAGTGACTATGAGCTTACTCTGAGATTTACTTTTTCTAACTTTACTCTTACCAGTTTGCATTTTTCTTTTGCTTGTTCCCCTTCTGTCATTTCTTATGCATTTCTTCTTTAAAGCTTGGAAAATTCTTTACACACCTGATTCCTTTAGACATCTCCCATGTTCTTCCTCATTGAAATTGTTTGCAACTGTATCATCAATGTCTCACATTTAAGAAGCTCCCACTCAACAATCAATATGTCAAGCCCATTAGCTGGTTCATCTCTGTTGGTTAGGATCAGATCCAAAACAGTTTATTCCCTCTATTATTGTACAATAAAATTGTCTGCAAGGCAAGTGAGGAATCTGTTGGACTTATATGCATAACTGTCCCTTAAAGTACCAGGTTTTTTCTAGATATTCTAAATATTTGACTATAGTAGTGGTTCCTAACCTTTTTTTGACCAGGGACCACTTTGACCAGGGCCAACTTTAACCAGGACCAACTTTGACCAGAAACCACGTTAGTACCAAAAGGAACAGGGCTGGTCAGCTTTGCAGAAAGAAGTGGAAAGAAATTGAAGAGGAAGGAGGTTTATGGACCGGATTTTCATTCTCGTGGTCCACAGGTTGGGAACCACTGGACTACAGTCTCAATGTGAATTTACAAATGAGAAAAATATTTTTTAAAAAATCTTTATTTCAATGTCTTAATCATCCATTTAAAATGTATGCAAATCATCCATGGCTGTTAATTTAATATGCCACTGCATTTTCACTGTATCCCTTAACTTTTATCAACAGTAATTCCAGGTCTTTGTCATTGGTGTTAATAATGTGGTATCACTGGCATCTCTTATGTTGATGTTCTTTCTCCCAATTTTCACATTTCTTTATTCCACATGTAATTTTGCTCCCCTATTATATATTCTGAATATAAATTATACACATGGGATAATAAGGGCAAGGCTATGCAACAAAGCACATCTCCACATATGAGCCTGCCCAGGCCATGGTATTGTCAGAATTGACTCTTCTCTCTATGTCATCACATTCACAGACATGACTAGTGAAGATACAAATTAAGGCCTTTGTGGGTGTCCTGTGGCTTTTGAACATCCTTGCTAAGTGGGCTAAGATAGCCCTAGCCTTGCTTTTCCATCAATACACAATTGCTTTCTTCCCCCCTAATATTTTGAGAAATGTAGGTTTTCATGGAGAAGGTTTTTAATGGAGTGTTGTATTGTTTTAAAGTGATTTTAAACTGCTATTTATTACCTCAATATTTTGGTTGTCTTTGTTTTTAAACAGGGTTGACAGTTTAATTCCATAATATAGTTGATATTTTGACTCTGTTGTATTTTATTTTTCATGTCACCTCAAATCTCACTTTTGAGGGAAAAGCAGGATATAAGATAAAAAAGGGGGAGGGTTTGTGTTATAAAATGCCTTCATCCATTTCCCCAAAGAAATAGTCTTTGATGGAATAAGTAAAGCCAATACAAACAGATCTTCTTCCTAAGCATAAATGGAATCTAGCTGACACTGTAACATTGGTATTGCCTCAGCACAGTGGCTACAACAGACTATCCATCCACTTGCTCACTCCAGGCGTGTGTATCTAATTTCTAATTCCCAAACCAATATGTGAACAACAAAATTACTATCCTTGAGGATTTACACTTCAGTGTTTATGATTCACTTCTCTGATGGAAAAACTGCATCCCAAATGCATATATCAGGGGAAAGTGTAATGAAAAATGTATATTCATGAAAATAATGTACAGAAATGCATCATGTTGGAGAAAATTGCGTACAAGAGGTATTTGTATTAAAATGTTATATGATGAGAATTGAAAAGAAAATTGCAATTACATTTTTTGTTGAAACATTTTAAAGAATATTCTAAATCAATACTGAAAACAGGATAAAATAAGCCTAGCAAAATGAAATATATAGAGAACCCCTAACACATTGTTCACTCTTAGTATTCAGGGTAATCTCTGTTAAGAGGCATGTAGCTAGTTGCACGGACACACAGGCAATCAATCTAATCATAACTGAATGTGGAGAAGATCTAAAATAAATCCCAGATAATACGATTCTATAATTTTTATCCTTTCCCACATTCCCAAAAATATCAATTTTGCTTTCTTCTGTGACCATTCTGGAAAATAAACAGATTTTGAGGAATCTAAATTTTCCTCATCTTGATTGTAAGAAGCATCTTGCCTATAGAAACAGCAAGGTTTCAAAGAATAGATGAATGACTACATTAATGAATATTCTGTTAGAGGGGCTAGGACAAGGCCAAGCTGAAATAACTGACTTTAAATTATCCCCAGTTCACTTTTATATTTCTATGATTTTAGGTAACAGTAAACCCATGATATAGGATGGCAACCTGTGCTGGATGGGGTTACACCCCCCCCCCCCCCCCGAAGTCACAGGTTCACAGTCTGGGTGTCCTCCTGGACTCATCACTTACACTTGAAGCTCAGGTGTTGGAGGTGGCTGGGAGGGCCTTCGCACAATTAAGACTTGTGTGCCAACTGCGACCGTACCTCGTGAAGTCAGATCTGGCCAGGGTGGTCCATGCCTTAGTCACCTCCAGATTGGATTACTGTAACACACTCTACGTGGGGCTGCCCTTGAAAACGGCCCGGAAATTTCAATTGGTACAATGGGTGGCAGCCAGGTTACTAACCGGTGCTTCTTACAGGCCCCTCGACTCTGGAATTCACTCCCTAAGGACATCAGACATGCCACAACACTGGCAGTCTTTAGGAGGAGCCTGAAAACGTGGTTGTTCCAGTGTGCCTTCCCAGAATAAGGAAAACTACTAGCAATATGTCCTCAAATGCACTTTAATATTGGCTTAGTTTTGTATTTTGTCTGTTTGTTTGCTTTGTTCTGTTAGAAATGTAATATAATGGACTGGTTGCTCTGACACGACAAATAAATAAATAAATATTGACTTAGGATTGTCTGTGTGTCCTTATCTTTCTTTGAAAACCCTATCCTAGTTTACCCTACCTTGTTTATGCCCAGAATTTTAAATTTTAATTTTAATTACTACATTTGGCCCGGCCATAGGTTTTTAAATGTTGTATGTTATTGTTATTGTTTATTTCTTGTTGTGTATTTTTGCTTTCGAGTTTTTATTTCAACTGTTTTGTATTGATTATTTGTTATCGCTTTTGTTTATTGATGTGCTGTAGGCTTGACCTCATGTAAGCCACACCGAGTCCCTTGGGGAGATGGTAGCAGGGTACAAATAAAGTTTTATTATTATTATTATTATTATTATTATTATTATTATTATTATTATGCGTGGAATAAGATATGTGGCTTGTTTTTGTTCTTCCACTCCCACCTCTTAATCAGAAAAGAATGACATATTTCTGAGGATGCTCATTGATACAAGGTATCTCCAATACTTTTGATATAATTATATCTGCCTAAATGTCATTGATTTCACCTATGTAAATATTGTTTTTTCCCCTTACACTGGATCTTTTAACGTGTTGTCATTTTATTTCTCTTGGCAATATTCAATATTGATTATTGATTATTCAATATTGATCAATATTGAAAATGAGTGGAAAATTTCACCATCATGCAACAGGCAATACAATCTGAAAAAAAGAAAGGGTTTTTAACCCCCCCCCCCAAAAAAAAAAACAACTAGGTAAGTGAAGAAGATAATAAAATCTTAGATTTCAACCGGATTTGCCTCAAACACCTGTCAAACAAAACCATTCTCATCTAAAATTCTCTGTGTACACTAGGGTTCATATTACAATAAAGGGATTGCTGTCCCTTAGCTAGTTGCTGTACTTCAAGGTAGAAAACAGATATCAATGCTTAGGATGGGAAAAGCTTTTTCAGCTATTGAAAAACAATAATGAATAATGAATAATGCTGTGGATTACCAAAAAGTAATGTTTGTAAATAATGTATTACAAAGTAAACTTTCTACCAAGGAAAGTAATGTGAATTGGATGAAATGTGTCAAAATAGTTATAAATGAATTACTAAATAGATCAGAACACATAAATGATAAAAAGGGATCTTTGCAGCAACTTGCTTGAAAAGTTCTTATGAAACAAACAATGGCACTAATGATTCTGTAGATTAGAAGGTTGGAAGCTTTGATCTTGAAATGTAGGTTGAAAAATAAAATAATTCTCACTTATACCATTGCCACTTAAGGCTTCTTTCATTACTTTAATTAGCAGGAATGTTCATGCAAGTCATGATAAAAATGAATCATGGATTCAGTTTTCTATACACGGATTCTTTCAAGACAGATATAGTTGTGCTGTTGGACTCTTGGACTTTTTGGTATAAAAGTGTTGAATGAGTGTACATTTTCCCCACAGCATTGCTTTCCTTATCATTAATGATAACTTATGAGCAAAACTGTAGCACAAAAAAGCAGCTCTATTAATCTGTTTATCAGAACTGTTTCTGTTCTAATTATTTAACTGCAATTTAAATGATCAATTTTAATCAAATCGTTGAATGAATATTTGTGGGCATATTCTATTCTACTGACATGTGTTGTCTTGGTATGAGTTTACTTTATAATTTTGAAAAGCAATTATCTTCTCAAAAATATCTTAATATACATCATTACATTCAGAAGAACATTGGGCTATTCTCATAATAAATAAATAGCCATGCAGCACATTTGGCCAAAAATGCAACAAAGTATATAGTTTAATTAAACTGATAAGGAGTGCATATAATTATATCCCCCCCTCATATTTATTAACTTAATGGGGATCAGACCAAAAAAAAATCCTTCAAAATTAGCTCAGAGGAAAAGCCCTAAAATTGAGGGATTGGACATATTTTGCAAGAAGTTTTCATGATAGGAAATTGCCATAGCTCATTGACTGTGGATGTTTTACACTTCATGAGCAGAAGGTGGAACAATTCACTGGCAGCTACCTAGGTAGATAATAATGGGAGCAAGCATTTTATTCCTTCAGATTAGAAAGAAAAATAAATACCACCATTAATCCTTTACACTGTTGTTTTAATTGACCAAAAGCTTTAAAATCTTCACAATGTTTATTTGGCCTCATCAATGTGATATGAGTCATAGCAATTCCATTTTTTTAACAGATGGAGGTTTGAGTTGGATAGTATCTAACATAGAGAAAATGTACATCTTGGAAACTGTTTTCAGGGGAGGGGGGCAAGGGAGGGGCTGCAGCAACTAGAATTGTCTGGCTAGATTATATGCAAAGCACAGCTGGAATCTGAACCAAGATGTCCCAGATTCACAGTTATTGATCTAATGCCAGTAATTCAGTTTTCTATTTATTACATTTTGCAATGACAATTTATTACGAGCACTACTGTAATGTTGGCCCTCCTCTTTAATTAGAACCTTGAATTAATCCTTGGACTAAATTATAAATATATGTCCTGTTTCTATATGAGACAAATTAATTTGTAAACAAAATGTGTTACTGGAGGCAGAAACAATATGTATAGAGAGTACCTTTTTTTGGATTGGTCAAACCATTCCCAACAAAATATCCTTGGAGATTACCCCTTCACACATAATGAAAAGCTACCCTTCTTAGGAAAAAAACCCCCAATTCATTCTGATGATCAATATTTTCACCTTAAGAATCCTAAACCTAAAAATTAGTAGGCAGCTGCCAAGATCCATGGGGTGCATTTATTGATGGAAGGGAGGAAGATGGCTAATCAGCAGAAACTGTGGCCCATTCTGGCTGTAGTTTCCAAATGTAGGAAGAAAAATGAGGTTGATATCCAAAATTGATATCAAGCTTGGGTTGTTGTAGGTTTTTTCGGGCTATATAGCCATGTTCTAGAGGCATTCCTCCAGAACATGGCCATATAGCCCGAAAAAACCTACAACAACCCAGTGATTCCAGCCATGAAAGCCTTCGACAATATGATATCAAGCTTGTTTTTCCCCTTCTAGAGGATGAAGAATTAAAGCTAGGATGCAATTCCCACTGCTTGCTCTCTTCCCTCTCTTCTTTAACTAGTGGCCAAAGCAGTGTTCAATAGGTACCGATGGGTAAGGTAAGGAGCTGGCATGAGGAGTACTTCACTTCACATGCCCAATGTAGGATCTCAGCTCTTTTGACTAAAAATCCCTCCTCTCAGAATCCTGCATTTGCTTATTTCATAGTTCATGTGTTGTGAATTTTAGTAGGAAATTCCATAAGTAGGAAATAATGTTTGCTATCTCAAAGACCCTAAGGTCTCCACTGACAGATTTATTTTATGTGTATTAGAGTACATTTAAACTAAGTACTATATTTCAGTTGTAAAATTCTACAGGTTTTCTCTGCCAATTATTATTTGAGTTAGAAATGTGACTGCGCTGCCCTAAGGGTCAACCTCATTGAGGCAGATGATGGAATTCCACAGAAAGGTTAAATTCACGATTAAGCTGTGCTGGACTTTTATCAAGGTTTTTGGAATTCATTTTTGAGCAGCAAGGGTTACAAACCTCAGTTCTGATAAAATACAAATCATTCACCTTTGACCACAGTACTGCGATTCAGACAATGGACATAATTCTTTTGGTATACAATCAGTTCATTTGTAAGAGTTTTGCACTTTTTGGGTAAGTGTAGAAATTGAAAGATTCTCTTGCTGCACATTTTTAAATATGCCAGTATTTTGCAACATAAGGCAGACCATGAGATGCACAGCAGAGTCAGCAATTTCAGTAATATCAGTCTACTATTACCAGTGTCTACTTGCTAGTCTCAACTATAGTAAACCAAATTAATAAATTTCTGAGTGATAACTCAACTGTACATAAATCTCAATTGATTGAATAGGCTCACTCTAGATGGAGTCAGAATTGAATTTAAGCCTTTCTAATTGGTATATATCTCTCTGGTATATGTGTCTCTGCAGGGAAACTCCACATAAATCTGATCCCAGCTTCGTTTAAGCATCTAGTTATCGGACATAGAACCCCCTTGTCTTTCAGTGTTTCCTTTGCCAGATCTGGGTAAAAAATAGTTTATAATTCATACAGCATAGGTTCCAGGTTCTCCTTCAATTTTTGAAAATGAGGTCTCTGATTTTGTCTCTGGAAAAAGCCATGATGGTATCCAAAGGGAAAGAATTCTGAGGATTCTTGAATGAGCTCTCTCAATTTCATTTTCTGATAGGCTTATGCCATAATTAGTATACAGTTCTATCACAAACTGGCTTAAGTCCTTAATGTGCTCTGGCACCCACTTCAATCTGATATTATGCCAACGAAGTCTGTTCTCAGTTGTCAATTAATCTAGTTCTCAAATTATTCATTTCTTTTTCTTACTTCTCCATTCATGAATCATGGCTATTGACTTCTTTGATTTCTGAGTTAATTTTGTCTCTTTCAATTCTGTCACTAGACCTTTAATTGATGAGTTTGTTTCATTCGTTAGTGTCATTAAATAGTCCAGTTTGCCATCTGTCAACATTACCTTCTTTGGAGCATCAGGGTTCCCTCCAGTTGGGTCCATGTTGATTTATGACTGTGCTGGAACACTGGAGTACTGGTGAAGTCAGGAATACGTCTGGCTGATTTATGCTTATCTTGTTCCTTACACTTGGAGAAAGTTTGTAAAACCTCTCCCACTCCTATGCTGAGCTTTCATAAAGATAGTAATTACCTTTCAGCCGGCCATAAATTTGATTTGCAGGGATTTAATTATGTTTTCAATGGAAAGAAGAACTTGTAGGTCTAGCACTGTTTGCTTCCTATGCTCCACTCCAGTCAAAACTTTGGGAGAAGGTATTGAATTGCCCAAACAGTTTGATTTTCACCCAGAAATGACAGGAGGACAGCTAGCAGAGGGCCAGAAGATGGATGTCAGGAAATGAAAGACAAACTATAAGAGGAGGAGAAAAGTGGAGAAAAGTCAGGGAGTAAAGGAAGACAAAAAACTGGGTTAAAGGATCAACAACAACACAGGTGAACTAGAAGCATGGACAAACAAACATAAAGAACCTTTAAGGCTAAGGGGACATAAGCATTATGTGACTCACTAATTGTTGTTTAATGTGATTAATTATAAGCAATATGGGTTGTTGTAAATTTTTTTGGGCTATATGGCCATGTTCTAGAGGCATTTCTCCTGACGTTTCGCCTGCATCTATGACAAGCACATCCTCAGAGGTAGAGAGGTCTGTTGGAACTAGGAAAAGGGGGTTTATATATCTGATATATAAAAGTGATAACAAATTTAAAATAAAATAGAATAAAACTGATAAGAGACTTCCTAAACCCAGATGGGACAATCAAAGAGTGGAGATGATAACTGTTAATTGTGGTCGAGGTAACTGGCTTTCATGGAATGGGTTGAAACAAAAGATTATAGACTGGAGCAAAAAGGCAGGTTTCCTCAAAAACAGATTTTGATCAAATTTTAAGGTGGAAATTAGAAAGAGAGAAAGGCCTGGTGGGTTTCATATACAATAAATTAGTTGGAAAACAATATAAATTGGAACAAACTTTTGCCGAGATCTGGAAAGAGGACCTGAATAGTAATAAGTTAGACAGTGAATACTGGATCAATTCAATCAAAAATATTAAATATATAAGGACAAGAGAAACACAAAAATATTAACCAAATGAGAACCCCAATTAAATTAGCTCACATAACTAAATCGACCACAAAATTATATTGGCCCAGATGCAGAGAAATTGGTTCCTATATTCATATGTGGTGGGAATGTGACTAAATACAAAAAAACAATTATAACAAGGTAAAGAAGGAAATAAAAGAATAGGGCATAAATTGAAGTGGAATAAAAAGAATTCTTAATTCAGAAAGTAGATAGGAATGAAAACATTATGGACATTTAGCAGATTTCATACTCCAGGACTACATCCTCGAAAAGAGAACCAAATACACATCAGGCTGAATCAAGAAGAAAGGGGATCTTGAATGGGAAAGACTGATAGATAGTAGGCATGGTTAGGTCCATTCGGAATCCTCAGAATTCAGATTAATTTCAGATCAAATTCCTTTTTGAAGTGATTTTGAAGCGACTGGGGAAGCCAGAAGTATCCTTGCCCTTTCGAAGCCACTGTTGCCATCTTTGTTCCAAGTCAGGAAGTGAATCGGAAATGACTCAGCATTTGGAGGCAAGCACACAGCAAGGCAAGCAGCAGTTTGCATGCTGGGATGCTTGCCTCCAGCCAATGAAGGGAAACCATGTGGGGAGGGGCGGGGTTACAGCATGGCAGCCATTGTCCTTTTAAAAAGGCTGCACATGCCTCATGGGCTCATTGCGAGCAGGGGATGCGAACGGATCAGGTTGGGAAGGCAGCTTGGGTGAGAAAAGTGTGATTGGGCAACAGGGTTATGGCTAGGGAAGGAAGGGAATGACAAATTGGGGAGAAGAGAATGGCTAGTAGCAGGCCCATTGCCTGCGAGGCTTGCTTGGGGAGGGAAGAAGGGCAAGACAGCACAAAACGGCAACTGGGAGAAGTGTTCTTCTCTTGTCTGCCACTGTCTGCCAATTGAATTAAACTTTCTAGAGACCTTGGATTTTGGGATCCCAGAAAGTCCTTTTGGACTTTTGGAATCCCCTTATCTGCTAACAATTTCAAATAATTTCTAATAATAATTTCTAATAAAAATATTTCTGCTTGGGGTTGCACACTACTTTTTTGTACTTTTTTACTTCTAGGAGATTTTATCTGTTCAAAATTACCTTTGTGAACCACCCAATACTACTTGCCATGAGGCGTCTTTGCTTTGGGAGACACACAGTGCTTGTGGGAACTACAAATCTGCTTTTATCTGTTCAAAATTACCTTGGGGAACAGTTTTTCGCGTATTGCACAATCGCACCCACTATTAATGAAGCAGTTCGGAAATTTCAGAAAATTTGGAAAATTCCAACTTTTTTTCCGGGAAATTTCAGAAATCATTTCTGTACCGAATTGCCAGTGCCCCCTACATCCAAAATGAGTTTTGAACCATTTTTTTTCCATGATCAAACAAGTGTAATAGAGTAAAAAGAAAAGGAAACTATAAAGAACTGAACCAAACTCTCTCCATGACTGATTGATTAAAATAATATTTGAATGAAGGAAAGTACTGTTCCCAGAGAGGGTGCCGTGCCAAAAAGATCTCAGCCAGTGTTTGGAAACAATAAACATTGACAAAATCATGATCTGTCAACTGCAAAAGGCCACCTTACTTGGATCTGTGAACATCATTTGAAAATACATCACACAGTCCTAGATGCTTGGGAAGTGTTCGATTTGTGATTTTGTGATACGAAATCCAGCATATATATCTTGTTTGCTGTGACATACTGTGTTTTTGTGTCAATAATAATAATAATAATAATAATAATAATAATAATAATACAAAAACTTGGGATGAAAACATTATGTATTCCTATCCTTGACACTTCTCATGTAGACTGACCAATGGGTAAAAGGTTCTGCCTTTTTGAAAATGAAATGTCTTGTTCTAGAAATCGTTACCTAAGCAAATTAGACAGGTTTTAAAATAAGATACAGTAAAATCTCTTCCACACAGACTATTTTTACCCATACTTCGCATTAAATTGTTTGGCTGGCTCAGCGTTTCTGAGACTGGCTGATACAAGAAAGACACATCCCCCTTTAACCCATAAATCCTGACAAGATGCCCTTATAGTATTGCTGGCAGCTATTCAGAGAAACATATGTTTGATAATCAACTGAATTTAGACTAGGGGATTTGGCTACAAAAAGCATGAGAGATTTTCTCTCCCATAGGTTTTTTCCCCTGTAATTCTGTAACCCTAAAAACAGTAAAATTCGGTGAATATAGAAGTTAGTGTGCTATGACTTGGTGACGTTTCACAGAAACTATGAGAGGGTCTGGCTAATATTTGGATTAAAGATAATAAAAAATACCAGTTACTGTCAATTATATTTCAGAAGAAAAATCTCTGAGTATTCCTTGCTTAAGAAGATCCTGTTGTTCTATACTCCTGTCAACAAGTAGCCCAGGAACCAAAACCAGCAAGAAGTAAAACAGAGCCATAAATCATAGCTAATCCAAGGTCAATAAAACACAAATACTGAAAGTACTGGCTAGTCATCAAGAAGGAAGGCTGAAAACAGTAAAAGTGCCAATGAGAGGCTGGGTGATTTAAAAATGCTATAGTGATTAGTGAATTAGTACTTTTGCACCATGACCCTATAAAAGCAGAGAGGAGAAAACTGCCTCTTAAACCATAGAACTATGTACTGCTTTTTTAATTTAAGAAATGGAATATTTCCTATATAGGCGGGTTTTTTTGTGCTGCAAACAGCCCCTCTAAAGGATAGTATAAAGACCTCTTTACATGGGGCTAAATTTGGCAGCATGTGCTGATTTAATCCCAGTCACCCACTGAGCTGGTTGGCTCCCATTAGATGACGTTGAGATGGCTACGTGGGTTAAGGAGGGTGGAGCCAGCACATGCTGCCACCAGAGTAACACGGGTGAGCTCCCGTGTTGCCATTGGAATGCATGGTGGGAAGTCGCATTCTCCACATGTGTTCCTGCTTCCTCAATCTGATTGCCCTCAGCTGGAGCTGGTTGATGTGGGACATGGGGTACCACGTTCCCCATGCTCCCCTTTGAAGTGGAGCATGTCTGATGGCTATGTGAAAGTTTATGTGGAGACAAAATCTCAAAAGCTATATGATGAGAGCTCATACATTTTTGCATCGACCTGGAAGAACTCATATTCTCAATTCAAGACCACTTCTGGAAAAAAAATCACCATTGAGTTGTTGGTTTTTAGAAAGAAAATACTATTCATATTTATCTAATATGTTTGTTGTTGTTCATTCGTTCAGTCGTCTCCAATTCTTCGTGACCTCATGGACCAGCCCACGCCAGAGCTCCCTGTCGGCCGTTACCACCCCCAGCTCCCTCAAGGTCAGTCCAGTCACTTCAAGGATGCCATCCATCCATCTTGCCCTTGGTTGGCCCCTCTTCCTTTTGCCTTCCACTTTCCCCAGCATAATTGTCTTCTCTAGGCTTTCCTGTCTCCTCATGATGTGGCCAAAGTACTTCAACTTTGTCTCTAGTATCTTTCCCTCCAGTGAGCAATCGGGCTTTATTTCCTGGAGGATGGACTGGTTGGATCTTCTCGCAGTCCAAGGCACTCTCAGAACTTTCCTCCAACACCACAGCTCAAAAGCATCGATCTTCTTTTGCTCAGCCTTCCCTAAGGTCCAGCTCTCACATCCGTAGGTTACTACAGAGAATACCATGGCTTTGACTAGGCGGATCTTTGTTGCCAGTCTGATGTCTCTACTCTTTACTATTTTATCGAGATTGGACATTGCTCTCCTCCCAAGAAGTAAGCGTCTTCTGATTTCCTGGCCACAGTCTGCATCTGAAGTAATCTTTGCACCTAGAAATACAAAGTCTGTCACGCCCTCCACGGTTTCTCCCTCTATTTTCCAGTTGTCAATCATTCTTGTTGCCATAATCTTGGTTTTTTTGACGTTTAGCTGCAACCCGGCTTTTGCACTTTCTTCTTTCGCCTTGATTAGAAGGCTCCTCATCTCCTCCTTGCTTTCGGCCATCAGAGTGGTGTCATCTGCATATCTGAGGTTGTTAATGTTTCTTCCAGCAATTTGCACCCCAGCTTTGCATTCATCCAGCCCCGCACATCGCATGATGTGTTTTGCATACAAGTTAAAACGGTTGGGTGAGAGGATGCAGCCTTGCCGTACGCCTTTCCCAATCTTGAACCAGTCTGTTGTTCCGTGGTCAGTTCTTACTGTTGCTACTTGGTCCTTGTACAGATTCCTCAGGAGAGAGACAAGGTGACTTGGGATGCCCATCCCACTAAGAACTTGCCACAATTTATTATGATCCACACAGTCAAAGGCTTTAGAGTAGTCAATGAAGCAGAAGTAGATGTTTTTCTGAAACTCCCTGCCTTTCTCCATTATCCAGCAGATAGTGGCAATATGGTCTCTTGTTCCTCTGCCTTTTCTAAACCCAGCTTGAACATCTGGCAACTCTCGCTCCATGTATTGCTGGAGTCTTCCTTGCAGGACCTTGAGCATTAC
Organism: Anolis sagrei; assembly: GCF_037176765.1. NCBI lineage: Eukaryota > Metazoa > Chordata > Lepidosauria > Squamata > Anolidae > Anolis > Anolis sagrei. The sequence goes on along the minus strand of NC_090024.1, from coordinate 56,588,548 downwards.
CTTACTGGCATGAGAAATAAGGGCCACTGTATGGAAGTTTGAGCAGTCTTTCGCATTTCCCTTTTTTGGTATGGGGATATAAGTTGATTTTTTCCAGTCTGATGGCCATTCTTGTGTTTTCCATATTTGCTGGCAAATGGCATGCATCACCTTGACAGCATCATCTTTTAAGATTTTAAACAGTTCAGCTGGGATCCCGTCGTCTCCTGCTGCCTTGTTGTTAGCAATGCTTCTTAAGGCCCATTCAACCTCACTCCTCAGGATGTCTGGTTCTAATTCATTCACCATACCGTCAAAACTATCCTCAATATTATTATCCTTCCTATACAGATCTTCTGTATAGTCTCACCACCTTCTCTTGATCTCTTCAGCTTCTGTTAGGTCCCTGCCATCTTTGTTTCTTATCATACCAATTTTCGCCTGAAATTTACCTCCAATGTTTTTAATTTTCTGGAAGAGGTCTCTTGTCCTTCCTATTCTGTTGTCTTCTTCCACTTCCATGCATTGCTTATTTAAAATAGTTCCTTATCTCTTCTGGCTAACCTCTGGAATTGCGCATTTAACTGGGCATATCTCCCCTTATCCCTGTTTCCTTTTGCTTTCCTCCTTTCTTGGGCTACTTCCAGTGTCTCAGCAGACAACCATTTTGCCTTCTTGGTTTTCTTTTTCTTTGGGACGTACTTTGTTGCTGCCTCCTGAACAATGTCGCGGACTTCTGTCCATAGTTCTTCTGGGACTCTTTTTACTAAATCTAGTCCTTCAAATCTGTTCTTCACTTCCACTGTATATTTGCTAGGAATGTTAGTGAGATCATATCTAACTGGTCTGTGTATTTTCCCTGATCTCTTTAGTTTTATTCTAAATTGGGCAATAAGAAGTTCATGATCTGAGCTACAGTCAGCCCCAGGTCTTGTTTTCACCGACTGGATGGATGTCCGCCACCTTTGGCTGCAAAGGATGTAGTCAATCTGATTTCGGTGTTGACCGTCTGGTGAGGTCCATGTGTAAAGCCGTCTTTTAGGTTGTTGGAAGAGAGTATTCGTTATACACAGCGAGTTTTCCTGGCAAAATTCTATCAGCCTGCGTCCCGCTTCATTTTGTTCTCCCAGACCATGCTTGCCTGTGATCCCTGTTGTCATTTGACTTCCCACCTTGGCATTCCAGTCTCCTGTAATGAAAATAATGTCTCTTTTTGGTGTGTTATCCAGTAGGTCCTGCAGATCCTCATAGAACTGATCTACTTCTGCTTCTTCAGCAGCTGTGGTTGGGGCATATATTTGGATCACTGTAATGTTGAAAGGCTTTCCTTGCACTCGAATTGAGATCATTCTGTCATTTTTTGGGTTGTATCCAAGCACCGCTTTAGCGAATTTCTTATTAATTATGAAGGCTACTCCATTTCTTCGATGTTCCTCTTGTCCGCAGTAGTAGATCTGGTGGTCATCTGATGTGAAGTGGCCCATTCCAGTCCATTTCAGTTCGCTGACCCCCAGAATGTCTATCTTTAGTCTTGACATCTCACCAATAACAACATCCAATTTGCCCTGGCTCATAGATCTTACATTCCAGGTTCCTATGGTGTGTTGATCTTTAGAGCATCGGATTCGTCGTTCACCTCCAGTACCGTCGGCCGCTAGCCTTCCTTTCGGTTTTGAGCTAGCTGCGTCATCACATCTGGGGCTAGTTGAACTTATCCTCTGCTCCTCCCCAGTAGCATTTTGGCCATCTTCCGACCTGGGAGTCCATCTTCCAATGGCATACCGACATATCTCTGGTTGTACTGGTCCATTTAGTTTTCTTGGCAAGGATACTGGGGTGGTTTGCCATTGCCTTCCCCAGGGATCACGCTTGGTCTGACCTCTCTGCCACAACCGTCCCGTCTTGGGTGTCCCTTCACGGTTTTGCTCATGACATCATTGAGGTGCTCAAGCTCCAGCGCTCCGACAAGGCGGTGATCCTTATATATGTTTATCATCTAATATGATAAACATATATAATAAATTTGTGGATTTAATTTTCATTTATTAGTTTAGTTTTTTAGACTAAACGTTTCAACTTCGATATTCCTTAAATGTTGCCTCACGATGGAATTCACTAGGCATTCTAATCATGCTGTTTATTGCTTGTTTAGAAATAGGATTAATTTGGAAGTATGGAAAGGTCAGGCACACCAAATGAATTACTTGGTGAAAAGACATAGACTGGCAACATTCCAGACCGCTTATGGATGTTCACATTAGTAAATGGAAGATTTTTTAAAATGTTGTCATTTTCATCTACATGAGAAAATATAAAATTTCCTCTTTCCTTAGTAATAATGTGAAACACTTTAAAAATAAAATGACAAGTCTGACAATTGATAAGGAAGAATGCTAAATATAGGCATCTATAACCTCACTTCACAAAATGACTTTTTTCCTCCTGTTAGTCAGTTAATGTTATGATAGTATGGGATTGCCTTTATTAGTTTACATAGAAATAAAGAATGAACACAAAAAGAAGTTCACAAAGGCACAAAAAACATCATGGAACCCAGAGCTGAGGCTGGAGATATTGCTTCAGCAAGAATTGTGTCTATTATTCAAATAAGAATCCTACACTCTATTAATATTTTTCTTCATTCATCAAATTTCTAGCCTTGTAGAGGGCAATATATTTAAAATAATCCACATTTTGATCCCTTACATTGCTGTGGTTGCATTTCACTTGGTTACATTGCCGACTTCTCTATTCCTATATAGAAACTATATTTCTAAATACTCAATTGCTATTATGTTACTGCAGTTACTAAACATTTGTGACTGAAGGAAATTGTCATTGTGGGAAAATAATTCTTATTGGGGAAATTCCCTCACTGTGCCTCAGAGCTACATCTTGGCTATGACTAACATTGGCAACCTTTATCCCTCACAATGTAGAATTTATTCTGGAGGATTGTTATTTCAGAGTTCAACTGGTCCACAGTTTCTGGGTTATTTTTGAACTAAACACACTGAAATTTGGATCCTCCCAGCTGGCACAGCCATGTGGAGAGGGAGATGTGTTTTCTGGCTTCACAAAAATTAGATGCCAGTAAAAAAATGAGTCATACTTGCACCATGATGAAGAACATGAGGACAGGACTGCGGTAATTTAAGACCCTTTTGCCCCTTGCCTTTTTCATCAATGTTTGAACAGTGGGCAAAAGCATTCTGACAATGATCTGGCAAGGAGTTTGGATCCTTTGGCTATTGATTCGGTATTTCAATTGGAGAGTTGCAGAGAGGCTTAGTTCTTCCTCCGAGATACTTTCCCATATTAACAATTGCAGATGGAGCTGAAGTCATATGAGTAGCCTAAGTGGGGGAATTTCATGACTCCATCACATGGATTCAACGGCGTATCCAAGTTGGGCTGAGAATGAGTACCTGTTTTCCTTGTGTCATTGGGCATACCTGAGGAAGTTTCTTGACTTTGGATGGCAAGTCATCATCAAACTATCATTCCTAACCTGATTTAAGGTGCCTTGGCAGACTCTTTGCATGGTGCTGTCATGGCCTCATTGACAAATGAGGTGAGTGAGGAAGACAGATGCATTCATTCCAAACATCTAGGATAATAACAGAAAAGTACTGAGATTTTGGAAAAAGAACCACACATAGCCTAATTGCATATCCTCATCATTTCTATGATTGTCTACACATGCAAGGCATTGTTCAAAAGCCTAAAGTATCCTCAAGAGTATTCCAGCATTCTGAGTCACATGGAGTCTGTGTGAATTATGGGCATTGCATGCAGACAATTACTGCATTTATTGGTTTGTTGTGTGTGTGCTTAGTGAGCCTGTAATTGAGGATGACTGTGGTTAATGATTCCAGTAATGTGCCCTTTCAAAGTTGTAGGACAGTATAATTTGTATCTCTCCTAACATTGTCACTTCACAATTCTTTCCTACTAGTATAATCATTGTGTGGTACTTCTCATGGAAGAAACCTCTTGAAATTGCTTAAGTGCCTAAGATCAGAGATTTCATGGTCTTTGACTGTACACTGCAAAAGAAAGTTAATCCTCAACTGTACTGCTCTTATCTAACTGGTTCCCAGTTGCACTTTAATAAGACAAGGGCAACATATCTAGAGAAGCAAATACTTGGATATTATAACCATGACAAGCAAAGTTGGAGAGAGACTAGGAAGATGCATTTTTTTAATAGGGCACCTTCATTTGGTGTTTTGCCCTACACCCCCACCACAACTGTTCAAACAGTTCAAAGAGAATGATAAAGCAGAATTCCTTGGGATGGTACAGTAAGTAGAAGGAAATGCTTTATTAACACTATTTTGTAGTGGGAGGGGGGACAGAGTGGAGGGGGCTATAAACCAAAGTTAAAGAGACTAAGAATTGAATAAGAAGGCTAACAAATACATCCAATTGTTAGATCCAACTAAACTAGTTGCTGAGTCAATTGAACTTCATGGGTGTTGACCTTCCTAGTACTCATTGGTTCAATGGTTCTGTTGTACTTGGAATGTTAATCTTGAAATAAAATGTCAATCTTACTGCCAGAACAGTATATCACACAAATATAAGGCTAAGATAAGTAGGTGATTAACTGTGGTGCTTGTAATTGACATCTTACTGTCATCTAATTCCACGCACATCAAACCAAGTCTAGATTAATGAAATCTTGCAAAAGATTCTCATCCTCTCACGTATTTTCATAGTTTCAGCTGTACCTTCCAAAATTTCAATTTTCAAACCATAGAAGTTGCAAATGTGGCTGCTTACATGTAAGCCAAAACTCAAGAGGAGGACAATATAAAGTGCTATTAATGTAATGCAACCTACTATTTGATTGATGGGATTCCACAGGATTCTAATCCAAATATGTGTCCATTTTTTAAGAAGCAGCACTTTTCATCTAAATAAGAATAGATCCAGAACACTTGAATATTACAAGCTAGTCAAGTAAACAGCAAAAAACTCTCACACAGGGGAGCAACTTCCATCAATAACCTAAAAATCTTTTGTCTAGTATGATCCCCATCTTCAGACAAGTTAAATAAACATGGATAAGAAATATACTTCTCTCCTTGTTCTCATATGGCATCTCATTCAAAAGACATCCTCTTGAAAATTAAGTTAATAGTGCAGTTCAATATGTGCTACTCAGATATTCTGTTTCCATGAGAATAATTTTGTACAAACCAATTATGTGATTGGATGTGGTATCTAAAACATGCCATGCAGCTGTTCTCCTTCTGGGATAGTGTTTTATTAGGGGAAATGTGCCAAATGTGCACAGGGAATCCATGTGAGTTGCAGGAGTGACACATACAGGACAGCATGTCTGTGTTTGGTTCAGCTCAATGGCATTGCTTAGCTTCCTCACACTTACCCTAGGCTCCAGGTCATATGGGTTGTTGAGAACACAGCTAGAGACTGAAAATGAAAGAGCCTCTTCATGTGTGTTCATTTCAAAGTAAGAATTACAGGCACCCCTGTGACTCTAATCAGAGGCGGCCCTAGGTAATTTTCAATGGTAAGCAAACAGCATTTTGGCGCCCCCCCCCCAAACCAATTATTGAAAAATTATATATATATATATATATATATATATATATATATATATATGGGGGGCATGGACACATTTTGGCCCTCCAAGTACTTTGGACTTCCTACTGGCTGTTTGGAATTGTGGGAGTTGAAGTCCAAAACACATGGAGGGCCGAAGTTGGCCCATGCCATCCATACACACACACACACACACACACTAGCTGTCCCCTGCCACGCATTGCTGTGGCCCAGTCTGGTGATCTGGAAAATAAAGTAATGAAAAAGTGTTGGTTTCTAATAGATGTAATGTCTTGATGCTTGTGGGTAAACACTAAACAGTATTCCTTGTTGTTTCTTTGTCAGTGTTGATGTGGAGATTGTCTGGTTTGCCTACTCTGGAACATGCAACATATTATTGTCCTTCTTTAGGGGTCCCTTTGAAATCAATATTATATCTGTCATATACATATGTGTGTGTGTGTGTGAATCATACCTCTATCTATCTATCTATCTATCTATCTATCTATCTATCTATCTATCTATCTATCTATCTATCTCTTTATCTATCTATCTATCTATCTATCTATCTATCTATCTATCTATCTCCATGGCTGTATGGCTCTTTGTCAGGAGGGCTTTGATTATGTTTTCTTGCCCTGGTGAAGGGCATTGGACTGGATGGCCTTAAGGCAGCATTTCTCAACCTGGGGGTCGGGACCCCTGGGGAGTTGCAAGGGAGTGTCAGAAGGGTCGCCAACAACCACCAGAAAACACAGTATTTTCTGTTGGTCATGGGTGTTCTGTGTGGCAACACAGAACACCCACGTGCTCTGTGGCCCAATTCTATCTTTGTTTGGTTTCAGAATGCTCTTTGATTGTCGGTGTACTATAAATTCCGTAACTCTCAAATGTCAAGGTTTTTTTCCCCCCACACTCGATCTGTGTTCACATTTGGGCATATGGAGTATTCGTGCCAAGTTTGGTCCAGATCCATCATTGTTTGAGTCCACAGTGCTCTCTGGATGTGGGTGAACTACAACTCCCAAACTCAAGGCCCACCAAACCCTTCCAGAATTTTGTGTGCCAATGGGTTTTTGGCCTGTATAAATAGGAGTCTGGTGTCTAGATCCAGGGAAGTAATGCTACCCCTCTGTTCTATTCTCTGTTATGACTTTTATTTTATTGTTTTGTATTACTGTTATTGCTTTTATTATTGATGTGTTGTGGGCTCGGCCTCATGTAAGCTGCACCGAGTCCCCTGGGGAGATGGTAGCGGGGAATAAATAAAGTATTATTATTATTATTTTGCCTTGGTCAAACTACACCTGGAATCACTGTGTCTAATTCTGGGCACCACCATTGAAGGGAGAGGTTGACTCTAAGATGGGAAGTGTTCAGAGGAGGGCAACTAAAACAATCAAAGGTCTGGAGAACAAGCCCAATGAGGAGTGGCTTAAAGGGCTGGGCATATTTAGCCTGCAAAACAGAAGGCTGAGGGGAAACATGATGAGGGCCATGGATCAATATATGAGGGGAAGTCCTAAAGAAGAGGGAGCAGGCTTGTTTTCTCCTGCCTTGGGAGACTAGGACACACTGGAACAATGGCTTCAAACTACAGGAAAGAAAGGAGATTCCAGATGAACATGAGGAAGAACTTCCTGGCTGTAAGGAGAGCTGTTCAGCAGTGGAACTCTCCTTCTCTGCCCTGGAGTGTGTTGGAGGTTCCTTTCTTTGAAGGCTTTGAAATAGAGGCTGGATGGTCATCTGTTGAGATGATTTGAATGTGCTTTTCTTGCTTCTTGGCAGGGTTTTCCTGTATTAAAGCTGAAGGAGGTTGGATTGGATGGCCCTTGAGGTCCCTCCCAACTCTTATTATTATTGAAGCTGGATTGCCACATGTTGGGCTTTTATTGTGGTTTTTCTATTATTAGTAATAACTCATTTTACCAAAAAAAAAAATCCCAGTAAAGATCCCTGCAAAGCTTTGCAAGGGAGGGGGAAGGAAGGGAGGGAGGGAGAGAAGAAAGAATGGGCAAACTTGGGCCCTCCAGGTGTTTTGGGAATTGTGGGAGTTGAAGTCTAAAACACCTGGAGGGCCAAAGTTTGCCCATGTGTGCTATAACAGCCTGTCTCGCAAGAAGAACCACCCGACCCTTCCCGGCAGAGGGTTGTGCAGCTAGCTGCCTCCCTCTCTTCTCACTGGCGTCATTGGGGCGGAGAGGTGTTCGCGGCTTGGCTGCAGGGCGAGCGGAAGTTCGCTGGGGCGATATAAACACTGTATGGAGCAAGAAGGGAAGGAGGGAGGCGGGGCTTCTCACAGGCCTGGTTAACCCTTTCAGGACCCTACAAATGAGAGGGGAGCAAGAAGGGATACAGTTGGGCACAATCCCTTCAACTGGCATGGCTCGATTGGGTTATTTTATTGATACAAAAGCACAGTTATGTCACAGCAAACAAGATCTATCTGCTGGGTTATTATTATTATTATACTTCTTCTTAAGGTCTATCTACAAGAAGGGATGCAGTTGGGCAAAATCTCTTTAAGTGCCCTCGTTCTATTATTGTTGTTATTTCGTTGTTATTATATTATATTATAATTATTTCTCTTTAGCTCCATCTCCCAGAAGAAATAGCTATCTAAATTCCTCTGCTTATTTGGGCTCTGCACATAAACTAAAACATTAAAAAGGAAACTATACGTGAGATGCAAATTGGTTGCATAAAACAGGCAAACGGCAGGCAGGTTTGTGTAGCTCCGTGGGTCCAGGAAGGCACGAAGCAGCAGAAGGAAGGAGGCTGGGGGGCTCCTCCTCCTCCTCCCTCCTTGCTCCATTCAGTGAGCCAGTCGCTTCACTGGGGTTGGAGAATGGAGGCCCAGGGAAGGAGGCCTAAGGTGGCCCACACCAGGAGCAGCAGCAGCACAGCGTGGGCCAGGCACTCTGTTGGAAGGAAGGAGGTAGCTAAGGAAGGAGGCCAGAGGCGGCCTTCATACCTCTGTCTTTCAACTGGCGAACTTCTATCAGTGTGCTGCAGAGCCCTCGCGCGCTCCACGTGCAGCTTCGTGCTCTCTCACTGAGAGCCCCATGCGCAGGCGCAGTATTTCCTGGGCTGCCATGCCCGGGCGCCTCTGGGTCCTAGCGCCCTATGCACTCGTGTAATCTGTTTACTGTGTTGAGCCGCTCCTGGTCGAGGGGCATTTACAGAGGTGCCTCTGCGCCCCTGGCAAAACAAAAGTGTTCCGTGACCGCTTACTTTGCGTAATGGATGAGCCGCCCCTGACTCTAATGATCTAATAAAAACAAGGCTTAGGTATGCCCAATGTGAAAGCTACAACACACCAAGGATGTTCTGTATAAATAAAACCTCTGCACAGATGAATGGGGTTTTCTTCATGCTGCATTGTTGAATAAGGGAGAATGATCTAGCTGCCTGTTCATTCCCTTTTGCTTTGGAAGAATTTACTCTTCAATGACAGATGGTGATATCTACTGGAATTAGCTCTCACCACTTCCTCCCCTTTTTACCTTTGTAGAATGGGGTACTGTAATAACACTGAAGTGAACTAATTTATTTCACAGGTTTCTCTCTCATCCCCCTGTAGAAAGCTCAATTGATTAAAGGGACAGTGGGTATAGACAATTAGGTGCAGATAGGACATATTAATTTCAAGTAAAAAAAATATTGGTACTTTCAAAATTTTATAGGATGCTGATTCTACGTTAACAGCTATGGTCCATCCTAGGAAATCCTAGGATTTACACTTTAGGGAAAGGAGTATTTTGATTTTTTTTGTCACAGAGCTTCTGTACCTTCCCAAATGAAACAAACAAACAAACAATAGATTTCATAGGTTGCCGCCTGGCAATAAAAAAAATCGTGGTGCTTTTTTCATGTCAGGAGTGACCTGAGATAATTACAAGGTACTATGTTTATGTAATGTGAAAGATCTGATACATGGGGCTATTAACTATGTAATGTGAAAGATCTGATACATGAATCTAAGAAGGCACATGTATCCATGTGATATCCAGATTTCACAGACAACCATAAAACCAAGTTGAGCACAAGCACATTTAGAATCAACAACTGACCAGAGAAAAGAATAGAATGCCTTGACACAGTCCTGCACATATTGATGTGCAGGACTGATCATCAATTAGTCCAAGGAGCTGGGAGATAGAGTATTTGTCTTACCCCTTCATTAACCTGACATTGAGGCAGAAGCACACCAACAACCTCATCACATTGGGGTTTTTATGGCCCCTTTTACCTCTTCTGGAAGGGGCTTGCCAAGTGTCATCAAATGATACTAGCTTGTCCCGACCCCATTAGGTGCCCCGCATGCCTGCAGTTTTGCTGGCGACTGCCATTATATCACAACAGGTATTCCATCTGGCTATATACCTGTGTTTACTCAAGTATAATATGTCATCAAATGTAATGTTCACTTTAGTAGCGCCCATGAAAAGGCTGGTGGAAAGTCGTACCACTCTACCTGGCCTTCCTAACCTTTTCATGGCCACCACTGCCTCTTCCTCCTCTGTTCCCAGCTGAAATCTCTTGCCCAACAGTGCAAACGGGTTTAAGTGCACAATTCTAGCATGCACTGAGTCTAACACACACCCCAATTTTTACAATATAGTTAAGCCAAAAAAGGTGAGCTCAAAGGTGACTCAAGTAGGTATAGAAAGCTGTGTTACAATTTTTATTGAATCAAACCTCAGTCCACCTAAGTTTGCAGGCTGGCCATAATCATTTGGCCAGCCTGTGTTCACAGATCTGTTGTCGTGGCAAGGACATACTTAGTTTTTATTCATGTTAAAAAGCATCAATATATTTTTTTCAAGTACAGTATAAAAAGATACATTGCAACTAAACTGATTAAATCAGGGAAGCCATGCTCTTACCTAAGTAGTTGATAACCAAGGCCCGTGAAGATCTCTCCCATTTGTATTTTGAAGCCAAGTTATAGATATCAACATTATCATCAAAATTGTTCCCTAAAACCTTTACAATTTTGAAAAAAATAATCCAGAACCAAACAAAATAACGCAAGTGATAAAATTAAAATTAGACCACTAAAATTAAAATATCAGAGTCGAGTAATTCATAAAAAACAACCCAAGAGTTGTTTCAGAACATTTTTTCCATAGCTCCCTAGCCTAAAATAATATATACAAAAACATGTTCCACAAAATGTTTTCTGTGAACAATATGTTTTTAATAGAAAAAATGTGCTACAGCTCTCAGCATCTTTTTCTCCTGGGGAAAAACATTTAAAATTCTTTATTCCTACATTTAAGAGGAGGAAGTAAACTAAGATTTACATTCCTGTTATAGGAATATTCCTCATGCAATATGTTTATTCAGAAAGAAAAGCCCTCCATATCACTTAGCCTGAAGCATCAGCTGAAGCTGCTCATTCAGATAATATTTTGGCAAAATAATGTATTTCTTATAGTATTGTAACCCAATTATTTATCCACAGTACCTCTTAAGACTAGGCCTGGGTAACAATGGAAAAATTTGTTTCTAAAATCGATTTGTATTTGGGGTTTTTTTTTTGTTTCGATATTTAAAATAATTACAAAATTTTCCCTTAAAAAAGTTCGGTATTTATGAAATTTCGTAAATGTGAAAAAAATTACAAAACATTAACGAATCGATTTCCGAAACAATAACGAATCGATTCGTTAATGGCGGACGCGACCGCGAAATACACTAAAAAACCTCCAAAAACTTCTGAAGCTTCCCTCTCCCTCTGTTGTTGACTATTGGTGTGATATTATAATTTTTTTTTCACTAATTAAACAAAAAACTTGCCCCAGACATGCGGAAATAATAACGAAACGACCTCAGAACAATAACGAAACGAATACAATAACGAAATACGAAGCATTTACAAAACGCGTTTAAAAATTCGTTTTCTAAAAAAATTGCTCCAGAATGGTTCGTTATCGTTTTGTAATTGAAAAAAATAACGAATTATTAACAAATTACGAATTAACGAAACGAAACCGCCCAGCCCTACTTAAGACCCCTTCTTTGAAATATTCTGCCAAAAATAAGCATACTAGGAGAAATGAAAGCATACCTACTTTTGATCAATGAATTATTTTGACAGAATGTCTGTTAGTGGATAAACACTGAGAAAAATCAAATTGCCTTGTTTCCAGAAACAATAGAAGCTTTCAGCTGCTGATATTTTTAAATCAGATTTCTGCAAAGTTCAGAAAGTCAATTTTTGAGTCATATATATCTGCTATTAAAAAGCTGCAATAAATGACTTCTTTTTTATAGCTAGAGAAGTGCAGTCTTGTCTGGAATTAATAGTTCTCATTATTGATTTCCTAAGACTCAGGTGTTCAGAGTCATCATGCCTAGGTAACATCTTCAAAAACACTTTATGTGCACATCATTCTAGCTGCACAAATATCTTTCCCCATGCATTTCCTTTATGCTATTCCACAAAGTTAAGTTTTGTGGCTGCAAGACATTTTTAGTCCTTTATATTCATGGCTCCATATTTTCATGGTGGGGCTATTTAAAGCGACTAGTGGTTCTAAAAGTATCTACTCAGCACTTGTCCAATTTTGAAGTGTTAACACTCTGTGGGCAATATGGTCCATTTGCTGACTTTTTATTTTGTAAATATGGCATCAGGGAGCACTGGACTTTCACAAAAGTGATGGGCTTGCTATCATTACACAGAACTCATAGAACATAGAGAGAAAAACATCTGTACTCTAGTACTCCCTTGAAATTACCTGCATGGGTTTTGTGAAAGTATTAGGAGAACATGTTGGATGTAATGTCAGGATACATTTTATGAGCATGTATATGGTTCTGTGTATTTTTGAGAGAGAGAGAGAGAGAGAAATAGTGTATACTTTAATATGAGAATACTCCCTAATAAAGTTTGTGGGCTCTCTGTTTTATTCCACTATCACTCCAAAACAATAAGTGGTTGAAGATGACATGAATTATGTTTTCCTTTGAGATTGATTGATATAATTCTGGAGGAACGGGCAGATCTGGCGTGCATTACGGAGACCTGGTTGGACGAAGCTGGAGGAGTAAATTTGACCCAGCTTTGCCCCCCAGGGTTCTCCGTACAGCACCAATCGAGACCTGGAGGGCGGGGAGGCGGAGTAGCGGTAGTCTATAAAAATTCAATCCCCCTGACCAGAGGCCCCATCCCGCAGTCAACTCATTTTGAATGTGTCCACCTGAAGGTGGGTGACCGGGACAGAATAGGGATTCTGTTAGTGTACCGCCCACCTCGCTGCACTACGGTCTCCCTACCTGAGCTAGCAGGGGTGGTCTCGAGCCTGGCGTTGGAGTCCCAACGGCTTCTTGTGCTGGGGGACTTCAATGTACACGCCGAGACTACCCTAGTTGGAGCAGCTCAGGACTTCATGTCTTCCATGGCAACCATGGGGCTGTCCCAACGAGTAACTGGCCCCACTCACAGTGCTGGACACACATTGGATTTGGTTTTCTGCCAGGGATGGGAGCAAGGTGGCGGGGTTGAGGAGTTATCCATCTCTCCGTTGCCATGGACCGACCACCATCTGGTCAGCTTTAGACTTACTGCACCTCCTAACCTCTGCAGAGGTGGGGGACCCACTAAGTTGGTCCGCCCCAGGAGACTTATGGATCCGAATGGATTCCTGATGGCTCTTGGGGATTTTCCCGTCGCCTCGGTTGGTGATCCTGTTGATGCCCTGGTGTCCCTCTGGAACGGGGAGATGGCCAGGGCAATAGACACGATCGCTCCGGAACGTCCCCTCTCAAGTAGCCGAGCTAAACCAGCTCCCTGGTTCACCGAGGATCTGGCAGCAATGAAGTGAAAAAAGAGGAGACTAGAGCGCGTGTGGCGTTCAGACCCGAGCGAGTCAAATCGAGCACGGTTTGTTGCCCTATTAAGGGCATATGCCGTGGCAATAAAGGCGGCAAAGAAATCCTTCTTTGCATCCAAGATTGCGTCCGCAAAGAACCGTCCGGCTGAGCTGTTTCGAGTTGTCAGAGGCCTATTAACCCCCACCACTCCGGATGGGAGCCCTGACAACTCGACGGCCCGCTGTGAAGCATTTGCGCGGTTCTTTGCGGACAAAGTCGCTTTGATCCGCTCGGACCTGGATACCACGTTAACGGCGGTCTCTGAGGATGTAACAAGAGCACCTGTCTGTCCGATTTTGTTGGATTCGTTTCAATTGGTGAAACCTGAGGATGTGGACAAGGTGCTTGGAGGAATGAGGGCAACCACATGCATCCTAGACCCCTGCCCATCCTGGCTTCTAAAGGAGGCCAGAGGGGGATTGGCCGAGTGGGTGAAGGTGGTGGTTAATGCCTCCCTTCGGGAAGGCAAAATTCCAGCCAGCTTAAAACAAGCTGTGATAAAACCGCTGTTGAAGAAACCATCACTGGACCCCACTCAATTCGTCAACTATCAGCCTGTTTCCAATCTCCCCTTCTTGGGCAAAGTCCTGGAACGTGTGGTGGCCTCACAACTCCAGGCATTCTTGGTAGACACTGATTATCTGGATCCGGCACAGTCTGGCTTTAGGCCGGGACATGGTACCGAGACAGCCTTGGTCGCCTTAGTGGATGATCTCCGGCGTGAGCTAGACAGGGGGAGTGTGTCCCTGTTGGTTCTGCTGGACCTCTCAGCGGCCTTCGATACCGTCGACCACGGTATCCTTCTGGGGCGCCTCGTGGGAATGGGCCTGGGGGGCACTGTTTTACAGTGGCTCAGGTCCTTCCTAGAGGATCGCACCCAGAAGGTGTTACTGGGGGACAACTGCTCGTCCTCACAACCATTGACTTGTGGGGTCCCGCAGGGTTCAATACTGTCCCCCATGTTGTTTAACATCTACATGAAGCCGTTGGGAGAGATCATCCGGAGTTTCGGGGTGCGGTGTTATCTGTACGCAGATGACGTCCAACTCTGTCACTCCTTTCCACCCACTACTAAGGAGGCTGTTCAGGTCCTGAACCGGTGCTTGGCTGCTGTGTCGGACTGGATGAGGGCTAACAAATTGAAACTCAATCCAGACAAGACAGAGGTACTCCTGGTCAGTCGCAAGGCAGAGCAGGGTATAGGGTTATGGCCTGTGTTGGATGGGGTCGCACTCCCCCTGAAGACGCAGGTTCGCAGCTTGGGTGTGACCCTGGATTCTTCGCTAAGCTTGGAACCCCAGGTTTCAGCGGTTTCCAGGGGAGCATTTGCACAATTAAAACTTGTGCGCCAGCTGCGCCCGTATCTTGGGAAGTCTGACTTGGCCACGGTAGTCCACGCTCTTGTCACATCCCGCATAGATTACTGCAACGCGCTCTACGTGGGGTTGCCCGTGAAGACTGCCCGGAAGCTTCAGATGGTCCAACGTTCGGCAGCCAGGTTGTTAACGGGAGCGGCTCTCAGGGAGCACACCACTCCTCTGCTGAGCCAGCTCCACTGGCTGCCAATTCGCTACCGGGCACAATTCAAGGTGCTGGCTTTAGCCTATAAAGCCCTAAACGGTTCCGGCCCCACCTACCTCTCCGAACGCATCTCCTCCTATGAGCCGGCAAGGATATTAAGATCGTCCGGGGAGGCCCTGCTCTCGGTCCCGCCAGCGTCACAGGCGCGGTTGGCGGGGACGAGAGACAGGGCCTTCTCGGTGGTGGCCCCTCGGCTATGGAATGCCCTACCCGTGGACATCAGGCAGGCCCCTTCGTTGCTAGCGTTCCGGAGGAGGACCAAGACGTGGCTCTACGAACAGGCATTCGGTCAACAATGCAATTGAACTCACAATGACGGCATTACTGAACAAGGAATGGCTAATGGATTATGAGAACGAGATCTGATTTCATCCAGGCGTAGATGATTATTTGTTGTATGTCTGTGTATGTTATGTCCTATTTATTGTAATTGTTATTAATCGCACTGTAAACCGCATAGAGTCGCCGTATCAGGCTGATATATGCGGTATAGAAGAAAAGCAAATAAATAAATAAATAAATAAATAAATAAATATATCTGTATTTATTGCACCATCTGTACTGTTACATTACGAGTGCTTTGTAAGCTGCCCCAAGTCCCTTTTGGGAGGTGGTGGTGGGGTAGAAATAAAGTTTTATTATTATTTGTTATAAGTCACAATTAGACTGTTTTTCAACTTCAACTTATCACATATTTCTAAATACAGTTCATCTTCCATATCTGAAAATTTGGGGTTTCCCCAAATTTCTTGATGCTTTCTTGTTTGAAATAGATGGGGTCATGTTAGCTTACTAAACAAGAATACTAGTATCTAAGGCCCCTTCCACATAGCTGAGTAAAGTCCCACATGATTTGCTTTAAACTGGTATATATGGCAGTATAGACTCAGATATTCCAGTTCAAAGCAGATATTGTGGGTTATTCTGGCTTGATATTCTGGGTTATATGACTGTGTGGAAGGGCCCTGAGATTAAAAGTTACCACACTCATTCCTACAGACACAGATATCTCTGTTGACTGCACCCATCTGAGGAAATATATCACTGCCTTCAAAATTGGCGAGATTTGAGTTTTCATATGCAGCAAACATGGATTATGTTTCCTTGGTCTTACTAAATCAGGCTATATGATATAGATAAGTAAACTTTTTTTACTTTCATTTGTTCATGTGGGAATTGGACATTTTGAGGAATTGCAAGAGTTTTGTCTGTAGTCTGATAACCTGAATTCCTCCTTAACAAAACAACAACAAAATGCCCTAAAGAATATTCTACTGGGAAGAAGATTAAGATGAATCTTCTTCTTGGCTGTATTAATTCTCTGCATTCAGGAATGCTTTTCCTTGTGAAAGTTTCTCCTTCAGTGTTCACCAATCTGCAGCAGCCTCAAGTGTTACAGTGATATAAAGCTTTGTAGTTGATTCTGCTACTTTTATACAAGATACTGCTTTTTGAGCTTATTGTAGTATCTTCTTTCTTTTGTCATTTTTGTCTTTTGGCTACTCTTTGAGAGTCTATTTTTATGACATTTGATGAAACAAATTGGCTCAGACAAAGGTTTAACAACAACGCGTTTCTTTGAAGCTAGTAAAACAACCACTGCCATAAAAGATGTATTTGTGCTTTCTTCTGTTTTTCACTTACACTGAATTATTTGACTTTACCATCAGATGGCGAGACTCTAGGGAGAGACGGCTATGGTAACATATTGAGAATCCCACATGACTCTGCATACAGACACCATATTAAATGGCATGAGCTATCAGTACAAAATCAAATAACAGAAGACTGAAAAAGCATAAACAAGGTGGAAAGAAATGGCAAGGCATTTTACCAAGCAATTGAAATATAAGCTGCTGTGACTATTAAGATCTCTATATTAAAATTTGAGCTAGTTATAGTGGATTCTAACACCTCCTTTTTCATGCTGTGGACCACTTTTCCTATATAAAATGTAAAGCATTAGGAGATATTTTAATTTATGCACTAAAATTCCCGGGCTATTTGATAGAGTCAGAAAGGCTATGTTTGATTATACAATATTCAGGGTCATCCAATTTCTTTGCTGGTAAGATCACACCTCCAGTGTTTTCTACTCTGCAAAGGTTTTTTCCCCCCCTTTGATTATTATTTTTAAAAATCCTTAGAACTCTGTGTGCAATTGCAATCCACAATGGCAACTATATTTCAATAATCCCATTAAATATAGAAAAAGACTAAACACCAACAGCATCTTCCTCATTGTACATTATTCTTTTTCTCTAATACCAGCTGGTAACTTTGCATTCCCTGACATCAACTGCAGGGAAACATTGTAGAGAATAGCTCTTTAATTGACACAGAACCTTGAATTCTGTAGACTCATTCAGCAGGCAGTCAGCAATCAGAAAGGAAGGCTCTTCCTTTGAAAAAAGGAACTAAGCGATGTGCAAGGATGTTAGTTCAATATGAGGAAAGGGTACGTTTCAAGTATATGTATGTGATTATCACACAGCTTCTACTATAAAGCATCATTAGGTTGCTCACTAAAGAAATGAATGAAATGGGGCATATATGGAAGGATTAATTATTCATCCTTAATTCTTAGGGCCCATCTAGACAGGCCTATATCCTGGGATCTGTTTTTACTAGAGATATCCAAACAAACTCTGGAGAAAAACCTTAAAAATAACAATAATGTTATTCATTTAAAAATTGGGTACTGTATGAGTTACATTTAAAGATCATTGTTAAGAATCTGCAATGCAGAATGAGCCACTAAGTTAATAAGCCAGTACTGGTTACAAATGTAATTGCAAATAAATGTTTTATAGGATGTAGAGACACGGGATTTTGATGACTACACTCCATAAAACACACCAAATTGATTGGAATCAGTGTCCAGGGGGGTTCTTATTAAAATTACATATTTCCCTAAGATAGTCTGCCTGGACAAATACATTTCATAAATAAATCAGTTCAATCTTTCATTTCAAGGGTTTTGTTACCAACCAAGATAGTATCATTTGATTCAGCAAGCTGCTTAT
Source organism: Anolis sagrei (assembly GCF_037176765.1). Lineage (NCBI taxonomy): Eukaryota > Metazoa > Chordata > Lepidosauria > Squamata > Anolidae > Anolis > Anolis sagrei. The sequence continues at coordinate 56,570,504 of NC_090024.1, read as the reverse complement.
TAGGCTTGTTTGATCCAAAAAGAAATTGGTTCAAAACTTGTTTCGAAGGTGGTTCGATTCTAAAGTCACTTCCTTTAAAAAATTTTTTTTCAAAACTTTCCGAAACAGCTTTGTTAATGGCATATACACATGTGCAGTAGGAAAAAACAGCACTGGCACTGGGGAAACTTCAGGTGCTCTTCCACTCCAGGCCTGCCTCGGCTGTCAATGCTATGGAGGAGGAGGAGGAGGCAGCGACACCCCCTCAGGTGCCACTTGGCTCCCGCTGCTGGGCTTCAGCTGTTAGGAATAATGGGAGTGGAAATCCAAAACACCTGGAGGGGCCAAAGTTTGCCCAGGCCTGGATTAGATGCAGCCATGCCACAGTTCAATGTTATGGGATCCTGGGGTTTGTAGTATGGCACGCTTTGGCAAAGGAGGCTAAAAAACCATGCAAAATTATAGCTCCCAGGATTGTGTAGCATTGAGGCAAAGCAGTTGGAAGTGGTTCCTCGTTAAGATCTGTCTGATCCACCTGGAGGGAGGGAGGCAGGAGAGGGAATGAAGAAAGAAAGGAGGGAGGGAGGGAAGGAAGGAAGGAAGGAAGGAAGGAAGGAAGGAAGGAAGGAAGGAAGGGAAGGGAGGTGCTTCTGACAGGTTCTCCTTCCTTTCCAAAATTGGTTGCTTTAACCAATATCCCAATCAACCTTTAGTGCCACTGATCTATAACAGAAAGCACCCTCTCTTTTTCCATTCCCAATTTTCTCTCGCCTTCCCCCTTTCCTTTTCTTTAAATCCAGCATTGGCTTGATCCTGTTGAGTGGAGGCTGCCTCCTGCCTGGCTAAACTCCCAGTTGCCAAACCTTGAGATTGAGGTGAGGGGGGGGGGGGGAGTGAGGAAAACTCAGCTTGAATACAAACTCTGCAGATCCAGCTGGTAATTCAGAAAAGGAGGAGGAGGAGCCTGCTGCTCGGCCATTTTGGCTAATGCACAGCAAGGCAGGGTGGGAAATGTAGTTTAACAACAGGGCCCTTTGCAATCTCTACCATTGGGGGCCTTACCTTCACAAACTACAACAATGGTTGTGCTTAGGCACGCCCACCTCATTCCTCCTTTGCATCGCCCGAGAGGGGAAGCAAAACTTTACAAAAGTTGCTTAATGCTTGTGAAAATTAAAATAACCTGGGGAGAGTTCCAAACATTATGAAATATTTATGAATAAAAAGGGTAAGTGGTTCAAATCATAATTACACCTCTTTCTTTTCCTGCATGGTTCAAAATTGATTCAAAAGGCCAAATTCAATAGGTTTTAACGAATTTAAGGTTTTAACAAAATGAACCTAACCAACTCTACTGGTTATATTGGACAGAAAAACTACTAATAATTCTTAAAGACATTCTTAATCTCCATGTAGTCAGAATACACAGAGCTCCTGATGCAGGAACAGAACACTATCTCAGTTATGGAAACACAGAACTAAGGTTTGAAAAGAATCAGTGAGAACCTAACATTGGATGTAGAGTGTTAGGTGGAATTCAACTCTTTGACATGAATGTAAAGCAATATATGGCCATTTGGAATTGAAAGGGATAATTTCCAGGTTCACAGTTGCTATTCAAATTTCTGAATTTTTGAAATTGTAGTTTTAAAAATACAATTTTATTAATGAATATTTAGGTTGATAATGATAATCATAGAGTTGCCAGGTTCCATATTTTACACAGTGGTTTTGTTCTAAAAGGCCTAAATTTCAAATGTGGAGAGGGGTGATGGAAAGGGCATGCATTTTGCTAGGAAGGATACAGTGTTCTGAAAGGCCTTCTCAGCCCACATGACTCATATGATTAGACTGACAAACCCACTGCTTCTTTTGCAATTCCAGTTATGTAGGGGGAAAAACTTCCATATATTGCTATTGATGCTGACCTACCATGGATGGCTGTATATATGGATTTCTGAGAACCATGGGAATTGTGACATTCATCACTCATGAATGAGAACCATAAAGGCAAACAAAATATTATAGTCTCCCTGGCATGAGTCATACCTCTGTCTCATTGCCTTTTGGCAGTAAGAAATAAGAAGGAAATGAGCAAGCAAGCAGACACTCATATCAAGAAGGTACAAGGATTCTAGGTCCTTTCAAATAGTCACTAACAAGCATGTAAGAGCCTGCTCATAAAATGTAGATTCAGACAAAAAGCTCACTCTGAAGTAATTTTGCATAGGTAGGTATATGTGCTGACTGATCCACAGTTATGGATTAAATTTTGAAGTAACATGTTTATTGTCAGAATATTTGGTATTTATGCTATTACAGTATAGCTGTAAATTCCTGTCTATAAAGCAGAAGTATTTTATATCACCATTCGTACTTATAAACAGGCACAACTACTCTGGAATCTTGTAGTAAGGTAAAAAGAGAATGAGAAAGCTTCAATTGTGTAGTTTTGGGATTTTACAAGCACAAAAAGGAGGCGCATTTACACCATAGAATTAATGTAGTTTGACTCTACTTGAACTATCAAGACTCAGTGCTATAGAATTATTATATAATTATTGTATCAAGTTATGATAACTAATTCCTAAAGAAAATCATGATATTGAAGACCCAAAAAATTATAGACCCACATCTCTGCTAAATAATGATTAAAAGATTTATCCTACAATTTTGGTGAAGAGGTTAAATAGTCTTTCAAGCCTTGATACATAAACATCAAGTAGTGTTTTTACCAAAGAGACATTAAGCAATAATGTTAGATGACTTCTGTGCATTTTGAAATTATAAGAGGTCCATAGACTACTGCAATGCATTCTGCATGGGTTTGCCTTTGAAGACTGTTCAGAAGCTTCAAGTGGTCCTACAGGCAGCAGCCAGATTTCTCACTGGAACAAGGTACAGGGACCCCCCCCCCCCCCCGTTACACCAGCTCCACTGGCTGCCTGTCTGTTACTGAGCACAATTCAAAGTGCTGGCTTTAGCCTAAACAGTTCTGGCCCAGTTTACCTGTCTAAAAGTCTCTCTCTCTCTAAGAACCATCTTGAAGATTAAGATCATCAGGGGAGGAGGCCCTGCTCTCGGTTCTACCTCCTTCATAGGCATGTTTGGTGGAGATGAGAGACAGGGCCTTCTCAGTGGTGGCCTCTCAACTATGGAACTTTCTCCCCAGTGAGATCAGATCAGCCCTTTCTTTCCTGACCTTCAGAAAAAAACTTAAGATGTGGATTTGGGACCAAGCTTTTGCCAAGTAATTGGAGTAGTGCAATAGTGACTATGAATCAATGTGAATGACAAATGGAATGGCCCCGGATTATGTTTTGGACAACATCTTTTTAATTGGTGTTTTAATAATTCATGTTTTAATTAGTTTGTTTTAATTATAATTGTTTATTTGATACATGTGTGTACAGCATAAAATTGTTGCCTGTTGTAAGGGCTGCTTGTGTCCCCTCTGGGGTGAGAAAGGCAGGATAAAAATATGGTAAATAAATAAAAAATAAACAATGTAGATGCACCCCTGGTTACAGAGACTTCTAAAGCTGTCTTCCAAGAGTGCTCAGATAGTCATTACATAGCAGGCATGAACACATTTTCTAACTTGGTGGCTTCATGGCAGATCAGACCAGGTTGAGTGGACCAGGAGCGAGAGGGTTCTCCCCAAGCCCCCTCCCTGCCCTTTCTTCCCCTTCCTCTTCTATTTTGGAGGCAGAAAGTCAAGGAAAGATGGGAAACATTTGGATCCCAAAAGAGTTAGCCTTGGTCAGGATGAGATGGTGGACAGAAGAGAAAAAGTGCATCCATTAAACCCCATACTGCCTACTCCTGATATATAATCCTAGAATCATAGAACTGGAAGAGACCCTCATGGGCCATCCAGTTCAACCCCCTGCCATGCAAGAAGGCAAAATCAAAGCACTCCCAATAGACAGCCACTGTGGAAAAGCCTTTAGAGAAGGATACTCCACCACACTCCCATTGAAATAAATGTTTAACTCAGCTTCATTGAAAGGGTGTTGAGGGCAAATGATCCCAGAAAGAATGGTTTCTTAAGTCTGATGCTTTTAATCCAGGTCATATTGAAGAATTTAAGGAGAAAGGCTTACAGAAAGGGTGGTTCCTTTTAGTCCAGGTTTTATTGAAGGGTATAAAGATCCCAGAATTAGGTGTGTGTGTGTGTGGGGGGGGGGGGGGTTCTTAAGACTGATGCTCTAAAAATGACGGAAAGGGGAGCCTCAAAAGTTACCCATTGCCACCAATGGGCTGGACTTTCCTAAATCTTTCAGTTGCTGGATCGAAAAGCAAACTTCAGTCCTCCTGAATTCAGGAAGCTTCTGAAATACGAAAAGGGAGAGCCATTGAATTCAGGACACTGAAAATTGACCAGGGTTTAGATGAATTGCACAGTTCTATTATTTTTGATGAGGAATAGAAGATGAAAAGGATCACCTTTCCCTCAGACATAATTACAGATGCATATGTTACTTTTCTCTTGAAATATATATTCCTGAGAAGTTCATTCCTAACATTTATGTGTGTTCATGTGTGCATGCAATTTTTGTTTTCTGTAATTCCTTCCCTAGTGAACATATATCTTGTTACTCACTCTGTTTTTTAACTGCTACCCTGTAATGCCTCTGTTAAGACAAATATAGGTTCTAGATCTGGTTTTGCACACTGTGTGGCTCATCAGGCAATAGCTTCATTACTGCTCAAAGATGTATTGTGATTCAGGTTGTCAGCTGACTTTTCATCCCAGACCTTGGTTGAGCTGCAAATGCAGTATTCTCAGCAGGTATTTTTTTTATTCCTGCTTCGTTACCTGATCCAGGAAGTTAATTAGTCAAGGAAGCCTGCAGTGCATGAAAATACAGGGACATCCTGGCTCAGTGGTGATAGGCTCTCATTAAAATTACATGTGATATATTTTTTAAAAAAGCATACTGCTATTCCCAGTTTTTATATTTATCAGCAATCAGTAGTTTGGGTGGTCACATTCCTTTTCTGATACCTGACATCTGCTGAAAAGAAGCCTTTCATTCATGTTGATATAATCTGCAGAACTGTTAATGTGGGCCTACAACATTCAGAGTTTCATGGGCAATGATGCTCAAACTTCCTGCTAGCCTGCAAGGCAAACATCAAGAAGAACAGCCAGCATATTTAGGACTCTCATCCCCAAAGTCATTACAAGGCCATTGTTGCTTTATGTTACTATTTTGCTACCAGATTATGAATAAAACTTAGTGGACCATCTCACTCTACCTTGCGCCATATCTCATCACAATCATCATGAAATTTCATTATAATTCAGAGGGTCAGGAGAACTACTCAAGCAGAAAGACGTCTGCAAGTTACTGCAGGGAGTACATTCAATTGAACTCAAAAGAACTTATTTATAAATATGCTTAAGGCTAGGTTGCATATCTCATTATCAGACAGCAATGTATTATCATGCTATACAATATGTGGAGTTAACTTGGACATATTTTACAGGCATCTTCAATAACATACTAGTGTGCTTCAGCAGGTCCTTGATATTCACTGGGATTTGGTTTGAGAACACTCCGTGGATACTAAAATCCATGAATGTCTCATGTGTAGCAAAATCCAAGTTCCATTATATACAATGGCATAGTAAAATTGTGTCCCTTGTATAAAATGGCATAAACAAGGTTTGCCTTTTCAGATTTAATTAAGGATGACTATTTTCAAGCCAAAGCTATTTGACTCTATGGTACAGACTATGGACCTCACCATATCAGGAAATTTCAGCATCCTAGAATGCTTTCTTTCCAGTTGCCCATCGGATGATGAAGGATCACTTCTGCCGGAGATTCGGAGCTCAACCAGGCTGAAAGCATCCTACAACATCTAACAACACAGGCACTGCCATTAGGAACAATAGGGCTAGCACAGGGGGAAACTGCACAGTGACACTTCCCCACATGTGATGGGGAAGCATTGCTGCCAGCAAGGTGGGGCACAGGGTGCCGAGATTGCCCTGCTGGCCTGCTGATTCACCATGGCTAGTGAATCAGAATCTCGGACCTCACCAAGGTGATGAGGTTCTATATAGTTTTTTTTTAAAGCAAGAGAAGAGAAGGAAGGACTGAGTGAGGGAGGGAGGGAGGAAGAAAGGGAGGGAGGAAGAAAGGGAGGGAGGGATGGGATTTTCATTACTCTGTTTAATTATCTCTTTTATCTAGTTGCACTAAGAACGTTACTGAATAATAATAAAAAGCCATATTATAATTTTTATCACTACTCAAGCTCGAACATGTGAAGGAATGATCCAATGTTCTGGAACCCCTCTTTAAAATAAGTTCTGTTATTTCAAGTCATTAACATTCATTGATTAAAGTTTGTTTACCCACACATTAAGAATATTTAGCAGAGCTAATGTAGTTAATTGCTGGAAACTCTAAGTTTAGATACATATAAAGGATTAATAATTTCAAATATATCACCTTTACAGAGTATATAATTTCTGTATCCGTGTATATGTTTTGAGGGAGGAGAGCTATTGCCAGGGCAGAATGAGAGGGAAAATATCAGCAAGCTTCTTTTTCCTTCCCTTTACCATGTTGGATTTCTAGTATCAGAGAAGAACTAATCCTAAAGTTTCTTCTTGGATGGAGAAAAAGGCTCTGAGATCAGTATATTTTGCCAATGCTGGAGCTCTCTCTCTCTGGCTTCCTCGGGGTAAGATCTGCTATACTTTATTGCCTCTGGCATGTCTTTTTCCCAAGTACAAAATTTATTTATTATTTATTTATTTATTTATTATTTGCACTTGTTAACCGCCACTCTCAGCCCGAGGGCGACTCGTGGCGGTGTACAGAACATAGAAAAGACAACAATTTACATTAAATCAAGACCATAACACAACATCTAAAAATCCGCTTCGTCTAGTTTGGGGTCATAGTCGATCTCATAGTCATAGTCCATTCCGGTGGTCATTCCAAAAAACAGAGCACTTAGTTGAAGGCCTTTTCGAAGAGCCAGGTTTTCAGACCCTTGTGGAAGGCCATGAGGGAAGGCGCCTGTCTGATTTCAGCAGGGAGGGAGTCTTGTGCTGCTTTATGAGAAACAGATTTGAAAGCAAAGAATCAATTTCAGACATACCGTACTTCAAGACAAAGGTAAACATATGGTAAACATAAGCAGGGGAATTCCTATATCTTATGTACAACTAAAGTGCTACAAGGACCAATAAGAACATTGAAAATTATGATCAAAATATTGTTATCAGAAGTTGTTTTCAATGGGGTCAGCTATTTTAAAATTACTGATAGACCTCCATATCTGTGGTCTCTCTAGGACTCTTTAGATCTTTGTGTGTGACTTGATATAGTATATTATACTATTCTCTCTCTCTCTCTCTCTCTCTCTCTCTCTCTCTCTATATATATATATATATATGGTGGTGAAGACTTAAAATACATAAGCATACTTGCTGACCATATTATTGTGCTTGTATTCATAGAGATTCATAGAAATGCGTTCCCACAGGTTTAAATAAAAACCAAGTTTTTATTTATAGTGGTTTTTCCCTCACTAATGCACATGTAGATGCTGCACAAATTCTACACACTACATGAGAAAATTCAAACATACACAGAAATATCAAGAAAAATAGATATTGATTTCTTATACACTTATTAAAAGCTAGCTGCATATTATATTCTTCAAGAAATAAGTTTGAGCATATTGGGCACACTATAATTAAAGAACATTCTAACACAGCAAAAAGAGACATGCACAAAAGGATTTACCACTCTTGAACTGGAAAAGTCACACATTTATCCGATTTATATTCAGTGATATACAATGATCTGAAGATGGCTAATATTTTGATTTTACATCTTTATGCTACTGCTGTAAAATAGTATTTATATGGTTTAACTGATGCTTTGTCCCATATAATTTGAAATCTTGCAAATCACATTGATAAAGCAACTTATGCACTGCATCAGTTGGGTGCATTAAGGCAAAGCAATTTAGATAATAATTGAAATCCGCAAAGAAGTCCTGGTGCTTTGTGCATTTGCAGTAATAAATATAGACAATACAGGAATTGAGTTCTTGTCTTCAATCTATAATGCTTGTTTGCAAAAGTCTAGATCTTTTTTCCAGAGTGCCATGGTGAATCTTCCAAAGAGAACAAATTTCAAGCCAAAGGTAGCTGACTCTATGGATAAAGACTATGGACCTCATCAGGATGCTTTCTCCCCATTTGAGCCTCAATACATAATTCTTTGTGAAGAATACAGCAGAAAAGGTAAATGTTAAACTCCCCCTACTCCGGGTGTGATTGTGATAATAAAACCCTCTATGGTTGTCCCAGTGGTACTATGCATTAAAGGGTAATATTGAACACTAATGTCACATTCAAGCGACATCTACACTGCTGTTAAAATACAAATTGAAGTGAATTATATTTATTAATTTATTTCATACATTTGTACCCCATCCTTCTCACCCCCTGGGGGGCGGGGACTCGGGGCGGCTTCACAACAAGCACTCATTTTATAAAACATTATATGGTCATATATAATCCAGTTCAATGCAGTTAAAAAGCATTATATGAGCCTACACGGATCATATAACGTAGTTCAATCTGCATTATAATGACATTGTAGATGGGGCCTCAGATGTGACCCTTAGAGGAAACTATGCTGTAACTAGGGAACTAGGGAAACTAGGGGTAACTATGCTGTAACTATTAGTGTTTCCAGAAAGGCCCAAACTGTGGAATTTCTAAGAGGTACAAAAAAAAAACAAAACCCCAGGACCTCAGAGCTGGTCCCAGGATTTCCTCTCCCATCATCCTCACATTTTTTAAAAAAATGTATATGATTCTGCACTGATCCATATATGCGCATATGCACAGATATCCTAATAGAAAGAATATAAGCATATAAGCATGTGCATATATACAGATCAGCATATAATGGAGGGAATGAAAAAACAAACTTCCACTGGATTTCTCCCTTCCCTAATTATTTATTAAACCTCTGTTTAATATTATTGTAAAATAAAGAGTTTCAGAAAGTTTTAATGGCTCTCCATTAATGCTTCCTGTTAATTGGCTGGTGCGTCTTTTTGACCATCCAATCAGCTGATCCGCTGTTTTGGGCTTTTTAAAAGGGAGATACATGAGCTGGAGAAGTCTCCACAGGGGGGAGGGAAGGAAAACATGGCATGCAGGGTCACACAGGCATGCAAAAAATCTTCATCTTTCAGCCAGAAATGGGATAAAAGGGGACCCTTTTATCCCACGGCTTCCCTCCTTTGTAGCAAATAATCACAAGTTTTCCACTGATGTCATGTAGCCATCCCCCATTTTGAAATGGGAGCTCTCATGATTAAGGTAATGTGTGGATGGGGCCTATGTGGCTCAAAACATACAAGCCATTCACTCTTTGAAATGCCTGGCAGACTATGAAAGACTTCCATGTAAAACTTTGGAAATCTATATTTGCTCAGTTATAGAGAGGACTGAGCTAGAGGGTTCAATATTCTGAATCAGTATGAGGGAAGTTCCACATAGCTATTGAAATGCAATTCAAAGACTACTCAAGGTTGGGGTGTCCATAAAACATGTTCACTTCCAGCCAAAAACAGTGTATTTTAAAAATCCACCAGAAAATCTGGAATAAGCCATAAAATCCACTCAATGTATACGTCTTGCAGAGCTGGAACCTGAGACCAAAAAATGTAGCACACTCATCAGAACTGGGCTAGTCCTGATGGATTTAGAAGGGGAAAAAAAGGAACTTTGTTCACCACAAGGTAAACAATCTCCATGGAAATGCCCTTTTTTTGCTGCCCCCTGCTTTGTTCTAAATCTGATCCCAATCATGCATACTGGTCATGTCAAAGCCTGCCTGATGAGGTAAGGAAAATAATCCTGGTTTTGGATGATCTGCAATCAGGGGATCTTTGTGGCCACTGCCTCAGCCTTCAGCTTGAGATGCTTTTATAAGCACTCTGCAGTGAAGTGATTCTCTTTAATCCACATCCTGACTCAGTTTAAATGGCTGTGTAGGAATGTCCTGAGTCAACACTGAAGAATTAATGCAGTTTTATACCATCTAAATTGCCATGCCTCATTGCTCTGGAATCCTGGGAGATGCGGTTTGACGAGGCACTAGTATTAGAATTTGACATTTCCCTGTCCCCAAGATTGTAGTCTATATAAGAAAAAGGGAATGGCAGTGTTGGTGGTGGAGTAGATACAATGCAATAGGTCCTGACTAATATTATTTCTCCAGAGATCAGAGCAACATCAGATGGGACTTGTAGGGAGAGCCTATCACCAGTTGCTGGGGCTAGAAAGGATGGAACTATGCCTAGCTGCTCTTGCCTCCCTTAGCGGACAGAACATTTAAAAGTTATTACCATTTTTTGGTTTCCTAACACAAATCTGTGGAGAAGAACTGACAATCCCGAATCCCAAAACCTGATTCAAATTTGGGGTCAAGGTCAGAATGGTTTTAGTCTGGATCACTTGGGACTAAATTAGCTTTCAAGCTGAATTGAGGCCTCAATACATAGCTTTAATTATTTATAGGTTTTGACAGCTTGATGAAGAAAGCATTTCTTTTTAATAAAGTGGCCTCATTAGGAATGTAAAACTTAAATTTTAATGACACACACTTAGATAATTATCACGCCAGCCATATTGTTTAACAGTTTCTGTACAAGTGCTATCCTGCTTGATTACTTGAAACCAGAGTGGCCTGTTGTAAAAGCAAAGTATTAATAAAAAACGAGGTTTCTTTGGGTTTTTTTTTTAAAAAAAAACTAATCACATTGTTCTAACAGTACAGATATCTGTAGTTTAGTGCAATTATTCCAAACTCTAGTCTTCCAGATGTTTTGGACCAACTCCCAGCAACTTCAGCCATTTCAGCCAATGGTAAGAGATTTTGAGAGTTGAAGTACAAAACAGCTGGAGGATCAGATTTTGAAAATCACTGCCTTAGTAGGATAATTTAGATTCCTGCCATAAATTGCAGTGGTTCACTTTAGGTGGGTGAACAGTTTATCAGTAACATCTATTCAGCTGACAGAGAGCATTACAACTTAAATTGTTGTAATGTCATCCTGATTTTATTAAATTACATCTTCCAGTACTCCTTACCCTTGGCTTTTCTGCAAAGACATGTGGAACTTTCAATCCAGAAATGCCTGGAGGACCACATTATTCCAACCATTGCTTATTTTGGTAATCCTCAAAAGAGTAAAACCCCTGATTCAGTCAAACTTATATGTGTTGACACTAGTTTTCCATTCTTTCAGTGAATATACTCTTGCTGAGATTAGAAATGGGATTTAGGCTCATATTTCCTTATTGTAATTTGTTTAGATGCCAATAAAATTCCAAAATAGCATAAATGCTCAGGAGTTCAGCCTAAGTGATTTTATAACTTTAGGGTGGATTCGGGACATTATCTACATTAGGACTGGTATAACGAATTGGGATATATGTATCTTCCAATTTATTTCTATTGATATTTTTACCATGTTGAATACTGGTGCATTATACATATACTGCTCATTCCACTACATGCACTAAATGTTATTTCACTTGGTAGGCAGGATATTCAAGCATCAGTAGGCGAAGAATGGTAATCAGTAGAGGGAGCTGAAAAACAAAAGTACCAACAGCAATAAGTGGTCATTAATAAACAGTAGCCATTGATAAATATCTATCCTAAAAATCTTTTGTACCATTTCAAGCATGTTTGCTGAATTGAACATACTAATTCTTATAGATATATTTTAAATAGGTATCTGTCTTTAAAGCTCTTTTGTTTAAGAATGGCATCTTTGTGATAAGAGACAGTATCCTTGTTCTACCCCCATGCTATCTTAACTACTTGGAAGGCGAACTGGCTGTGCAGGGAACAAATTGGAAACTTTACAGTTGAATCAAACAAGAATTTATTAATTGACAAGAATTTTAGATTTTCCCTCCTTTTGAGTCTCACTACAAAGTCTTTATAAGGAGAGGTAGTCTTTGAAAGATAGAAACAGTTCTGGTCAAACCGAGGCTCTTGAATCTTTATTGCTTCTTATTGTCTCATTCTTGTATGCTGTTCAACTGCCTCTAACATGTTCTCAATATTTAACTCTGACTAGACTTGAATACAGCTCCAACTGGACTTATATTCAGCGCCAACTGGATTCGAATACAGTTCATGCAAGTCCGACCGGACATGAATACAGCTCTGACTGGATGTGCTATTTTGTAGACCTACTGGCCTTCCCTTCTCTTCATCTTCCAGTCACCAAAAAAGCTGACTCCTCCAAGAACCAGAAGTGCCTTGCCTGAGGCTCCACCTCTGAAAGGATTCTTAAAAGGGCAGAGTGACGGAGGCTTCCAAGAGAAAGAGGTTATCTAGACTGACCCCCCACAAAACTATACACAAAATGCTAATTCCCTCTAACTAAAATAGATTGAAATAGGGAAAACAATGAGGGTTCTTCCAGAGGCACAATAATGCCTCTGTTTTTTTAAAAAAAATCATTTTTGATAGATATAAGTCTATTCATTTATCTGCATTTTGTGCTCTATATATCTGGAATACAGATCACAAAATCCAGTACCTTTTTGGTGGCTAGAGGAAGGTGTGGGGCATCTGGAAAAACAGGAGGAAACTGCCTCCTCACCAACCCAGAGAAAATAGTAATTGTTATTTTTCCAGATCTCCAGTGAGAATGACAGAGATCCAGAAGGGCAACAGCTGCTCTTTTTATCTTGGCTGCAGCTGAATCTCCCCAGCAACTAAATAATAATAAAAAACATGCACCTGCACTTTGAAGGAAGCTTGAGCTGAGATGAGCATTTTACTAGAAGGTTGTGGGTTTGTTGTTGTTTATTCATTCTGTCATTTCTCTTCCTTTTTTCCTCCATTTTTCCTAGCATCATTGTCTTCTCTAAGCTTTCCTGTCTTCTCATGATGTGGCCAAAGTACTTCATCTTTGCCTCTAATATTCTTCCCTCTAATGAGCAGTCGAGCTTTATTTCCTGAAGTATGGACTAGTTGGATCTTCCGGCGGCCCCAGGCACTGCCAGAGTTTTCCTCCAACACCACAGTTCAAAAGCATCTATCTTCCTTCGCTCAGCCTTCCCTATGGTCCAGCTTTCACATCTGTAGGTTACTAGAGGGAATACCATTGCTTTAACTATGCAGATCTTCATTGCCAGTGTGATGTCTTTACTCTTCACTATTTTATTGAGATTGGTCATTGCTCTCCTCCCAAGAAATAAGAGTCTTCTGATTTCCTGGCTCAGTCTGCGTCTGCTGTAATATTTGCACCTAGAAATACAAATTCTGTCACTGCCTCCATGTTTTCTCCCTTTGCCAGTTATCACTCAGTCTGGTTGCTAGATGGTTTTCTGATGTTTAACTGCAACCCAACTTTTGCACTTCCTTATTTCACCTTGAGTATAAGTCTCCTCAGTTCTTCCTCACTTTTGATCATCAAAGTGGTATCATCTGTATATCTAAGGTTGTTAATGTTTCTTCCAGATATTTTAACCCCAGCCTTGCGTTTGTCAAGCCCTGCACAACACATGAAGTGTTCTGCATAGAAGTTGAATAGGTTGGATGAGAGTATACAGCCCTGCCATAAGCCTTTCCCAATCTTGAACCAGTCTGTTATTCCATGATCAGTTCTTACTGTTGCTACTTGGTCATTATACAGATTCCTCAGGAGAGAGACAAGGTGATTTGGTATGCCCATGCCATCAAGAACTTGCCACAATTTATTATGATCCCCACATTCAAAGGCTTTAGAATAGTCAATAAAACAGAAATAGATTTTTTTCTGAAACTCTCTGTCTTTCTCCATTATTCAGCGGATATTGGCAATTTGGTGTCTCATTCCTCTGCCTTTTCTAAACCCAGCTTGTACATCTGGTGACTCTCCATGTATTGCTGGAGTCTTCCTTGCAGAATCTTGAGCATTACCTTACTGACATGTGAAATAAGTGCAACTGTAAGAAAATTTGAGCATTCTTTAGCATTTCCCTTTTTTGGTATGGGGATATAAGTTGATTTTTTCCAGTCTGATGGCCATTCTTGTGTTTTCCATATTTGCTTGCATCTTGACAGCATCATCTTTCAAGATTTTAAACAGTTCAGCTGGGATCCTGTCATCTCCTGCTGCCTTGTTATTAGCAATGCTTCTTAAGGTCCATTCAACCTCACTCCTCAGGATGTCTGGTTCTAATTCACTCACCACACCATCAAAACTATCCTCGATATAGAGATGGGTACCTCATTCTAAAACAAATTGAAGAAGATGTTTGCATAACTGTAGATTTTGCAGACATATGCGACCCAATGGATTCTTGTCAATCCCAATGGTCATGATATGCCTAATGTTCAAACATGCCAGATAGAGATGAAAATAAATCAAACATTTATCAGATTATATAATTGTCCTTTCATATCCATATCTTTTTAATCCATCATTCAAAAATAATTTGTTGTATTTAGGGATGGGCAAAACAGGTTTGCTTTTGATTTTGTGAATATAACTTGAATTTTAAAAAAGGAATAAACAAGCCTGAAATATAATATAGACTATTATTAGCTACATTTACTACTAACATAGCTAGCTATACTTGTGGAGTTGTTATTTATTGCAGTACAATGGTGTCTCCTTTCCAGTTTGGCCTTATGCTTTTCAGCTTATGAGACCAATGTACTGACCAGGTAGAATTATTTATCATAGTATACTAGTAGAAGTTTTATATCTTTTTTTCAACTCACGTTGAATTAGAAAGTACTTGCTAAAGGACACATTCCACACTGAGTTTTAAAACAATATAGAAAACTGCATACACAAATTATGTTCACAAGTTCTGTCACAAATACAAAACCTGGACAAACTCCTTGGAAAATAGGCATATTTCAGATGCCTTTGTCTCTTTTTCTCAACCACACCTTTCTGAGAGTTAAGTATAAACATGTCTAGATCCCTCTGTTAATAATTTTCCACACTTTGATAAGGAGTCCTTTTAAATGATATTTTACTGTTTTACATTTACTTGTACGAACAATGATTAGATTTACAGCTTTATCAGTAAGAACATCTGTCCTATGAACTGCAAGGGGTGTTCTGACATTGTAGTAATTATCTTCTATCAAGATGTGGTCATATTGTTCTTGTAGTTTAATCAAATCAGTGTCATGCCAGTGACATATAAATTCCAAGTCCTAGAAAAAAGATTGCTTTAGATAGCTGTGACTGTCACTACTCCATATCCATGCTTCAGGCGAAGGCTAAAGGAGAAATGATTAGCTAATCTCTCTCTATTTAATAATGATAGCCAAATGCGCTGTGCATGACCCTATAGTGTTCCACAGAGACACAATAGTATCTTCTTCTGCTTTAGGCAGGTATTTGTTTAGGTTAGGAATATGCCAGGTAGTTTTAGTCCAAGTGGAATCTGGAATGGGTCTTACTTGATTCTATAAATTTCTACACATGCAAAACAGTGGGCAAAATGATTATCTGGCAGAGCTCCCTGATCTTTAGATATAGCAGAGAAGCCACGGATCATGGCAAATCCAACTGTTCCTGGCAGGGAGAACTCGTTGTCCCACACCCTACATTGTCTGGCTTCTCCCTTGTCTGGATGCTTCCCCATGCCACGCGGGGAAGCATCCACTGCTTGCTTTCCTCTGTTAATCTCTATGCAACATGGGAAGCCTCCTGTGTTGCCGCAGCAGTGCTGACATATGACAGTTCCTCTTCAGTTTTGCCACAGAGCCACATTGGAAGTAGATGTACTGGGAGCTGGCAGGTTCTGTGGCAAAACTGAACAGAAATTGTCATATGTCATCAAATTTTAGCCCATCTGATGTGGTCGTAAGATTTGAAGATAAAGGAAAGCAGGGTTCATTTTTTCCAAACACAGCTATAGGCCTGTCTAATCATTGTGAATATCATGGCCCTAATGCTACATGTGATATGTGTACAGATTGGCTGTAGTCATTTGTGCCAAAAGGTAATCTTATTTTGAAGAGTAGAAACAGCAAAGGGTTATACAGACTAAGTATATCTTAATGGGATGTTATATCCATATTCAAGTATTCTGAAATCCTGATAAAAGAAATATGGAGATGGGCAGTACATTAACCCACCCTTCTTTGTCTTAAGTTAGTGCAAAGGTCAGCGGCCAGGTTGTTAACCTGAGCAAATTACAGGGAGCGGTCAAACCCCCTGTTTAAACAGCTCTACTGGCTGCCAATAACCTTCCGGTCTCAATTCAAGGTGCAGGTTATCACCTATAAAGCCCTAAATGGTTAGGGACCTGCCTATCTTCACTTTTGCATCTTCTCCTATGAACCTGCATGATCTCTAAGGTCTTCTGGGGAGGCTCTCCTCTTGCTCCCACCTCTGTCACAAGCACGGCTCATGGGGATGATGGAGAAGGCTTTCTCGGTTCTGGAAGGCCTCCCGGTTCTGGAATTCTCTCACCAGGGAGAACAGGCTGGCACCCACCTTGTCCATCTTTCACAAACATCTAAAAACATGGATGTTCCACTGTGCTTTTGAATAGATGGTTACCCAGAAAATTCTGGCCTCCAACTATGATCCAAAATTTTGTCCCCGCACTTCACTACTGTTTCCTGTCCAGAGTTAAAGTGTTCCACCTCATATTGCACTTTATCCCCAGTTTTGTTATTTGTTGCTTGTACTTTATCTATCAGCCCTTTGCTCACAACTATTTGTTTCAGCTCCTGGCCCTCCGCCCGAGCCCAGAGCTGTTTTGCTATTTTAGACTACTAGTTGTTTATGATAGTTGTTTTATATTGTGGTATGCTTTTGTTTGCATTTTTGTTTTATTTTGTTTTATATTACTGTTTTAATTTTAATGTGTTATTTTAACTATGTTGATTGGGCTTATCCCCATGTAAACTGCTCATAGCCCTCTCAGGGAGATGGAAATGGGTACAAAAATAAAGTAGTTTTTGTTGTTGTTGTTGTTATATTATCATCATTTCCTGCTCCTTACCATGCAAAGAAGATGCTTTTTCTGAAGTGTAAAGACTTTTGAAAAATTAGCAGGAATGTTTCCTAATTGTGCAGATAGATCTTCTGGATATTTCCCCAATGTATGAAAAGCAATGAAATTATAGTAGAAGATAGCAGTCTTCCTCTTTTAATCTCTTTTTGCTTTTTAGCTAAATAGACTATTATGTTCATATATTTATGTTCAGTTTCTTGACATTACTTATAAAACAAAGACATGTACTTGTCCAAAGATATGGACAAGTTCATGCCAATGCAGAGATGGGTGTTTTCTTCTTTCTTCTATATTAACTGAAGCAGAGGAGGAATTACCATCACAGTGAAACAGTGGTTCTTGAAGGCAATGAAATTGAATCTGTAGTGTACATCCACCTAAGGAACCTGTATGCTATCTCAGTTATGGAGGAAAAGGGAAATAAATAAATAAACAATGGGTATTGTTTCTGAAATTTAAGCTCAATCCATGCATTTGTTTTTCTCTCTCCATGTACATCTAATATGTACTCCAGATATTTTTGCAGATTTATTGCCAACCCCCCCCCCCCCCTTGTTTCCTAAGATTCCATTTGTGCTGCCCAGTAAGGAAAGATGCAATCAAGATATGAAAGAACTGTTAAATCAATTGTTGGATAAGTCACTACACTAGTTTGTAAAAGCTGGCTGGCTCTTGGAAAGAAGGCTTCAGTTTTCTGTTGAAAGAATGGCTGGCTAGACAACAAATGCACCTTTTTGTTTATTGCAAATGCTCACTGATCTGAAAATTCCTCTCAGTCATATAAAAGATATAGAGAAGGGAAAGTAGCTCCTTCTTTTGTGGTCACCTGTACAGAGTGTATGTCCCTACATGAATTTGGGTTGAAAAACTTCTATACTATTATACTCATTTTTCCTGTTTTTCCTGTTTTCTCCATTGTTCGTGTGTGTGTGTGTGTGTGTGTGTGTGTGTGTGTGTGAGAGAGAGAGAGAGAGAGAGAGAGAGAGAGAGAGAGAGATCACAGGCTATTCTGGAGTGATTGGTCATAGCTATTGCACTTTGTAGAAATAATGGTTGCTTATTTATGAACTGAGAGTAAAAAATCAGTTTGTTTCCACTCAAAAATACACTGTCAGCTGTAAGTTTTATGTGTATGTGAATCTTTTATGTTTCCTCACTAATTTAAGTGTTTTATGTTATGTTCTGAAAGTGTTTGGGAGAATCATCCCTGTGGGTTTATTTACCATGCTCTAAAGCACAGGTTGCCTGCCATTCTCAGCAGACTGTGAAATCCAATTAATTGCATCATATGAATCTATGTTGTTTGTTGCAATAGCAACAGTAGGAGAGCTGCTCTTATTTTATTTTGCAGAAACTACTTTCAGCTCTTTTTCTATAGTCTTCACTTTCTCACAGAAGAACATGTGATATATTATTTCATAGGACTCATTGTTCTGGCGGAAATGTGATGAAAAAATTTGAGTAAGGAGGATATAAAAAAAGAGAACCAAAGAGTAGATTGGCTCCATACATGCTGGTTTTATTTGGCTGTAACACTGAACTATGGGTTAGCATAATGCAAATGATGTGTATTTTGACCAGTTCTGCATTCTCAATGTGACTTATGAGAAGGAAATCAAAATACTTGGATTAAGTGTTAACATGATTTGTTATTATGCTTGAATCTGGGGAAAGTACAGGTTTAGGGAATCAAGCCATAATCAGATAATGATTTGTGATCCTGATACCTTTCTTTAAATCACAGCGAAGGTTAATGTGGTGCTGGTAATAGATACCACATAGTTGAAAACAAAACAGAAAGCTTCCAATATCTTCCTTGTGAGTTGTGGGTGTTATGGAGGAATGCTTAAACACAGTTTAACTGGCCAATAAGAAACAGTCTGCAGAAATAAATCACTGTTGTTTAATATATTTGAGGTTTATAAGCTTCTTCATATGTACCTGCACTGATATGGCTCTATATTAAATAATAACTGTTATGCTGTCTTGTATCATCCTTTAGATGTGGATTACACTTGAGAATTTAACCTTCATGTTGCCTATGCCAGCTTTAATTTGTTTAGACTTTCCTTAATGATTTAACTTTTGTATCACATTTGAATAGCAAGAACACATACATTGTTAGTCTTGATAGTTTCTTTACTTTGAAAATACATCAAAATGTATGCCTGTAATTCTTTCAGAAGCATTGTCAAACATCCAGGAACTCATTTTTTTGTAACTGTTGGCAAGACTAGAGTCAGGAATGAGATCTTTTTATATAATTTTAATCCACTTTTAAGGAAAACATCAACACGACATATGTATTTATCTAAAATATATTTAGGTGTAAATACCATTCAAAAAAGCATGGAAATGAAAAATATAGAAGCATGAGTAAAATCAAACCAGAACTGTTTTTATTTTTAAAGTCTTAAAATGAAATTCTTATCACTTTTTATTGCAGCCAGTGACTGTTGATGAATATCCTGTAGGCCTGTGTGATCAATGAAAAAATGTTTCAATACTCTACAAAATTAGGAAGTGCTGGTGAGTCATTTCCAAAATGTTTCTAAAATACTGGAAGTGTCCGTTTCACTTGCTATTTTGTTACGTAATTGCATGGTGTGGTAGGAAGTCTGAAGGTCCTTTCTCACTCATTTTTAGAGCTATTGGGGTGAAACTTGCAATGGTAGACTAAATAGAAACTGAGCATATTAAAAATACAAGGTCCTCAAGAATTTTTGTATCCCTCCACATTAAAAGTGCATTGAATAGCTTATAGAATTACACTTCAATTTCTAAGAAATGTCTTTAGCCACCTTCATGTATGCTGAAGTCCTAGTTGTTCCTTCCTCTATATCAGATCATCCTGCCCTTTCTAATGAACCTGTCATTCACATAGGCAATATGTTCCAACAGATATTAGATCTTTGTCTTCTTAAGTTATTTTTGCAATTTACACTTCTCATGGCTAACGCGCTTATAGGTAACAGCCAGAAATTATTTTATTTAAATGTTTAAAACCTCCAATCCCCTGCTTTTCTTTCTTAGAAAAACTGGTTGCATAACAGTTACCAATCACTTGCACGAATGATGCCTTTCTCATAAAGGCAACACTGGATAAGCATTAAAGGTGCATCATGTTGTTTTAGAATTTTTTAATAATTTCATTTTATGTCAAACAATGTGATTTTTTCCAGACTGCTACTGACCTGATGTTTCTTCAAATATAGCACCACATATAAAACAATAGTGGGTTCCCAATTCAAAATCATAAAAAAATGTTATATGCCCTTGATGGGCCTATCACTACTTTCTTCAAGAGTATATTTATGCCTGAACCAGAAAATGCACAGTTGATTGGCAATTCAAATATGCCAGGCACTGCACTGTCTTCATTACTGTTGCATTTTCTATTAATAATGGGCTCTAGATTTGTCTTTCTTGATAAAGATGGGCACTCACCAAAAGAAATTGAAAGAGTACATATGGTTGCATGCAGATTGGATGGGCAGCAAGCCAATTTTCTGGCTGGTTTAGCAAGCCTGGAAGCAGCATGTATACATGAATACTTGTCCTGCTCACAGAAAATGAGAAGACAAACATGGTTCTTAGTTAGAGATTTTTTTTTAATGGCTTGCTTTCTATGACACCCACATTTCTGCAATACTAGGTTTTGGTCAACCCACTTTTTATATTTATATGGAAATACTTTCCACAATTGTACACAAATATTTGCATGTCTTTTTGTGTACACAGATATTGTATCCATATGCATATTAGTGCATGACGTTCCATTGTATCTACTTTTTTGCAAGCATGTTTTTTCAATATTCGTTACCTAATATATTCTCCCAAATCCCTACATTTTATAAGCAGTTTTTCTAAAACATCAACATCTTTTCTTTAAATAAAAATCAACATCTATTCACTCTGTTATAGTAGAATTGAATCACATAGTTTGAAGATGAGCAAAACCCAAAAGATAATTGATTATCTTTTGACATATTACCTGGAATGAGTATAAACAGGCTCTTATATCAAACCTCTGAAACATGAGCAAAATAAAGGAACCGATTCAAACTTCTGACAAAGAGAGAATAGTTGTCACCCAAAAAGAGCCCTTTTGTGTAGCTAAGGCATCTCATTTCTGCAAGTACCAGGGAGCAGAATTAAAATATAGATTCTGCAGCAATGCATAAGTTCTTCTCATAATATTTATTCACAAATAAGTTCCATTCAACAAAATTTCCCAAGAACATTAATTACAAGTTCCTTCTTGTATTGAGTGTGTATAGGGGATTAATGGTGAATAGCTGATTAATTTTTCCTAGATAGCCTCTCTTATAGGATAATCATACTTGAAAGCCACATCACGTTCATTGAGATTTACGTCCAAGTGTATTTGGGATTATAGCTGTTATAATCCCAAAGTCATTTTCTGTCTTTGGATGGAGAAAATTACAAGTTTCCTACCATTTTTTATTTCTATTTTTTAAAGTGTGAGACAACATTCCTTTGTTATTCAAAGAGCAATTCTGAACAAGAACTAATAACATGGATTGAACCTGCAGACACAGATTTCAGCAAGAAGAAGACTGGTGTTGCAACTGTATTTGATTATGTGGAGGAGGAGAACATGAAAGGACAACACAGTAAACACTATATTATGTGTTAAGTGTTCCGAGCTACATAATAACATCTTCAGTTAAAAGGATCTAATATAAAATAATGGAATGAGGGAATCATGACTGGAAACTATGGATAGCCACTGTCAGTCAGTGTAGAAAAGACTGGAAAATCTTCTATCGTGGTATAAATAGCTCCCTCATAGGTATACAAGATGTTTACTATGCCTTCAACTCTAAAATATAGACTGACAATTCCATATAAAATAACTTGTATGAATACAAGAAATGAGGAGATTAAGGATGTTATTACATGAGTCGAATCACCCATATTGGAGGCTCCCTAACCATGAGTGGGAAAATGTATTGTCTCATGAAATCGGCTTAAACTCACTGTAACTTGCGAACTTGAAATTGCAAAATTCTCACAGAAAAAAAAGGGAGTGCATAGATAAAGATAAGGAATGCATGGGTTGAGAGGAGTTACATCCCAGTCGCTATGGTAAGTTAAAAGTGCACCGAGCTTTCTCAAAGTAATTCCACAAAGGCTTGCTGCAATAACAACATTAGCTATCCAGCCATACCCCAGTCTAAAGCAAGATTAATTTGCAGTGCCAGAATCCATTTTAGTAACTTTGTGTGATAGTGTCCTGACCTAAAATACCTGGTGCCTTCTGGCATTTGTTAGCCAATTAATTAATCAAGCAGTCAGTCCATCATAAACATTGGCAACAGGAAGTTACATTTTTATATATAAAAATGGTGTTCACATTCCCTTGCATGCTTCTCTCATGCAGGAGAGTATACTAAAGTGGGTTATATCTACGGGCCAATACTCTTCAATAACAGATCATCTATATGCATTGTAAAGAAAGTCTGAATCAAGGGATGCTTTTTCTTAAAGCCATGAATATAGAATCTTCTTATCTAGTGTCTGCTTCACATAATAAGCTGCTATAAGTATACAAAAGACAGTTTTCAAACAAAACTTTTTCTTGCTTGGAGGAATCCCTATGGTAACTGAGGCTTCCAGATATCCACTTGCCAGCCTTCATCCCATGTGCCTCTTGTTCAAAAGGAGCTTTCTTCTTTCATAAATGCATGTTTTCCCTGTTACCTAACAAGCTAGAGTCAAGGCTGACTGTGGGAGAGGGATGTGGTACTCGAAGCATTAGTGGAAACAAGCAATCTCTTGCTAATTATCCTTAACTGATTCTAAATGGCAACACTGTCATGGCACAGCAAGCAGCAAAGGGGGAGAAATGGGCTGACTTTGCTATATTCAAGAATGAAAAGTAACTCCAATAAAGGCAATTTTGCTGCAATTTTAAGGGCACTACTGGTTAAACTGTATATCTTGTACTGCTTGTGCTTCTTATTCTTGAGCAGAAAGAATATACTGACCTGAGTGGTGGCCCACCATTCCCACCTTCCCAGCACACCACATGCCAGATAAATCTTGAGGTTCCCCTGGCATTATGATGGTGATGAATTCCAGCAAGTGTACTTCAATGGAAGGTGAAGTATGTCAAGATGGGGGGTGTAAAAACTCACAACTTACTTATGCTAATGTGAAAGCAACGTGTCCTAATACCAGTTAGCTCATCACAGCTATCTTCTTCCTGATATATGTTGTTTCCATTTTTTCACTGATTGCATGTGCAATGGTTGGCATGAGTTACTTAGGTTACAATAAAACTAAATCAAACAAAATTTTCCATTACCACAGCATTAGAGGAGCATTATATAGAATTTGGGGAAAAGTTAAAACAATATTTTGAATTAAAATACCGCCATGGTTATCACCACACAAAACTTGAACTGAAACCCAGTATCTCAAAAGATGGTTGAGATATAAAGACATATTGATAAAAGATAAAGGATTGATAAGACTGAAAACTAGTGAGGAATTAGAAAATGAAGGGTGTCAAAATGTAGTGGTTCTTATACAGAGAGAACCACTACGCTTTGGATAACAGAGAATTTCAAAATGGATAGTAAACAAGAAGGTATACCAATTGGTAGAAACGGAACAAGAAAAATTAATATGTGATAAGAGGATAATGACCATTTCCATAATGTATAATTTTTGCTACAGAAAGAACAAGAGTTGGAGCTAATAAAAATATATGCTGATTTGGGCAAAAAATGCTGGATGTTTAAAAAGTACACTCGATCATATGTTATGGAACTGTATAAGAGTTAAAAACTACTAGAAGAAAATTCATAATACAATTAATACCATTTATTTTGCAATTACAATTAGAATTTATGGTGCAGCTGTATCTTCTCAACACAATAGATGTACAAACTAATAAATCTACAAGGGTATGTGATTACAACAGCAAGGATAGTATTGACAAATAAGTGGAAAATAACTGAAGTACCTTCCATCTATGATTGGCAACTGGAAAATGATAATTTCACTAGAGTAATGAAGGGAAGCTCTCTAAGCAAGGTGCAGAAAGAGTGGGAGAAAGTGGAGAAATATTTTAAGGAATACGTAGTCTCTGTAAACAAAAATAAACATTGAGTATTTAAGTGTCTCTTTTTACCAAACAGAATACAAGAAGACTTAGAAAGAAACTCTACCTCAAAGGAAAGGAAGTAGTGTCTTTGCATATATTATTTAATTGGATTATGTTATATTTACTAGGTTTGTGTGTGTCTGTTCATTGTATCTTATTGTGTTGTATGTTTTTCTTTCTTTCTGAAAATCACTCTGTGTGTGTGATATATATATATATATATATATATATATATATATATATATATATATATATTGGGGGAGGAGGAGAGTTCATGTTGTCCTTTCCACTAAAAGAAGAAAAATCTTCTAGGTTTTACTGAAGAATGTCTGTTACAAGGCAACTACAAGGGGACATAGGTAAAATACCATTTTACAGCTATGTATCTTTTTATTCAGACCATTAAGCATGTGAAATGGTGGGACATTTGTAGCATTGCACGTTACAATTGTTTCATAAATTGATAAAAATATACCAGTCATTCATTTACAGCAGTGTTTCTCAAACTCTGCTCCTCCAGATGTTTTGGACATCTGCTCCTAAAAATCCCGGCTAGTTTACCAGCTGTTAGGAATTTTGGGAGCTGAAATCCAAAATATCCGGAGGAGCACAGTTTGAGGCTCCTTTCACACAGCTGAATAAAATCCCATATTATCTCTTTGAACTGGGATGCATGACAGTGTGAACTCAGATAACCCAGTTCAAAGCAGATATTGTGGGTTATTCTGCCTTGATATTCTGGGTTATATGGCTGTGTGGAAGGGTCCCGGGAAACCCTGCTTTACAGCATCAATTGTAAAGGTTTCTTTTTGTTCCTCAAGTCCTTTCTCATTCACAATTTTGTGTATGTGGATCGTCCTGATCTTGATTATTCCAAACACATTACTGAAATATTACAGCACTAATTCAACACTATTGTGTGTAATATAAACAGTAGCACCTTGAAGTCTTAAGCTTCTGATAGTTTGGAAGGGTGGGGAGGAGAAATTCAGGTTTTATTTACTTTAATGACCAAGTAATGAGTCTGAGGTATACAGATCAAAGTGAGATGCTGTCAAAGGAAGAACTAATAACAGATCTCAGCAGGAGGACAATAATCTATCCACTTTAGTGTAAGGAGGGAATCAGTAAGGGCTGGAGAATAAAAATATGAGCCCCACCTTTACCTAAACCTATGAAGACAGAGTAGTATTGATTTTCAGTTCAATCCCTCAGAAGCCATCTAGTATCTGCATAAAATTGTTTCTACTTTCTATTAAAACAGATATAATCAAACAGCTCAGGGGAAGATCACAATTAATATAAACAGCTCAGGGGAAGATCTCAGGGGCTCACATGTCTTTACACTAATGCACAGAGCATGGGAAATAAACATGACGAACTCCAACTTTTAGCACAACGCCACAAATATGATATCATAGGCATCACTGAAACCTGATGGGATGACTCCTATCGCTGGAATGTAGACATCGAGGGCTATAACCTCTTTCACAGAAACCGAACATAGGGGAGAGGAGGCGGAGTAGCCTTATATGTCAAAAACTCTTATGCTGCAGAAGAAATGCATGACAGCAATCCAGGAAACCAGCTTGAAAGCATCTGGATAAGAATCAAGGGAACTGGGACTCAAAAAGATCTTGTTGTAGGAGTCTACTACAGACCTCCAAGCCAGGAGGAAGAACTTGATGAAGTCTTCTGCCAACAGTTGACCAAACAGGCACAGAGAAGAGATGTAGTAGTCATGGGCGATTTCAACTATCCCGATATTTGCTGGAAAACAAACTCGGCCAAGTGCTGCAATCCAGAGCAGGGAACGAGGCCCTAAGATAACTATCCACCACACTTGGCTGTGAAAAACAATTCTTTTTTATTGAAGAAAAATGGTTACAAAATAAAGGAAAAATGCAAGTCAAAAGCCACAGCAAAATCAGCAAACATGAATTTAAATGGACAAAGCAAAACCAAAAGCCTCACTGGGAAATACTGGAATCTGTTAGCAATCCACTAACCATACTTGATATCCTAGAAATCTTCCCAAACTATGGCCAGGGAACCGGGAGAACTGCCAAGGTCTTCATCAATTCTGAAACGATGCCTGAACTGAGAAAATCAGCTCGGCGTATTGCAATTAAAACTCAAGAATTGGTTCTGTGAACCGCCCTTCTGTTTTGAAGCCAATGTTTTTAATTCTTGAATTCGGGAGGATCGACGCAAACTGAGTGATTTACTTCTGTCTTCCCAATTGGCCCCTTCTGTTGTCATTACAGTTAACAGGTGCAGAAGGGAGGGAAAGTTCAAGGTCTCCCTCTGAAACATTCTCATGAACACTGGTACTTTGATTTTCCAAATCTACAGAAGTTCCTTCCTCACTAATTTCAGGAGCATTGGCATCAAAAGGTACATTTCCACTAGCATCAGTAACTATACTTTCATTAGCATCAGGAGGAACAAACAGAGAATCAGGTTCAAGTTCAAACTCAGGCTGAACCCCAACACCAAGAGTACAAAGTCCAACAAATTCCTCACTTGCCTTGCAGACAATTTCATGGTCCAGAAGGTAGAAGAGGCAACAAGGGGATTGGCTACTCTTGATCTCATCCTAACAAATGTGGAGGACCTGATCGATGTGGTTGAAGTGGTAGGATCCTTAGGGGCAAGTGACCATGTGCTCCTGCAATTTGAGGTACAAAGAAAGGCCGAAACTAAGACAAGTCAAACCCGCATTTTGGACTTTAGGAGAGCTGATTTCCAAAAAATGAAGGAAACACTGAGCAGCATTCCATGGACACAGATACTAAAAGGCAAGGGAGTTACGGATGGATGGGAGTTTCTCAAGAGTGAAATACTCAAGGCGCAGTTGCAAACCATGCCAACAAAAAGAAAAAATAGGACAAGTGCAAAGAAGCCAGAATGGATGTCCAAAGAACTTCTAACTGTGCTGAGACACAAAAGAGACATGCACAAGAACTGGAAAAAGGGAGAAATCACCAAAGAAGAATTCAAACAAATAGCCAACAGCTGTAGGGAAAAGGTCCACAAGGCTAAAGCACAAAACGAGCTCAGGCTTGCCAGGGACATTAAAAACAATAAAAAGGGATTCTTTTCTTATGTCAGTAGAAAAAGGAAAAACAAGGAGGCGATAGGGCCTCTTCGAGGAGAAGATGGGGCAATGCTGACAGGGGATAGGGAAAAGGCAGAACTACTAAATACCTTCTTTGCCTCGGTCTTCTCACAAAAAGAAAGTCATCTTCAACCTCAGCAAGACGGAGTGGATGAGGGATTTGAGGACATCCAACTCCAAATTGGGAAACAAGTCGTACAGGAATACCTGGCCGCTCTAAATGAGTTCAAATCCCCAGGGCCAGATCAACTACACCCCAGAGTATTGAAGGAACTAGCGGAAGTCATTTCGGAACCATTGGCAACCATCTTTGAGAGTTCTTGGAGAACAAGAGAAGTTCCAGCAGATTGGAGGAGGGCCAATGTGGTCCCAATCTCCAAGAAGGGAAAAAAGGATGACCCAAACAACTACCGTCCAGTCAGCCTCACGTCAATACCAGGCAAGATTCTGGAAAAGATTGTTAAGGAAGTGGTCTGCAAACACTTAGAAACAAATGCGGTCATTGCTAATAGTCAACATGGATTTATCAAAAACAAGTCATGCCAGACTAATCTGATCTCTTTTTTCGATAGAGTTACAAGCTGGGTAGATGCGGGAAATGCCGTGGATGTAGCGTACCTGGATTTCAGTAAGGCCTTCGACAAGGTCCCCCATGACCTTCTGGCAAGGAAACTAGTCCAATGTGGGCTAGGCAAAACTACGGTGAGGTGGATCTGTAATTGGTGAAATGGACGAACCCAGAGGGTGCTCACCAATGCTTCCTCTTCATCCTGGAAAGAAGTGATGAGCGGAGTGCCGCAGGGTTCCGTCCTGGGCCCGGTCCTGTTCAACATCTTTATTAATGACTTAGATGAAGGGCTAGAAGGCATGATCATCAAGTTTGCAGACGACACCAAATTGGAAGGGATAGCCAATACTCCAGAGGACAGGAGCAGGATTCAAAACGATCTTGACAGATTAGAGAGATGGGCCAAAACTAACAAAATGAAGTTCAACAGTGACAAATGCAAGATACTCCACTTTGGCAGGAAAAACGAAATGCAAAGATACAGAATGGGGGATGCCTGGCTCGAGAGCAGTACGTGTGAAAAAGATCTTGGAGTCCTCGTGGACAACAAGTTAAACATGAGCCAACAATGTGATGTGGCGGCAAAAAAAGCCAATGGGATTTTGGCCTGCATCAATAGGAGCATAGTGTCTACTCAGATCTAGGGAAGTAATGCTACCCCTCTATTCTGTTTTGGTTATACCACATCTGGAATATTGTGTCCAGTTCTGGGCACCACAATTCAAGAGAGATATTGACAAGCTGGAATGTGTCCAGAGGAGAGCGACTAAAATGATAAAAGGTCTGGAGAACAATCCCTATGAGGAGCGGCTTAAGGAGCTGGGCATGTTTAGCCTGAAGAAGAGAAGGCTGAGAGGGGATATGATAACCATGTATAAATATGTGAGAGGAAGCCGCAGGGAGGAGGGAGCAAGCTTGTTTTCTGCTTCCCTGGAGACTAGGATGCGGAACAATGGCTTCAAACTACAAGAGAGGAGATTCCATCTGAACATGAGGAAGAACTTCCTGACTGTGAGAGCCGTTCAGCAGTGGAACTCTCTGCCCCAGAGTGTGGTGGAGGCTCCTTCTTTGGAAGCTTTTAAACAGAGGCTGGATGGCCATCTGTCAGGGGTGATTTGAATGCAATATTCCTGCTTCTTGGCAGGGGGTTGGACTGGATGGCCCATGAGGTCTCTTCCAACTCTTTGATTCTATGATTCTATGACTTGATATTAAATGTGTGATTCCATTTAATATTGTTTAAAATGCTGAAAGTATTGAGTGGGAGAAGTGGTAATGGAATGAATCATAGTGTTAGGAGGTTATTTAACATTTCTCTTTAAGATGTTTTTAGGAGACCCAAAAATAATTATGTGTGGTATGTCAGGCAGTCTATAAATGAGTGATTGAGATTTAGTAGGAATCTGCACCTGAATCTCGCCAATCTCTGTCCAACACTCTGTACTTCTGTACCGCACTATGTCTCTAATGGTGTATCTACACTTTAGAGTTAATATCGTTTAACACCATTTTAACTGCCATGACTCAATGCTATAGAATAATAATAATAATAATAATAATAATAATAATAATAATAATAATATGTTTTATTTATATCCTGCCCCCTCTCCCAGGAGGAACTTAGGGTGGCTTACAGCAAGTTACAGTTAAAACAGTACAAAAAACAATAGTACATAGGTTGAATTAAAGTAACTTAAATAGAACCATCACAATTACTGAAAACATAAGAACATAACATCAACATTAAAAAATAGCTGCTATTGCTGGAATAAAAGCATTAAAATGTTAAAACCATCCATTTTACTAAAATACATCCATTTAAGACTGATTCTGGGATTTGTAGTTTGATGAGGCAGAGAAACCTAAAGACCTTGTAATACTACAATCACCAATATTCTTCCATTCAATTCACCCCAAACACTGAGGTCCTTTGGAAGGAAGGGGTTATCCCAACCAGCCATAAACCAACTGGTAACCACCACCCAGAGTACCTTTTCATCAGCCACCCCAAGATTGTGGAACGACCTGCCAGAAGAACTGTCAGAATTTAAATGAGCTAAATAAGCTGTTGGAGTTTTAAAACCATCTATACAATAAGAATAATAACTTTATTTTTGTATCCCACCACCATCTCCCCAAAGACACTCAGGGCAGCTTACATCAGGATAAGCAACAGAGATTAAAATATAACACAATAAAAATTTTACATATACAAACATCATAAACATCATAAAACAAAGCTATCAACAAACAACCAATAGCCAATCTAAATATCAACAAACAACCAATCTAAAGACCTATTTCTTGTAGCAGGCCTGGTAGTTTTTAGGCATGATTTTTAAACTCATGTCCTTTGTTTAATCTCTGTTTTGTGTATTTAAATATGTATTTTATAGAAATACATTTTAATGTGTGTCTTTTTATAGAAATATTTTTAATATGTGCATTGGTGTAGTTTTACAATGTTTAGTATATGTTATGTAGGAGTAGTTTGGTATGTATTGTCATGATTTACTGTACACTGTCTTTTCTATGTTGTTGTTCACCGCCACGAGTCGCCCTAGGGCTGAGAGTGGCAGTCAATAAGTGCAAGTAATAAATAAATAAATAATAAATAATAATAAATATGTGCTTTAATTATTCTGTAACTTGCCTCGAACCATGAAAAGAGGTGGGTAAGAAATAAAAAAATAAATAAATTATTATTTGATAGCATTGAACGATGGCAGTTAAAGTGGTGTCAAATCCATCTGTTTACTTTAGAGTCAAAAAGTACCTTAGCTACTATTGCTGTCCAGGCAGGCATCCACTGATAAATAGTCCTTTCCCCCTTTCCCTGACCTGTAACAAAAAGAGAGGAGGGGACGGGATCTCCAAAGAGCTGGGAATCTTATTGGGATCTCCCTTCCCAGGATAATCTGTGGGAAGTGAGAATTAGTCAAAACAGTGCCTAAAAAGGGCTAAGAACACTGGTGGATAAGAGATCTATTCTTTAAATTTTGCCTGGGTGTTCAGAATACCCAGACAACATAGTTAAAATAACACTACCTGAAGGGATTCAGCTTGAAAGAATGATAAATTACATTGCTATATTTCCCAGAATCAACTGATGCTTCCAATCAAAAATGAAGAGGGTTTTTTGCAAAATGGACTTAGGAAAATTGAATTTGAAACATGTCTCTGTTAGGGCTGTGCGCAACTCAAAAAAATTGCTTCCTTTGTATTTACGTAATTTGTGCGACCCCTATTTTGATTATAAAGTGTTTTGGACAATTCCTAAGGGGTCTGGGTTATATCTAATATGAAGTGATGAGATGTTTTTCTTTTTGTTATTTAAAAACCCTACAAAGCTAAACTATACCCAGTGGAGGAGGAGATGGGCAGCTCTTCTCCCTCTGCCATGGCTCTTCTCCCTCTGTGAGCAGGCACTGCTCTACTCTGGGCTTGGGAAGAGCCACAGGACTGAAGAGGGAGAAGGCCTCCCCTTCAGTTTCAGATCCTATGTCTGGTGGAAGAGGCCTCCCACTCTTCATTGACCTCCCCCTCATGGTGAGCCACAAACCTGGGAGGTCCCACTGAAGGCCTGCACAGACCCTCCTATCAGGGAGAGCAGCCAGGGAGGGACCTTCTTGCAGCCCTCGTCAGGGCCTTTTCCTCTGCCAGGTGAGTAGTTCACTGCAAAGGGGAGGCCAACAGAGAGTGGGAGAGAAAGAGAGGAAGAGCAGCCCTGCCACTGGCACAACTAGGGAGAGAAACATAGAGAGAGGAGGAACATACCAAAACAAACTGATTTACAAAAATTCAGAATTAGCCCGGGGGGGGGGGGGAGGTGGGTCATAAATTGGGTTGCATATACTGTAATGAAACACAATTCATGACATTCTTACTTTTTTGCACAGCTCTAGTCCTTACAAATCCTCAGAGGTAAACACATTTCCCAGGTTCCCTAACAGCTACTAAACTTGCTAGGTATCTTAAATATGCAGACTCTGCTTTACCTCCTAAAAATCTCACCTGTCTTTGCTACTGTTTGAAAAAGAGAAGAAATTGATGAGGACAGCTGGCTAGGAGATCTCCTGGGTTCATATTACAAGCTGAAGAATTTTTGAGGTCTGAAACCTTTTCTAAGTCAGTTCTGAAATGCTAAGCCAATTATGATTCAAAATGAGGTGTGTTCGCCCAATACTAATGTTCCCACTGGTTAGTTAAAAGAAGAAGGAAAATGAGGGAAGGGATGCATATACTGAAATAATTTCTGTTGAGCTCACCAGTACTTTTTCTAAGCAAATGTGCAGAAATTTCTTGTTATTTGTCTTTGGGTCAATTCTGACTCTGGTTTTCTTGGAATGATTTATTCGGAAGAGGTTTGTCACTGCCTTGTTCTTAATGGGTTTCCATGTTAGCAGGCCCGTAGCCAGGATTTCGTTTCGGGGGGGGGGGGGGGGTGATTTTTTTTCAGGGGGGGTTTCGGGGGGGGGGTGAGTTTTTGGGGGGAGGGGCTGAGTCTGAGTGAAAGAGGGTCTAGCCTAGCAAACCTTTTGTATCATTACTCCAATACCCCCATGCATATGGGATATATTGAGTACGGTGATCAGATCATGATATGAATAAACATAACAGTTTAAATAATGCACCAGTAAGGCCTTTTCGCGAACCACCATGAGAATTTCGGGGGGGGGGGGGGCTGAAGCCCCTCAAGGCCCCCCCCCCCCCGGCTACATGCCTGCATGTTAGCAATGCATTATGTATTTAGCCTCATGAACACATTGTTTTTTCTGTTAGAGGAATAATGTGGAAAAACATGGAAAGCTATTTTCTAAATTTCCAACCTTTATTTTTCTAAAATGTCACACTGGGGCTGTATCTTAAGCACCAATACTGAATGGGGAACCAAGCTATACTCAGTAAAACTTACATGCATCTACTTAGGTTGAGTGTGTGGAAATTGCCATATGGACAACAGTTAACTATCAGACTGAGAAAGGTTAATAGTAAAATTACTACAAAAATGCTAATAGGTCGTTATCCAGAGACAATGACAACTGAAGACGATACAGGATATAGTGTTTTTTACATAAAGATCTTCTCTTATAGATGTTTTTGTTATTCTACCAGAGCATTCCTAGCATCTTGGATTACATCCACCATGTAGAATTAATGAAGTTCATCACCATTTTAAATGCCCTGGCTCAATGATCTTGAATCATGAGAGCTGTAGTTTTATAAGGTTTTTAGCCTTCTCTCCCAAACCTCAATAAACTACAGCTGCCATTATCCCATATCTTTGAGCTACAGTTAAAGTAGCAGCAAACTGCATTCTGCTCTATTGATGCATCCTAGAACAGAGAGTACTTAAGATGATTTGGTGTTCCATATTTCCGACATTCTTATTACTTATATCAGTGAACAATGCTGTACTGCCTTCTTCCACAGCAGGGTTGTGTGGGGAGTTTTAATAACTTAGATTAAGTAAAACAAGTAAAACATGTCATTGCAATGTAATTTAGAGAATCCAAATAACTTGTAGAGACCAAGAACTCGTAAAACCCATTCCACTGGGAAGGAAAAGAAATCAAATATACAGCAATATTCTACATCATATGTTTATGAATAAAATGTTAATACGCAACCTACTTTTCATAGCAAATATTGTAAGAAAAAATGAAGAAAAAAATTGTTTCAGGACAAATGGTCCCAGGAAGACTTCATGTCAATAGAAAAACCTGAAAATATACCTTTTAGTGGTTCTTCAAGATAACAATCTTGCTGTCATTTTTGAGCAGAAATTAAATAAAGGGTCTCTTTAGCTTTTATTTGCAGCAACGATGTGCTGCTATCTCACTTTTTCAAGCAGTTTTAGAAGAGGCACATTTATTATTAAAGGAAACTCCACCAGGAACACTTTTTATAGCGCTAAAATAGGAATAATACTATAACAATAAAGATCAAGGATTGATGCAATTGTGAGTACAAGTAATAGTTGTTTCATGTGGCTGCAGTTTCCCCAAGGGAATTCTTTAGGAATGGCTTTCAAGTGTTTGTTTCAATTCTATAGAGTACGAAACAAAAAAAAAATGTGTCATTGTTGCATTTTCCCCCTCTCTTCTACTCTCCTATAAAATATATTTACAATTTTCTGTGTCTTGCTGTATAGTGTTTTAAAGAAAAATGCTGGGTTTTTTTAAAAAAATGACACTCTTAATCATTAGCAATACTAATTTTAAGTTAAAACAGATATGAAAACAGAAATATAATGAAATTTGATTGCTCCCTGCTTGTTTCTGTAGAACAAGCCAATACAAACCAGTACAGTAATGTCCTAATATTTGCAGGGAATATGTTCCTGGATAGGCCATTGTTACCTGATGCCACAATATGATTGAACATCATTACATTAGCATCCAGTCCCAGTATACTACCAAGTTGCACTGGAAAATCTAGACATTCCTAAAGAGGAATCCTCTCTAAGAATTCCTAGGTCCTCCAATACAACTCTATGGTAACTTCTGGAGAAAACATACCACAGCCTTGCTTGGAGGACCAAACAAATTCCTATAAAGACTCCCCCCCCCCCCGAGTGTGGGTAAGTGAAACCATGGGTATGAGTTATTTAATTATAGGAAACTATTATATCTCTAGAATTGTTATTCTTGGAGGTGGACCATTGTCAGGTCCCATTGCTAGTAACTGTCTAATAGAAGTTGAAATAATTGTTTTTCAATATGATCTGGACTGAATCTCCACTGTGAAATAAAGAGACCAGACACAGAGGTATAGAGAAATAAAGTGGCATTTATTTGAAACTCGTAAATCTAACTATGTAACTTGTATGGGGGGGAGCACTGCAACATGGACAATGGTGTAATGCCAGGTATCATTCTCTGACTACCTGCCAAGTCAACCTCAAGGCGAAACACCTGACCCCAGAAGCAATCCACAGAGATGGTTTGCTATCCTGGCCGATGTGCCGAGGCCTCCACCACTGCACAAAGGTTCCTCTTACCTTCAGTAGCACAGAGCTCCTCCCACTCTGTTTTGCTGCCTGAACAGAATGCAGTGAGGAGGGCTGATGCCAAAAGGCTTCCTTAAGCCCCTCCCTACCACAGACTCTGGTCACAATGCCAGTCTCACAAGACCACTCATCTCCTTCCGTGGGACTCAAAGGCTCCCCTACTGCCCTATGATGAGCCGTTTGGGCTGGAGGTGAGTGTGTACTTTAAACAAACATTTTCTTATACAGATAGTATAGACATAGACTATGTGTAAATATATAAGCCGCATCCTGAATTAAGCATCAAATTATTTCAATGGTTACACTATTGGGTCTGTTCTAGCTGCAAGATCCGTTGTCAAGCATGGTAATAATGTCTATCTTTTCTCTACAAATGAAGCATGTTCATACACCTGTAAATGTAATGCTTCAACTCCAGTACCTAGGCAATAAAAATAGTTGTGTCAAATTGGCTCTCTTAAAGGCTATCATTAAGGATATTATTCAAATGAAGCAATGGATAATTCTAGCAATTTTCTTCTTGCTACACAGTTTATAAAGATGATTTGTAGTTCAAGATTTATTAACACCAGTTATTTAGTACAGGAAAAAGCATTTTCTGCACAATAAACAATGGCTGACATTGTGCATCACATTTGTAGCTATCATGCATCAACTCCTGTCATGCACCAACATTGTAATGAAGCACTGATTCC
The DNA here is from genome assembly GCF_037176765.1 of Anolis sagrei. Classification (NCBI taxonomy): domain Eukaryota; kingdom Metazoa; phylum Chordata; class Lepidosauria; order Squamata; family Anolidae; genus Anolis; species Anolis sagrei. Next base: position 56,534,932 of record NC_090024.1, on the reverse strand, counting down.
TGTCACTCAGGGCCCATCTACACAGGCCTACATCTTTCTTCTGGATTAGCCTAAGGTGTCCAAAATGATATCCCAGGCTAATTTGGTTTAACCTAGAGCAATCCTAAATTTCTACGTTTACTCTGTGTTTAAAAAAAGCCTGCAAAGATCCAGATCTACATCTACATTGGCTCACCATAACGATATATATCAGTTCACTAGGCATGAGCTAAATGCCCCTACATTCTCCTTACACCACAAAATAAACCTCAGGTCCAGGTTATTTGATCGACCTCATCCCCTTGTACAAACCTGCCTGGGCTCTGAGACCTTCAGGAGAGGCCCTTCTCCTGGGCCCACCTCCATCTCAAACTTAATTGATGGGAACGAGAGAGGGGGCCTTTTTGATGGCTGCTCCTCGACTCTGGAACTCCCTGCCCAGGGAAGTCAGAATGGTCCCCTTCCTGCTGTTCTTCAGGCAGCAGGTTAAAAGCTTTTTACTCAGACAAGGTTTTGAAGAAGAATGTTTGAAAGATTGTCAGGGGCTGCTGTGATTTCATATCGCTTCCCCCTGATCCCCCTCATCATATGGAGGGCAGCCTAAGATTCGGCTATTTCTCCTTAATGTGCCCTTCTTTTCTAAGCTGCTTCAAGCTTCAAGTTTGAAACAGCTTAGGAAAGGTTTTAAGGGAGACCTGGCTATTTCTCCCTTCAAGTTGGCTGGTTTCAGTTTTTAAGGGAGACTTCAACTTGACTATTTCTCCCTCCACTTGCCCTTATTTCCTCAGCCTGGATTTCATGTTGCCAGAGGTGGCCCACACCATCCTGGCTTCCCCTTCATCACATGGTGGAAGCCTCTTTAAGCTGGCTCAACATATCTTTCCTTATGGAAAGACAGGAAGCCTCCCATCATTTCTGGGATCCTTATATCTTTCAATAAGATCTGGGTGAAAGGCATAAGACTTAAGAAACCACCCTTTCTGGGATCATTTGCCCTCAACACCCTTTCAATGAAGCTGAATTAAGAGAGTCACATCATCACCCACTGAAATAGGAACTTAGGAACCTTAGTAAAGATAAATGTTTCCCCTGACATTAAGTCTAGTCTTGTCTGATTCTGAGGGGTTGGTGATCATCTCCATTTCTAAGCCAAAGAGCTAGTGTTGTCTGTAGACACCTCCAAGGTCATGTGGCCAGCATGACTGCATGGAGCACTGTTAACCTCCTGCAGAAGCTGTACCTATTCATCTATTCGCATTTGCATTTTTTTGATCTGCTAGGTTGGCAGAAGCTGGGGCTAACAGCGGGAGCTCACCCTGCTCCCTGGATTTGAACTGCTGACCTTTTGGTCAGCAAGTTCAGCAATTCAATGGTTTAACCCACTGCGCCACCAGGGGACCCTTGAAGGGACATTAGCCATTTTTAAAAAAGATATAAATTACTTCCTCATTTTATGGTGGCTTTAGAAATGGTAAGATACATTCTCTACCCTACATTTGAAGCTTTCCTCATGAGATTGGGACCATCACTGGCAGTTACTTCAGTGTGTAAAAAGAAAATTGCTTATTTATTGCTATTTCAGTCAAAAAGCAAGTCAAGCCATGCAGAGTTGCGAGAGGCACTGAGAATTTAGATCACCAATCTATCTCTCTCAGAAGCCTACTCGCAACAGAAAAATGGAAGCCTAGCTTGGCTAAAAGACACGTCTTTCTTCTGTTCTGATTAGCTCAACAGGCAGGACTCATAGGGAAACCCCTTGCGGTTGTACTGCTGTTTCTTCTCCATGCTCTATGTGTAGCCAAAAGATACAGAAAGCAGTCATGATAAGCAGCCACATGGTCTGTTGTGGCCGAGAAAAAAATGGTGCCAGAGCCTGTGCCATTATGGTTGGCCAAAAGGGCCAAACTAGCCAGAATCTGTTTTGCAAAAACAAAAAAGTGCATAATGCTAATAATTAGACACGAATCTGTTAATTTTCCTTTTAATGCTTTTACATTTTTAAATGTTAATTCCATCAAGTTTTGAAGAAATTTTAAAAGAATGTACAATTAACATTCAGTCATTTACACTAGACAAATTCACTTCCTTAAACATCATAGCCAGTTGTGATGGAAACTGTTAAAATTAGGAACCAATCAGGAAAAAATAAAGCTGAACATGCAGAAATGCAAAGGTAGATAACTTCTAAAAGCTGAGTATAGATGGACACTTTCCCTCAGATTTCCATGTCCTAATCTGATATTTCTTTTACCATCAGACTTATGAAGAAAACTATTATTCATCCAGAAATACTAATAACAGTTTTGCAGGGGGTGGGTAGATCTTGTATGACAGTTATATTCCGATAGAGTAAGCATCAGTATCTGTGTTATTGAGTAATATCTCCCAGAACTTTCTTTTAAAAGATGGCATAGAAGTGTGCAAATAAAAATACTAACATTCCCTCTCAATTCAGCTCATTACTTCTACTCACTCTGCCATGAGATAAAGCAGAAGTTACCATATGTCACTGTTTTGTCATCACTGATTTATAATATCTCTGCTTCTGGTAATTTATCCCAGCATTCTGTTCCTTTCTTGACTTCAGCTATGCATTTCATCAAAGGTTTATATAATAATAATTCTGCAGTGCTCCTCCAAAACATCTGCACAATGCTGTTTGACTCTCTGCAAGAAAGATACTTTAATCTGTCATTTTCCATGAAGTTGTTTCTCCTGTTATATTCAACATGTTTTTGCACAGAATTAAATTAAATTCAGAATTAAGTGAGCTTCAGAGCTTTCCACCCCTTTCTGCTTTTCCATTTTATGATTCCTTGGTATTAAAAACCTTTAAAATAAATCTTCAGATTATTAATTTTTGTGTGCTGGAAGAATGAATGAACTAGCAATTGCTGACCAACTATGAAAATAAAGAAACCAGACACAAGTACTGGGTTGAATCATGGCCACTTTGCTTTACGTATTAGCCTATTTAAACTTCAAAACCTTGACATGTGCAAAATGAGGGGAGTAATCTAGTGTGGGAGCAATTGAGGTCCCATCTACACTGCCATATAAAATCCAGATTATCTGCTTTGAACTGGATTATATGGCAGTGTAGACTCATATAATCCAATTCAAAGCAGATGACCTGGATTTTATATGACAGTGTAGATGGGGCCTGAGATAGCCGGTTTCTCCCAGACCTCCTCTCCACCTTCCACTGGATAAAACTCCTGAGCCCTAAGGAGAATCCAAAAGCTGATTGTTCGTTGGCCAGCTGCTACTGGAAGGTCAATCTGAGAAGTTAACCGCTAAGTTTCATGACTTAAAATGAATAGTTGACCCACAGGACAGCCTCAAGTAAAGTCTTCTTCTCTATCCCCTGCTCTTGAGACCCAGAGGCAGTTCTTAAAGTTCTTTCCTTTATCAAATAGATGGCATATATGTCCACTAAAATCCTATCTCTCTGCCCACATTACTTGTTAGATGGCTTGTTTTCTCAAGGCAAATATCCCATCCTCAGCCAATAGCATTAAGTAGGAGTGGAGGGTAGGGGGATATTATCTGGCCCAAATGCAACCAGCATGCTCACATTGCATCAGGGGTAGGAGAGTGAATAAATGATATCCAGCTAAAATATAAGAGAGGGAGATTGCAGAAGTTAATAAACATTCTGTCTCCATCCCTGACGCTCTCGGTTTTGGCACACAGAACTGTGATATGATTGCTCTGGCCTCTTCCCCATTGGAAGCTTGTAAACATGTTTCCCCCTGCAATGCTGCGAGGTGTGGGTAGAAATCAAATTATATAGTTCCTGAAATACAAAGCATAGATTTGATTATTATGGTACAGAATATAATATAATATAATATCTTCAGGGTCACTTTTATTTAAAGTTCAGATTTTTAGAATTTCATTATCTGGATTTCCTACATTGGATTATTTGCATTTTAGCCTTCTTCCCATTATTGTTTCATTATTGCCTCAGGGTTGAACACAATTTGGAAATCAAAATCACAGTGTCATGTTTGCAATTAATTTTGCCAATGTTTTCTCTAAGTTAGTTGGAAACCTGGAGTAACATGAAACACCATGCAATCCCATGCAATTTAACTATGAGAATGTTTTTTTTTCCTTCTGTACTTTGTCCCAAGAGATATCTTTCTGTGTTGAGCATCATCATCTTTTCTAATGAGTCATATTATTATCATATGATTTGGCATTTAGTCATTTTTTCTTCAGGCTTATTTCATCTTAGACCCATTTCTTTGTTGTTTGATTCACATTTCCAAATTCCAATTTATGCAAAAAAAAAAGGTATCAGTATTTCAAAAGCTGACTTAGCAAAATTGCCTAAAATTGCTGTAAGAAAGTGTACTCAATAGCTTTAAAATTATTGGTCTACCAATGATAACAACAACAACAACAACAACATCTCAGACTGACTGGAGAACATTGCATATCATAATCATAGCAGGAATATAAATGTTGAGTCCAGTCCCCCACCCCTCAGGTGAAAAGGGTGTGGTATAAGTAGGGTAAATAAATAATAAATAAATGTATCAGATTCATCTACAGAAGTATATATCATATCAGCATATTTGCGGAATTCATCACATTTCCTTGTCAGAATATAAACGTAGCAGCAAAAGTGAGTGTGATATGTTCCAGGACTTTGTTTCAATTAATTTATAAAGTTTATAAAGTTTCAAGAAAAGGCAGAGTAGGTGCTAGCCATGGTGCTGAAATCAGATGTAAATTCAAATTTTAAAATATTGGCTTGCAGCAGAGATGGGGAACTTCGGCTTATGCAGATTTGTTGGTCTGTAACCCCCCATTATCAACAAATACTATTTAGGTTGATTAATTTTATGTATGTTGGAATATTTATATGGTGGCAACACTACACTGTAGTCATGCAAGATCAAGTTGTCTTAAAGACTTTTCTTCATGTTTTCCAAAACATTGGGCATAGAGTTCATAAGACTTACTAGCTTTTAAAACTTTGTTAGCATTCCTTAATATTTCAATAGAATCAACATCAGATAATGTAATTATAAATTGAATACATGATTTTTAAAGTATCAGATTAAATACAACTTATATCCATATGGTCATATAGCAATTCTTAATATTCCTATTCTAAATCAGCAACAAAATGAATTCTCTTTCAAGATAATTACCAAAAGCCGAACATTTTGATTCAGATTTGAATACATTTTGTTTATAACTGAGTTTACACAATTTTTCATGAGTTACACAATGCTTTTGTAATCTTAAATTAATTTAGTTCCATTTCTGGGTTTCAATGTTTTCATAATCTCAATAACAATCCATCCATTTTCAGTGTTTTAAAGGGAATTAAGATTGAGTTAGCTTTGATATGTAGAACTTTGATATCTACTTGATCTCAATGATGAATTGGATGGGGCAGGGTCAGGAAATTATATTTGTGTAACATTCATGATGAATAGAATTTTTCAAATTCTTGTTACTCACCATTGATTTTCTACCAACATTGGCTGCCTATTCATTTCTGTGCTAAATTCAAATTGATGATTTGGAACCAGATCAAGTTTGCTTGAGAAGACAGGATCAGGAATTAAAATTATGTCAATGGAATGGAGAAGTGTTCAAAATCTAATAAATGAATTTGAACAGGGATAAATATTAAATATTCCTTATGATTATGGAAAATCAGAGGCTTAAATATATCATAGAAGAAACATGGTTTAATATGAGAATAAATAAACATGATGTAGGGTTTTGATAAATCACAGGCTTAATTTGAATCAGCAGTGGGATGACACAGAAAAAATAGACCATACACCACATCTATAAAACCATAGTGTTCAGTTAAAGGGATGTTAACAGCACACTTCTGTTCTGCTTTGGTTATATCTCATTTAGATTATCATGGCCAATTGTGAGTACCATAGTTTTAAAGGAATATTGGCATGCTGAATCATGTCCAGATACAGATAGAACTAGTTACAATTAAAAATGTGCAGCTGGTTGACTAAATCCTGTGCCATATTAGACCAGTTCTGGTGCTTTCTGGGGAGTAATAGGCTTCACTGAACCATTAACAATCAGATCCAGATTGAACATGCTTCTGTGCCTCACTATATTATTATTATTATTATTATTATTAGTAGTAGTAGTCGTTGTCGTCGTAGTAGTATCATCACCACCATCATCCTCTTTATTTATATCCCATCTTTCTCTCCATGGGGACTCAAGGAGGCTAACATTTTTGCACATTAAACAGTTCTAAAAGAACAATACAAAAGTTTAAAAATCAAATACATAATAACAGTGTGGTAAAACAGAATTAAAATACAGCAAATACATTAAATACATTAAAATTGCCTTTGAAATTAATTTCCTCACCTAATCCCACCCACCCTTCCCAGAGGCTCCTCTTACCCTTCCCCAAAAGCCATTTGGCAAAGGAAGGTTTTGACCTGCTTGAGGAAGGCCAACAGGGAGGTTGGTGTCTCTTGGGAGGGAGTTCCACAGCATAGGAGCAGCGACTGAAAAGGCCCTCTCTCATGTTCCCACCAAGCGTGCTTGAGCAGGTGGTGGGACCAAGAGAAGGCCTCCCCAGTAGATCGTAGATGTCTCCCAGGTTCATAGAAAGAGATATGGTCCTTCAGATAACCTGAATCGTAGCCATATAGGGCTTCATAGGTCAAAACCAGCACTTTATTTATTTATTTATTTATTTATTTATTTATTTATTTATTATTCAAACTTATATGCCACCACTCCCCTAGGGCTCAGAGCGGCTTACAAGAACAGACTAAAATCTAAAACAATTTTTAAAAAACAGCAATATCAAAGATCAAAAGCCTGTCAAAACAAATATGTTTTACATGCCCTGCGGAATGCTGATAAGTCCCACAAGGCACGGACTTCAGGTGGCAGAGTGTTCCAGAGTAATGGTGCCACTGCTGTAAAGGCTCTGTGTCTGGTTGCTGTTAGACGCAAGGTCTTAAAATTGGGAACTTCCAATAAATCTTGGTCATCAGAATGAAGGGATCTCTGGGTTGGTAGGGGGTGAGGCAGATACAGGTTGGCTCAGAAACAAGTTGTGCTCAGAAACAAGTTGGCAGCCAGTAGAGCTGTCACAACAGAGGAGTTGTATGCTTCCTGTAACCAGCCCCAGTTAGCAATCTGATGCTGCTCTATGGACCAACTGAGGTTTCTGAGCACTTTTCAGAGGCAGTCTCATGTAGAGTGCATTACAGTAGTCCAACCGGGATGTAACCCAGGAAGGTTTTTAAAGAAATGTTCTTACCACAGCCTCCTTGAGGCCTTTAAATCAAGTATCAGCCCCCCTAGCCCTTGTACGGCCTCAAACTGAATATTTTTTGCTTTGGAACATATCTATTAAGGATGCTCGAACAATATAAATGGTTCAAAAGTCATTGTGAAATTGATGGGTTCTGGCACTTAATTTCTAAAGTGTTTCTAAAGTATAATTAGTGAACGTTTCACTTATCTACTGATGTTTTTGGCAAATATTTGTAATAATAAATAAAATCTCTTCTTCTTGAAAGTGTTATTTCCTGTTTAATTGTGTATAATTTAATTTGAAAGTAGTTGTTCTACTCCAGAAACTTTGTTTTTGTGGCAGAAACTTGTTAAATAGGTGGAAACTCAGCAAAGCAAAATGTGCTATAGGACAATGTCTCTTGCACAGAGACAAAGTTTTTGAAGCGTAATAAACATTTGCCATGTTTTTATGACAGCAACAATTAGGAAACAGCATGTATAACCCAGGAACAGAACTTAGAGTGTAGAATATTAACAAATGTATTGGAACTCTGGCTGGCTATAGACCTATCTCCTCTACTAATTGGGGCTTTCTGATACTGATGCATACTGGGAAATGTAGTTTAAAGTAGAGCCTTTGGATTTTTTTGGCATGGGGCTCCTCCCCTTCCCAAATTCCATTTCCTAGAGTTCTGGGCTGTTCCCAAAATGCACTGCTTCCTCTTTTCATGGCTCCTAATGCCATGACTCTATAAATATCAGACTGGCAGGCAGGTAGCCTTTTTGGCTGAATGGCTTTGTTTCCTTGTACTGAATATGAAACTGAATTTGGGAGACTTCCGAGATTTACAAAACTAAAATGAAAAAAGTATGGGGTAAATTTTTATTCTAAAATATTTGGTGTGGGCCATGCAAACACTTCAGATATGGCTTCCAACTTACAAAACCAATTTTCTTACAATTTCCAACACTTTCAATTTTTTTGCACATGCCTAATATCTATAATATAAGTCATTTTAATGCCAATTTAACACTTAAAACCAAGGGTAACTAGAAGGGGAAATGAAAAATCCCACTCATTCATGTTTAAAGATATTTTTCCACATACAGTGGAATCTGTCTGCTGGGAGCTATTTTTTCACCTTTCTTTTAAATGTATTTTGTTATCCTTTCATAACAATTGTCTGCCTAGAACTTTTTAAAAAGGTTAATGTTATTTCTATTTTAAAAAGTAATCCAACTTTAAAGAATAATATTTTGCAACTTCATCAGGGTGGGGACTTGTGAAATCCACTGTATGGAGGGAAAACCCAAGTGCTTACAGAACAGCCCCCATATCCACAGGAGATATGTTTCTGAACTTACTGTAGAAAAAAAGAAACTGGATGATATTGAACCTACTGAAATGAATAATTTCTGATGGAAGTTATTATATAATAATCCTGGAGATCTTTCAACATGGCTGAATGGTAACTTCCAGTAGAACTATGCCATAGAATCACCTGTGATACCTAGAAAATTCCTAAGAAGGCTATATTTTGTTGAATGCGGATAGATGATCTGATCCTGCAGGTATGTGGTTTGTCCTGCATAGGTTAGAAATGAGTCCGTTTTTCATTTTCTATCTCTCTGAAACAGGATCTTGTGGTCAGTACAGTTTTCTGGTTAGGACTGTTCTCAAGATTTGCTGTTTTTTTTGTTTTGTTTTTTGCTTCAAGTAAAATAGAATGTGACGTGTCTTATTATGTGATGAATTACTATATTCATAGTTATCACCATCTTCCTTTGGCTCCTTAGAGGCAGAATTAATTGCTTCAAAAACAGACAGAATATTTACTGCGTCCTATACTGATTTCTTGGGGTTGTTGTTAAAACAAATTAACTCTACTGTGCTTTGAATGGGCTGTCACATGAAATGACAGCTGTAAGGTCTCAACATACCTTGATAGGCTCTTAAGCAAACTCACACCTGCATACTAGTATAAATGTAAGATTAAAAGAAAACAGGCACTGACCTTCACTCTGGGGACATCATATGTATATTTTCAGTCTGAACTGACAGGGTAATTTTTCTTAGTATCATTGTTTCCTCCATCCATTTTGGAAACTATACAGGAATTTGCCAGCTTGAAGGAGGATACCGGAACAAGGCCCCATAACACCATTTAGCAGAACAGATGTGTTTGCATATCTGTAAACATTGCCCTGAGCAACCTGCGTCAAAACATTTCCTTGTCTTATATCACAGATTAGACATTGGGGGAGGAATACCTGTATTCTGGGAAAAAAAACAAGATGCATAAAAGGAAAGGGAGGGGAGCAGCTCAGCCTGAAAAGCTGGCAAAAGCTGAAAAGCATCAAACCTTGAGAGCAAACACTGCATGCAAATGAGACGACTTCTAATGCCTTCAAGTGCACTTTGGATTTAGGGAGCTTATTTGGGGAAATAAATCTATGAGAATGAATGTATCTTCTGACAAGTCTATTTATTCTGTAGTAAATCTCCATGTTAGATTTTGTATAGCACTTCTCTGTAGCCGAGGAATACAAACAGCACTGAACTTTTCAGAATCAACTATGAACTTAAAGCTTTTGCATAAATTATATTTACACAAGATCAGGCAGCACTGATTGTGCGGTTTTAACATGATAATTTTTCCTCAGATTATTCAAGCACATCTAAAAGTAGAGACTTCAGATCATGTGTGACTTATCCAATTTCAAATGAGAAGACTTTGACATCATAGCATAGCATAGTGGTGTATTATAACAGATTATCTGCTGTGGAAATCATAAATGTTTGCATGTCATAAAAGCCACCATATCATACAGACACATGCTTTCATTTAAAACATTCTTATGCATGCCTTTAAGCTCATAACAGCCAGTATTGTATAGTGGTTTGAGTGCTGGGCTAAGACTTCAGGAGACCAGGCTTGAAACCAGCTCTATCATGAAAACAGATTAGGAGACCCTGGGCAAATAACGCTTTCTCATCCTGAGAGGAAGACAACAACAAAGTTTGGAGTAAATCTTGCCAAGAAAATCCTATGATAAGTCTCTATAAGATAGAGTTGACTTGAAGGAACATGAAAACAGTAACAAAATGCTCATGAATGTTTTGAAATGGTGTGAGTCATTTTGGTTGAAACCAAGTTAGTATTTCTGCATCAAAAATTGAGTAATGTTGAAGATTAATTGGACCAATTTGATGTGCATCTATGGGCCCACTGGCATACCATAGTGATAATCCTATGATAAAACTGTTTGTTATCTGTGCCTTGTTTTGATTCTTCAAAGCAGGATGCAAGTCTTCACAAAGTTTATTCCCACAGGTAAGGAAAAAATAATTGTACCACTTTGTAGCTGCAAGAAAATTGTACTAAACCATGTAGATTTTGAAGACTATTTAAACTTCAGAACTTCACATTTTCTGTGAAGAAGCCAAAAAAGTAAGAAGTTTCCTGTACAGTAAGCAATATTTTCTGTACAGGGAATAGTATTTTCTGAACAGAAATGTTGTTTTGTGTACAATTAACACAGTTTCTCTACAGAGATATCATTTTATTCCCATTTTTTTCACACAACAAAAAAAATGCACATTTTTCAAGAGAGAATAAGTAAGAAACTGTGAAGATTGCCCTTCCTTGTAAGGGTTCCCAGAACTTGATAAAACTCATATTTTTGACCAAATTTTTAAAAATATTACTTTCATTTTTGTATTCATTCATATGATATGTGCACCCTCTGTCCCCTTCAAAACTTACAGTGGAAGTCTATTTGTATTTGTAGGCTTCTCTATGTAACCCATGTTATTGGGGGGGGGGGGGAGATACATTCTATGAGCTTCTTCAGAAATTGACGAGTGTTAAGTGTTTCTGACTTTAACTTGAATTGCCTTACACTGACACATATATATTTATGAAAAGCAGTATACAAACGTTATAAGCAAGCAAAATAACTATTAACACAGAAGGGTCTTTTGCTGTGATAAGAGACCAAAGGCTAGCCTAGGGCTTTCATAAAGTTTAAGATTATATACCCATAGACACTTGATTATAAATTCTTTGCTAACTTGCAGCTTCTGCTTGAGAACAGAACTACTATTCCAGTTCAGACCACTGGTCCATTATATCTCGTGCCTCTGGGAGTTTATGTAAGGCCTGAAGGCAAAATCCACCCTTGTTGTCAGTTTGAAGCTTTTCCCAAGCATTCAGTAAGTAGACATTTCAAATATCAGAGAATCAGAAACGTTTGTCACTGCTGTTGATCTCTTTGCTGGAAAATCCAAGGAGCCTACTTAAAATTCTCTCTGGGTCCAATTCCTGAGGGAACAGTTGTCTTGCTTCATGTAGCAGTGTTTGTTAGCTTCACCGTACCAGCTTTTTTTTTGGTGTTGTGTGTGTTACAGAAAACTCTAGCAGTGAAGTTGGTAACTATACTACTGTATCTCAGCAGTCATTCTTAGCATGTTTTCCATGTATGAATCCACAAGGAGAATTTTCATACAAGTGGCAGAAATTTAAGCAGCAGAACTCTACATTTCTAGTAAAAAAAATTCACATAATTAGATACATAAACAGTACAACAAGAAAAAATATTTATTATGGTCCATAGACCTGTCAGTAAATCCAACAGTCATTATAAATTCTCCCATCTCAGGAGAAGTCCATTGTATGAGATACATCTACATGGTTTCAAGAAATACCCCTATCGGAGGTCAGTTGCTTTCTCAGCATTATTGTCACTGCAAGGAATTTTGCCACTATGAGAGTCACACTGTGGCACTTGTCCTCTAAAAATATCTAAAAATCATCTATGGGTGATGACTGGTCATGCAGGACAGGATTGGAAATAAAAGTTGGCTACATTGCACTGTGTAGTAGCAGCACTGCAATAAAATGTGCTCTATTGTTTCTATTTCATTTTCTCCGCAGGGGTATAGTCTTTGGGAAGGAAATACATTTAATCTCATAGGTACATGGAAGAAGCTTGTTACAGAATGCATTAAAATATGCTATCCATCAATGGAAAAGAAGAAATGTTGTCTCTTCAATGGTTCTTGGGTTTCCCCTCCCTACCAGCTTGAAGGATAATGCTATTTGCTGGCCCCCAGTGAAGGAAGATTCAGGTATTTACTCTTGGCCAGTACAATTTTTGTTGGAAGGAACCAGCCTATTTAATACTGAAGAGTCCCTACAGCTTTGTATTTATGGTCCACCTCCTCTTTATGGGTTTTTCCCGCCTACCTTACACTGCTCATGTGGTGGATAATTGGGTTGGGTGGACCATAAATAGTATGTCCTGCAGGAAACTGGGATGGAGTTTTCATTCCTGGTGAAGACCAGGAATGGGAACTCCCACTTGTGTGCTTGGGCAGTTGAGGTGGGGGTGAGCGGAAATGGTCTTAGAGCTGTGTGGGAATTCTAATCCTACTGAAGCCTCATGACTTGGGGTTGGAATATTCAAGGCAGCTTTCCTAATGGGTCAACCTGGGAACAACTCAAGTTAGATATAGTTGTGCTCGGGAGACTCAGGTCTAGCCCAAGTTAGCTGACGAGGAGGTCTGGGAAGGCCTACTGCCTCAGCTTATCCCATATCAAGTTTATCCCTCAGACTGAGTTTATTGCAGTTCATGGAGAAAGTTTAAATAGATAATAATTAATAAAGTTGCCCATAGTTATTCCCATATGGTTGTCTGCCTCATTATTTCAGCAATTGATTTTATGGTGCCTGGTATTCTGGAAGTGAACAAACAATTTCAATTTCCATAGCATTTTTTAAAAGTCTTGTTTTCCCGTTGCATGAAACACAAGAATACATTGTTGCCTGTAGGAGGTATGTAATTTATTTATAATGCATATATAAATATTCAAATTATTGGTGCACATACTTAGACAATATATGTGAGAAATTAGAGTTTAGAGTGAACACCTAGGCTTTATTTTAAAGACATTGTTGTATAATTAAATCGGCCTTTCCCATACTATATTGCTGAACACAAAATTTAAAACCTAGAAAAGTGTCCAGTATGTTGTGTTTAATGAAGCAGGATGTTTTCTGCCATGTTCTCTGGAAAGAATTATTCAGCAATACCATAAAGCAAATGTATTTAGTAAAGAAACTGTGATAACATTAAAGTGTGGTTAATGGCTCTGTTTTATCTTCTAAAAGGCAGTTGGAAGGTAATTATAACATGCAAATTAGCTTCCACTTGGCTATATATATATATATATATATATATATATATATATGCATACACATGCACATGAACAATAGGAAAATTCTGAATTTTCACAGATTTTGAGAAGTGGCCACACCATTTGAATACAGACTTCTTCATAACAAACTTTTCTAAATTTCTGCAGAGTCTCTCGGTCATATAGGCATCCCCTTCTATCTTCAGAAAAGTTAACTTTTTTGCTGAAAATATCAGCAATGGAAAAAGGATAAAGGCACTGATTATATTTATTTACTATATTTGTATATTATATTTGTATACCACCCCTCTCAGCCTTTGGGCGACTCGAGGCGGTTTACAAGGCAAAATTCAATGCCACAGAGCACAAGTACAATTTAAAAGCATTAACATACATAAAATCATAACAATAACAGTAAAACATAAGTCATTAAGAAACATTATAGTTCAGAAACATTTAAAATAATATTACTCTTTCTCAGAAATGTCTGCGCAAATAATTATTTATTCACATTGTTATCTTTTGCCTATTTTACTCATACATAGTTGGTCTATTTACCTACAAGAAACACAAAGTGATAAAATGGTCTGCACCTCTGTAAATGGAAGGTGAAAACTAGGAAGTTGCCTTAGGATGTTTTTGATTATTTCCTCCACTAGGTAAACACTTTGATCATTCAGGAACAAAATTTCTATCCCATATAGTTCTTATTGTGCAATTTTCAACTTTTAGGGTGAGGTTCATTCACTTTATGAATGAAAAATACAACCCTCATCTATAGCCTAAAAGTGATTAAGTCCATTTTATCATTTAAAATCTCCACTACTTTGTTCTGATGAATGTGTACTCCAAAAGGCATCATTTGCTTTGGAGCTGTTATGTAGCTATATTTGAATTCTTACAAACCCTATGTAAGATATTGATATCATTCCATTCACTACACAATCCTCAGTTGTCTTTGAGCCAGTACTCATTGGGCTCAGTTCTACCATTATTTTGTTGTTGTTTGCCTTCAGATTGTTTCTGACTTAAGGTGAACCTGTAAACATGGTCTTCTTTGCAATATTTGTAAAAAGGGTCATTGTCTTTACTGTTTTCTGAGGTTGAGAAAGTGTGATTTGTCCCCATTCACTCAGTGGGTTTCTAAGGTCAAAAAGAGATTCGAACCCTGGTACCCAGAGTCACAGTTCAGTGTTGAAACTACTAAACCACACTGGTTTTTATCATGACATGACATAAATGATTTATATGATAAAGATAGGAAGAAAGGAAACCCTGTTTCAAAGCAAGAACAATGAGGGAAACCATTGTGGAAGATCAATGGAAAAATGTTCTTCTCACAATGTTGCTTCTTCTATGGTGTATGTTTTCTTGTGAATTTCATTAGCACTAAGTGTAACTCTCTGCCTTGGAGTGTGGTGGAAGGCCCTTCTTTGGAAACTTTTAAATAGAGGCTGGATGGCCATCTATCAGGCATACTTTGTGCTTTTCCTGCATGGCAGGGGGGTTGGACTAGATGGCCCATATGGTCTCTTCCAACTCTATTATTCTACAATTCTGTGTTGCCTTCCAACATTCATGACACATGGACTTGTTAGTCAAATATGCTTCCTTTCATTCCCCTTGCCACAAGCCTGACATATTTTATGGCACATTTCTGTAGGATATGCTCGCTGAGGTATTGGGGAGATGAAGTCCATAAAACCTGAGAAACACAAGCTTGAGAACTACTGGTCTAAGGAGAATAAAGTTACACACACACACACACACACCAAAAGCACGAGGTTCTGGTTTATAAATCCAGGCTGCTCCAGGCTAATTTCTTTCCTTTCCAGAATCAATGGAGGTGCACTTGCAAGGATATTGTCCTTAGCCTCTTGTCACCTTATCTTTTCTCCATCAGTGCACACCCAAACAGTAAGGAATGACAGAGCTAAAAGGAAATAAATGAGGACAGCAGCTCGGGATGTGTCTGATTTCCCCTGAGATGAACATGTTGGCAATGGACATAGAATGTAGGGAAAAACTGTGGTCATTTGGGTCACAGAAATATTTTTAGGAACAAGAGTAGGGAAGAAAGAGTTCTCCTGACAGTTCATGTAAGAGACAATAGGATATATCACAATTCTTTAGGAAAACACAGTGGGCTTTCTTTCAAGCACCTCTTCAACTTCTCTAATAAATCAGCCAGCCAGAATACATGTGTTTACAACAATTCATTCACTACTGCAACTCAGCTGGCTTTTCCTCATTTTTATATATATCTTAATGGAGGACCGAAGTTCTAATATTGTTTATCAGGTGTGGGTAAGATGTATCACTTCAGATATTATTGAATAACAACCACTAGTTGTTACACTGTTTGGACTGATTGTTGTCCAAAAACAACCGGAGAACACTACATTCTCTACTTTTGAAGCATATAATGGGTAATGTCTGTTGCATCAAAAAATCATAAAGATGAAAAGGAATGCAAGAGACATCTAGTCCAGTCCTCTGCCATCCATGAATGCACAACTAAAGCTGCAGAAAATGCTCCTACTTGACGTCAGGCATTAAATATGGCTGCCATATAATTTCTTGGGTTTTTTTCTTCTGCATACCCAGCTCCCTAAGCTGTCATTCATTGTGTTTCAGTGAGCTTTTCCCTTGACTTCAATAATGCTAGTTTACCCCCAAATATACCAATTTGAATAAAGGCTATATAATATGACTACACATATGTATTTATATTGACATATCCCATTTCTCTGTGTTAAAGAAAACTTTTTAAAAAAAAGTTTGCAACTTTAAAACAATAAACAATAAAGCAAAGGAAGAGGAGCAGTTACTGTAGCATCATAATGATGGTATTGTCATCAATCACCAATCATCACTATAATCATAATGTTAAAATATAAATGTTTTTGGGTATTCCAGATCTCCAGTTCTCCATATATAGAACTAAATGGGCAGGATGTATGCTGCATCCCAAAGATACCTGGGTTTGTTTCTATAGAACTTCGGGTGTATAATGATAAGGTCTATGATGGAACCAGGTTCCTGAAATCTGGAAGCATATTATATCAGGAAAGTTTTTCCTGCATTGAATATAGCATTTTCCCCTTCAAAATCTTTGGGTCCAAAGTGCTGAAGATTTGCAAGTGGGCCCAGTACACAGAAGTGATCCAAACAGGACCTGCATGTGCACCTTTGTCTACAGCAGAGTTTTAAAACTTAAGTATACAGGATGAATGCTTGTATAGGGCTGATGACAGAAACTCTATCATAAAAAAGAAACAAATACCATATGAAAGTGAAAAAAAAATGATGCTCCTCAGGGGGTAGAATCCAAACAACACAGCTACTACATATATCCAGATTCATGACAAAATTTATACTGGATATTTAGAGGACTTGGATAGATCCATAAAAAAAGAGTACTGATGGGGCCTCCATGATACACCAGAAGAAATTACTACTAAATTCAGTAGTACTTACCACTACATAAAAGGTATCCTTTTGGCTCTCCCACCTACCTTTCATTCTATTCCATCCTTTTGTTCTTTCCTTTTGAGTTGCTGCAGGGCTCTGACCTTCCTTCTGTGCATCTTATTGCCAGCACAGCTATCTGTCTTTCTTCCATGCTGCTGACTTAGAGCAATAATCCACATAACCTTTCCTTTTCTTTCCCTTTCCTGCCTTTCAGGCTAAATGGGACAAGTGCCAATTACTGCTTTGAAGAAACAGAGCCCAAATTGTCACAGAACCAGCTCTCTTTTAAAATCTGGCAACAGGAGGCCTATCTGTACAATCAAAGACTGGGATGTTTCACCAGATTTTTAAAAAAATTGGCCTGAGACTCAATTTCAAGAAAACAAAAGCAAAGAGAAACAACAAAAAACAATGTCATCAATGAAGAAAAGACAGTGTAGAAAGGTTGTCCTATTGCTGTATTCGAGGTGACTTCAAGGAATAGCATTGAAACATCAAGTGGGTTGTTGTATTTTCTCCCCTAATCCCTTTATTGTTTTTTCTTTCATATACTGTAATGTCTGAAAATAATGAAATAGAAATTTTTATTGTTTGAGGTTTTTCTTGGTGGGAAAAGGAGGAAAAGCAACAACAAATTGACTTTTTGAACTTTAGATGCTTCAGACTGAGGCAGATGTGGAACCCCAACCAAGCATGCTTTCTTCTTTCTTTTTTATATAAATGCCACCCCTGCGGAGCTTGTGTTATTGAACCGTAGGCCCCAGATGCTTCTGCTGCTGTAAAACCTCTGTAAAATCCATGTCAAAGAGAGAAGCCACAGTGGTGCCATTTCCTAGCATTGTTTGGAGGGCACTGAAGTCCCCAAAACTAACAACGATTGTTTGGCTTCCTGCTGCTCTTTCAGAGGCCTCTTACACAGCATTTGGGTAAGACAAAGCTGAAAAGGATTTCTAATTTCAAGGCTGACTTGCCATGTGCTGTGGTTTCTATCTAACAGTTTAAGAGGGAAGAAAGGGAATAATAAAGCCAACAAAATTTTATAGTGTTTCAAAGACACACAGACAGAATTTTATGGATCTTTACAGCAGGGGTCCATAACCCATGGACCTGAAGTTGGATGTAGACCTCAGCTGTTTTCTATGTTTCTGAATGTATGTGCCCCCCTTTGTTCCACCCCCATACTGCTGAACTAAAAAAATCTTTTGCTTTTATTTTCCTGCTGTTCACAGTAAGCATCCATAGAAAAAACAGTAATCTCAGTAGTAACTTCCTGGAAATCAGAGAAGCTTTCACTAGTACCATTGATAACACCACACTAAATTTAAATCTCCCAAGTTATGCAAATCAATGTCACTGTGCATGTTCACACTGTGTATATTCACAGATCTTATAGTCTAGTAGTCCCCAGTCTCCAGTTTTCATGGGACAGTTACAGATGGGAAATTAATGTGCTAATTATCCAGTTTTGGTGGGCTCAGAGGCAGACTAAAGGAAAGGGTGTGTACAAATTTATAGTTACAATTTACAAAACTGAGTAGCAACTCTCTAGACGTCTGTGTACTCTCACTTATTTAGTTAGTCTGTGTACTCTTATTTAGTTAGCTTACTCTCAGTCATTATAGTATCATGGCTTACATTACATTCAATTGTGCACCCATCTTCTAAGAAGAAACAAGTAGACTAGAGTGTGGTGGAATCTCCTTCAGTGGTTTTAAACAGAGGCTAAATGCCCACCTGTTGGGAATGATTTAATTGTGTGTTCGTGCATGGAAGGTGGTTGGACATGATAAATTCTTAGAGTTCCTAAGCTGTATAGCTTCAAAACAAATAGAACAAAGGTAGCAGTAAAGACAGACTCTACTAGATAGAGTATACAATACAGAATGGCTCGATGAAATCACTGTTGACTCTAGTCTAGAAAGTTCAGGGCATAATCAGGCACTTTCTGTCATCTTTCGGAGTAGCTGGCCTATGCTTTTAGCCTTTGATCTCTGATGCCTGGAAAACTGATATTACACAAGATACAGAATATTTTCTGATGTTCTCAAATGATGTGGTTTAAAATATAGCACAGTCAAAATACAACAAACTCCACATATCAGGATAGGTGGGAGGGGAGGACCACAAGTCAGTGATGGAGAGATAGGGCAACCATAAAATGAGTTAGTTTTTTTTAAAAAAAAAAACTTCAAAGAAAAGGAATTTTTATGTTAATTAAGATAAGACTTCTGAGTATATTTTCCAGATTAGTGACACAGTCTGCAAGAAACAAAAAATGAGAAACCTCAAGATAGGAAAACAGGAATAACAATCGGGGAGGAGTGGGGATTATTTTTTAAAAACACCAAAGATTTTAGAAGGAAAAATGATCAAGTTCTTGCTTGGCACTGAAGTGGTACATTCTAGCCATCAAGAGACAATGCAAACTTTTCATGACTGGCAATATGCTTAAAACTTTCTCCTCTTTGCAATCATGCTCCTTTTGCTAAAACCTGCTCTAGAATCCAGAACTACACTTCTCCCTTTCAGAACATTCCTCCCTGATCCATATATTCTTTTTGGAACTATTATCTCTGTCTTGCAAGGTTTTTTTTTCTTTTTCACATTTTTCTCTCTCCCCAAATTTCTAATTGACCCCCATTCTCCCCATACTGTCATTCCCTGGTGACTGGTGTCTACTGCATGCATTTCCACAACCTTGTCATTTTATCCTTATATTTCCTGAACTCAAATCTTCCCCCAACCCCCCCCCCCCCCCCGCCCCCATACTCCTTCATAGCCTTTTGGCTCCATTGAGCATGGAGACCAACTTCCTTAGATGCCTTCCTTGGGTCTCTCCATTCCTTTTGCCTGATTCACTTTATAGATCATTACGTACAATTTCAGTTATTATCATACATTTGGTGAAAGATCAATGGAAGGAGAAACAAATTTTCTTCAGCTTAAAATACATAGGTAAAGGTAAATTCCTGGGTTCATAATTTAGTGATCAGCTAGCATTCTTTGACTGAATATTCTAAGCAGTTATTCAGCTGTTAATCGCATGATAAAGTAAAGGTAAAGGTTTCCCCTGACATGAAGTCCAGTCATGTCTGACTCGGGTGTGGTGCTCATCTCCATTTCTAAGCCGAAGAGCCAGCATTGTCCATAGACACCTCCAAGGTCATGTGGCTGGCATGACTGCATGGAGCGCCGTTACCTTCCCGCCGGAGCGGTACCTATTGATCTACTCGCATTTGCATGTTTTTGAGCTGCTAGGTTGGAAGAAGCTGGGGCTGACAGCGAAAGCTCATGCTGCTCCCCGGATTCAAACCTGCAACCTTTTGGTCAACAAGTTCAGCAGCTCAGAGCTGTAACCCACTGTGCCACCGGGGGCTCCTTAAAAACACATAGATAGTCTATATTCATATTGATTTCATCAATTATATTATATTAATATAATTGTATATTAAAGCACCCCTGACAGATGGCCATCCATTCTTTATAATATAATATAATATAATATAATATAATATAATATAATATAATAATAGTTTTAAGCTGCTGGGCCAGGAAGACGTTTAGCTGGGTTAAGACAAGCCGTTTTAAAGCATTTTAAAGACTGGATTCCTGTAAATGCTGACTCCATTCTGACTTTGGATTGTTTTTGGATGGACATCTCATTCTGACTTATTCTGTTTTTGGACGTGCTATGGACTTGGGACAGTTTTTTGAGAATGCTTTTCCTTGCTTCCACCTTGTTTACTTGTGTTATCCCAGATTATTTCCCAGGATAATCCAGATTATTTGCTAAATTACGTTTTTTGCACAGCAATTTGCTACAGACTTTAAATTCTTGATAGATACACTGAATTAAGTGCTTCTAGCTATTTTTGTTGTTATAATAATAATATACTAATATAATATAATATACAATAATAATATAATATAGCATAATATGGTAATATAATATATAATAATATATTATATTATATTATATTATATTATATTATATTATATTATATTATATTATATTATATTATATTATATTATATTATTGTGTGTGTGTGTGTGTGTGTGTGTGTGTATATATATATATATATATATATATATATAATATTATATATTACACTAGCTGTACCTGGCAACGCATTGCTGTAGCATAGAGTGATGGTATAAAAATTAAGTAATGAGAAATTTTGGGCAAGAAGGATGCCAGGAGAAAGAGGAGGGAGGGGGGAATGTGGGATTTGCCAGCTGGAAGGAAGGAAGGAAAGAAGGAAGGAAGGAAGCTTAGTGCAGCCCAGAGTGAGGCAAGAAGAAGCATGAGGAAAGAGGAGGGAAGCAGCAGAGCAAAGGTGGCCAGCAGGAGGGGAGAGAGAGAGGAAATTTATCGGCTTAAGCTGAGGCCAGGGACCAGAAGTGGGGTAAATGCGCAGCTTGCTACCGGAGAGGGAAGAGAACCTGCGAAATTGTAAAACTTGCACCAGACATCCGAAAATAATTACGAAAAATGGAGAAATTGTTTCGATTCTTAATTACTCCTCACACTATTCCTGCTTGTCTTGATATTGGATCAAAGCTAATTTAAATACAAATTCATAACGAGTTTAGAAACTAACGAACACGATCAACCAAGCCTAATTATTACTATAACCCATCTTTTCCCTCTTCTTTGATACTCATTGCAGATTTTAAAAATTGAAACTGATACAGATAAAATTAAGTAAAACTACTCAAATGTCAAAATATATGCAAGGTATCAATAAAATTAAAAGTGGTTTAAAGAGAATATTAATTACAAATCAAGCAATATAGACAGTACTGCCCAACATTAAAATGTTTTACTCTATAAACAAGCAGTTCCCAAACTCATAACAAAACAAAACCTTTCTGTGCAGCCAAAAGGATATCATGGAGAGAGCCATTTAATTCACTTTCATTGGCATCAGTCTCTTTTACTGGATATCCTCACATCACTGCTTCACAGATTACAGTTCCCAGTTGAGAAAGAAAGCCAGTTGGAAAAACTCATGTCTCGGGCTAAAATATTTACCCAAAATTTACTCAAGGTAATACTGATTCTAGTCTTTCCAGATGAACAACACAAGCCAACCAAATCAAACTTTTTGTAATCATCAGAAAAGAGAATAGCACAGTTTAAATCAATTTTATGCTGATTTTAAATATGTTTTCCCCCATCATGTCAACTTTTTAAAATATGGTGAATGATATATTACAGCAGACTACTGTAAAGTCTGCACATTTCACACCATATTTGTGTAACACAAGCCAACAAGTATTTTTTCCTCAAATATGATTTTAGGTTATTCTTATAGAGTTCTTTGCACTGAATTCAGATCTCTGTTTATTTTTTCTCTATCACGTGTAGTTTTTTGTGATGAGGCTAATGGAATAATTAATGCATTTACACACTGATATCAATTAGATTCTATGGTACGTAAATGCATTAATTATTCCATTAGCCTCATTGATAGAGAAAAAATAAACACAGATCTGAATTCAGCACAAAAACTCTATGAGAATGATTCAAAAATATTTCTGATGAAAAATACTTGTTGGCTTGTGTAATATACATAAAACAGGTTCTGCATTTTTTAACTGAATTGATCTGTACCACCACAGGTTTTTAGAAGATTGTCAGATTGTATATTTGCTATATCTTGACTGCTGCATAAATATATTTAATTTTTAGAAAACTAAACTTTCCTATCAATGATTCACTATACCTTGTATGACAACACATTATAACACCATGCTGACATGTTTTTCCACAGAAAGAACATGAAATTAAAATCTGAACAGATCAAGTGTATGCATACCAAACATAAGCCAAATATTTTCCTCTGTGAGAGGAACAGATCAGTTTTATAATCTATGCTTGGGTCGTTGAGCTTTTTTGTTGGCGTCTGGACAGAAATTTTAGAGCTGATGCTGAAAAGAAACTTTTGTTATCTCACTCTGGTCTTTTGGAGAACCAGACAAGCTTGATGCAACCGTACAAGAGATAGAGAGGCTAAAATAACATAGGCACATTGCAATAAGTTTTTCTTAGGACTGCTGATTTTGATCTACGTCTCTCTTCAGAGCTGACCTTACAGGCATTTTGAAGTTCATCTCAAAGGATTTAAAAATGTTTTAAAGGCAAAAGAAAACAATAAACCTGAACAAAAGGCATAGGAAGAAATCTAATTTTATTGATTCTTTCTCCCTTCATGTGTATGTGAGTGATTTCCATGGGGGATCATCCACCAACAGGTAACCCTTGGGGGGGGGGGAGTATCTGAAGTCCCTGAGGCTGGACATTGATTTTCTTCAGGCTCTCATCTTGTACCCCTCCTTGTGGATTGCCTTTTTTTGGAAGCCTTCCACAGCAACACTGATGGATTGTTTGCCCCACATTTCTCAATATATAGGACCCAGGACAGTATGCAAACTATGTTTAAACTGAATACAGTTAAAACAAGACATTGAACAATTTTAAAAAAATAAACTAACTGTTATATTACAAGTATTAATTTACAACATTTAAAAAAGAAATTAAAACATAACAATGATAATAAAATCCAACTTACAGGTAGACTGCAGGAGTCCCTTATACTGTATAATTATCATGCATGATTAAACTTAAGTACATCCATGGAGATCCATCATTGTGGATACATCTGATTATGGCCATCCCCTAAAAATCTACCATTTAAGCTAGGCATCCAAAGTTTCCAAGGTACTTCATGCTGGGGCACTGGGAAATGATGAATTCAGCACACTGAGAACAGGCATCTGGAGAGATTCCTTGGGGAGTCTGCTGCATCTACTTACTTATATCAACATGTTCTTTTACTGGGAGTGCACTCTGATCTGTAGCATCTCAGAAGCCCTTTGTTTGAGGCACTGCCTGGCTAGATAACATTCAGTTGTTAATGACTGAATGTGATTGCGTAAGTTTAGGAATTATATATTTTTCAGAATTCTTTTTTCTCTCTCCAAAATCAAGTCCTTGCTCAACCTACTAAGACATAGCTAGTACATCACAAAACATAATTTCTGTTTCCATGCCAAACACAGTTTCATAAAGATAATTTATTGTTCAAGATGATGTGCACTTTTTGTGAAGCATAATTATACACCAATGTAAACTTGCAGTAATAGGAGGGCAAGGTGCTGAACTTGCTCGTTGAATAACAGTTGTCTTGCCCCCCACTATCCTACTCAAAATTAAGGACATTAAGATGTATGGTTGTACATCTGACTTTAGTTAGGCCAATGATGTATGACCTCTGAGAAGAGCTTGTACTTCTGCAACTATTTTTACACTAACATAGTTTTCCAGCAATATTTCCGCCCTATGTTTTATTAAGCCCAAAAGATTTTGGTTGCAAAAAAAGAACAATGAAGTAGGCATGTTGAAAAAAGAGTTATACAATCTGAATAGAAACCAGAAGCTTTATTTCCTCTGATTTTCTGAAAATCATATATACCCAAGTGACCTAAAACTTCAGTTTTGAAGTTAATGCAGAATATGATATCTCCAAGTAATCCATCCTTATGACAAATAAGAAGCAGTAGCCTCGGCTGTTTTTGTATTCTCTGGAGAGATCATTTGGCTGACTCTAGACCTGGATTTTGGATTCAATTTGGTATATATTAGAAAGGTCTATCTCGGGCAGTGGCATCATTAATATATTATTTTTTGAAGTATTCGAGTGCAGATAGAATAGAAGCAGCAGTGTGGGAATGGGAAAAGGTAGAAACAGAAACTGGTAATAGAAAAGCAATTTTAGATCCTGTTCATTTAGTGGTAGTATATTCTTCTTGTAGCTTTTTGTATTTTGGTAAAGCTCCATATAATCATATTTTCTCAGCAAGGGAAATATATGTTTAGAATTATACACAGGGTGTGCTTAGACATAGTGAGTAGGTATAAATGATTCAGCTATAATGGCAGCATGTGCTAGCAAGTGTTGCTAGTGGTTCTTGACTGAGGGATGGGCAACTAGTTGCCCTTCAGATGTGGTTGTGCTATGTTTTCCATTAGCCCAGTCAGTATAGCCAATGATGAGGGATCTTGGGAGCAGTAGTCCAGTGGCATCTTGATGTTTGCAAATTATACAGTATATTCCAGCTCCTCATTTTAATCTTCAACCATTTGTATGATATTCTACATGAAAAAAAAAACCAGGAAAACATGTGGCTTGGATCAATGAGATACTGTTTATGGGAAAAGAAAGATGTCAAGCAGCATCAGTTGACTGTATGAGCTGGATAAAAGGGCAGTGCTTATATCTTGCAACTTCACATTCTTGATTTACAACATGGTAACCACAGTGATAATCTCATTTGCCCTTTATAGGATTGCGCACAAATGCTTTTCCCCAACTATCACTGTTTGGTTTGAGAATAGTTGTTGAATTAATTATTTCATATAGCCACTACTGAGTCCTGTGTGAATAGGTAGACTGATTTTTTAATAGATAGTATTGTTGACAAGTTAATATGTGTGCATTTGTGTACAAATGGAGAACTATGATGTCCCTGATCATTTCCTACCTTTCATTCAGGTATGGGTTGATAGAGGAGCAATCTTCAGGGCTGTTCAGGTTTGTATCTCCCTTTCTGGATCTCAACTTTCTGATATGAGGTGTTTTTCCTAGATGGGTTGGCCAGTAGTCTGGCTTGTTATTGTTTCCTAAGTAGTTTGCCATGGAGATGAATTAAGATGGAGGCCCCCTCATGCAGTGTCTTGGAGCCCCTCTATACATAAATTGCATATATTGTGTAGTTTTAGTCCCCCAAATCCTGTGTCTATTTAATTATTTCAAGTGTGTATGCAAAAAAAAAATATTATTTCCACTTTCTAGCATATATATTTGAATATTACCTTCTCTGAGTCTGAAAAAAACAAAAAGAAAACATAGACTTTTTGCCAAGGAAACATTTTTATGTTAAGGTATTAG
Source organism: Anolis sagrei (assembly GCF_037176765.1). Taxonomy (NCBI): domain Eukaryota; kingdom Metazoa; phylum Chordata; class Lepidosauria; order Squamata; family Anolidae; genus Anolis; species Anolis sagrei. The sequence continues at coordinate 56,509,059 of NC_090024.1, read as the reverse complement.
AAATTTCACTTATTCTTCCTGCTCCCAGGAAGTACCATGTCAGATGGAAGATGGAATAGAAATACATAGTCTTCTTCCTTTTTTCATAGAAGGTTTGCAACTATGGTAATTGCAGTTGAAGCCATTGTTGTTACAGCTGAAGAAAGAGGGCCCTAAAAAGCTCAGTAAAAGTCAGATTCTTGCATTTGAGTCAAAATCATCATAAACCTAGAGTCAATTATTGTTGACTGCGTGTCAATTGTAAAGTGTATCAAGACCAAACAAACTTTATACAATGAATTTTGTGTGACTTCAGACCGGCAGAACATCACCACAGGATAGATCAGCCTTCCCTGATGTGTTTAATTGGCATTGATTTTAGTGGCACAGTATGCCTTCTGTGGCATTAGTTTTCATTTTGTGAATGTGCATGTGGAGGGGAAAGTATTGTTTTCATAAGAGAGAATTAGAAAGCTACTTTAAAAAGTAGGAAAGGAACCAATTCCTTGCTAGCTGTAGCTGAGTGACTGAGAAAAAGATATATGTGTGTGTGTGTGTTCTCAATCCCTCCATCTCTGTTTTAAAAAGCTGCCTGGTGGAAAGCCTGAAAAAGACCTTGATAGGAAATGATGCTGTGCTCCATAGACACAGAATAGTTGTAGCACAACTTTTAGAGACTGAGTGTCCAAACCGGCTTGGGGGGAAGGTGTGTCTCAAGAGGGAATGGAGGGTGGGGGGCAGACAAGTAGATGAGCAGGAGATGGGTGGGATAGCAGGTGGGAGGGTGATTATTCACATGCCAGGAGAGAGGGTGCTGCATTCCCCTTCTGAGACACATGCCATAGGTTCACCACTACTGCCATTGAAGGTCCATAATGCATGGAGACTGGCATACAATAATTTGATAAATTTTTCTTTGTTTAAACCCAGTGAATTCCAGTTCAAAAAATTAATGTACTAGATTTCAGAACATCATAAACTTTTTTGTACTTTACCTTCTCTTATTATTTATAGAATCTGTTTACAACAGCTTTGCACATTATGTCAAACTAGGCACAATTTTGCATACAGTTTTATCATATATCATAACTAAGTAGGAAAAAATATGCTTCTGTCAGACATCTTGTAGGGTTTTTTGCCCTGTTGCCTAAGTTCACAAGATGGAATGACATACCTGCTTTCCTCAGTTCAAGCTGCATTACAATCAATGGGACTTTCTTTAGGCACATGTAAGGTATAGGCACAGGCACAATCACTGACACAGACATAGGAAAGGGTCTGCAGTTAACTGAGGCCAGCATTAGGATTATGCTATAGAGATGCAGTGCAGTTTTATTTCTCTAACCATGTAAATAGCCCATGTTATCATAGGGCTCTCTGCATGAATATTTATTCATGTGAATATAGTAGGATAATGTAGAGAAGGGGGTTATATTTCTTTTCTTTTTTTGTGCAATTGTATTTATTATACAAGAAACCCTTTTCCCAAATGATCACCCTCTAGGTATGTTATGGCATTAGAGAGATTCTAGGAGTTAGAAGAGGATATCAGAAGACTGATAGGTGCACCAGCTGCACGCTGTCCAAGAGAGAACAGACCTGGCCACAGTGGTTCAATCCTTAATTACCATCTATCATACTACCTTCAACATGGGGATACCCTTGATAGGCATTTGGAAGACATGGCTAGTGAAAAAGGCAATAGCCCACTAACAGGATGAAAGTCAGAGGTTTTGGACATCCATGTGGACCAACCAGTGGTCTAAAGAACAATGATGGGCTGAGAGAGAAAAGGGGGAAGTGAATCATACCATATAGTAGCAGTGGTCTCAGCTTGGTCAGATGGAAATGGTTTGGGCTCAGAGAATGGGAATGAGCGTGCACCGTCAAGTGGTATGCACACACTTTTTCCTTCCCATCTAGATCATCACAGTCTGAATCATCTTGATCTTTCCTTCTAGTAATTAGAAACAGCAGCCACTCACAGGGTTTGACAGATGCCAAGTGTGGGAAGTATTTGGATGGATCACAAGGGCAAGAAAACAACCTTTTGTCCTCAATTTGAAAGGAACAAACAAACACATCAGTAACTAATAGAATGTCAATCATGAACTGAAAGGTATTATTAAGCCCTTCTCTTATTGATCACTGAGGCTGGATCCAGACAGGCCTTTATCCCAAGAGAATCTGCATTTAAAAAACACAGATTTTCCTGGGTGCCTGTCCACACCCATCCCAGAAAGTACATTTGTTCTGGGGTAGGTTTCCAGACATTCTCTTGGGACTAGCCCAAGAGAATCTCTGGAGGCCCTAACCCCCTCCCCCAAGCTCCCAGACCTCTTAGAAAACTAATGAAAACTTACCCAAACTCCATGACATGCCAAGAGAGGGGCGGGAGAGTGATTTTCCTCCCTCCTCCTTCCCCCCTGCTCCCTTGGTGCATCATTTCTACATGCCGGAAGAGCATAAAAGATCCACTATCAAATTAATTCACTACAAACCAGGGTAGGAAATTGGTTTTTAGCAAATTAATTCGAGACTGTCCAGAACATTGTCTGGACAGCCCCTCCTTTATTGTGGGAGTTACCACAATTAAGCTACTGTTTGGACGGGCCCTGAGACACTATCCTGCACGAGAAAGTGAAGTAAATGGAGCAATTGCAGAGAGAGAAAACACGAAAAAGATCATAGCAGTGGAGCCTTCACTTGGTGTCCTGGAAAACTGTGGGTATTAAATGTCAGATGATGTGATGGTCCCCATAAAGAAAAAGGATTATAACCTATGTTTTACATGGAAATCTCTAATAGCCATTTTAACGCAATTGAACTACAATTCATTTTCATACCTATTCATTTCAAGGAGTTTTGTGGAGGAAAGAAAGCATCCCAGTGGATTGTTCCCAAAGACAGTTGTACAGTCTCATTGTACATAAAAACAACATAAAATGACAGGCTGTTTGGCCTAGAAATTATAAGCAAACATCTAAATGTGCCATTAGCCATTAAGATAGTTCTTTCAAATGTCATTCTTTGAGGATGAAAACATGTTTGTTTTGTAAAGCTCTTAACGTTTCAAGCTGAAAGGCTTGAACCAGCTTTGAAGTTTGTCTGTGAAGTCTAGGAGGGAAAAGTAACATTAAATGATACAGTGGCATTCAAGAGTGCATTCTTTAAGTCAACAGAGGTCTCTGAGATACTGTTTAACTTGAAGGGGGCTATACACCAAGAAGTATCATGCACAATTGAGAGGATGCCTCTTGTCGTCTTTTACTATGATATTGTGGGTTAGCTTTGCCCCATTTTTGGTTGCTTTCCAGGTGAATTTGGGACATTTCTAAAATTGTGAGATTTGTGCATAGTATAAAAAAGTTGCTAGATATTTTTTCGATTTGAATTTTATTTTTCTAAAAAAAATCTATTTATACACAAAAAGAAGAAAAAGAAAAACAGAAAATAAGGGAAAAGTGGAGTTATTGTTAATAGATTAAACTGTGACAAATATTAAATATGTTACAAAAGTAGAGGGAAGGGGATAAGAAAAAGAGGATAGGCAATTAATGGACAAAATTTTCTCAATGTCCTTATTACTTTAAAAACATTTTATTAAAGCATTTTTCCTTTTTTTAATACATCTATTTTTTCATATCAATTACAAGGATTATATAAAATATCAAATGTCCATGTATCTACTATAGTAATTATTTACTGTCCTAAAATCTGGACAGTAAATAAAGAAGAACACTCAGAAAAAAAGGGGAAATCCAGACAGAAAACCATCAGGGACAGCTAACACCTCCCAACAAAGGATTCCCCCAGGCAGGAAGCAGCCAGGCTTTGAAGCTGCAAGGCTATTAAATGCTAATTAAGGTAGCCAATTACAACATTCACACTTGCCTCAAACAGACAAGAGTTCTTTCTCCCATCCTGGACATTCCACAAATATATAAACCCCACTTGCCTAGTTTCCAGCAGACCTCACAGCCTCTGAGGATGCCTGCCATAGATGTGGGCAAAACATTAGTAAAGAATGCTTCTGGAACATGACCATACAGCCTGGAAAACTTACAGCAACCCAGTGATTCCATCCATGAAAGACTTTGACAACACATTCTGTTTTCTATTTTCAAGTTGAGAGTAAAGTAACTGATTTTAGAGATGGTGATCCAACATTTGGACAATATGAATTATCTGCTTTGATAATCTAGATTATATGGCAGTATAGAAAAAGCCTGAGAGGTTGGAAAAAGTTTATTTGCACATTTGTATGCATTTAGAAAGAGGGTTGGAGACATTTACAGGTGAAAATTAAGGCTTTTTAAAAAGGGGTGGATTGCAAAGAGTTTTGAAGAACTAACAGGAATAAAGCACAAAAAAATGCGGTCTGGGTTCCATATTGAGCAACAGGCTTCACTCTTTAGTTAAATAATGCTACAATCTGGCAAAGCTACATGTGATTATTTCTTACTTCATAAAATCCTATGGAATGCATGCATAGGGTTACCAAAAGTCAAAAGGCAGTTTGAAGGCACATACACACACAATACAGATTAGATTGTGCTTTGAAAAGCTGCACATTCTGTTCAAAAAGCCATTCTTTTTCTTCAAGAAGCATAGTCTATTTTGTACACACAAGGGATGAATAAAATGTTCTGAAGATATTTGATAATATGTGGGTTGTGGTTCCAATCTGCGAAACACTTCATAGGTTCCCAGATGTCACCTTTTAATTTGTTCCCTACGCACTGTAAAATTATCTCTTGTCTTAGCTGTCCTTCCATATATGGCAAAGCAGTAAAACACTAATAATGGTTTGCAGAGGCAATAAAGAGGCTCTAAATCCTTTAAACAAATGGGTACAATCTAATGGTCTCATCTGCTCTTTGGTATTATAGCCCTCTTCTATCAGCTGTATGCTGCTGAACTTGTGGACTACCAGAGTCACAGCTAGGCTTTAAAGAGTGGAGATAACTTTTATTTGTTATAGGTGATAAAATTGGAATCTCTTCTGACTCAGACAATGCTATGGATCCAGTCAAGCAGAACACAAATCGAAATAGTATCTGAAGGGCATGATAATGGGAGGACTGACAAATATAAGGCATAGTAAAAATTATACTGCAATGAAAAGAAATTAGAAAATGAGAATCTAGTGGTGGAAAGTGAAAAAAAACGACAACAGTTTGTCTGAAATTTTGTACCTGTCCCTCTTACATAAGAATAGCAAAATAAATGCCTACAAGAAAAGCATATTACAAAAAAACCCAATATATTAATATAGGCTAAGTATCTCTAATCCAGAATTCTTAAATGCAAAATACTCCAAAATCCAATGTTAGCTACATGAATAATAAATAAATAAATAAATAAATAAAATTAAGACACCAAACATTATACAACATGAAATCGAGTCACTGACCAACACAGTCAGAATCTTCAGCATCAGTATGGATGACATCAGTATGGAGTGTGAACTAGACAAATGTGCCACAGTGGCATTAAAGAAAGGGAAAATTACACACAGCAAGGGCATCGAGATGCCAAATGGACAAACCATAAAGTGCAATCAGCCTGAAGCCTATAAATATCTGGGCATACTACAGTTGGACAATATCAAACATGGGCAAGTGAAAAATGTGGTCAGCAAAGAATATATCCAAAGAGTCAGAAGGTTTTGAAGAACAAATTAAATGGCAGAAATACAATCGAGGTATCAACACCTGGGCCATCCCCGTCATCAGATACACTGCTGGAATTGTGAACTGGACACAAGCAGAGCTGGATGATCTGAACAGAAAAACAAGAAAACTGATGACAATCCACTACGTATTACACCCGCATAGTGATGTCGACAGACTTTACCTGCCCAGAAAATCAGGAGGCAGAGGGCTTCTGCAAGTGAAACAAACAGTAGAAGAAGAGAAACATGCACTGGCAGATTATGTGAAAGGCAGTCAAGAACCAACATTGAGGGAAGTCAATAGTAGTAAACTGCTTAAAGTGCAAAAGACAAGAAGGAATACCATAAAAACACAATCCAGAGTAGAAGAGAAAACTGGAAAAAGAAGGCTCCCCATGGACAGTTCCTGGGAAAAATTGAAAGCCAAATTGACAAAGAAAAAACATGGCTGTGGCTCACAAATGAACTCTGAAAAAGGAGACCGAGGGCCTAATTCTGGCAGCCCAAGAACAAGCTATTCAAACAAATACCATCTGCCTGCAACAAAGAACTGGTGGGATCACAAGCCAGAAAAAGTTACAGAGAATGAACACATCAAGCTACTCTGGGACTTCCGGATTCAGACTGACTGATTTTTGGAGCATAATACTCCTGACTTCACAATCTTAAAAAACAAAGTATGGATCGTCGATGTCGCAATCCCAGGTGATAGCAGGATTGCAGAGAAACAACTGGAAAAGCTGACACAATATGAGGATTTAAAAATCGAACTGCAAAGACTCTGGCACAAACCAGTAAAGGTGGTCCCAGTGATGATTGGCACACTGGGTGCAGTGCCTAAAGACCTTGGCCTGCACTTAAACACAATTGGCACTGACAAAATTACCATCTGCCAGCTGCGGAAGGCCACCTTACTGAGATCTTCACATACTATTCACTGATACATCACAGAGTCCTAGGCACTTGGTCTGACGTGTGATCCAATTTGACAGCTAGCAGAGTGTCTGCTGTGGATGCATCTTGTTGTGTTTCTAATAATAATAATAATAATAATAATAATAATAATAATAATAAAAACAGGAAAAACTCAGCCATTATCAAGACCTCAAAATCTAACTGCAAAGGCTCTGGCATAAATCCTTTAGGGGAGATGGTGGTGGGGTATAAATAAAGATTATTATTATTATTATTATTATTATTATTATTATTATTATTATTACAGGTGTTCCCAGTTGTCATTGGCACACTGGGTGCCGTGCCAAAAGACCTCAGCTGGCATTTTGAAACAATAAACATTGACAAAATCACGATCTGTTAACTGCAAAAGGCCACTTGACTTGGATCTGCGCACATCATTCGAAAATACATCATACAGTCCTAGATGCTTGGGAAGTGTTTGACTTGTGATTTTGTGATATGAAATCCAGCATATATATCTTGTTTGCTGTGACATGCTTTGTTTTTATGTTGGTAAAATAATAACAAACTTTATTTTTATCCCTCCCTATCTCCCCGTGAGGACTCAGTGTGGTTTCCAACAGACAAAGGAAAACATTCAATGCCAATATCAAAAGACAACCATAAAAATTTAAACAGAAAATCATGAAAATTAAATTAAGACACCAAACATTATACGACATGAAGTTAAAATTAAACAATTCAAAACATCAGATTGTAACATTTTAAAAGCCAGCCTAGCCAGAGTGTCATACCAATTCCATGACTGAAATAGTGCCACCTTAGTTTTCTGATGCTTCAGTGTACATAGGTTTTGTTTAATGACACTGTGCATAAAATTACCTTTGTGTTTACACTTGAGTTCCATTTCCGAGATGTATGGGCAACTATTCCAAAATCTGAAAAAAAATCTGAAACATGGAACACTTCTAGCCCCAAGTATTTTGGATAAAAGATACTCAACCTGTATTATAAACGGAACAAGACAAATCAACAACAAACAATTCCTCATTTCATCTGTAGTGACAATTCCTGATTTCATCTGTAGCATTTTCACATCACTATCATGAGATTAGGGCCCCCTGGTGGCGCAGTGGGTGAAACCACTGAGCTACTGAACTTGATGCCTGAAAGGTTGGTGGTTTGAATGTGGGGAGTGAGGTGAGCTCTCACTGTTAGCCCCAGCTTCTGCCAACCTAGCAGCTTAAAAGCATGCAAATGTGAGTAGATCAATAGGTACCACCTCTGTGGGAAGGGAGTGCCACTCCATGAAGTCATACTGGCCACATGACCTTGGAGACAGACAATGCCGGCTCTTTGGTTTAGAAATGGAAATGAGCACCACACCCCAGAGTCGAACACGACTATACTTAACATCAGGGGAAACCTTTACCTTTACTTTATCATGCGATTAACAGCTGAATAACTGCTTAGAATATTCAGTCAAAGAATGCTAGCTGATCACTAAATTATGAACCCAGGAATTTCATAGGCTGTTGCCACAGCAATTCTGCAACCTTGTCACATGGCCGCCAGAATCACCATGCATCATGGCGAATCCACAATGAGGGTGCCCTACATTGTCTGGCTCCTTAGGAAGCTGATTCCATGGGGGGGGGGGAGGTTGACTGTGGGGCTTCCCCCATTGCTTCCTAGGTCTTGGGTCTTGCTGCTGCAACTGCATGCACCAGCTCTTCCCTAGAACAACCACAGAGCCCTGCCGGAAGTTCATCTGTGTCATTGTTGGGAGCCAGTAGGCTACCTGGATGACCTAGGGCTTAACTGGCATATGCCACTGGTCTAAGCCCTGTACGATGAGGTTGAAAGTGAAGTCATAGTGCTATTCTTGTGTAGTGTGATGGGCCATTGCTTTTCCATTCTCTTCCCTATTAATAATCAGAGTTAGATGGGGCCACAGCCAACTTCCTGCCATACAATTACAGCACACCTAAGACATGACCTTCTGACCTCTACTTAAAGACCTTCATAAATGGGCAATCTTCCATCCTTCAAAGCACTCTATTCAACTGTTGAACAGTTCTTACAGCAACGTTCTTTGTCATGTTATGGCTGAATATTTTATCTTTTATTTTGAAACTACTGGTTTGTACTGCAATCTCTGGAGAAACGGGGGGGGGGGGCGGACGGACGGGACGTATCTGATCTTTTACAAGACATCCCTTCAAATATTTAAAGATGTCACATCTCAGTCTTCTCTTCTCCAAGCTAAACATACGTAACTCCATATTGAACATATTTGTTTTTCATTGGACAGATTGAGGGATGTTTTTACCCTTTCTCTTAAAGGTTTTTTTTTTTTTGCTCTCTTTGTTCTCCAAAATAAATACGTTGGGAATTTTTCTTCTGTAAAGACAAATACTTGATGAACTGGGACTTGATTAGCATATATGATGTAAATGCATAGAACTGCTGTGGTAGTCACAATGTATATAAGTAAAATGCATGTATCTGCCTATTTAAAAAGGTCTTTTCCTCCTAGGAAAAGGAGAACAGAGCCCACTTAGCTTCCTGTGGATGGGAATTCCATAGTCTTAGAGTGACCATAAAAAGACTTTCTCCTGTCTCTTCACCAGATGGATCTTTGATACTGGTAGGACTGAGAAAATGCCTTCTCCAAATAATTTTAAAAGTTCATCTAAAAAGAATGTCTTCTGTTTTCAATTACTCAGCTCCCATCACTTCTCACCAATCCCCTTTCTAGCTCATTGCATTGCACTATCTTACAATTATATCTCACAGAATCGCTTAGAACAGCCCTGCAAATGATTCTTTTGGAGTCATTGGTTGTAAATTGTCGGTTCTAATCAGCACTGAATATGAGCTGTAGAAATGATCCGCAGTCTTAATTTTCTGTTCTCCTCCATTTGAAAAGCTTTCACTGGCTCCCAGAAAGCACCCTCCCTGCCAAGTTTGTCCTTCTTTTTCCCTAGTGAAGCTGCAAATGAGATTGGGGGAGGGGGACCACAGCAATCTAATTGTGAGCTTAAATTCTAAATCCCTCACTGGAGATCAAGTTGTTGCTCCCATTTCTTTCATGTTTGCAACTAATCAGCTCATTTCAACAGCAGCTGTTTCCTTTCTTTCAGGTTAGCTTTTTAAAGGCACTTTTAGTCAGCTTTAATGTAGCCGTGATCAACACATAAAAGCCATTCTTAGTTTATTCTCTCTTAGGACCACAGTGGGAAGTATCTTTTCAGTGATGGCAAATGAATTTGGTCCATCTTACCGCCCTTCTTGCTCTTAGTCAAAAACTGATTTGGACATGGTCTCCAGGCTGCCATTTACACTGTATTGCTCATGGTTTGGTGCTGATATTGTGGGAGCACTCTGCAGCCATATTGGACTAAATCTAGGGTTGGAATTTTGCTGGGTGGGCAAGACACAGGTAACTGTTACAGTTATTTTGTTGGTTTTACTATTTGTACTTGGGGACTTAATGGTCAAGAGGTAATAAACACATGCCATAAATAAATACATAAATGAATAAATACTCATGAGAGGTAGCAACCTTATCCTCTGAATCAGTGACATTTATTGCATCTGTGTCAATGGGTCAGTGAAACATTTCCAGTAATTAAAATCAACTTTAAGGCAGCTATCCAAGGTACTGAACCTTCTCTTCAGAATATTTATTTATTTATTTATTTCGCATATTTGTATCCCATCCTTCTCACCCCCGGAGGAGGACTCAAGGCGGCTTCACAACAGGCATTCATTCAATGCCAACAACTGTAATAAATGTTAGAAGCAATTAAAATATAAGATTACTAAAACATTGTTTAAATCATACAGGTTTGAAATCCTAGCCCAGGTCAGTCCATTGTCATTCACACAAATTGGGTCTCATTCTAAATTGCTACCTCTACTGTTTGAATGCTTGGCCCCATAACCAGGTTTTGAGTTTCATTCTAAAGGACAAGAGGAAGGGGGGCAATCTAATCTCATTGGGTAGCGAGTTCCACAGGAGAGGGGCAACCACTGAGAAGGCCATGTCTTTAATCTCCACCAGTTGTGCTTGCAAGGATGGTGAAACTGAGAGCAGGGCCTCTCCCATCGATCTTAGATTTCATGAGGGTTCATGACAGGAGATACGTTCAGACAGGTAAGCTGGGCCAGAACCGTTCAGAGCAGAATATGTTCAGCAACTTGGAGAGCTCCTTTAAAGTCCACATTAAAACATGAAGGACATTCACCACCACACTAACATGAAAAACACTAGGCACCAGCATTTTGAATGGATTCCCATTGAACAATGGTGGGAGAAGGGTAGAGTGACTTCTCTCTAGTTGATCTTGCAGAGATATGCCACCTTGGATCCCATCTTGGAAGAAGGCAGGGTTTGGATTCAAAAAATAAAATAAAAATGTGAACTATATAGTAAATTATATATAAAAGGTTGGGATCTATTCTAAGCCCAGGATCTGAATGAGATTGGTTTATTAAAAATGTTTTAGAGCACCGCAGAAGAGACATCATTCTGGCAGTTATCAAAGAATGCTTCGTAAGTTTTGGAGAGGGGATAGATGCTTGTGGGAAGATGGAGTATTTATTTATCTATTTATTTAGTTAGAACATTTCTACCCCGTCCTTCTCAACCTCTGAAGAGGGACTCAGGACAGCTTCCAACAGGCCACTACTGAGTGCCAACACAATAAACATAGCATAAAATACAGTTAAATGCATTAAAACAATTATAAATATACATTAAAAATTCACCAAGTTAAAATCGTCATCCCGAATCAATCAATTACAGTCAAATCATGTCTTGTCTTCACCAGTAAATCGGTCTATTCTGCGAACACTTGATTCCATAGCCAGGGTTTAAGTTTCTTCTGAAAGATAAGGAGGGAGGGGGCAGATCTGACCTAATTAGGGAGGGAGTTCCACAGCCGAAGGGCCACCATGATGAAGGCCCTGTCTCTCGTTCTCACCAACCGTGAGTAGAGGTCACAATCCTTATGTCAGTCACAGCTTTCAGAATTCCCAGTCAATAGGATTGATACTGACATTTATAAAACTCTACCTTACTGAATATCATCAAGAGATTTACACAAGTATATGATTCATATACAAACAGTTAAGACCTACCTGAGGGTTTTTCTGGTTAGCTTAATATTTCAACCTGTGCTAGCGCTATAGTCTTACTATCCAGATCGTTCTGTTCTTCATACCTTTCTCTTCCTATATAACTTTATTTAGTCCTAGATACTCAACAGCAATTTCCTGTTCATCTCTCCTTTAGATTCCCTGTTTTTCATCCCACTGACTACTGGTTATAGTGACATGTTTAATGTACACTGTTAGCTTATTGTAAACCATAACGTCACCCAATATTCTTGTCACTTTCCCATATTCTAATCCAGTGCTATTCACATTATGGTCTCTGATCCATTAGGCTTCAATTCCTAGTAATTTTACAGGAAAAAATAATAATCAAAACCAACTGATTTTTCTTCAGGAATTTGGCCTCTCAATCATCTATTTAGACATCCAGTTCTTGACCTGAACTTTCACCTGGCTAAAAATCCTAGTCTTACTTCTAAGATATGAAATTCTGTCAATGCTGTCTCAATTGCATTTATGTATTTTATTCTTCAGCATCCCATAAGCACTCTTGTTCTATGCAAATCAGGTATCAAATCTTGTTTTTCCTTCCTGCAAATAAATCTGCGTGTATTTTGATCTGCACCATTCCTAATATATGGATTTTATGCTTTAACACTTTTATATTGATTTAAATACATTTCTGTTCATTTTTAAAATATGAGCACTTTTAATTTGACACAGCACTTGGAGGAGAAAATTATAATCTGATGTTTTCAGATTTTCCCAGTGGGAAAAAAAACCTGAAAGATTTACATGAACTTCCTTCAATAGTCTCACAGACCAAAATTGGGTACATTCATTAATTTTTAAGTTAATTTCATTTTTTCTATTGTTAGTCTGTCCTGCTTTGTACTGTCTCCAAGTGAGTGAGGAACATATGTTCCTTCAGTCTGATGGGGATGGAGATCATTATTTGGAGGAACACATTCTTATTCCATCCTATCTTAGTCCTGGAATGGAAAACTGTGGACTTCTAGATATTCTATCACAACTTCCATAAACATTTATTCTTGCTTGTGTTGGCAAGAACTGAGATAAACTATAGGCCATTGTTGTCTACTTCTATCCTAAACTTCTTTAATTCAAATTTGCCTCTGCTCTATTTAACAATAGTTTATTCCTGTTTCCCCCCCTCTCCCCTTTTCATGTTTGTAAACATTTATGAACATTTTACTATGTCAGAGTATCTCAGTTTAGGGAAAACAATTAACTTCAATGTGTTTTGCATTCCTGTAATCAATCTAACCAGGAAAAAAAAAGAATTAATCCATACCATTTGCATAACCAATTACAATTAAGAACGAACATATTATATTCCCACTTGCACCTGATAAAGACACATCAAATACTTCTTTAAAAAACAAATAAATATGGAAGAGTAATATGTGTTTCAGACTCTTAGTAAGCAGAAGAAAATGCATCTAATAAGTGAATATGAATTATTCACTGAGATTTCCTGCAGATGATTAAAATATAATGCTTTATTCTTTTTTTGCTAATAAGAACTTGCAGATACTCAAGTATTATATTTTCTACCAAGCTAGTAATGTCTTTCAGACCTACTCCACATTGATTATTTATTTAATCACTTATTTTATTCTATCTTTATCTCAATGTGGAGTGTAATGAAGTTTGTCATATAGATTAAAACTGAAAATAGGTAAAACCAATCATAATATTAAATACACATGAAGGTAAGCTATCATATCCAAAGTGTAGAATTGTAAGGAGTTGGATTGAAATATGAATTCCACCTTTGATGCTGCCACCATGCTCTGTTCACTATGCATAGACCTCTCTCTGAACACAGAGTGAAAGATTTAATAATGACCATATACATGCATATTATGTCCACATTTGAAAAAAGTATGTTCCTCTCTAGGACTTTTCTAAGTCCTCTGGGTGATTCTATGGCATATCACTGTGTTTTAACAGTTAACCGGGGAACCCCCGGTGTTGCAGTGGGTTAAACCCCTGTGCTGGCAGGACTGAAGACCGACAGGTCGCAGGTTCGAATCTGGGGAGAGCGTAGATGAGCTCCCTCTATCAGCTCCAGCTCCTCATGCAGGGACATGAGAGAAGCCTCCCACAAGGATGGTAGCACATCAAAACATCCGGGCATTGCCTGGGCAGCGTTCTCGCGCACGGCCAATTCTCTCACTCCAGATGTGACTTGCAGTTTCTCAAGTTGCTCCTGAAATGACCAAAAAAAAAAAAACCCCAAACAAACCCTGTTTTATATTTTTAATTGTTAATTTTGTTTACTTGTGTTTTGGCTTATCTTGTTTTATATTGATTTGATGTGTTATTATCTGCTTATTTTATGTTTATGTACTTGACTGTATTTGTTCATGTTGTGAGACACCCCAAGTCCCTTGGGGAGATGGGGTGGGGTACAAATAAAGTTTGTTTTTGTTGTCGTTTATTCATTCAGTCAGTCACTTCTGACCGTGACCTCATGGACCAGACCACACCAGAGCTCCCTGTTGGCAGTTGCCACCCCCAGTTCCTAGAAGGTCAAACTAATCACTTCAAGGATACCATTCATCCATCTTGCCCTTGGTTGGTCCCTCTTCCTTTTTCCTTCCATTTTTCCCTAGCATCATTGTTTCTCCAAGCTTTCCTGTCTTTTCATTATGTGGGCAAAGTACTTCAACTTTGCCTCTAATATCTTTCCCTCCAGTGAGCAGCTGGGCATTATTTCCTGAATTATTGACTGGTTTGATATTCTTATGGCCCAAGGCACTCTCAGAATTTTCTTCCAACACCACAGTTCAAAAGCATCTATCTTCCTTTGCTCAGCCTTCCTTATGGTCCAGCTCTCACATCCATAGGTTACTACAGGGAATAGCATTGCTTTAACTATGCGAATATTATTATTATTATTATTATTATTATTATTATTATTATTATATACATCCTCTGGATGTTATATAGCATTGCAGTGGCAGACCTTGCACATTCTTACAAAGAATCTCTCTCTAGAAATTGTCTGAATATTTCAAGGCAACTTGATTGTAGCTTCAGAGGAAATTATTCAGTTCAATAGAGTTCACTTTTATCAATGATAAAATCAAAAATGTATTCCCTGTTGATATGGAGGCACCAATGCTTAATTAGAAACCCCTCTCAGTTTTGTTTTTCTGAGGAATGTGTGAAATTTCCCTTTCAATATTTACCAAAATGCCATTTATCTTTAGCTTACAAAAAATAAAATAAATACAATTAAACCAACTTGAGAAATAAATAAGTAGTATTTATTAAACCATAATTTAACTATACAGGATGAAAAAAAGAGTATCAAAATTATGCTGGAGAGATTGTGAAGCATTAAGAGATTGGAACCATATGTGGCTCTCATATTCAAAAATATTTAAGTTCTGGCAAGAGGTCCTAATCTGGATAAACTGCATAATATGATAAAAAGTCTATAATAAAGGTGTATTACTACTTCATTTATTTATTTGAAGAAAAAAGTAAGAACCTATGAAACAAAGACTTCACAGTATTTCAAATTTGTGAAATACAAAAATACAAATGACAAAAATAGTACAAATGTAGAAAAAACCAGAATTCTATAAACAGAATATGCATATGGAGAGAAAGTAAGAAGAGTGCCGGTCCCTCCCTCTCTCCCTCTTCGAAGGGAACTTCAGAGCTTTGGGGCAGCACTGCAGTGCAAATTAACATGAGAAAATGATGGAACTGAGAGAAGGGTCTTCCTGAAGATATTTGAATTGGAGGGCAATGCAGTCTCTTACTCCCTCATTGCACCTTTAATTAACAGAAGTATCTCTCATATTGACACAAAGGATTTGCTTTCTGGAAGGTATATCTACACCAGGGATCCACACACTAAGACTCATGGGCCAGATGTGACCCTCCAAAGTAATTTACCCACCTCCCCCTAAACATTAGACATAAGGTTGCCCTAAGTCTGAAACAACATGGAGACACACAACAAGAATCCTAATTAACTTGACTCTCTCATCAACCCAAAGCAGGTCCATTCTTCTCATTGAAATACTGGTAATATTATATTGGTTAAAGTTGTTCTTCATTTTAAATATTGTATTATTTTTCATGTTTTTTGTATTACAAATAAGATATGTGTAGTAGGCCTGGGTAACAACGGAAAAATTTGTTTCTAAAATCGATTCGTTTTTTGGGGGTTTTTGCGTTTCGATATTTAAAAGAATTCCGAATTTTTTCTTTTAAAAAGTTCGATATTTACGAAATTTCGTAAATGTAAAAAAAAATTACAAAACATTAACGAAACAAATATGAAACAATAACGAATCGATTCGTTAATGGCGGACGCGACCGCGCAATACGCTAAAAAACCTCCAAATGGGACAGGGGGAACTTCTGAAGCTTCCCTCTCCCTCTGTTGTTGACTGTTGGCGTGATATTATAATTTTTTTTCACTAATTAAACAAAAAAACAACTATAAAACTTGCCCCAGACATGCGGAAATAATAACGAAACGACCTCAAACCGATAACGAAACGAATACATAACAAATCCGAAGCATTTACGAAACGAATTTAAAAATTCATTTTGTTTTTAAGTTGCTCCAGAATGGTTCGTTATCGCTTCGTTATAAAAAAATAACGAATTTTTAACGAATTATGAATTAACGAAACGAAACCGCCCAGCCCTAATGTGTAGTATGCATGCAAATTTGCATGCATAGAAATTTGGCTCTCTGTCTAAGAAGTTTGAGGACACTTTTCTACACTGTAGAATTAATGCAAGTTAATACCACATTGGCAACCATGTCTTAATTCTATGGAAACATGGAAGTCGCAGTTTTCCAAGGTCTTCAGTCTTCTCTGCCAAAGAGTACTGTGCCTCACCAAATTATGAATCCAGGATTCCATAGCATTGAGCTATGACAGTTAAAGTGGTGTCAAGCTAGATTAATTCTACTGTGTAGAGACAGCCCTAGTCACTCAGAAAGTGACTGAAGTTGATCTAGCTGGGTACTGGAAACTCCTTGAGACATTTCATAAAGGTATCTAAATGTATGTTTGTGCTGGGCCGATTCTGAAAATGTCATTGAAATGTGGGATATCCAGAGAATGAAAATAAGGAAAACTGTCTCTCAAAAACATTCTGTAGATCTAAGGAGATCGACCATGCTCCCAATTCTAATTATCATTTTTCTAATTCTGGTGAATCATACTTTGCAAGTCAAATAAGTCTACTGCAGTCACATGTGTTCAATGTTAGAAATGTAAAGCCTATGGCTGAAATTGTCCTGCCGAACAGTCTCTATAATAATTCTATGAACAGTCTGCAAACAATTTATGAGCTGCATATGTTTGCATAAAACATTCAGTAAACAATTCAAATACCAAACAGTTTTCCAAAGGTCTAAAGCTGTTCACATAATTCATGAACAGACAACAGGCTAAAACAAATTCATCCAATAAATGGGTTGTGCAAATGCTATGCCCAGACACTGGAAATTATATCTTGAGGCATATTAAGAAAAAGAGAGGGAGGGAAAAGGAGAGTTAGGGCAGGCTGATGAGAAAAGTGGTACTAACCTGCAATGGTGGGTCAAACAAACACTGAAGCCCAAGGTATTTTTATGCCAGAGGTGGAGTGCTAATGGATTCTCTCTCATTTTACAGCCAATATTTGGTGAGACTGACATTTAACCTCAATATTTGCTCCATTCAGTCATGAACTCTTGCCTTCATCTGACCTCTCTACTACACCTTAAAAATGTTGCTTTATTATACTACACAGCACAGCTGAATCAGACATTGGTGATTGCTTTCATATCTCTTAAAATTATTGGTATGGAACTATGAGACTAAGATAGTAATTATCATTTCCACTTATATTTCTACTTACCTCCTCTTAACCTACTTTTTGTCCCACAGGGGATCACACGGAAATACAAAAGCCTGTCAGTGGAAGTGGTTTCAGAAAAAGATTTGTATCAGGAAAGTAATACAGCATCAGTCTCCAAGCATTATAATCTCCTTCCTTCTTTAACATTGCTGAATTAAAGAAACATTTTCCATAGTAGAGCATTCAAATGTACTGATTAGAGAGCAGGACTGTGACTCTCGAGAAACTACTAGTCAATCATGGAAATCCTCTGGATAATTCACACTTTCTCAGCCTCAAAAGAAGGCAAAAGCAACACATCCTCCATGAACAACCCCAATGGTAGGTTCACTTTAAGGTTGAGCCGTGTTTGCTCTTTAGACATGTTTGAAAGAAAAAATAATATATGCTTTTATAATCTCAGTCAGCAACTGTTTTGAATCCATAAGGCATCTTCTGCCCTTGGGGTTCTCTAGGACAACATAGATTGCCAAATCAATAGAAAAAGAGAAGCTTCTAGAAGTCTGCTTTTGGTATTGAAAAGCTAGTAGTTATGCTAAACCATGCAAGGAGGACTACAAGCTATTTAAAAGATGATTGCCTTTTCCATTCACCCCTTTTTGGAAGGAAAGAGAGTCTATGAGGTGTCAAGGACCACAAAACCACCTTTTACACTTGCATGTGGCCCCAGAACTACTTTTTGCTCATCCTGCTCTATTAGAAGAGTCACATCATAACTGTTTTTAATCTGCTTTAGGTATTGTATTGTTGTATTGTGTTTTGAGGCCTTGGCCGATGTAAGCCGCATCAAGTCGTTCGGGAGATGCTAGCAGGGTACAAATAAAGTTATAATAATAATAATAATAATAATAAGAAGAAGAAGAAGAAGAAGAAGAAGAATTATAGAAATACCCATGTTGCAGATTATCAGATGTTTTTCTCTGTATTCAATATTCATTTTTAAAAGCACACAACTTTGTTGCAACCACTTGCCTGGCAGCCAATTCATTTCCAAGCACAATTTGAAATACTGGTTATAACGCCTCATATGGTTCAGGTTCAAGTTATTTGAAAGACCATATGATCCCTTAGACACCTGCTTACTAAGGGTGTTAAACTCAGCAAAAAATGTGCAGCTTTCAGTGCTGTTTTTGGCTAACCACCCCCCCCCCCCCAATTCTGTTTATTGGGAAATTCCCAAAATCAGTTGGGAGGAGAAACTTTAGAGGCTTGTCTTTAGGCCTATCAAGATGAAACTTTCCTCAGTTGTAGGCCATCTTTACAACTAAAAGTCTGCCAAGTTTCAGAATGTTTCACTAATCTGCTGATTTTTGGGAAACTTACAAAAAATATATATAACATAACATTTTAAAAAAACCACAGGTGGGGGGTTCTGGGAATTGAAGTCCCAACCAGTAGACATCACATAAGGGGAGGAGAATGGACACATCCAAGCAGGCCTCTGTTTATCTGAGAAAGAAACGCAAAAACACACACAGACAGAAAACTTTAAAAGATTGTTCATGTTCTGTTTTTGTGGTTTGACTGTTGGACTAGAATTTTGAAGGTCATAATTTAAATTTCCACTCAGCCATTGGAAACCCACTAGATAACTCAAGCAAATCATACTGTCTCTGTCTAAGGATGTCATCAGATGCAAACCCTCCCCCATTTCCACACATTTCTGAGACATTTCAGGGAGAAAGTGTCGTGGAGCCCTTCACATGGCGTAAAACTATTTCCAGTCGTCCTCCATTGCACTTCATCTCTGAAATGTAGTAGACATGGGGGGGGGGGAGCAGGAGTTGGGGAGAAACTGTCTTCTGAGCTCCCTATGTGTCCGGAAATAAAAGAAAATGGTTTAAAACATGTAGGATGGCATCTGTCAAATTCACCAGTGCTGTATCATTTCAGTGGCATGGAGTAATGGGCATTCATATGGGTGGTCTGGTCTCCTATGCTCCACCTCCTTTGCAAAATTCTTGTGCATGAACCTGGAAGAGTATTTTTTTAAAATAATATTGTCATACTAAGAAATAGCATTATTGTAAGATATCACCACTTTTCTTGTGCTGCATTTTTTTCTTCATAGTAATCTAGGAGTTTGAAATTGTGCTATTATGAGCTTTTAACATAACATTGGTATAACGGAAGGAAGGAAAGCCTGGAGGCAGGGATTGTATCAAAGTGGTTTATCATAACATGACAGATCATGGCAAAGGGGTTTGAAATTCACCTGCTCCCCCCCCCCCCCCAATGGGATGAGATCTATAGTAATTTTGGCTTTCAATATTGTATCTTTTTAAAGGAGTGGATGGTAGATTGCACTCACACATATGATAGTTCAGGATAAAATGGTAGAACATAAAGCATCTGATGCAATTTGTAAAACAAAACAAGTAGAAGGGGATGATATGCTTTGCTAAGGACACAAACTATCTGCAATGCATCTGATGAAGTTCTTAGAAGACAGCAATGGCAAAACTCCTGCAGATAAGTCTTTCCAGGGAGGTCTTAGGATAAAGTTTCCAAAGGTCAGAATCAACTTGAAGACACATAACAACAATATCAGTTCAATGATATTATATACAGCATGACTATGAGATTGCTCTTTCCTCCTAGTATGTATGTGTATGTATTGTCGAAGGCTTTCATGGCCAGAATCCATGGGTTGTTGTAGGTTTTTCCGGGCTATATGGCCATGTTCTGGAGGCAATTTGTATGTGTTTTACTATAATCAAACCAATGTGGTGTAGTGATTTAAATGTTGTAAAATACCTCTGAGAGACCAATGTCCAAATCCATACTCAGCTATGGAAACTCACTGGGTAACCTTGAGGAAAGCATACCTTCTCAGCAAGCGAAACCTGAGAATAAATTTTGCTAAGAAAAACCTAGGATAGGGTCAGTAGAAGTTGGGTTGACTTGAAGGCACATAACCAAAATAATGGATAAATCTAACTCTGTGCCTAATTGGGACCAATGTTCTTTCTTCTTTTTCAGTTAGCTCTAATCTGTTAACATAAAGCATTTTCCTGTAGGTTGGGAGTGCCTGTGTTCAATGGTGTAGCTGTCACACTATCAGTTTCTGACTGGGAAGACTCATCTTCGTTTACTCATTAAGTGCACCAAATGATCTTGGGAAATTGTTCTCGTTTAGCCCAAGCACAGCATTGTTGAAAGAATAAAATGGGAGACTATGCATGCCACTTGAGCTCTTTAGAAAAACTGTGGAATGTAAATGGAATAAATTATTTATTTGTTTGGACTGAGTCAGCAGCTCATGATGTGCTTCCATTTTCTCTCAATTTGTGGAGATGCTTAAAAATATGAAAGAGTACTCAAAGCCAACATTCATTTTCATCCAATTTAATTTCTCCATATTCTCCCCCAGATAATTCTCTTCTGCCTTGAGATTGCCAATTCTTTTCTGCATTTTCCTCTTTTACATTATTGTTTTCCCCATTTTCTGTCTTCTGCCTCCCTTCTCAATTTTCATTGACTTAATATGTCTAAACTCTCTTTTATTGCCAATGTTTCTCTAAACCCTGTTATTATTAGCACTTAATTATTTAAAAATAAATTATTGTTTACATCAAAATGCAGATGCATGGACAAAACCTCTCTTCAAATCCCCATACATTTTTCTTCACTAAGAATAGCAGCTGAGGTATAAAAACCTTTGTAAAGGCATTTATCAAGATGGCTGAGCCATAATTTCATCAGCTTTCTCTTCTCCCCCATGCAATAACAGTATGGCTTCTGTGCTCACTTAGCACTGGCACATTGACAAAATAATGAGAGAAGATAGAGCTAGATTTTGTTTCATCTATTTTATACCTAGCTGGAGTTCTGTGATGTCAGCCTGTTGTGTTAGTAATTTGGCCTGATATTGTCGAAGCTGAGGACAGTCAATTGGTTTTGGGAACAAAGCCATCCTATCTGATGCTGTGGAATGAATGGTCAAATTACATCTATTAAATCTTTGGTTCCTGACATGAAAATAGTTCTAATGGTTCACAACAATCAAGCTAATTAGAGGGGGAGTGAACCAAGGCGCTATATATAAAAGGACAGTAATTTTCTCACACTGATAAACTGAGTAAATGGCTGGAGTTTGCAGTTAAGAGTGTCTGGCATCTAAATCTGTTGCCAAGATTGGAATTTGGTTATGTACACAGTGTAAGTCAGCATTTCAAAGCCTGGCTCTTAGACTGAACCTCATTTCAGAATCAGCAAACTGGCTACACTTCTTTGGCCACACCTTCCCTATTTTTCTTTGTTTGTTCTTGATAAAATTCGACTTTGGGGGAGTATTCAGCACCAATGATGTTTGTACTCCTTCAAGAAATGTGGGCTTTCAAGAATAAACATCCCTGCTCCCTAAAAAAAAAAAAAGATAAAATAGTTATTTAAAGCCTTTTTGCTGTGACAGTGATGGTGTAAGGGTGGTATTTTCCAGGGCAGCCTCCTGCTTGTGAGTAGGAACTAGCCTGAACTGAATGACTACAATCATGCAAGTGAAATTGTATGTGTCTGCTTCCAAAGTAGAGAAAAACAAACAGGGCTTATAATAGGTATATGCTGTAATTCAGTTATTGTATTTGAGGGCAGGTTGCAAATTCCCTGGCCCAGGCAGTAGGAGTTTGTCTGAATGTTGCAATGGGAATGCAGCAAATTCACACTATGCAAATTGCTGTATAAATAAGATTCATTGGGATGAATATGGAAGAATCTGAAAGCACTTTCAGCAGCCACCAGCCAATCCCTCTGCAATGCCAGAAGTACAGCTTAATGGTGTAACATTAGAAAATGTTGACCATTTCCGCTTCCTTGGCAGCCACCTCTCCACAAAAATCAATATCAACACTGAAATACAACACCACCTAAGTTCTGTGAGTGCAGCATTTTTCTGAATGAAGCAGAAAGTGTTTGAGGATTGGGACATCCATAGGGATACCAAGGTGATTGTTTATAAAGCTACTGTCCTCTCAACCCTGTTATATGCCTGCTGAACATGGACTATCTCCAGATGTCACACTCAACTCCTGGATTGACTGCATCAGTGTTGCCTCTGAAAAATCCTAGGCAACTCTATTGGGAAGACAGGTGAAAAAATGTCAGCATTCTAGAAGCAGCAAAGACCACCAGCACTGAAGTGGTGATCTTCCACCATCAACTCCCCTGGACTGGCCACATTGTTCAAATGCCTGGTCACTATCTCCCAAAGCAGTTATTGTACTCCCAACTCAAGTATTCCCGACTCAAGATGGGCTTAAAGTTAACTTTAAAAACTGTGGCATAGACACTAAGAACTGGGAAGCCCTGTCTTTTGAGTGCTCTAACTGGAGGTCAGCTGTGACTAGCAGTACTGTGGAATTTAAAGAGACTTGAATGGAGGGCAAAAAGGAGAAACAAAATTTCCAGTGGAATAATAATAATAATAATAATACTTTATTTATACCCCACCACCATCTCCCCAAGGGACTCAGAGCGGCTTACATGAGACCAAGCCCAACAACACATCAAAAACAACAACAAGCAATAATAAAACAACAAGCAATAAACAAACAATACAATTAATATAACTCACAAGTGGACAATAACACACAAGAATTTAAAAACCTATGGCTGGGCCAGATGTAATAGTTAAAACTTTAAAAATAAATGCTGGACCTGAACAGAGGATGTATCTATTAGGAGGGTTTTAAATCAAAAGTAAAGAGCAACCCAACGGGTAATTAAAGTGGAAGTGGCTATCTTGGGGGCTGCAAAATCCCAGGACAAAGCAGCAAGAGTGGACAATGGAGGCATAAATCCCAGGACCAACAGATCTGTATCTGGACATCTTCTTAGGTCCCAGTTTTTTTTTTTTTTGCTCCTCACTAAAGTGCACAATTTGGTGCTCTCTGGAGGTGCCTCAGAGACACACAGCACCACCAGCAAGAACAGCAACATATGACATATAACTGAGGAGTTCATCCAAACAAACCAACAAAAATCAAGACAAATAACCCATAACCAAAGGCAGTAAAATCAATGTAAATTACCTGGCCTACATCGTCATTGTTTCTGTGTACCTTCAAGTCATTTCTGATTTTGATGACCTTAAGGCAAACTGATTATGAAATTTTCTTGATAAGATTTATTTAGATCAAGTGTTCTCAAAGCTTTTCAGCCGTAGAGCCCTTTTTGATGCAAAAGTTTCTCGTGGAGCCACAAGAAATGTTTATATATTATATTATATTATATTATATTATATTATATTATATTATATTATATTATATTATCTGCATATATATCAGGCATGGGTAAATGTTTTGACATATTATGTTTTAAAAAATGACAGAAGGGGCTGGATGAGAGGCGGGTGGATTGTGTGTACTAATTGAAAAAAAAATGAACAAATTCCTATGCATACTGCACATCTCATTTGTAGTGTAAAAAAGAAAATAAATGCAATATTTAAAACGAAGAACCATTTTAACCAACATAAACTTAACAGTATTTCAGTGAAAGACCCCAGGGGCTATCCAGTCCAACCCTATGCATGAAAAGCACAAAGCACTCCAACAGATGACCACCCAGCCTTTGTAATAGTAATAGGAGCAACCCCAGGGGCCATCCAGTCCTACCCGCTTGTGCTATTCAGGAAAAGCAAAATCAAAGCACCATCAACAATGGGTTGTAAGCTGCCCAGTTTCCCCCCCCCCCCCGGGTGTGTGTGAGAAGGATGGGATATAAATGTTTAAAATAAATAATAAATAAACAAAAGGCCACCCAACCTATGTAATAGTGATAGTGATAGTAATAGTAATAAGAGCAACCCCAGGGACCATCCAGTCCTACTCCCTTCTGCCATGCAGGAAAAGCACAATCAAAGCAACCCCAACAGATGACCACCCAGTCTTTGTAATAGCAATAGGAGCAACCCCAGGGGCCATCCAGTTCTACTTCCTTTTGCTATGCAGGAAAAAAAAAACAAAGCACCCCCCACATATGGCCATTCAACCTTTGTAATAATAAAGAGGAGGGAAGGAGCAGGAAAGAGGAGGGAAAGCTTGGAGAGAGAGGGGGAAGGAGGGGGGAAGGAGGAGGAGGAAACTGTGGAGCCCCTCAGCATGCTTCATGAACCTCAAGGGCTTCACTGAACACACTTCGAGAACCTCAAGTTTTGACTGTTTTTCTCTTTGCCTTCCTCTGAAAATGGGAGAACATGACTTGCCCAAGGGCTTTTGTAATTGAGCTTCACAAGGGATTCAAACCCTGGTCCCCATGTGTTTCCAGCCCAGCACTTACTCAAACCATTACAGTGGATCTTCCAGAGTTACATGCCAGCATGTAAGCATGTCTTCAACAGATGCAAAATGTCCTGAGTATGAGTATCAGTGGAAGTCACTCAAAGAGGCTGTTTCAAAGATGGAATGCCTACACAGACAAGACTACCCTCCCTTCATACAGACATAATGAGACACAAAAATTGACTTTATGAGAGTGTGTTGGAATTTTCAGTTTTATTTTATCTTTCAGGACACTATGTTCATAATACTAAAATCATAAAGTTGCTGATATAGTTGAATAATAAGCTACTTCCTCTTATGAGCTAGACATCTGTCAGGTAGGGCTGGGCAATTCGTTTCGTTAATTCGTAATTCGTTAAAAAATTCGTTAATTTTTGAATTACAAAACGATAACGAATCAGTCTGGAGCAATCTGGAGCAATTTTTTTAAAAAACGAATTTTTAAAGCTATTTTGTAATTGTTTTGTAATTGTTTCGTTATTATTTCAGCTCCCAAAGCTCTGCGTATTGGTACTCCTTCTTGCCTCTAAGCCCAGCTGGCTGCATTTTTCTCGCTGGTTATAGAATGACATTCTGCTTATACTTAGAAATGATTTGGCATTTAAGGCTGCTTCACTTTTTTCTGCTCCTGCAAGAATAAATGCCCCTTAGGGATGGAGATCAAGATGCCCACTCTGGGGAAGGGGGGAGGAAGGGTGGGGAGAAGCAGAGCCCCCGGGACTCGCCAGGAAGTTGAACCGGGGCCACTGGTTCCTCTCCTGCCTAGTTGCCCCTCTTTCGCCAGCATCGCCAGGAGGCACCAGAGACCCCCAGGGAAAGCCTGGAAGAATCCCGAAAGCAAAACATGCCGTGAAGACGAGGGAGGAAGAGGAGGATGGGGAGGCGATGAACCTACCCGGAAAGCTTGGCGATCTTGACAAAGCTAAACACATCCATCCATGCAGCCACCTGAGCTCTGCCCGCTCGCCTCGCTCGCCCTTCTCTCGCTCACTCCAGCAGCTCCATGCCTGGGAGAAGGCGGCTTGGCAGGGCAGCTCTCCTTCTCTTCCTTTCCCCAGCAGAAGAAGCAGAAGCAGCAGCAGCAAACCTTGGCGGGGATGGGAGCTGCTACCCCCCTCCGGCCAGTTGTTGCACGGCCAACAAGGAAGAGAAGAGAAAGGCCAACAAGAGAGGGAGAGAGAGAGGAAGAGAAGCCTGAAGCGTGGAGAGGAGGAGGAGGAGGAGGAGGAGGAGGAGGAGGCAGCAGTAGAGGCAGCGACGACTCCTACCAGGGCTCCTGGTTTCAGGGCCGTGCGCGTGCGCGCTCCCGCTCTCCCTCTCTCTGCCAGGGCCGATTCGGGGCGACCCAAAGTGCCTGCCGGGCGAAGTAGGGAGCAAGTTGCACAACCGCGTCCGCCATTTTAACGAATTGATTCGTTAATAATAACGAATTTTCGTAAATACCGAACTTTTAAAAAGGAAAATTTTGTAATTATTTTAAATATCGAAACGTAAAAAACCCCAAAAAACGAATCGATTTTAGAAACAAATTTTTGCGTTGTTACCCAGGCCTACTGTCAGGGATAAAATTACTTCATCACCCTAGAGAATGAATCCACTTTAAATCCGGTTTCTGCCTTCCACAGAATTCTGGGGTTTGTAGTTTAATGAGACTGTTAAAGCCTCTTCCCCAAGCTACAAACCCCAGAATTCTGCAGAAAGTAGCAACCGGATTTAAAGTGGATTCATTCTCTACTGTGATAAAATGGTAATAAGTCAACACTAAAGAAATGTCCTCTACTGAATGCCAGAGGGCCAGTGTTAAGCATCACCTTGAACAAAGTCTAAAAGTATCTTTAAAACAAGGTTCAAGTCATTAATAGTTTTTCATTAGTGCTCATCAACAGGAGTACTAATCCAGCAGAAGGAGGCTGGAAAAACAGCCAAATATTTTGACACAAGTTTATATATGCAAAAATATGCATTATAAAATGGAATTAAGGAACACATATCAGCACAAAACAGATGGTTTCTCCTCTTTTCTTCTCATGATTTCTTATTTTGAATTTCTTACTGTTCCTTTTGCCTCAAAGGCAGCATGATGGTTAGCACTGTATTGCTCCCAGTCAAGTTTGCTCAATATTTCGCTTCACACAGCAGCTGTGTGAAGCTTTTTTAAAAAGAGAAGAAACATATCAACAAAGGCAGAGGAAATATGTCAGGAAAGGTGATGGCAACTCTGTAATTCCATTAGTTTGAATCCATTTGGGTTTTTTAAAAAAAATACTTGGTCATAATGATTAAATGTGAAATTAATTTAGGTTTCTCGTGTTATTCCATGCATATTCACTGTACTTGAGTAATAGTTAATTGTGTCGTCACTCAAATAAAAAAGCCCTGTCACATTTTTAAAAGATCTGTTTGACTATTGCTGAAGGACATTTGTTAAAATCGGGACCTGATTAGCTTTAACTTTCCATGTGACATGTATAGGCAATGTTTTGTACATTCTAAATGAGCATCATTTGCTCTTAATGACATTGTCTTAAATAGTCATTTTGAACTAGATACATAAAACATGGATTATGTATCTTGCAAATAATAAATACTTGAAGAGGTTTATGGTAGTCCAACCCGGTCACTAATTTAATATTCAGCTATACCCATTTTATGCAGTAACAAAAGTGAAACAGTTGGCAGTAAAATTCTTAATTGTCAACTCAATTAATTAGCAACAAGCTTTGTTCTTAAAAAATAGAAGAGAAATAGAAAAAAATCAGAAAAATCAAATATTACTATTACTTTTTGGGCTTTATACGCTTACATCAGTTGAGTATTATTGTGTGCAACTACTTGACTAGTCAGAAACATCCATGAACTCATATTGAACTCTGTAAATAAAGAATATGTTGCATAGGAGTATTAACACAGAAAAAAGTCAACATGAATTACACCTTGTGTCAAGGCTTTGTTTAATCTGCATTTTACCTATACATATTTTTATATGTATTTTAATCGTGTTTTGTTTTATCTCACTGTTTTAACCATGTTGTATCCCTCCTCAAGCCACAACAAGATGTGGTTAATACATTATTCTTATTATTATTATTAATAATAATAATAATAATTTGTTAGAGGAGTGCAAAACAGCAGAAATCTGTTTCGGTTTCATTTTGAATTTCGGATTCCCCCCCCCCCCCCAACCTAGCTGTCATTTTGGGAAGATTCGGGAAAAATATGAAAAGGGGCATTTCAATTTATAATTCAAAATTTGGAGTTTTGTTATTGTTTCTATAAGATTTGCTCTATTAGCGCCAAAGGGGAAATTGTAAGGTTTGTTGTTTTGAAATTTTTATTGCTATCAGGATAAAACCTATGCAATTTGTAGAACACATTTACAACTGTAAGCCTGCCAAGTTTTGTTATATTTTGGTCATTCACTGATTTTTAGGATATTTGAAAAGTTCTCCAAATGAAATGTCTTAAAAAAAACAAAAGAAGTATCTGCTTGAATTTATCCACAGGTAAAGAACATGGTAGGGCATCATTCCTGCAAAGTTTCAGAAAAATATGGTTACCCACTGATTTTAAAGATTTTTTTTTCCAATTTAAATACCATGGGCAAGTCACATTCTTAACCTCAGAGGCTTGAAAAATTATTATTTTTGGCTATCAGAATGACACTTGCCACACCTTAGTTAAAAGGACACATTATCTCTCCAACACCATGCTACCCACAGAAAATAGAGGAGCTTCATTCGACTATATATATTTCCAAATTGCTGAAATTTTCCAAAATCAGAAATTACATTCAGAATTTTGCATACTTGTATTATTTGTTTCAAGATGGTTGGACCATCACTATCTGGAGATGGATAAGATAGTCATGTTGTTTGCTGCTCTCTGATGAAACTTTTGGTTTAACTTGTTTTCAGATTTTTTACTCTCATTTATTAATCCTATTAACTGAGTAGCATATTGTGATATATCTTGAGTATTGGTTTTTCTGACTAAATGGAGAGTCTGTTTCCAGTTATGAGCTTCTGTATGACACTTTTGCTGATGACACATTCAACTGTGAGGATGAACTGTTAGAATATGTGTCATGAGAGCTGTCACATTTCTGTATCACATTTCTATTATAATACAGAAAACTGGATCAAATGGGGAAAATGTCATCTTGAGAGCTTCATCAATGTTGTCAAGTTGAAGTATCTCATCACAATCTAGCAAAAGTTCTGTGAGGTTGTGATTTATACCTATCAGCTTGTGAATAGCTTGCAGGTTTACTGCTGGTTGCAAAATAGCAAATTGCTTCATGGTCAGAATCATATCAGTGGCTGCTTTAAATTTCTTATTCAAGAACTCAGTAAGTGGATCAAAAACTTCATTATAAACAACATCAAGATCTCTCCTTTAAGACACATGCTGATAGTGTCACTTCCATCTTCTATATGCTTTGTTGCCCACTGAATTCCTTCCAGCTTCATTGTTCCATCTTACTATGTGGCAACTTCAGCTTTGAAATCATACCTGTTAAATGTCCCAAATTCCCTCTTAATTGCTGGGAGACAAAGGATAATAGTAATAATAATAATAATAACAATAATTTTATTTTTCACCCATCTTTCCTTGTGACTCGAGGCAGGTTACAATTGTATATATACAATATAATACTGATATTGTACTATGCTAATAATATAGTATATTGTATGTATATATACTCCAGCAAAGGATCACCGCCTTGTCGGGGCGCTGGAGCTTGAGCACTTCAATGATGTCATGAGCGAAACCGTGAAGGGCCACCCAAGACGGGACGGTTGTGGCAGAGAGGTCAGACCAAGCGTGATCCCTGGGGAAGGCAATGGCAAACCACTCCAGTATCTTTGCCAAGAAAACTAAATGACGGCCGACAGGGAGCTCTGGCGTGGGCTGGTCCATGAGGTCACGAAGAGTCGGAGACGACTGAACGAATGAACAACAACAACATGTATATATATCTTGTAAGCCACTCTGAGTCCCCTTTGGGGTGAAAAGGGTGGCATATAAATGTTGTAAATAAATAAAATATCTAAAAATTATCTTTAAAATTCTATAAAATACAGTACACATATTTAAACATATTTCTACAAAATACATATTAAAATACACAGGATAAAGATTAAACATACAACACAAGTTTAAAATTTGTGATTAAAACTGGCTGGGTAGGCCTGCTGGAAGAGATATATCTTCAAATGTGTTTTAAATCATGACAGCTCATTTAGATGTTGGATCCCTTCCAGCAGGTCCTTCCACAGTCTTGGGGTGGCTGATGGAAATGTCCTCTGGGTGACGGTCACCAGTCAGGCAGACTAAGAACCTCAATGTTCAGGGCAGATTGTACAGGAGATGGCGATCCTGTAGGTAACCTGTACCCAAACTATATAGAGCTTTAAATGCCAAGACCAACACTTCATGTGTTGTCCAGAAACTAATTGGCAGCCAGTGGAGTGAATTTGGTATGGGTGTAATATGTCCACTGCTAGTCATCTGGCTGCAGTAGTTTGAACCAACTGGAGTTTCCAGACTTGGTACAAAGGTAGCCCAATATAAAGCACATTGCAGAAGTGCAACCTTGAGATTACCAGTGCATGCATTACCATATTTAGGCCCTCCAAATTTAGAAAAGGATGAAGCTAGCATATCAGATGAAGCTTATAGTAAGCACTCATGACTATTGCATCAACTTGAACAGATTTTTGCAGAGGAAGATCTAGAAGCACTCCCAAGTCTTTCATGGGGAGGGTGTAACCCCATTCATGACTGGTTGACATACCTCCATCCCCAGATTTGGACCCATGATGGTAAGCACCTCTGTTTTGTCTGGATTCAGTTACAATTTGTTTTTTCCTTGTCAAACTCATCACCTTCTCCAGGCATTCATTCAGAGCAGATATGCTATCCTTAGCTGAAGGTGTTTCTGAAGGCATGGAGAAAAATATTTGGGTGTCAGCAGCATGCTGATAACACCCCACCCCATGCCTTTGGATAATCTCTCCAAAGGGTTTCATGTAAATATTAAAAAGCATTGGGGTTAGAATGGCACCTTGTGGGATGCCATATAACAGCTCATTTTTTGAGGAGCAGGTATCCCCAAGTACCACCATCTGGAACCTGCCTGAGAGCTATGACTTCACCACAGCACAGTGCCTCCAACACTACCCCCCCCCCACCCCTGAGTTCCAGAAGGAAATTATGGCCAATGGTATTGGAAGCCCCTGAGAAGTGTAGAGGCACCAACAGGAACACATATCCCTTGTCAGTGTTAAGATGGAGATCATCCATTAATGCAACCA
Organism: Anolis sagrei; assembly: GCF_037176765.1. NCBI lineage: Eukaryota > Metazoa > Chordata > Lepidosauria > Squamata > Anolidae > Anolis > Anolis sagrei. The sequence goes on along the minus strand of NC_090024.1, from coordinate 56,477,854 downwards.
TAACACTTTCAATTCCATATTCTGCTCTGAAGCCAGTTTGTAATAAGTCGAGGATGTGTATGTCATCCATGACTGCTTGGAGTTGGAGGGCAACTGCCTTCTCAAAGTTTTGCATGAAATAGTAAGGTTAGAGACTGGTCTCAAATTATTAAGGCCCAGGGGATACAGGGAGGGCTTTTCAGCAGCGGTCTAACTACTGCTTCTTTTAAACAGAATGGAAAATTCTCTTCTCTGAGAGATGCATTAATAATTTGTTGTATTTGAGATTGAATTGCATCTCCTCCCTGGACAAGCAGACAAGTGGGGCAGGGATGAAGAAAGCAAATTGCCCTCCTTACTTGCTGAGCAGCTTGTCCACATCAGTAGTATTGACCAATTGAAACTGATCCAGTGTGAAGCCTACTGTCAGAGTTGCTGGACACCTCATTGGTTTCTGCTCTAAGTGAACTATTCTGCGAGATTTTTTATCTAAAAAATTGTTGCTAAAAACATTGCAGTGAGCTACCAAATATTCTAATAAGAGAGGCAGATACTTGGATTAAACCTCTCACCACTTTGAACAGCTCAGTTGGATGTGAATCTGCAGATACAATGCATGCAGCAAAGAAGGGTTTCTTGGCTGCACATATTGCCACGTTATAGGAGCAAGGGTGCCCTCTATACCATTTCTTGTTGTATAAAAGTCAACATTTCCACCATCTGTGCTCTAGTCATTGTCCTTCCCATTTCATTTCCTTGAGGGTCTCTGTACCTGGGAGCCTGATTTCTGATGGGAGAGGATGTTTGGCAGTGATCGTGTTAGATTCTGATTCTATTTAATGACCAGGGATTCAACAAGATTGTCGTGGTGCCAGCCATAGTACCTTCCAAGACCTTCTAGAATCTCAGAGGATCCATTAGCCTTCGAGGGTGGACCATTTTGATATGTCCTACACCCTTGCAGAGGTGGGTTGTAGCTGTGATATTCACCTTGACCAGAATATGATCTTTCCATGACAACTTGAAGATACTGATCATCACCCCCACCCACAGATCTGTAAATCACATCAAGGGTATAGCCTGCTGAATGTGTTGGTCCAGAAACCAGTTGGCATAGGCCCATGTTTGTCATGGATACCATGACAAACAGCAGCACCCTTTTCCCACCAGGTGGTTGCCTTGTAGCTAACTAGATGGTTTTGGGAAAATTTCTCATTTCTACCCAGTCCTTCAGTTGGCTGTCTCACCACCAGCTGGTGGAACAGTCCCAGAGAGACCAGTATCCACCCAATGAGCTATTTCTACCACAAACAATAAACAACATACATTCAAATAAAAGAAGGCTCCCAAGCCTGGTGGACTCATAGTTATGCTGCTTCCTCCTTGGAGATTGCTGAATCATGCCCACATGCAATGGGCCTGGGGCTGCAGTCTACCCACGAGATCAGTAAGGCAGCAGAATAGCTGGATGGAACTGCTTTGGTTTCTGGCCTCTTCTTCCACAGCAGACTCCAGGATAGATGCAAGGTACGTTTTTATAATCCCCTGGTATCTGCCAGCGAGTTGCTTCTGGAATACACACAGACACCAAAATCCATAGATGCTCAAACCATACTGTGAAGTCTCGGTCTAGCATTTCCCTGTTTGCCTGTTGGACTGTTCCAGTTTACCAAGTTTAGAGTAGGAGTTTAGGATTCCCCTAGAGGCCGAGCTCAGTTGGTTCAGCCCATTCTGGCTCAGAGCTTGGCAGAAAGACTTTTTATTCCATTCCTTTTGGTCATAGTTTATAGATAGTTGCCAGAAAGTGTCTGGTCTGGCCTAGCAATCCGTACAGGCCATCCTTATCACATATTTGCCCTACAGATAGAGAGTTCATAGATAACACGTTTAATAGAATAGTTATATCTGCCAAAGTTTATAGATTATAGATAGATAGTTCATATACATGTAATAGTTAACAGTTATATTTGCCTTAGAGTTTATAGTATTTGTAATAAAGAATAGTTATACATGCTCCAGAGTTTATAGTTTGTTTCCTCAGAGTTTATATTTCACTGTTCTAACTCAAATTTGTTACCTCAGATTTACACCTCTGTATACCTTGTTTTATTTCACCTTGTTTATTTAGTAAACAATTGTTGAATTTAGTCTTGTCTCTAGTGTTTTAATTTGAGGTATTAAAGTAATTTAGGGCATACCGATGGTCACTGGGAAAATAGCCAGACACATTTAGTTTTCTCCTTAATCTTCCCAGTGTGCCATCATACATACTATATAGGGTATATGTGAAATGTGAAATCCAGATTTGCTTATTGGCTTTTAAATATATTTTCAAGCCATGAATGGTTGAATCTCTGGGTGCAGAATTTGTGGATCACATTGAGGTCCAATTTGCAGATGATAGCGGGGGGATTCATCATGCAGTGTGGCAAATCTGATGGGCAGCGTGGGAATCTGTTGTCCTACACCTTGCATCATCCCCTTACCCATCCCACAGGGGGAAGTGTTGCTGCCCGGTTTCCCCCCACACTTGCCTTATTCTCTCCTATGAGAAAATGGGAAGCCTCATGGTGAGTCACAGCTGGAATTGAAGGACCTTTTATCTGCTTTTGGGCCTAGTTTCTTGTCCCTATCCAGAAAGTGGTTTTAACTGCCACAAGATTTTTCTCCCATATCAGGACTGTTGTGTTTTTTTTTCCAATTCAAGTACAAGGGTTTGTTTTTGTGGAGATTGCAAAAACTGTTAAAAACCACTCACAATCTCATCCAGAAGGGAAAAATGCATTGTTCTTTCTTAAATGTAAGAACAAAGTAACAAAAGTTTTATATTCCTACATTCTGCCTTTCTGTAGCCCTCCCCAGTAACCCCAGTAGCTGCCATTGGCTGCACCACCTGAAGAACTGTGAAAATGATAAAATGAAATGTGTTTGGGAAATTGGAATCCTTTCCCCCCACTATGTTTAAGGCAACAAAAACATCAGAACCCCAATAAAATTTAGTTATTCTGGAAACTGGTCGACAAGTATGTATCCTTGAGGCTGGTAGATCTGGAAAGATTTACTTCATATGGAATAACTGAATTTTCCAATTATACACCACACTATTGCTTGCGAAAGGGATTTCTGTAGATTGTCAGGCCTTGGAATTAAAAATTAAATCAATCCTCAACCCATTACAAGATTTGAGCCATCTGGCTTGTAGTACAGAAATGATCCTTGACCTATAAAGGTTATGTTCATAAAGCAATTCCAGACACAACAATCATAAACCCTTCTTAAACATGCACACACTGTCCATGCATTTAAAGTATTATTATTTTGTGTGCATTCTAACCCCCCCCCCCCCAAATTGCACATAACCAGATTTGGGCATCAGGTGGCATCAAGCAAATACTTAACAACTGTTATTTTACTGTTTTACTCATCATTAAGGAATGAATTCAGCTAAAAATGTATCAAAGGCTGTCTTTACTACAGAAAAACAAACATTGTCTCATATTCCCATATGTATAGACAATAGGAAATTCCAGGGGTTGTGTTTCATAGTTTAATTGTTTTGAGGAAATTAAGAATATTTATCTAAGGAAATAAATATGTGGGTTCCTATGATATCTATTTATTTTGCCCTTTCCAAAGTGTAGTGAAACAGACAGGATCTAAACAGAAAGAAATATAGCACCAGATCCTGAAAAACAAAAACATCACATGAAAACCTATTTAAGACTCTTCCTTGTACAGAATTTGAAAGTAAGAGATCAAACATAATGCATTATATTCAGTCCACAAGTTATGAACATCAGACTTACAAATGACTCATAGCTAAGAACAGGGTGAGACAACAGGAAATGAGAGAAATCTACCCATTAGATGGGAAATTCACTCCCAAAAGGATGTCTCCACTGAAGTTCTATCACCAATCCTTGTTTCCACAACATGCCAATTGTTCAAAATCTAATTATCACAGGGACAGGAAGTGAGTGAAATCTCACATAGACTAAAAAGACAAACACCAGAGGGGTGTTAACACTTCCCTATGCTATCCAAAACATATGTGTGTGTGTGTGTGTTTGTGTGTGTGTGGAGTTACACTTTAAAAAGTGCCTCTTCCAACTTACAAACAAATGTAACTTAAGAATAAACCTACAAAACCTATCTTGTTTGTAACTTGAGGACTGCCTGTACTTGCTATTAGTCATATTTCCTCCCTCCCTCTCTCCCTTCTTCTATATTTGCAACCATTAAAGTATTAAATGATATTGCAATTACAACTTAGCTAGGTCTCACAATCAAACCTCATCATCTTACACTATTGTAGATCCTTGATTTTTTAATTAAAATTTTTAGACAAATGTTAGTACTAAAAACAAAATAAAAGCAAATATATGAATAAAATAAAAGTAAATAGGTACCTTGGAAATAGTAAGGAGGAAGAAGAAAAGGGGAAGAGGAGGGGAATCCCACCCCTTGGTGTCATGTTACAGTTGGCATAGAAGTGAAAGAGACCTATTACACCAACATAAGTGATGTGGACATTCCAGGACTGGGAGTCAGGGACAGGATAATAATTGCAAGGGAGCAAACCAGCAGTAGGATGCACAAAGTATCATATGATAGGACCCATAATCAGAGCTGACAGTCCATCTGACTTCTGGTTTGTCTGACACATGTGATAAAGTCCATATTAGTGGAATCTAGGAGTTTATTCCAGTGAGTAACACTAATGTCAGTGTTACAACATTATTAAAGTGCATCTTGGCAATATTTGGAGGCTGTCTTCATTTTGTGTTAATTAGCATAGCCATTTAGAAATAATTTTATGAGACTAAATGTCTTCCTATTCAACACTTTCTGCCCCTTCTGTCTTTTCTAAGTGATTTGTGGTTTTGGCTTTGATTTGATATATCTGAAATTTAATGAACAGTGACTCTGCCTTTGGTCTCATTAAAACTGTAAAAAAAAATCCCTTACATTTTTTCCTCCATTATTAAGAACTGTGAACCACCACAAAAAATTATAGCTGAGCTTGTGAATTCTCCACATATGGTGATGCTAGACTGGAAGAGAGTTTAAAGGCAGGGGCAACACATAAACAAGATAAAATGATTGCAGATAATACAAGCAGAATGATATAAGAGGTTATCAGATGTTGATACAGAAGAAAGACTTTTTGATACATTTCTTAGATATGATTATCTCTGCACTTCTTCTCAACCTCTGTTGTTGTTTTTATGCCACTTTTTCTCTCTTAAAGAGACTATCAATTATATAAATACTCTGCTAAAGCTAGGCAGACTATTATTGGGCATAGCTGTGTGATTGGGTTATTTCATCTTACTGTTTTTCTGTCTGAAAATATCTATCTTTGGTATTCTTAGCAATTTCAATATTTTGTAATATGTGTATTCTTTTTTCTATTTTCTCTCCCTTCATTTGATGTTAAAATTCTAGTAGTGAATATTGCAATATTGATAGTTTGTATAGTGGGCACGTCAAGCCAACCCTGACCGGGACTGCCTTCCACCTGGAAACCGATGTTCTCACTGTGGGAGAACATGTGGATCAAGAATAGGACTCTACAGCCATCTCCAAACTCACCGCCAAGACACTGGACTTGGAGGACCAACATCCTTGCACTATAAGGGATCGCCTAAGTAAGTAAAGTAAGTAAAGTAAGTAGAGTAAGTAAAGTAAGTAAAGTAAGTAAAGTAAGTAAAGTAAGTGGGCTTTTAAGAGGGACACAACCCTTTCTGGCCTTTCTTATCCCTATATGAAATCTAACATCCTATTGATATAATATTTTAACCAAATTTCTCTATAAAGGGTACACTGGACAGTGTGTTTGATTGCTGCTTCATCATGCAGGATGGGTACCAAGAATTGGTTTTAAAGGGGTATTAGGAAAAATTATAACAGCTATCAATAGCTTCTAGTGATGATAGTGATATATTGCATGCAGTATCAGAGACAGTTCACCTCTCAATGCCAGCTGAAGAGGAGGACAACCGAGAGGGAGTTGTTTTATTTGTGTTGCTTGTCAGCTTTCCATATCTCTGGATAGGTCTCATGGGAACAGAATGTCAGGTTAGATAAACTCATGGTATTTATCCTTGTAATAGAATTAATTCCAGATAACACAGAAAAGCCACATCCTGTCACTGTAATACATAACTGTTGTTGCTACTGATACTCTTAGAAAGAAAAAAACTGTTTTATATGCAGAAATTTTTACATACATTGATTGTTAGATAGACATTTTATCCAAAATGTTCCATAAACATCATGGATTTTGTATATAGAGGCAAAATAGAAAGCTCTGTGGAAATAAATGACTATATGTTGCCCATCTCTTTATAGTCAGTTGTACTTCAACCAGGATCTCTATACTAAATGGGTATAGTGTTTCTTGGATTTTAGGGTTTGTAGATAATGTCATCTTCATTCAAATGTGATTCTTTTTTTAAAGGTGCAAACAAATCACTGTGCATTTGCTTGCCCATTTAATCAAAGTAGTATTTCCATCATCATGTTCTTTTCTTTTTCTTCAGAGTCTCATTAAATTAACTGAAATGACCTGCAAGGTCATTGCTATCTGCAGAATAGATCGGAGAATGGAGGTAGAACACTACAATCTACTTTAATCCCATTACAGCCATGTCACTCCTAGGCCTTTGCAGTGATTAGACAATTAAATACCAATGGCTTTCTAATGGATTTACTACAAGGCATTAGCTGATGAAAACCCTGCAGTTTTAGCCTTCTGGTTTTAATAACATGGAGGAAAAGAAACACTATCACAGCATTTGTTAATCTAATAGCCTTCATAACAATGTTAGGATTGGCTAGTGGTAGAAATTAAGCAGGAGTTGCTGTGACTGAGGTTAGAATTTTCCATTAGGCACTGCTGTATTGCTTCTATGGTACATTTGATTAGCTAATATATGAATATATGATTGCATTGAGTTTTCAGAGATCTAGCTATTGTGTTGTTCCATGCTATTTTCTATCAGGAAGTTTCCAGCAAAACGCTTACAGCAATGTCCATGAATTAGTTTCACATTTTCAAACATCACAAGATGGATGAAAAACCTGATGTTTTAGATTTCAATTCAAATAATCTCCAACTATTGGCTACTGTATTGTCAGGAAGCATCATAACATGTCATTTTATTCCATAAAATCAATCTCTTTCTATCCATCCTTCCCTCTGGTCTGCCTTTCTTCCAATGTGGTACCCAATATGTCAAGGTATTAACCATGGACTTCATCCCATGGAATAAGTAAAATGTTTGAAATCGTTGGTTTTTCCCTTAAGCTTTGCCTTCACCCATTTTGAAATTAAATGGAATATTTTCTTACCCCCATCACATCTAATAATTTTCTCTGTTTTCTCCATTTTCTTTAAGACTTATCACTGTGATTTGCATCATACATATTTCTCCTCCCACTGCCTACTCCCCTGTTTTCACTCTATGGATCCCAGTAGACTTCCTCGCCTATGTCTAGAGGATCAAGTCCAGCATGACCAGAAGTCATCGTGGATGGCAGCTCTGAATAATGAGTTGGCAGGATTCGGTCTGCCTTTGCAATTTCTGGGTGTTTTGGGTCCGGGGGCAGGGCAAGTGCTCAAGCAGCGCATTAGGGATGTCTATGCACAGCTGGACCTAGAGAGCATAGGTAGGTCTTCAGCCACAAGATTTTTAGCTTCCCACGAAAGGAATATTCATTTAGAGCACTACCTAACTTTTCCACTTCCTCTACCCTTAAGAAGAATATATACTAGGGCTAGGTTTGAACAACTCGGTACTATTTATTTATTTATTTATTTCAATTACTTCTACCCCGCCCTTCTCACCCCCGAGGGGGGACTCAGGGCGTCTTACAAACGAAGGCACAAGTCGATGCCTAAATCAATAAACAAACAATACATAAAAGCAATTTAAACGATTAACAAGTTAAAAACATTAATACATAGTAAAATAGCAAAACAATCTCATGCTCAGTGTTCAGAGTCCGTTTATCCATTCCATTCCGTTCGCCCTTATTTGTCGTCAGATCTTTCCTTCGCTGCCAGAATATCCAAAAGCTTGGTCCCATATCCCATATCCAGGTCTTCAATTTTTTTCTGAACGCCAAAAGGGAAGTCGCTGTTCCCCGGGGAGTGAGTTCCACAGGTGAGGGGCCATCACTGAGAAGGCTCTGCTCCTCGTCCCCGCCAACCTCACTTGTGATAGTGGCGGGGTCGAGAGCAGGGCCTCCCCAGACAATCTTAAATTTTGAGATGGGATGTAGAGGGAGATCCATTCGGACAAATACACTGGCCCGGAACCGTATAGGGTTTTACTATGGTGTAAACTGGGTGCTACTGTAACATCCCAAGAAGTGAGAGATTCTGCGTCTGGGAAGAAGAAACAGTGAAAGACATTGAACATTTCTTAATTGACTGTCCAGCATATACTGAACTGCGAGACAGATATTTACATTCAATATTATCCAACTGCAGGTCCCCCAACAGAAATGATATTTTGACATCCCTCTTGCAAGGGAAGGAAAGATCCAGCATAATCAGAGTAAGCCTTTTTATTTTGAAAACTATTAAGAAAAAAGCAGATTTCCTGAAAGAAGAACCAGGAAAATAAGATTCTGACTATAAATAGAAGGTCAGCTGCTGTCCTCACCTTTTTGCCTTGTTTTTTTTTTTACTCGTGTTCTATTTTGAAATGGCCATATGACTGATCAAATAAATAAATATTATTATTACTCCCCTTTTTTCTTCAAAGCATCTTGATAGCCAATGCAAGTGTTGTAGCTTCCTGGGTCCAGCAACTGTGAGTAACCTGGCTGTAATCTTTGGACTAGTTGAAGTTTCTGGGCACTTTTCAAGGGCAGCCCCACGTAGAGCCCATTAGTGTACTCTAAATGGGATGTAACTAAGGCACGGACCACCATGAACAAGTCTGGCTTCTCAAGGTACAGTCACAGCTGGTGCACAGCCCCAGGTTTGTCATGGTGCCCATGAAGTCCTGAGCCACTCCTGGCAGATTGGTCTTGGTGTGGACATTGAAGTCAGCAATACTCCACCACCAGTTAAACTCGCTCAGGTAGGGAGACTGTTGAGCAGCAACAATATATAGCCAAAAAGCTGACCTTGAAAGATAAGATAAAGTAAGTAAGATGAAACAATTATGGAACTAGCTTCTGTAGGTTGAGGTACTCACCTTGCCCAATATATCTTTTTTTTCCTCTTCTAGGTCAAACAGAGCAATAACTCTTTCTACCAACCTGAAATATAGAAACTGACTGATTCATTGTTTATTTCTTTTGTGTATTTATGGATAATAGCTGAACAATGATTCCTTACTTAGTGCCCTCATCATGGAAATAGAGGGATGCAGTGGCAATTGGTACCCTGACAGCTTGTAATTTGTAACAATGCAACTCATATTTAGCCCCATTCATCAAAATAACCCTTGCTTCTTTGGAAGGGTTGGGTGGAGGGAATACTTTGTTTAACCTATGTAGGGAAAATCCAAGAAACATTTTAATTTTTTTTTTAGTTTTAGAGGTCTAGTGCTGTCTGATTCATAAAAGATCTGTTTCATAGGTGCTGTTTATTCTTAATGGTAATCAGTAAAAATCTTCCTTTTTATTCCCAAACAAAAAAGGTCAGTATGGGCAATCATTTCTTAGATCTGAATCACACTTTTATCCTACAGATGCAAAATATTTTAAACCTAAGGATTGTGACTGAATATTAAGCTTTGGATAGAGGTCATTTTATAATACTTACCAGCAGACACTGAAAACATCCCAGAACAGTCAATATTTATACAATACAGATGACAGGCAATCAAGAAAGTTACAGAGATCCAAAACAATATACACATTACAAAGCTTTACTTTGTTCCTTTGCAGTTTTAATTGTCCCTTGTTGAAGACAAAAGCAGCACCCTTTGATTATTTATGGCATTCCATGGTCACATAAATGCCCGCAAGCTTTGCACAATATTCACCAAGAACTGTCAACTACAGAAATAAGGTAACAATCAAGGTGAATCAAATTCTATGAATAAATAATGGAATCTATTTTCATTTGAAATTCAATGTTACTATAAAAGAAATTTTACAGTCCTGTTAAAAGGGTAACAATACTAATATTGGGAGGGGGGGAGGGAAAATGCATCATAAAGCATGGTTTATTCAAGAAGGTATTTGCTTCAGCATAGAAAGACTAGAAACATGAATTGATTTACATGCAAAATAGCTTGATACTTGAATGTTTTTATAAGCTATTAGTCTTTTCCTGAAGAGAGGCATGTAGAAAAATGCAAGCCCCACCTAGCATGTTGTGAAATGGGAATGTAAGCAGACAAGTCTTCAACTATCTGTCTGCAGCTGGATGTTCTGTATCCAGATATAATGCATGTCTGCCACTGTCCCCTTCTCCTACTGGCCAAAAAATGTCTGAATTGAGGAATCTATACCAGGCTTATGCAATTCGGCTGGAGGGAGACCTGTTTGTAGTATCCAAATTTTGTTGGGTACCCAGATCTGTTTTTGGGAGCCTCTCAAAAATTGGCTAATTGAAAAATCTGTTTTTGGCTACACAGCCAAAAGATCCAGGAAGATCCGGCCCATTGGCAACAATGGAAAACTTACAAGGCTCCCCTTTCCATTCGTCGGATCCTTTCTTCCTTTCAAGGGAGTCTGGGTTTGAAGAACAGGATTAAGGAAGCACCCTCCTGGGACTCTTTCTATCTTCCTTTCAAGGGACTCTTGTTAGAATTGTTAAAGAGACTGGAAATAGAATGAATAGCAGAACATACTTGCCCTTCCTTAGACCGTTGATGTCCAGTGTTAAGCAGCAGTATTGTGAAGTGGCCTGCCCATCAGCATAGGTCATTTTACATAGAACAGTTGATGGCTGTAGTAGACGCTCTTCCATTAAGTCATCAAATGGAAATGGAGTCTATCAAACTTATTTGAATTGGAAATATATCACAAAGACTTGGCTCTTTACACACTCGTGATCCAGTATGTAGCTTGTGATAAAGTATCACCTATTCCACATTGCCCTCCTCATTTCAATAGGCATACTTTGTCTTTTTAAGTGTTTGTGCTAATCATTGTATAATGCAAAATCACTCTAGACTTGCAATTATCAAACTACAAAATGTTGCTTTACAGCTAACTGTACACAGATAATGCAGAAATGATTAATCTCTTTAGTATTGTTCATTTGTTGCTATGGAAATACTGTTCCTCCACAAAGCTCTTAGTAACCATTATATAAAAGATGAAGCCAATGCAAAGGCAATGAAGGACAGCAAGAAAATTGAGGGATGCATTATTTATATTGCTTAACAGATATATAGATTTTAATGGATGTAATCGCCTTGGTCTAATCAGGTAAATGGGTGTGGCTATATGCAAACAGTCAAAATGGGCAACTAAACCATTGCTTACCTGTATCCCTCAATGACATTAGGATTTAAATTTGGAACAGAATGTATGGCGTTCATATTCACTAGAAGATAGTAAGCTCTCCATGATAGCTGGAAACATTCCAACAGTGTAAACAATGAGACAAAACAGTAAAAGATAGTGCTTAATACATGCATATTAAAGCAAAAAAAAAAAATACTGGAAGGGGGAATTCTCCTCTAATAGCCAATAATTTAAAGAGCAAGCTTTCTTTCAAATCTTTCTTGCTTTGTTTCACGCATCCACTTTACCATGTGTGAATGTCTTGGGCGGTGGTGGGGGATCCATTCCATTAAGGGGGAAATATGTTCTAATGGAAACACTTCCATCCTAGTTTTTTTTTAAAGGCTTGTTATGTTGACTGGGGGATTCTGAGTTGTAGTCTAAAAATGAATCTTTGTTAAATTATCATTCAATATAAATAGTTATTCAACATTAAAATGCATACATTTTCAACAACTAGCTTCTACATTCATCCTAAAGAGATAGTTATGATGATGGAGCTACAATATTGTATCTACTTTTGATTAGATTCCTCCTGAAAAACCACTTATTATGCCAGGCAATGTCAAAACCAAAGGGTTTCTGAGGCACTGAAAAAGGAGAATTGCAGCCCTCTCCCATTTATGGGATACTTTGAAAGGGGCAGTTGGAGACATCACTTTTGGTACTGTTGCAAGTGTTTGTGTCAACATGGCAAGCAATTGCAATCACTATGTTCTAGGACAGAATGCAGTACTTAGAAACCCTTCACATGCCTTAAGGTGTTGGGGCTCATGTTTAGTTATCAGTTACCACAAACCAGAATTCCCAAAAATACAAGATCGTAAACTGACTTTACTGTCATGTAAATACTGAACAGCATGCCAACCATAATCTGGAAATGTTAAGAAATGTATAAATAGCTTCAGAAACAAATATGATTCCCATTTTGATTTTATAATTACATTGACATTTCATTATATTTTGGAATCTCAATAGATTGTCAGTCACACTCTCTTTTGATCTAGAAGCTGTTGTTGCTTTATTTTTATGGTATAAAAGGTCCTCAGAATTATTCCTCCTCACCCTGGAAAGAGGTGACTAGTGCAGTGCCACAGGGTTCTATCCTGGTCTCTGTGCTATTCAACTTCTTTATGAATTGCTTGGGTGAAGGAATATAGGGCATGCTCATCAAATTTGCAGAGGATACCAGACTAGGTGAGTTAGGGCATACCCCAGAATATAGGAACAGATTCAAAATGAGTTTAACAAAATGAATTTGAACATAGAGAAGTGTAAGGTATTACAATTAAACAAAATAAATGAGATGGAGATATAGGATGAGTGAAACTTGGCTTGACAGCAGTACATGTGAACAAGATCTTGGAGTCTTAGTAGACCACAAGCTAAATATGATCCAGTAGTATAATGTAGCATCTATAAAAGCAAATTTATTCTAGCTGGCATCAACGGAAGCATAGCATAGGTCAAGGGATGTAATTGTATCACTCTATTCTACTTCGATCTGAACTCACATTGTGTACAGTTCTGGGCACCACACTTCAGGAAAGATATTGACAAGCTGGAACATGTCCACAGGTGGGCAGCCAAAATTATCAAGGATCTGGAAGGCATGAGCTATGAAGAGTGGCTTAAATAGCTGGGCATATTTAGCCTGGAGAATAAAAAGTTAATAGGTGATATAAGAACCATGCTTAAATATTTGATAGAATGTATTATTGAAGATGGAGCACACATATTTTTGCAGTTCTAGAAACTAGGCCCCAGTGCAACGTATTCAAACTACAGGAAAAGTGGTTCTAGTTTAATATTAGGAAGAACTTCCTGATTGTAAACACTGTTTTACTAAGGAATATGTTGCCTCGGAGAGAGATAGACACTTCTTTAGAGATTTTTAAACAGAGTCTGCATGGATATCTGTCAGATGTACATTTATAGTGTGCTCCTGCATAACAGGGGGCTGGACTGGATGGTCCTTAGGTGTTTTCTAACTGTATGATTATATGTGTAAGAAAGGGCACGGGTTCTTATAACCCAAGTGGAATAACGTTATCAATAAACAAAGTTGTAGTTGAGAATGTTCACCTTGTTTTCTTGTAATAAGTATTAATGAGAGGCATTCTAGTGAAAGCTCCATTGGTATCCCAGAACACATCTCATTTGGCTACATCATTATGGAAATTTGGGGGCATTAGGTCTTAATTACACATTCCATATGGATAAGATGGAAACTCATTTTTTCTAGATGCTATTCATGGTGTTTCACTACCAATATTACTCTATAGAAGTAGTTGCAGGGTATTCACATGAGCACGAAAAACACAATATTGTTAAAAGACTAAAGATAACTTAGAACTTGGATTGCATATTTAACACGCAGGGCAAAAGCAATTGTAGCTTGAGGCAAAAGTAGCAGCTGCCACCATGTTCAGCTAAATTAAAATCTTTTTACAAGTTGAGAAAAATCCCTGCTAGTCTTAAGAGCTGAAATATTGAAAATGTTCTTGCAATGGTTGATGAATTAATAGCAGTTGTGACCAGCCTAGGGCTGCTTAACCACAAAAATCACATGTCTAGCTATCTCTTGCTATTTGCACTTTTCAACTGCTACAACCAGAAAAAGATAGCAATCAAATGCTGTTGAAAGTATATCACATTGTCTTTAATATCATATTATCACTATATTATGGGTGCCTTGGATAACAGATTCGCACTTAGGGAAAAATCTAAATGCCCTTGCTGGATCTTTTCAAATATCTGAAGTCAAATCTGAACAGCATGTGGACAGTCTGACTATAATTGCTAAAAATGAGCTCCCTATATTGCTCACAAGAGTTATCTAATATTCTGAAGGAAGGTAACAATAGGTATTTAAGGCTTGCATTCCCAAAAGAAGGCTGTTTTAGAAGGGGCATAGCCAGGAACATCTCTTGAAAGGAACAGGAAAAGCAGGTTTTAGCACAGTGGAGCTGCTTGGGATACATAGACTCTATTAGCTACTCATATATAGCTGAGACTGATGTGGGGCAAGTGTGTCCCTGCTCCACTTTTCTATTCAATTAGCCTATTCAATCTTGTCCTTACAGCACTATACAGGTAGGCGAGACCTCAAATCCTTACTGTTTCCATGACAGTTAGCATGCATTAGACACTAGCATATCCCATGACAATTGGTTTTCAGGAGTAATAATTCATCATAGCATTTTTATTTTCCTTATGAGAGAATCTTCAAAACTGTATAGGTTTTGAAACCAATTTGCAACTGAGACCTTTTCTGTACAAAATTTACATGATGTATTTTTGCCCAGAAAACATCAACCTCTGAAAGCAAAATCATTCTTTCTACACAAAGAATAGTATTTCTGAGCAGGAATACAATTTCCTGCAGAGAAAATGGCATTTCTTCTATCAAAAAACAAAAACAAAATTGTGCAGATTTGGCTAGAATATTTCCCATATAGTGAAAATTCTCATCAGGGCAGGATTCCTTTCATAAAATTCACTCCAAAATACTTTGTTACTGTTGAGATTAACTTCACAATTCAGCAGCAGATCAGTTGCACAACTTCAGCGCTTTCCAGTAGCTTCTTCCTGCACAGTATTTTCAGTCAACTGCTCCCACAGCCTGCAGTCACTCTGGAACCTTTTACAGACACTTGAGCACATGCCCGGCCATTGTCAGTTTTACCATTGTATTTCCCCCAGTCTAGATGATATTACAAACTTACCACAGCATACAGTTATAGCTTGTCTTAGCAGACAGGTTCTTTTAATTACATATAGCCTTCAACAAACAACATCACAGCACAAGGAGAAATATACACTGTACATGACTTCCTTATATACAATTCTATACAATTACACATAGCAATCTCTGATTGGTCCCCCACTCATTAACTTAACTCAGACCCAGGATTACATCATTCACAATCACCTGGACTAGGCCAGAACACATTCCCTAAATGATTCCCTATATATAGCTAATGCATGACTCAGCATTTTCAATAGAAGCCCATTAGCAGTGCATGACTCAGCTATATTACATTACAATACATTGTAAAACCTGACAGTTCTGCCATTAAAAACATTTTTAAAATTTCCCATTCCTATGCCAAAAGTTATTTTGAGCTCATTTAGATTCTCATCCCAGTATGATTCAAATGTGTACTTTCCTTTGCACTGCTGTTTGCCATAAAGACAGGGATAAGTATTACAGGAAAATACAATGGTCCACCAAGGACTTCATCACATGGGATAAGTAAATGTTTGGGATCAATGTTTTTCCTTTAAACTTTGCCAAGCCCAATTTTGAAATTAAATGGATTATTTTCCTACCCCCATCACATGGTTTCCCTCTTTCTGCCCCCCCCCCAATTATTCATTTGCTTTCTCATCACACAGGAGACATATTTCTTCTCCCACTGTCTCCTCCCCCATTTTCTTTGGATATAACAATTTCTCTTTATAAGTACAGACATCTCTCAATTCAAAGGGTTAGTCCATTTTTTTCAAGTTTAAAAAGAGATATAAATTACTGTTCCTTCCTCCTGGGTCCCAAAACAGTAAAGCTGGAAGAGAGAAATCAATATTGCCCATCTCAGCTCCTCCCTTTATGATGATGCCATCATTATCTTTACAATGGGGAATTCCTATCACATGTTAAATTGGGAATGTTTACATGTCTCTATATGTGGAATTGAAGAACAAGTTGCTTGCCAACTGGCTTAGAAATCATTGGGAAAACACTTTAGAAACAGCAAAATACCTCTATCCCACATTTGAAACTTGCATTGTGTAAAGGACACAGCTGCTTGCAGTTTCTTAAGTGTATAAAACCATTTGTTTTACTATATGTGTGGAAGGTCTGCTACCGAGTTAATTCAAAGTACTGGTCTTGGCCAATAAAGCCCTATATGGTTCTGGTCCTACTTACCTGTCTGGACACATCTCTCTTTATGAGCCTACAAGAGCTTTAAGATTGGCTGGAGAGGCCCTGCTCTCTGTCCCAACCTCTTCAAAAGTATGATTGGTTGGGACAAGGGACAGGGCCTTCTCAGTGGTGGTCCCTTGGCTGTGGAACTCCCTCCCCAGTGAAATCCTGGTTTTTAGAAAAAACTTGACCTGACTCTTCTCACAAACGTTTGGTGTTTCAAATAAATAAATAAATATGTGGTTGTGATCCCCATGATTGCACTGTTACTCTGTTATTGATGTTATAATCTGCAACAAAACTAACTTCAACAAGGTGCAGAATTTCTTTTGACACAGTTTGCTGTTTGGGTGCAGATTTGAAATCTCAGCACCAGAAGGTATATATGTTTTAATTTTTATTTTAGCCCTCCACCCTCTTCTCATCAGATCAATCTAAAGATCAGCCTTTTCAAAAGCCAGAAGGTCTAATACGTTTCACTAATATGGCATTGAACATGTCAGCAACACATTGCTGTATAAGACTTTGCACTCCTTTTTGATAACAGAAGGTGTAATATGCTTTCCTGTCATCAGTTGCTTTTGGTGAATAGCTGACATTTAGAAAGAGCATGTTAAATCTGTAAAAACTGCAAGCTAACTGAGAAAACCACCATGCTTTCAAAAACACTTTTCAAAAGTGGAACCTTTCTCTTCACTCTCAAGTGTTCACCAAAAAACCCAACATATTGACATGAGGTAATATATGTCATATTATCTGGCATTTACTGTAAAACCATTAATCACAGAGCATGCTCTTCATATTCTTTTCAGTGTGGTATGTAATCCTTTAAGACTTCTCTTTTAATGTGGCAATAATTAATTTCTATCTACAATCATCTTTTCCTGAGACAGAAGCAGTCATTTCCAGTGATTAAAACTCAGTTACCTGGCAAGTTGCTTTTCTATTCTTACTAGCACTGTGATATTCTCCCCAATCCCACCACCACAAAGCAATCGTTCTGTCTCATTGCACCCGGTAATTTCCAAGAACTTGCAGATGGTGACACAAAGGACTAACATTGTTCTTACCATTACTCAGACCCAAAACAATTTAAATGCAATATATGTCCCACAAGTAATTTGGAAGAACTAATCCCTCAGAAGCACGGCTGATACTGTGTCCTTTGGGAGAATCTTCATTTCTACTTAACATTGCAGAAGCATATATATTCTGGCAATGCATTATATAGAGGCTAGTTGCTAGAATTTTCACACACTGGGAAAGAAATGAAACAAGAAAAGAAGATTGTTTTTCCAGTGCTGGTGGAGTTTCATAACTGGTGACAAAAAGAAGAATACAGCATTTTGTGAAAAATTTCAGAAAACGTTAAAACATGCATACAAGTCAGTATCTTAATAGCATGGCACATATGCTATTTCCTTTCAGCATTGCCCTGGAAGCACATTAAAGACACTGATAACCTGAGGCCTATTCACTACACAGCTATTCTATTATATTCAATTTAACTGCCATGCAGTTTTCCATGCATTCCTGTGGGATCCTGGGTATGGTGGTTTAGTGAGGGGCATTTAGAATCCCTGACCATAGAATTCTAGCACCACACTAAACTACAGACCCCAAGGCATTATAGGATTCTGCCATGGAAGCTGAAGTGAAGTCAATAACAATAATTGTGTAGTATGGATGGGTCCTCATTTTGCTTTTCCTTACACCAATGTTGTCATACACTAAATGGTTTGGCACCAGGCTATCTGAAAGGTTTCACTGCTCCAGCATGAGCTTGCCTGAAATCTGAGAGCTCTTCCACACAGACGTATAACCCAGAATATCAAGGCACATAATCCACAATTTCTGCTTTGTACTGGATTTTCCGAATCTACACTGCCTTATAATTCAGTTCAATATGGATTTTATACAGCTGCATGGAAGAGGCCTGAGATTCTCAGAGAAGGCTCTGTTGCATTTTTCTGCACTTTACAAAGTTAGCTTGGCATGTACACACAACAGTGCTTTATCTGTAGCAGCACTCCAACTGTGGAATTCCCTGCCAAAGAAAGATAGGCAGTTTCATCTCTTTTAAGCTCCCTGCAAGTAGCAAAAGAAAAAAAAGTGCTATTTCCCATAGGCTTTCACCTTTGAATTTTCTTTGTTTTAATTATTTTATAAAGTATTTTAGAACGGTTTTTTGAAAATGTTAAAAGAGGTTTTTTATGCATTTTTAATGTTTTGTAATTTATATTTATTTACTTGTCATCTTGGGAACTCTTGTGAGGTGATAGAGAAATACCACAAATAAATATTAACTAAAGTAAGGAGCTGAGTTAATGGCATGTTGTGAGCTTTCCAAATGTCATTCTGAACTCCCTGCATAACACACTGAGAAATAGATATAGAGGCTATATGATGCAATAGCTCCTATGTTAAAAACCTTAAGTTTTTGACAGTTTGATTTCTATTCAAGGGAGTTTTCCTGAAACTCTTTAATTTGGTCTGGCTCTTCAGTAACAGATGCTGACACAGAGTGGCAGTGGTGTGGAAATCTCTTTCCATTCCACACACCCCTCACTTTGTGCACATATGTATCTCCCAACCTCCCATAATCCTTTCAAGTTCCCTAGGGCCCTTCCACACAGCCATATAACACAGAATATAAAGGCAGAAACTCCAACAATATCTCCTTTGAACTGGGTTATCTGAGTCCACACTGCCATATATTCCAGTTCAAAGCAGAAAATGTTGGCTTTTATTCAGCTGTGTGGAAGGTTCCTTAGAGTGCTGAACTGGCATTACAATGCTCAGGGGATGCTTCCAATAGACTTTGTAGCTCTAGAGGCTTCTAGCAGTGACCAATTTGTTGGTTCCTCTCACCTCCAAAAACAGCCCCAAAAGTCCAGATACATGTGCCTATTTTAGTCACCCCAGTTGATTTGGCAGTGTGTTTAGGGTCACTGTCCTTCTCATTTTCCTCTAGAATTAGACTGGTTTTGGCTCCTTGCCTTGCTTTCAATCATAACCAGTTCACAATGCTTTCCAAGGAAAACCCTTCCAAGGAAAAGCAGCCCAACAACATGATGCTAATATTGCAATATTTAACCACAGACAAGGTATTCACAGAGAAGTGATCACAATTGGCTCTGCATTACACATAGCAGAAGGTCAAAATAGTTTAAGGTGGGTGGGAACCTATTTCCACCTGTTTGTTCACATTTTTACCTATGAAAAGTAAAAACATCTTTTATATCTGCTTCATAACAGGAGTTGCACTACAATATAATACAATAGCTACTAGACTAGCATTATCAGATATGATACTTTTCTTAAGAACAACATAATAAACAGCTGTTTATATAGTCATAGCTGTGGTGGTGGAAGCAGTTGCAAACTGCTTGCTTCTGCCATTTTATCTTTAGTTTGGTGAGAGACCCACCATGAACTGAGGCATCTTCCTTCTGTTTTTAGATCCCACATCAATGTTGCCTATTCAGTGGGAGTACTGTAAAGTTGACTTCAGATATGACCTCACCAACAATAAGATAAGATGTTAACTGTTCTTTTGTCTCTCAGACAATTAGACAGAATTCCTAATGATCAATTTCTTCAAGGTCATCATCCAATTGAAAAAAGTATTTTAACTGGTCTTTTGTAGAAGGGCGCTACTCTTCCAGTCACTACTTCTTGCCATCAGGGCATTACAAGGTTAAACCTCAGCTGTTGCTGTGTGTCTTCATGTCATTTGCCTTATGTTATTTGCTTCTTCGATTGCCCTGACTGTTTCTACCGTACTTTTAATTCAGACTCCTGCATTGCTGAGGCAATATATATATATATATATATATATATATATATATATATATATATACATACATACCCACACACACACACACACACATACACACACACACACACACACACACATATACATATATTCCAAATGTTGCTGTGTATCAAGCTGGAGCCAATAAGCAAGTTGTCTTCTCGCTTATTTAATATTGCTGATTCTGCTGGTCTCTCCTGACTGACTTAAGGTACTTCTACATGGACAAATACTTTGGGCCAAAACCAGCATGGAAAATGACACTTCTGGCCCATACTGTGTCCTGACAGGGGTGGAAGGGCATCTTTACTGCACTGAAACCAGTTTGCTGCCCCTGGGCAGAGGCCCCAATACTACTCCTTTCCATCCCTGTTACTTCCAGCTACCACAGCAACAGATAGAAACTCCTTGCTGCTTGACCGTCTTTGTTTCTGCTTCACAATAAAACAGATTTTGCTTTCTTTCTCATTTTTGGATTTTTAAAAAGTCTAGGATAACCCAAGACATCCAACCAAGACCCATTCTATATTTAAACATTACATTTAAATGTATTGTCGATGGCTTTCATGGCCAGAATCACTGGGTTTTTCAGGCTGCATGGCCATGTTCTAGAAGCATTACATTTTCATTTCCCTGGCTAGGTTTTACTTACATTATGCCCAGTCTAGAGGAAGCAGCTGGGATTTAATGAATTGACAAAGAAAAATCATAACTGGGGCAACTTAGTGAAAAACAGAAATGTTTTAAGTTTGTACCAGTAGGGACATTCTACTATTGTTCTCCCATTGGCATCATGTAACATTCTATAGTCTTTGTGTGTGATGTAGTTTGGCAGTCCTGTGCAAATAATGAAGATTCTAATGTGTATAAGAATATCTGTACTGGGAATTTAGAAAGAAGTGGGCTGGTGTACCTGCCCTCTATGATACTTTCATTCAGTGGTTTATTATGTGATTTGTATTTGGGCAGTTTTTATTTTCTACAACATTTTCCAGTACACAGCATGCTACCTAATTCTTATCTCTTACAGATATTATCCTCACAACAGTCTTGCACAGTATGATCAGGCTGATAGATAGCAACTTTTGCACACCACTCAGTGAGGTTCATCACTGAACAGGGATCTGACCTGTGTTTCCAATACCTAGACCTACAGTTCGATGACCCCAGATTAAAAAAAAAAAAAACAATTACTTTCCCAGGCTGATAATGGTGATCGTTTCATCCTAGACTTGTTTACTTTTGGCACAGCTTGCTCAGTCAATTGGTCTGGTGTATTGAATCCCTTAAGTAGCTTGAATGGGCTAATGTTGAATATTTGTTTTAGTGCCGAGTGCAACAGGAAGAGCATAATAAAGCCTTAGTTAAACTTTTCCCAGCATTCACAGTTCACTTGACTTCAACCATGGTGTTATTATTAATCAGAGAATGAACAGAAAACAGAGGCAACTGAAATACAGTCACATAATCAGTGGCCTCTGTAATAGCAGCTTTTTTGGTCCATGTGCAACTTATGATGCTGTTTAAAAGGCAGCAATTTGTCAGGAATGTGAGAACAGATTTGTGACATTATGGACTTACTTGAAAATATAACACAATCAGAGAGACACGGTAGCATGTCTATGGCAAACAAAAGTTATCATCAACAAAAGGCTTTGACCCCCAATTAATTTTAGTTATTTATCAGAAGTGGTAGACTTTTGACAGACAACAATGAGTGTGTGAACATAAGGTAAACTAGGTGGAACAGAGTTTATTTGACACTTTCTCAAGTAACTTCAGAATTAAATTATCTTGTCAAAGTGGAAAAAGCACATCCTTTTCTCCTTCTAAAGGTAAATACTAGGATGCTTCCTTAACATGGCCAATAGTTGTCTTTTTTGTTTTGTTTTTTAAGCCTCAGAATCAAGCTCTCTGAAAGTTAAACTCCATTAGTCAGCTTCATCATAAGCCACTATGGAACCTCCAAAAGAGGAATACCTATAATATTGTGACACTGCCACTTTATGAAATCAGAAACTTGGGTCCAGAAACAAGGACATTAGACATTAGACCGGGACATGGAATGGAAACAGCCTTGGTTGCCTTGGTAGATGATCTTCGCCGGGAGCTGGACAGGGGGAGTGTGTCCCTGTTAGTTCTGCTGGACCTCTCAGCGGCCTTCGATACCGTCGATCACGGTATCCTTCTGGGACGCCTCATAGATATGGGACTCGGGGGTTACTGCTTTGCAGTGGCTCCAGTCCTTTCTTGAGGGACGGTCCCAGAAGGTGTTATTGAGTGACACCTGTTCGGCCCCACAGCCGTTGTCATGTGGAGTCCCTCAGGGTTCAATTCTGTCCCCAATATTGTTTAACATCTACATGAAGCCGCTGGGGGAGATCATTCGGAGTTTCGGACTGAGGTGTTATCTCTACGCAGATGATGTCCAGATCTATCACTCCTTCTCACCTGTCACCAAGGAGGCTGTCCAGACCTTGAATCGGTGTCTAGCTGCTGTGTCGGACTGGATGAGAGCTAACAAATTGAAACTGATTCCAGACAAGACAGAGGTCCTACTGGTCAGTCGTAAGGCCGAACAGGGCATAGGGTTACAGCCTGTGCTGGACAGGGTTACACTCCCCCTGAAGACGCAGGTTCGCAGCTTGGGAGTGATCCTGGACTCATCGCTGAGCCTGGAACCCCAGGTTTCAGCGGTGGCCAGGAGAAGTTTTGCGCAACTAAAACTAGTGCACCAGTTGCGCCCGTACCTTGGGAAGTCTGATCTCGCCACAGTGGTCCACGCTCTTGTTACATCCCGAATAGACTACTGCAATGCACTCTACATGGGGTTGCCCTTGAAGACTGTTTGGAAACTTCAACTGGTTCAGCGAGCAGCAGCCAGATTGCTCACCGGAGCAACATACAGGGAGCACACCAACCCCCTGTTGTGTCAGCTCCACTGGCTGCCGGTTCAGTTCCGAGCACAATTCAAGGTGCTGGTTTTGACCTACAAAACCCTTTACGGTTCCAGTCCAGTGTATCTGTCCGAACGTATCTCCCTCTACGTCCCACCCTGGAATTTGAGATCATCTGGGGAGGCCCTGCTCTCGACCCCATCACTATCACAAGTGAGGCTGGTGGGGACGAGGAGCAGGGCCTTCTCAGTGGTGCCCCCCCACCTGTGGAACTCACTCCCTGGGCAAATTAGGGCATCAACATCCCTCCTCTCCTTCAGGAGGAAGGTAAAGACATAGTTGTGGGACCAGGCCTTTGGGCAATCTGACAACTAGATATGGACAACCAGATGGATAGGACTGAAAGGACTGACAATTGTGGAATTGGAATTTGAACTATGAGATTGCAAAACGCTGACCGTCAACGAGGAGAAATGGTTTGTATTGCTTTTATTGCTTTTATTGGTTTTATGGTTGTTTTTGCCTTACAATAATTATTGTTTTCTGTTAATTGATGTTATTGCTAGAATTGCTGTTTTCTGTTAACTGATGTTATTTGTCTTATTGCTGTTATGTGATGCGAGCATCGAATTGTGCCTTGCCTTTGTAAGCCACCCTGAGTCCCCTCCGGGGTGAGAAGGGCGGGGTAGAAGCAACCGAAATAAATAAATAAAATAAATGTTCTTTTCCAGACATTTCTGACTTGACCGCCATTCCTCCCCAATTGATAGTTCAGTCTGGATGGGCAATTTTGCTTCCAGTTCTAAAAGTGTTCAAATAGGAGCAGATTTACATATGTTGTGTGGCATGAAAGGGCTATTGGAAGGTCCTAGGTGATGTTATTACACACTTAGTCAAATTGACAGGACAGTATGTGCAGGGTTTCATACACAGAATAATAGTGAACACCCAAAATTACTTTGACCTATTCTTTTCAACTTGGGGTACAAGGATAGGGAGAAGAACCCTAGTCTCACAGTTGAGGTCTGGTCTCACTGCACTTTTAACACATTGATAATTGCTCTTTGATAATCTTGTTTCATTTGCATAATTATTTAGAACATTTGAATATTTGTATATTCTAAGCTTGTCACTTAATACCTTTACCTTGTGGAAAAGACAGAGGTTCTGCATATCTAAAAGGATTTGTGTAAAACATATTTATTCTTTACTTGGCTTTAAACCTCCTCAATTTAATACATGGCATTGCAGGACTGATTTGACTGTTTTTTTTTTGTTTTTTTTTTACAAAAGCACAATTTACTTATTTATTTTAGTTTTCTTCAGAAAACATCACCGGTCAGAACTAAACAGTGAATATTATTAAGTGTATAGGTAGATGCTGCAACGTACAACCTTCCCTTTGGCTAATTATAAATGCTTAAAATAAGCCCACACTGAATACTTGACTTAGAGAATAAGAACGCATGAATTTAAAAATCCCACATTGAAACTCTTATCTTTCCATCCTTCAGATAGCTATCAAGCACATGTTATGCTTATTTTTCTATTACGATTTATAATTCCTGATTATAGAAGTACAGGGCTGGAAAAAATGTGAGCATTGGTATCTTGACATGTCATCTTTTCTTATCAAAGGTATGAAAATTCACAAAAAATATTTACATCCCTTGCAACATTACAGTATCTTTTAATATTAGACTCATGATCACAGCACCTGTCAGTAGCCCCCCTGAAAGATTTCTTATTAATAGAAGTTTTTGGGATCTATTCAAGGATAGCTGCTTGCATAACAGAATTATTTATTTATTTATTTTATTTCTATACCACTTTTCTCAGCCCTCAGGCGACTCAAAGCGGTGAACAACATCAATACAAAACATCACAAAACAAGTATAGGGCAATTAAAAACAATTATAACATAACTCATTAATGTCAGTATAACAATCATTAGCACCTCAACAGTAAAATCAGAATCCAGTCTCATCATCCATTATTCCATATTCCTATGTTCAATTACACTGTTTAATCAAATGCTTGTTCGAACAGCCAGGTCTTCACTTTCCTCTGAAATGCCAGCAGGGAGGGGGCCAATCTGATATCTGCAGGCAGGGCGTTCCACATCCGAGGGGCCACCACTGAGAAGGCCCGGTCTCTCGTCCCCGCCAAGTGCGCCTGTGATGGAGGTGGGATAGAGAGCAGTGCCTCCCCAGATGATCTTAGTGTCCTAGTCGGTTCATAGGAGGAGATGCGTTCGGAGAGGTAAGTAGAGCCAGAACCGTTTAGGGCTTTATAGGCTAAAGCCAGCACTTTGAATTGTGTCCAGTAGCAAACTGGCAGCCAGTGGAGCTGGCAGCCAGTGGAGCTGGCGCAACAGAGGAGTTGTATGCTCCCTGAGTGCAGCTCCTGTTAGCAACCTGGCTGCCAAGCGCTGGACCATTTGAAGCTTCCGAGCAGTCTTCAATGGCAACCCCATGTAGAGAGTGTTGCAGTAGTCTATACGGGATGTAACCAGAGCATGGACTATTGTGGCCAAGTCAGACTTCCCAAGGTACGGGCGCAGCTGGCACACAAGTTTTAACTGTGCGAATGCTCCCCTGGTCACCGCTGAAACCTGGGGTTCCAGGCTCAGCGACGAGTCCAAGATCACACCCAAGCTGCAAGCCTGCATCTTCAGGGGGAGTGTGACCCCGTCCAACACAGGCTGTAACCCTATACCCTGTTCGGCCTTATGACTGATCAGGAGTAGCTCTGCCTTGTCTGGATTCAATTTCAATTTGTTCACCCTCATCTAGACCGTTACAGTGGCCAAGCACTGGTTCAGGACCTGAACAGCCTCCTTAGTAGTGATCCAAATGTACATATTACCTCCATCATTAGACAAGTCCATAGCTGTCTGAATGAGTGCAGTAAATAACATGCTTCCTTTCAGAAATCATGGTATGTACTAATTCTCAAGGTCAACCAAGTTATTTGAAACAAAAAATCCAAAAGCAAACACCAGTCTCTGGCATCATCATCATCGAATCATAAGTTGGAAGAGATCATGTGAGCCATCTAGCCCAACAGCCTGCCATATAGGAAAAGCACATTCAAAGTACCCTTGACAGATAGCCATCCTGTTGGAGATCAGCCTGAGACTCCTGAGGCGGATGGGTTCACTGATGATTTAAAGTATATTGTGGGATTGCCTGTGAGATTTCTTGGGGCTCGAAGCAATGAAGATTCAAGTCAGGGGAATGCTACTTCTCTCTGTGAGAAATCTGTCAAGGTCAGTTAGAGGAGCCAGAAACTGCAACATTAGATAAGAAGTTGGGCAAAGAGATAAGTGATACAGAAGACTCTCAGGAAAAAAAATCTGGAGTTACAGAGATCAACAAAAGTCTTCGTTTACAGATCAGAGCAGAAATTAGGCATCATAGGTCATAGCGATTATGTGGGAAAGTTGGGGAGAGATCTCATGGGGAAAAACATGACTTCATGGGTGCCTATTAATTAGCAAGTTGTTTACCTAAAAGTTAGTTCAGGCAATGTAGCATTCAAATGAGAAGCAAGGCCTGAGTCCTATGGTTCTTGTATTAAGTCAAGCCTTGGTTTTGGATTTAAGTTTCCTGAAAGATTTTTATGTTCTTGTCTTTATATTCCTGCTCAAGTTTTACTAAGTATACCTTTTGCTTGTGAGCTTATGCTGTACTTGTGAGTTTTTGGCTATTCCTGGACTGTGTTACCTTGGGATCTATATGTGACATTTAGATTACTTTTGGTTATCACCTATTGCCAACTCTTTATTTGGATTATACATCTTTCTCTATTCCTGATTTTTCATATATTTTATGTTTGTTGTTTTACAATAAACTGTTTGCTTATACTCTGTCTAGACTCTTGTGGGGTGCTGTGGTCATAGGTATTTTCAGGACTGGGGTGCAACACATCCAACCTCTGTATAAAAGCCTCTAAAGAAGGAGCTTCCACCACATTCTGAGCCAGCGAGTTCCACTGTTGAACAGCTCTTACAGTCAAGAAGTTCTTCCTAATGTTGAAGTGGAATTTCCTTTCCTGTAATTTGAACTTATTGTTCCATGTCCTAGTCACCAGGGCAGCCTGCTCTCCCTTCTTTAAGACATCCCTTCATATAACGTTTATATTAATATGTTTTTAACTCCACATTGAAATGTTTAAATGTTGTTGAGTTGTTATGATTTAACTGATAGTTGCATGTTATTATGGTTTTATGTTAGGTTTTTACGTATGTGAGGCATTAAATTTTGTAATATATATGTTGCCCCCCTCCCAGGGTGAGAAAAGTGGTATACAAGTGAAGTAAATGTATAAATAAATATTTATACATGGCATTGGCAATCATGTCTCCTTTCAACTGTCTCTTCTGCAGGCTAAAAATACCCAGCTCTTTAAGCCGCTCCTTATTGGGCATGATCTCCAGGTCTTTGATCATTTTAGTTGCCCTCTAGACACCTTCCAGTATGTCAATATCTCTGTCAAATAGTGCTGCCCAGAATTGGACACTGTATTCCACATGAGGTCATACCGAAGCCAAATAGAGAATCATCATTTTCTTCTTGCTGTACTTATTCTAGCTTCCCTCCCTCTGTTGCTATTTCCATCTCTCTCTCTCCATGAAGTCAAACATACCAGGAATAAAAATCTAGATTACAATATATCCAAAGCCAAATTTAGAATGCAATAGTGAAACTGAGCAATATGAGGCCAGAGGACATCACTACCTGAGAATCTGTTACGACTTCATACTGTTTTCCAAGCATTATCTGAGGTGTAACTGCTGCCCTGCATCTATCATACCTTCTTCTTTATGGGTCCATTTCCAGCATAGTCAATGGTAGGAAACGATAAATGTTGCCGTTAATTATCTAGAGGAGCAGACAATTTCTTTCTATTTTGTAGCCCTATTCACTCACAAGCGAGTATCCCATGCAGGGAATATTTTCTGCTAATCACTTGCTATGTCAGAACAGTGATGGAACATTTTTTGGATTCGATCCACATATCTTGTACATGACTGAAAAAGCCCTGCAATCCAACATGATCTTCAGTGTAAAGTATGGGTTTTCCTTAGAAGTTATTATCTATGAACCAAGGGATGAAAGACATAATATACCTATGTATGCTCAGTGACGGAAAGATACCTTTTGGGATCCGTTAGTTCACAGGATCATGCAATCAAAGCCATCTTATGGAGGAACTGTATGATTTTCTTTAAAAGATAAATTTTAAATGTTGGATAATGCTAGGAGAGTAGGGGTGGTGGTGATGATATTTTTTAATACCTGTAATGATATCTGTTGAGATTGCACAGCAAAAAGGTATTAATTACATGAAGATGTCAAACCAGAATAGAAGCAGGACTGTTACGCATAGTGATTATTTGTGTCTCATGACACCATATAAAAACTGTTGCTGGTCTGCCATCTCACCACAATGAACCTTTCCCCTGCTTACTTCTTACTTACTTACTTAGGCGATCCCTCATTGGACGAGTAAGATGGTCTTCCATTATGGATTTCCCTGTGGGTCCGTATGTGGCTGTGGAGCCCTATTCTTGCTCTGCATCTTCTTCCGCAGTGGGGGCATTGGTTTCCAGGTGGAAGGCGGTCCCGGTCGGGGTTGGCTTGACGCGCCTTCCTCCTGACACGTTTCTCTCTTTCACCCTCCACTCATGCCTCCTCAAATTCTGCAGCACTGCTGGTCACAGCTGTCCTCCAGCTGGAGCGCTCAAGGGCCAGGGCTTCCCAGTTCTCAGTGTCTATGCCAGAGTTTTTAAGGTTGGCTTTGAGCCCATCTTTAAATCTCTTTTCCTGTCCCCCAACGTTCCGTTTTCCGTTCTTAGGTTCGGAGTAGAGCAACTGCTTTGGGAGACGGTGGTCAGGCATCCGGACAACGTGGCCGGCCCAGCGGAGTTGATGTTGGAGGACCATTGCTTCAATGCTGGTGGTCTTTGCTTCTTCCAGCACACTGACGTTTGTCCGCTTGTTTTCCCAGGAGATTTGCAGGATTTTCGGAGGCAGCGCTGATGGAAACGTTCCAGGAGCTGCATGTGACGTCTGTAGACAGTCCACGTCTCACAGGCATATAGCAGGGTTGGGAGGACAATAGCTTTATAAACAAGCACCTTGGTATCCCTACGGATGTCCCGGTCCTCAAACACTCTCTGCTTCATTCTGGAAAATGCTGCACTTGCAGAGCTCAGGCGGTGTTGTATTTCGGCGTCGATGTTGACTTTAGTGGAGAGGTGGCTGCCAAGGTAGCAGAAATGGTCCACATTTTCTAATGTGACACCATTAAGCTGTATTACTGGCATTGGAGAGGGATTGGCTGGCGACTGCTGGAACAGCACCTTGGTTTTCTCAATGTTCAGTGACAGGCCGAGCTTCTCATATGCTTCTGCGAAGGTGTTTAGAGTGGCTTGTAGATCTTCTTCTGAATGCGCACAGACGACATTGTCATCAGCATACTGGAGTTCTATAACAGCTGTTGTTGTAACCTTGGTTTTGGCTTTCAGTCTGCTGAGGTTGAATAGCTTGCCATCTGTCCGATAGATTATTTCCACTCCGGTGGGAAGCTTCCCATCAACAAGGTGAAGAATAGAGTTGGGGCAATAACACATCCCTGTTTGACACCTGATTCCACCTTAAATGGGTCACTTTGGGAGCCACTGCTGTCCAAGACTGTTGCCATCATGTCATCGTGGAGGAGCCGCAGGATGTTCACAAATTTGTTTGGGCACCCGATTTTGTGGAGGATGGTCCAGAGATCGCTGCGATTCACTGTGTCGAATGCCTTTGCAAGGTCAATGAATGCCATGTACAGAGGTTGGTTTTGTTCTCTGCATTTTTCTTGGAGCTGTCGTGCAGTGAAGATCATGTCCACTGTTCCTCTGGAGGGGCGGAAGCCATTCTGGGATTCTGGGAGGGTGTCTTCTGAGAGGGGCAGAAGGCCGTTTGCAAGGATTCTTGCGAGGATTTTCCCAGCGGAGGTTAGAAGGGAGATACCTCGATAGTTTCCGCAGTCTGTTCTTTCCCCTTTTTTGAAGAGGGTGATGATGGTGGCGTCCTTGAAATCTGCTGGGATTTTCTCGGTCACCCACACTTTTTCTATGAGCTGGTGGAGTTGGTGTGTCAGCTCAGGTCCTCCCTCTTTAAAGATTTCAGCAGGGATCCCGTCTGGTCCACTGGCTTTGTTATTCTTCTGTTGGCTGATGGCATTGCTGACTTCTTCCAAACTAGGCAGTGCTGCAAGCTCGTCCCTGGTTTGTTGTTGCGGGATTTGTGAGAGGACCTCTTCGGCCACATTGGAGCTGCGGTTCAGGAGGCTTTGGTAGTGTTCTTTCCAACGTAGTGGAGCGGAGCACAACCTTGTCATCACCAACACGCTCTTCTGCCAGAAAAACAAGTTCAAGACATCATGGAAGCACCTCCGGTCAAAGCATTGGCACCTCTTAGACTATGTAATCACACGCGCCAGAGACCGCCGTGACGTGCTCCTCACAAGAGCCATGACAGGTGCTGACGACTGCTGGACTGACCACAGGCTAATTCGATCCTCGATGGCTCTCAAGATTGCCCCCAAACGCAGACTCCAAGGAAGGAAGACAAGGCGCAAAATGAACACCCAAGCCCTTCAGGAGCCCTCCAGACGAGCCCATCTCCAAACAGCACTCAAGGACCATCTACCCACAGTACACCCCGAAAATGTCGAGGAACATTGGAACAAACTGAAGACCTCCATCATCCAAGCCTGCGAAGAAACTATTGGATACCAAGCCAAGAAACATCAAGACTGGTTTGATGAAAATGACATCGAGATCCAACAGCTAATTGACAAGAAAAGGAAAGCCTTCCAAGCATGGCAGAGAGACATCAACTGTGTTGCTAAGAAAAAGATCTATGCCAGTGCAAAAGCTGAGGTCCAAAGAAGGACAAGAGAACTCAAGAACATCTGGTGGACAAAGAAGGCTGAAGAAATCCAACACCTGGCAGATACCCATGATGCTCAGGGATTCTTCAAAGCCACAAAGGTCATCTATGGACCAAGAAACCATGGGATACAGCCTCTACGCTCATCAGATGGAACCAAACTCTTGAAGGAAAAATTTCCCCTGCTAGTGATGGGGGAAAAGCATCAATAGCCCTTGATGATTTCTCAGTCCACTTCTACACAAAAGTGACATCAAGGGATAGGATAGTTCTTCGTCTCCACTCTCTTCACTATTGTTGATAAATAATATAAATTATTCATTTATTTCATAAACATTGCAGCAATTGGGAAGTTGTTACAAATTTTTTTAAAAAAACCAGAACAGGAGAACTGCAGGACAGCAAAATTCCACTACTAATGAAAATATGGCCATGGATCTGTAAAGTGTTGTAGCATCACAACATTTAGGATCTCATCCCAAAGGCTGTTGGAATCTCCACACATCGTGGTGATTCTGGCAATGCACGTCAGAGGGCATGGGGGATCCATTGCCCCATGCCCTGCATTGCCCAACTTACCCAAGTCACCATCCCACTCGGGGAGGTGTCGACTGCCTGGCTTCCCCCCTGTTGTTCCTGGTGGAACACAGGAAGCCATCCATGTTGCCATTATGTGGCATGTTTCACTTTGTCTTTTTTTAAAGCATGGAGCCCTGCTAGATGTACCTTTGCATTATGTAATGGGAGCCATTGGGCTCTGTGCTTAAAAGGAAGGCAAAGTGGAGCATGCTGCCACTTCTACCCCCATCTGAAGAGGTAGTTAGAGATGTCTGATACTGAGGGTCATCAAATTGGTAAGATGCTGATATTTGTGGTCACAAAAATGCTACAGGATAACAGCTTTATGTAGTAAAATTCCTGTCTTAGCCAGAGAGCAAGTCCTTTCCTGACAACTTACATTGAGTATATTTGCTAATAGGCTAACTCAAATTTAAATAAGTGAGCAACAATAATTGTCCATCAAAAGCAGTATCTACAAGATCACGTATTAAAATCTGAAGACAATTTTGTGAATATAGTTATTTACTTTGAATAGAGTGGAAGAAACGAGCCTACCTCTCAATGGTTATGACAAAAACAGTGGAAATGCCAGTTTATTCATGCTGTGTCTGTCTCTGCTCTTGAGACTGAGATTGCACGAGGAAAGAGCCATTTCTGAATATTTCCTGATTAAAGGTGTTATTACTAGTATCAGTTTTCTAGCACTAAAATGTTATAGTTAGAGGTATGGGTACAGAAATAGAAATAAAGCAGGAATCAGAAACTAAGTTTTGACAATGCTAGTTCCAAGTTATAAGGGAAACATAGATACTATTATTGATGAGAAAGGTAAATATAAAAGAAGTTTTCTTCAGACTTTAATGCAGAAATTGGAAACACTAATTCTCACAGAAACATATTTTTTTCAAAATAGGAGATATGTTCATGAGAATTATGAAAGTTTATATTTCTTTTTTAAGTGATCTTCTTCTAGATATTGGCATATTTCTATTTCATTGCCACTTGTATGTCAAGAAAAAGGGACAGGAAAGGACATCCACATGGTTCAAAGAGTGTAAGCAACATTATTATCATGAAAGGTTATTTGTTTTTCATAAGAGGGCAAGTATAAAGTGATGTGATAGAGAGACTTCAAATGAAAATGAATGGTGGAACATGCCAGACCAAAAGAGAGAAGGGAAGAAAACAAATAGGGACTACCTTTTCACACAGTGTAAAGAGAACTGATGGAATTTGTTTCCAAAAATGGTCCCACAATTTACAGCTTTAGACTACTTTAATATATAGTTATATAAAATCATGGAAAATGTGCCTATCAATGTCTACTAATTATGATCACTTCAGAACAGCAGAGGTAAGAGTTTATTTCCCTAAGAACCTGCTGTTTGTGGGCTTTCTATAGATATGTGGCTTGTCACTTGGCTACTGGACTAAACAGGCCTTTTATCTAATTTAGTAAAAAAAATATGTTCCTATGGAGAAAGAAGTTCAGAAGTCAAAAGATAGCAAAAGAGGGGGAAAGACACAAAAGCAGATAAAGGGCTTTGCCTGAACTTCAAAAGCATTTCAGTTTCTACCAAATAAAGCTTGTCTGGAACCAAGATCTGGACATTTTACATGATTCAATAAAAGTGGAATTTAGAGTTATACCACCAACCATCTAGCATCTACCTGAAGCTCTTCTAGCCCATCAATGGTTTTCATTCATAGTGTAAAAGTACTTACTGATGGAGATGGCTAAGGTTGTTTTGTTTCATCTTAAGATGTTTCAACAAATA
This sequence comes from Anolis sagrei, assembly GCF_037176765.1. NCBI lineage: Eukaryota > Metazoa > Chordata > Lepidosauria > Squamata > Anolidae > Anolis > Anolis sagrei. The sequence continues at coordinate 56,444,459 of NC_090024.1, read as the reverse complement.
AACCCCCCCAGAGTCAGACACTAGACTTAATGTCAAGGGGAAACATTTACCTTTACCTTTTTATCCAAAGAAGCAGCTTTAGTTGTATGCCTCTCTGCTTTGTGATTGCTATCAGGGACTCACCCCATTGGTTTATCTTATATCCCAGAATATCAAGGCAGAAAAACCCACATTATCCTAGTGTGGGCTCAGATAACCCATTTCAAAGCAGATATTGTGGGATTTCTGCCTTGACATTCTGGGATATATGACTGTGTGGAAGGACCCCCACCCATTTGGAAATCTTTCCGATGGGATGTAGTTGATTCCTTTATTTCCACTATTTAAAAATAATTTTAAATACTGTTTAAAATATGGTATTTGTGCATGTGATATTACCAAGTTTGGTGTGTTTTTATGGGAAGTCATTGGTTTGTTTTTTTTTGCTATAGCTTAAGTGTTTGCATTTTTCAAAAACTCAACACAATATAGTAATGCATAATTTTATGACCCTGTTTTTGTTTATCATTTTTGGTGGATTCCAACCAGAAAGGTAACATTCAGCAATTTATTTATTTATTTATTTATTTATTTATTTATTTATTTATTTATTTATTATTTTAAAAGAAGGCTTCAACACTCACTTTCCTTTGTTCTCAGTGTTTTCTGGTTTCATTTAGGATTGCCTTAGACGTCTCTCTCTAGAAAACTAAACTTTATTCCAAATGTCATGAACACAATTTTCCTTCCATCTCTGGTTGTAAGTCTGAATTCCATGTAAATACAGTGCTTTTTTACTTTAGGTGAGGAAGTTAAACTTATTCTACTTGCAAAACCTCAGAATCACATCTGTGCAGCCTCCCTGAGAGAGCATGGCACTAAAGCTTTTTGCATATTGAACAGGAGTCATCAAGGTTGATTCATAAACCATTTATAGAGATATAGACCTGTTAAGTCAATAGGGTTGTGCCACTTTAAATGGTTGGTGAATCACTCTCTATATTCCCCCATTTCCCTTCAGCATGTATTATTTACACCTGATAGATTTTAAACTAACTGTCTGAGACTTGAATAAGCAGGAATACATTTTAAGGTTAGACACAGTGAACTACTGATCTAAACCTTTTCAGTATTTAAGAAGCCAAAAAGAAAGAAGGTGGGAGGAGGGCTCTCGTAAGGGTGCAAGCTCTATAGGTTTGCATGAGAATAGGTTTACACTCAGCACAGAGGAAAAGATGGTAAAACCGGGCCTCATGTAATACTATCCATGTGTGTTTTTTTACTAGTTACATTGACATCCCATCATTCTTCTAGTGAATTTAAGACAGAGCAGATGGCTCTTGGATATTTTATGTTTTGAACAATCTTTTGAGGTAGATCAAGTTGAGACTGAGGCCCCATCTACTTCACACTATAATGCAATGTAGACTATGCATTATCATGAGCTAGCCAAATGACACTTATGATGTTGTTGTTCATTCGTTCAGTCGTCTCCGACTCTTCGTGACACTTATGATAATGCACATTAATCCTGAATCAGCCTGGATATCCTGATTTTTTTCAGGGTTAAAGAAAAGAAACACCTGCAAGTAAGGTACATATCTTTGCAGGTGTGGGGACTGCTCATGGAATGGCCATACTCCCCTCCCTTGTCCCCCGCCCCCATTTTTGCCTGTAAAATATTAAAAATGGCCTCCTTATTGAAGCTGGAGGGGCTCCTTTGTTCCATGGTGCCTTTAAATGAAGCATTGAGCTTTCAAAGAGGAATTTGCCCTCCCTCTTGAAAGCTGCAGCTGCATTCATTTTGATAGCAGATATTCTTCCCAATAGCGACAATTTTAATGTGCTCCATCTTTGTAAATATGCTTTTATTTCTTTCCATGTTTTTTCATAATTGTCTTGAAATAGTGTCATATTCTTATGTGAGAGTGTTATCCCTAAGTCTCCAGCAAAGGATCACCGCCTTGCCGGGGCGCTGGAGCTTGAGCACCTCAATGATGTCATGAGCGAAACCGTGAAGGGCCACCCAAGATGGGACGGTCGTGGCTGAGAGGTCAGACCAAGCGTGATCCCTGGGGAAGGCACTGGCAAACCACCCCAGTATCCTTGCCAAGAAAACTAAATGGACCAGTACAACCAGAGATATGTCGGTATGCCATTGGAAGATGGGACTCCCAGGTCGGAAGATGGCCAAAATGCTACTGGGGAGGAGCAGAGGATAAGTTAGCTCAAAGCCGAAAGGAAGGCTAGCGGCCGACGGTACTGGAGGTGAACGACGAATCCGATGCTCTAAAGATCAACACACCATAGGAACCTGGAATGTAAGATCTATGAGCCAGGGCAAATTGGATGTTGTTATTGGTGAGATGTCAAGACTAAAGATAGACATTCTGGGGGTCAGCGAACTGAAATGGACTGGAATGGGCCACTTCACATCCGATGACCACCAGATCTACTACTGCGGACAAGAGGAACATCGAAGAAATGGAGTAGCCTTCATAATTAATAAGAAATTCGCTAAAGCAGTGCTTGGATACAACCCAAAAAATGACAGAATGATCTCAATTCGAGTGCAAGGAAAGCCTTTCAACATCACCGTGATCCAAATATACGCCCCAACCACAGCTGCTGAAGAAGCAGAAGTAGATCAGTTCTATGAGGATCTGCAGGACCTACTGGATAATACACCAAAAAGAGACATTATCTTCATTACAGGAGACTGGAATGCCAAGGTGGGAAGTCAACTGACAACAGGGATCACAGGCAAGCATGGTCTGGGAGAACAAAATGAAGCGGGACGCAGACTGATAGAATTTTGCCAGGAAAACTCGCTGTGTATAACAAACACTCTCTTCCAACAACCTAAAAGACGGCTTTACACATGGACTTCACCAGATGGTCAGCACCGAAATCAGATTGACTACATCCTTTGCAGCCAAAGGTGGCGGACATCCATCCAGTCGGTGAAAACAAGACCTGGGGCTGACTGTAGCTCAGATCACGAACTTCTTATTGCCCAATTTAGAATAAAACTAAAGAGATCAGGGAAAATACACAGACCAGTTAGATATGATCTCACTAACATTCCGAGCGAATATACAGTGGAAGTGAAGAACAGATTTGAAGGACTAGATTTAGTAAACAGAGTCCCAGAAGAACTATGGACAGAAGTCCGCGACATTGTTCAGGAGGCGGCAACAAAGTACGTTCCAAAGAAAAAGAAAACCAAGAAGGCAAAATGGTTGTCTGCTGAGACACTGGAAGTAGCCCAAGAAAGGAGGAAAGCAAAAGGAAACAGTGATAGTAAGGGGAGATATGCCCAGTTAAAGGCGCAATTCCAGAGGTTAGCCAGAAGAGATAAGGAACTATTTTTAAATAAGCAATGCATGGAAGTGGAAGAAGACAACAGAATAGGAAGGACAAGAGACCTCTTCCAGAAAATTAGAAACATTGGAGGTAAATTTCAGGCAAAAATTGGTATGATAAGAAACAAAGATGGCAGGGACCTAACAGAAGCTGAAGAGATCAAGAGAAGGTGGCGAGACTATACAGAAGATCTGTATAGGAAGGATAATAATATTGAGGATAGTTTTGACGGTGTGGTGAATGAATTAGAACCAGACATCCTGAGGAGTGAGGTTGAATGGGCCTTAAGAAGCATTGCTAACAACAAGGCAGCAGGAGACGACGGGATCCCAGCTGAACTGTTTAAAATCTTAAAAGATGATGCTGTCAAGGTGATGCATGCCATTTGCCAGCAAATATGGAAAACACAAGAATGGCCATCAGACTGGAAAAAATCAACTTATATCCCCATACCAAAAAAGGGAAATGCGAAAGACTGCTCCAACTTCCGTACAGTGGCCCTTATTTCTCATGCCAGTAAGGTAATGCTCAAGATCCTGCAAGGAAGACTCCAGCAATACATGGAGCGAGAGATGCCAGATGTTCAAGCTGGGTTTAGAAAAGGCAGAGGAACGAGAGAGCAGATTGCCAATATCCGCTGGATAATGGAGAAAGGCAGGGAGTTTCAGAAAAACATCTACTTCTGCTTCATTGACTACTCTAAAGCCTTTGACTGTGTGGATCATAATAAATTGTGGCAAGTTCTTAGTGGGATGGGCATCCCAAGCCACCTTGTCTTTCTCCTGAGGAATCTGTACAAGGACCAAGTAGCAACAGTCAGAACTGACCACGGAACAACAGACTGGTTCAAGATTGGGAAAGGCGTACGGCAAGGCTGCATACTCTCACCCAACCTTTTTAACTTGTATGCAGAACACATCATGCGATGCGCGGGGCTGGATGAATGCAAAGCTGGGGTGAAAATTGCTGGAAGAAACATTAACAACCTCAGATATGCAGATGACACCACCCTGATGGCCGAAAGCGAGGAAGAGCTGAGGAGCCTTCTAATCAAGGTGAAAGAAGAAAGCGCAAAAGCCGGGTTGCAGCTAAACGTCAAAAAAACCAAGATTATGGCAACAAGAATGATTGACAACTGGAAAATAGAGGGAGAAACCGTGGAGGCCGTGACAGAGTTTGTATTTCTAGGTGCAAAGATTACTGCAGATGCAGACTGTGGCCAGGAAATCAGAAGACGCTTACTTCTTGGGAGGAGAGCAATGTCCAGTCTCGATAAAATAGTGAAGAGTAGAGACATCAGACTGGCAACAAAGATCCGCATAGTCAAAGCCATGGTATTCCCTGTAGTAACCTACGGATGTGAGAGCTGGACCTTAGGGAAGGCTGAGTGAAGGAAGATCGATGCTTTTGAGCTGTGGTGTTGGAGGAAAGTGCTGAGAGTGCCTTGGACTGCGAGAAGATCCAACCAGTCCATCCTCCAGGAAATAAAGCCCGACTGCTCACTGGAGGGAAAGATACTAGAGACAAAGTTGAAGTACTTTGGCCACATCATGAGGAGACAGGAAAGCCTAGAGAAGACAATTATGCTGGGGAAAGTGGAAGGCAAAAGGAAGAGGGGCCGACCAAGGGCAAGATGGATGGATGGCATCCTTGAAGTGACTGGACTGACCTTGAGGGAGCTGGGGATGGTAACGGCCGACAGGGAGCTCTGGTGTGGGCTGGTCCATGAGGTCACGAAGAGTCGGAGACGACTGAACGAATGAACAACAACAATCCCTAAGTATTTCACTTTTAAAAATTTGTAATTTTGATTTTTCTTGTAGCTTTATTTTCTCTTCTTCTGTTAATTTTTTTGTAAGGACTTTTGTTTTTTGTTTGTTTATTTTAAAACCTGTTATTTTTACAATGTCTTCTAATGTATGTAGTAAATTCTATATATTTTCTGTTAGGTCTTCTATTACAACCACTAGGTTATCTGCAAATACTCTCAGTTTAAATATTCTTAATTTTCAACCCTTTGATTTTTTCCTTCTCTCTTATTTTCCTTAATAACACTTCAAATGCCAGCGTGAATAATATTAGGGACAGTGAGTTTCCTTTCCTTGTGCACTTTTGCATTTTAAATTCTTTAGACAATTTTCCATTCACTAAAATTTTGGAGGTTTGTGTTTTGTAAATTGTTCTAATCCATTTTATGTTAGTTCCAAATTCCATTTTTTTCTAGATTTGCAAATAAAAACTCCCAGTTTAAATTATCAAATGCTTTTTCGGTACCTATAAACATAAGCGCTGCTTGTCTTTCATTATGTTTCCCCAGGTATTCAATTGTGTCCAAAACCATTCTCAGATTGTCCCAAATAAGTCTTTTAGGAAGAAAGCCTGCCTCATCTTTTTGTATGAATTTATCTAGAATTTTTTCAGTCTTTCTGCTGGAATTATTATAAATATTTTATAATCCTTATTTAATGGGGATATTGGTCTGTTGTAGCTTGAATCTGTCATTTCTTGTCTTTTTGGTATAAGTGTAATGAAGGTCATTTCCTATGTGTCTGGAATTTTACTTGCTTCAAGAATTGAATACAGTAGCTCCTGCACTGGCCTCATTTTCAAATTTCTTATAATAAATCACTGAAAATCTATCTGGTCCTGGGTATTTATTTGCTTTTACTATTGTTTTGGAAATGTTTTCAATTGTAATTCATTTATTCATATTGGCTCTTTGTTCATTTGTTGGTTTTGTAAGTTTACTATCCATAGCCAAGTAGTTTTTGATGTATTGACCTGTGACTCTCAGAAGGCATTTGAAGGCACTGCTTTGTGATGGTCTTGCTCTCACATTGAGAGGTAATCTTATGGCCCTTCCACACAGCCATCTAACCCAGAATATCAAGGCAGATAATCCACAATATCTTATTTGAACTGGTTTATCTGTCTCCACACTGCCATATAATCCAGTTCAATGTGGATTTCATACAGCTGTGTGGAAGGGCCCCCAGAAGGTGGTGTTTGGAATGGCTTTTCAATGTCCCAATCGTTGACTTGTAGGATCCCTCAGAGTTAATTTCCTCCTATGTCTTCTCCTATGACATAGGACTTTGGGGGTTTGGTTGCACCAATATGTTCTACTACCTCCATGTAATTAAAGTGACCAAATTCAGTATTAAACCAGTGTTTGATTGAAGATAAACAAACTGAAGATTTGACAGAGGTGCTCTTGTTCAAAAGGCAGATCGGGAAACACAATGTGAACTGGAGGGAGGTATGTTCCCTTTTGACAAATTTCTGAGGAATACACCCATGTTGCAGCAGTGGCCATGACTTCATTTGCTCTGTTGAAACCAATGTGACATCTCTGGTCTGGTCATGTTGACACATGTCTTGTTTATATTCTCTTTGGATTAGTGTAACATTCTCAGCATGGCATTGCCTTTGAAGTGGTTTCAGAAACTGTAGAAGATCTTAGATTCTGTGGTCTAGCTGCTGTGCAGATGTGGTTACTGGAAAAATAAAAAACATCTTGTTATCACAGCTTTACTGGCTACCAGTACACTTCCAGGCATCATCCAAAATGTTGGCTATAATAAATTGTGGTATATTCATTTAATTCAGTGTGTGGACTTTGTGGGGGTTTTTTTTGTCTTTAATGTATATACTATTGAGGGTTTAATTTTACCTTCTCTTTAGAAAAGGAGGAGCCCTAAGATTAAAGGCAGAGGTAGGAGTAGAGTTCAAATTTTCCCAGCTCTTGTAGTTTATGTAGTTTTCAGACTTTTTGTTTCCTGCTAAATGTTGAGAAACATGATGTCTAAAGACCAGCTCTAAGTCTCAACAGAGCAAGCAGTGTTAGAGGGTATGGTTTACAAACAAGAAAACATCCTTGACTACTTCAAATACATGTGCATGGAATAACTGGTGCTGGATGTACACTGCCAACTAATGAACTTTGAACTGCATTATATAGTCAGTGTAGACCCATATAATGTATTTCGAACTGCACTGGACTGCATTATATGGGTTCATATTGACTATAACTGTTTAGCAGTGTAATATAGAGCCAGTCTAAATTAGATAAGGCGCCTGAGACACATAGGAACAAAACTGTGATTAAAATAATAACCCTGATATCTTTTGTCTTTTTCATAACAAACTCAGGGAAATATGTCAAAGATTTTAGACCAGACCCCAATCCACGTGCCTCCTTAACCTGTCTTATGCCCACTCTCTTTCCCACCATCTTATTTCATCTATTTTTATCTGGTCTATCATTTTGCACATTATTTCTGTCTGGTCTATCATGTGCAAAATTTGAATTATGCACACAAGAGCACACTTCTGAAATTATTGAGGAAAATGGGTTGTTAGATAAATTAGGTGCTTTAATTAGCTTGTCTGTTGTCATCTTTACAATTTGCCTTAACTCTTCAGCCTCCAGACCCCTTACAGTGGTGTTGTCCCCTATGTTGATTACATTTCAGAGTCCATCATTTCTTGATAATCTTCCATCTCAATTTCTACAAAAATTTGCTGCTGTCAGTTCATCTTGGTGCTTTCAAGGCACCATATCTTTAGTAAACATTGGAAAAGGAGCACACTGCAACTGTTTTTAAATTCTTTCTTCACAAGTAAGAAATGATAGTACTAGAGAAAACAGAATTTTCCTCTTCCTTGACTTCCATTATAACTTATAACCAGCATAACTTGTAACCAGCCTTAGTCAGTCATAATTTATGGTATGAGAAAATACAATGCACAGTTAATCTGCAAAAAAGTCTCATCTTTCATCTCTCACACATAAGATGTGTGAAAAAGGAAGGAAAGGGGGTTCCTTAATGGTAGTAGAAAAGAGAGTCCTTTCAGAGGCAGAGAGAGAGAGGAGGAGGAAGAGAAAGATGGAGGGCTGCCCATTCTGCAGAAAAGACCAGCAGAAGCAGGTAGGAGTTGGCTGCTCACTGCCCACCGCCACAGCTAGAAGTAACCAGCTCAACACACGAGGCAACCTGTCTGGACCTCATGAGAGACAACCAATCAGGAATGTGAGGACATAGGTCGAGGTTGTTGATGCCGGCAATGCCCACTGGTGGGCCAATTCGCCCTCTCCTTTGGGGAAAGTGCAGCAGAGGAAATTCCACTCAACCTTAATGCCAGAGAGAATGTTTGGCCCCAACAAATCACTGGCCGCACCTGCCCCATCGAAATGGGAAAGAAGGAGAGTCTAATGACAATGGCTGCATCATGATGACATTCCACCTCCACTGACTATGTGGGTAAAATCAAAGAAGTAGCCAGACCCTATTAACCATTGTTACTGTACTGAGATCTAACTCAACCAGAACAACCCCAGAGACCACTGTGCATGGACCATGCACTCACTTCCAGTCTGTCCGATCAATCTCTAATAGGCTTCTGTGAATATTCTTCAGCCTCAAGGTCTGAAGGAATATCTAACATCTGTGAGCTTCAAACATTACAAACTATTCTGAATCATCTAGAAGTCAGTAATAGGAAAGTGGTTCTTTCTAGGGTTGTTTGATCCAGATCGTTATTTTTGTTACTTGTTATTTATTCATTTTTTTTAAAATTAGAAGCGATTTTGAGGCTTTCTGGGAACCCGGAAGTGTTTTTGCAATAACGAAGCCACGCCCCCTTCTTCCTTACGACGTCCACCAGTGAATCGTAAATGCTGGGGGCGTGGCTTTTAGGAACAGGCCTCGGAGGAGCCCTGTGCTTGGCCACGCCCACCTCTCCCTTGGACAGCTGGCCAGGGAGGAGAAGAAAGGGGACGGATTTAAAGACCAACACTTTTAAAATCCGTCCCCTTTCTTCTCCTCACTAGCCAGCTGTCCAAGGGAGAGCTGGGAGTGGCCGAGCACAGGGCTCCTTGCTTGGAGGTGGCTGGGGGCGAGGCCTGGGAGGAGCCCTGTGCTTGGCCACGCCCACCTCTCCCTTCTGCCGCAATGGCTGGAAAGGAAACTGTGAGATTTTAATGGTTCTAGAGGGAGGGAAGGGCACCTTCCATTAATGAAACAAATGAAACGATTCGTATTTCCTGGTAATTTCGATCTTTTTTAAAGGAAAATTTTGGAAATAATTTTAAAAACGAACCTCCAGCACCCCCTACATACGAAACGATTTCAAAACCTTTTTTTTCTTGATCAAACAAGTCTAGTTCTTTCATATGATATGACAAACCTTGCTTTCAAACACACTTTAGTATATGGGAAGATGAGGCCCTCTGTGACAGAAATGCAAATGGCCCTGCCCTAAACTTCATTTCCCAGAATGCAGTGCTCAGCATCAGAAAGCCCCAATGGGTGGCACCAGCCATTTAGAGTCAGTCTAATAATAACAAATGCAATTATTGAATCTGCAAAGAGGACTAAAATAAGTAATAGTATAAATCTGTGCTAAGTTGAAATTATGTGGTTGTGTGTCATAAAGACAAACAGACATTCAAGGGGATTGCTGTTGATGCTTTATGGGGGAATAAATTGTTTTTTGTCTAAAAATTTTAAAATCTCCCAAAATCTGTAGATGTGTGAATCTTTCTGAAACTTTGGGGGATTGATGCCCTGATTATCTTGTGCATTGTATATAAAATGTAAGTAGATCGTTCTTGTAGGGTTTTTTTCAAAATTTTGTTTATAAAAACTTTGAAAATTCCCCAAAAAGTGAGACTTTCTGAAATTTGGTGGTCTAACAGTGGTAAATTTTATTCTACCATTGTAGCAGGTTTCACTCCAGTAGCTTTAAAATGAGGGATAAAAGAGCCCCTGAAGTTTCCCCAATTATAGTAATTTATGCACAATTACTATAACAAAATAGTAACAAAATTTCATTACTATAGTAACTGTTTTTTCACTAACTATACTTAATAACCCTTTAGAAATAAAATGCCAGCATCCCCCAGTTTTGTAATGATTTTTGAACCATTTTTTTTTTGGATTACACATCCCTTCTGTAATATAATTGCCTGTGTACCACCAGTATGACCACTGATATTAGCAGCTACATCATAACCCTGTCCACACATCTTCATCATTATAATACTTCATCTTGTTGATGGGAAGCTTCCCATCAGAGTGGAAATCATCTATCAGACAGATAGCAAGCTATTTAACCTCAGCAGACTGAAAGCTAAAACCAAGGTCACAACAATATCTGTGATAGAACTCCAATATGCTGATAATAACATAGTCTGTGCACATTCACCTACAAGCCAGTCGAAACACCTTTGCAGAAGCATACGAGAAGCTCGTCCTCTCATTGAACATCAAGAAAACCAAAGTGCTCTTCCAGCAGGCACCAGTCAATCCCTCTGCAATGCCAAAAATACAGCTTAATGGTGTAACATTAGAAAATGCTGACCATTTCTGCTACCTTGACAGTCACCTCTCCACAAAAGTCAAAATTTTGTTGAGATAGTGCTTATAGTTCTGGAGGAACTCTAATTTTTGCTTCTCATAGACTTATCATGGGGATTGGATTAACCAGTTGAAATTCATGAGTAAAGGGGTTTTTTATACTGAAAAATGGGGAAGGGTTGAACCCGTAACACCCCACACCTCTCAGCAACAGGCTTGAGAGGAAATGATCATTTTTTTATAGAATAAGTCCAGTAGGGAACCTTACATTTTATGTGGCGATCCTAGAGGGGGCAGAATTGACTAAAAACCAGATCACAGCTGAAAAGTTTACATTTTTCGTAATGAATCTTAAAATTATCCTTTGAAAATAACAATTACTCATACTGACTGAGGAAATACTGATCATCATGCTATAAGGCAATTAGTATTTCATTATAGTTCCAGCCCATTCACCCAGCTTGTGCATTTGCTCATTACCACAATCAACTAACACCCTGCCCCCTCACCTCCGCTCCCCAAAAAATACCAAATCTCTGAAATGGGGAACATTCCTTTCTTTTCAATATTAACATCCCTTTTTAAACCTCAGACAGTAAATCTGAAAAACTGGCTGTTTTATGCAACACAAAGAGAATTGAAATACTGTAGTTGCTAAATCAGTAGCAACTTACATCCTGACTTTTCAGGGTCAAAAGCTGAGACCAGAAGGTGAGTTCTTATATTAGAGATGGATAGATGACAATTATAAGGCAGGCTGAAACTTTCATCTGGTCAGTTGATTGTGGTAACGAGTAAGTAAAACTCAAATAGCCTTGAAGTATGATGATCCTGAGGAAGGAAGATTTTTTTCAATGGCAGCAGATAAATGTATCAAGTCCAGTGGCCCTTGGTATCCACTGTGGCTTAATTCTAAAATCCTCTGCGGATATCAAAATCTGTGGATGCTGAAGTTCTATGATATATAATGGCATACTAAAATGGTTTCCCTTATATAAAATAGAAAAATCAATCATTGTGTTTTGGGTTTTTTGTTTGTTTGTTTTTGGTTTTGGAGGGGAGAAGATTTTCAAGCCATGGATAGTTGAAACTATGGATACAGAACTTGTGGATATGGAAGGCCAATTCTTGTTAATATTCCTCCGAAAAATAAGTAATACATGTATTACCACTCTGTTTTCTTTGAAGACACATCTTCCTCTACCCCACCCTCCAGCAGTCAGAACAACCCCAGTTCGTCTTCCTTTTGCATTCCTGAAATAGTTTACATGAAATTTGTTGTTAAATACATAAATTAAAGCCCTTGTTATTCAAGGTCCTTGTTGTCTTTGGAGTTTCAGCACAATAATGAAATATATTCCTTGATATAGACTATCCATGGTTAATCTTTTGTGTAATACAAGGGTTTTGTTTTTCATTCATTACATTTGGCATTCCCCTATTGTTTATCAGAATACTAATTTATTTTAAAATATAAAATCTTACTCAATTTCCCTTAAGGCACCCGATTGTAGTGAAAGCAACCAGCAGGTGAGCTGCATAAAATTTCATCATTTTTCTTTTTATAGTTTTTGGCACTTTTTAAAAATCCTTCATTACAAGCAATGGTGAGGTCATGGCCCCCATTTTCAGACTACAGTGGCATGTAATAGATTAATGTGTGTGTGTGTGTAATTAACATAAATTAATTCAGAACCATAATGATCAACTTTATTAACAGTCTAGAAAACATTTACAGAAGAAAGGCATTTTGCTGAAATACTCAAAGAATTTCCTGCACAGCCCTTTCCAATAGTCTGTGTCACAACAGAACAAAACTGATTGTTTTAAAAATGAAAGACTCAATTCACAGGGGAGGTTCTTCTGTGCAAACTTCATCCAAAAGCATGAGAACTCCACAGGAGAAAAGGATAGAGTTGCTCCAATGGCTCGATCCCATGATTTGTAGCAGATGTGTGCTTCTGTTTCAAAGAAGGGACTGACAAGCTGTTAAAGCAGCTCAGTATGAAAGATAAAGGCTTTGTGCTTATTTTGCTAGTGCATTATATTATTGACAAAGTTTTAGATGCATTTTGGAAACTAGGGTGCCTCGTAGGCAACACGAAAGATAACAAAACCACTGGACTGAGCTGTCAATCTAACCACATGGACTCCAAGGCTTCACATTGTCATTGTTTTTCCAAAGGCATCACAACTTTGTTTTCAGAGTCCTATATAAATTCTTGTCTTGGGGAATAACTGGAATGGTAGGATATGTTTGGGACGGAAACTGAGAGGCCCACTGATATCTTTTCAGACCCCGTGATAATCAGGAGAGGTCCTTATCTCAGTTCTACCATCAAGACAGGCATGTTTGGTGAGAACACAAGATATATCTTTTGTGTTGGCTGGCCTTGGGTTCTGGAATTCCCTTCACAGGAAGGCTTGAATGGTCCCCTTCCTTACTGCCCTGCCATCAGCAGGAAGCAAAAACATTTCACTTTTGAGACTTTTGTATATTGCAGGGAGGAACGGCAAGAGTGGGGCAGAGAGTGATCAGTGCATGCCATTTGTAGAGTAGCCATGAAAGACTAAGATTATTTTTGAATTTCCTGTCTATGATCTGAGTTGCTACAGTTGGCCTAGTAGTTCCTGCAACTTTGAGCACAAATGAATCATAATGACTGTGGCGATATTTTAGAGTGCCATCTTCTATTGTTAATTTACAATTCATTAAACTATAGAACTGTGAATATTGGGGATTATTGTGGGGTGGGGGGGATGGTATCAGCTGATTTTGTTTGAAGCTTGGTCCATATTTCATCCTAATCCTCTATTTCTATTGAATCATGGTTGCATAAGTGGAAAAAATACCATACATGTCCTACATCATATGCTCCTGTATTTTTTAAAGAATTCCAGGGCATTCATGGATCACACATTTGTATTAACAAAAGAACACACACATATACACATATCAAGAGCAAAATGTTTCAGTTTCTACCTTCTTCAGTTGCTAAAGATGAAACTGAGGTGAATATAAGATATCCATTTAGGAGCACTCGGTAGCACAATGGGTTAAACCCTTGTGCCAGCAGGACTGAAGATTGACAGGTCACAGGTTCAAATCCAGGTAGAGCATGGATGAACTCCCTCTGTCAGCTCCAGCTCCCTATGCAGGCATATGAGAGAAGCCTCCCACAAGGATGATAAAACTTCAAAAACATCCAGGCGTCCCCTGGTCAACGCCCTTGCAGATGGCCAATTCTCTCACATCAGAAGTGACTTGCAGTTTCTCAAGTCACTCCTGACATGAAAAAAAAGTTTAGGATACTATGTTATCAGCATTCTTATTGAATAATGATAGTGTTTTATCAGAGAAACTCTGATGTGCTGAATTGAAATGCCTCATCATCACTGGTTGCTCTAGCTTCCTAGTTAGAATAACAGATTTATGATTCCTAGAATGTATTTTACTAGTGCTCCATAGTCCACTCTTTAAGTAGTATTGATTTAGGTGACCTATCAGGTTGCCTATATTTCTATATTTCTGTTATCATTGTCTGGCAATTTCATTTATATGATTGAATGGAGACATACAAGATGTCCTCTGTGATTGTTTTGCCCACATACTGAGGTGAACATCTTGTGTGCCTCCATTCAATCATATACATGAATGATATAAAGGCCATCTAAATTGTCACTACTTCAAGAATGGGCTGTGGAGCATTAGTACTGGCCTATGATCCCAGGATAGCAGCAGTCCATAACGCCATCATTAGCCTGTACTTCATCTCGGGAGTTCCTTTCTGCCTGTTTAATATGTTCGGTTGCTTACACAAAAAAGAAGTTCACCGAAGCGAAAACATATTTCGCTCTGAGAAGTTGACAATTAGTACACATTTGGATAAACCTACTACCTTGTCAGATCTTAGGGCTAGACTTAGGACCTCTTCACACAGGGCATTTTGCCCCGTTTTCCCACTTTTAATCGCAGCAAGGATGGGGTCTGCCATGTGCCATCTCCTCCACTACAAGGAGGAAAGTGTAGTTTGGGTAGTTCCTATGGAACTACCTACAGTTTCCCTTCAATTTCCCCATGTGATGGCAGAAAGGGCAGCGGGACAATGCACATTGCTGCCCTTTTTGCCATCTGATGAGGGGAGGGAAAGGGTTCCAAAGCACCTTCTCTCATCCTCTCCATGTGATGAGGAGAGGGCACAAAGGGTTCTACGAGCTGTCCTGAGTGGCTTCCCTTTCACCAGTAATTGCCGACTCAATGGCATGGCTCCAAAGGGCCTTTTGAAGCTATCCAAAATTGCATGTATACCTGCATTTAGGAGAAGTGCCTCACATTCTGTTTGGTAACTTCAATACTTGCTGTAATGTGGGACGGGGTAGTGGAGTCTGTTCGGTCCTCTACCTCTTTTGGACTTAAATTCTCAGAAGTCCCAGCTGCCATAGTTAAAAGTATGGGAATATGGCAGTTCAAGTTCAAACAACCTGATTTCTATTTTTGTCAGGGACATTAGGGTTCTCTAATGCTGAGAATTCAAAACACAACTTACCAAATTGCAATGCTTGATTCTTAGGATTTTTGTCATGGTAGATAGTGGAATTATTCAGCTATATCTATAGTGTGGAAAGGGCCCAGGATCATTCCGAGGTACAACTACACTAGAATTAATCCTGTTTGACACTACTTTAAGTACCATGGTTCAATGCTATGGAATCATGGGAGTTGTAGTCATACAAGGTCTTTACTTTTATTTGTGTGAAAGAGTGTTGGTGCCTCACCAAACTCTAAATTCCAGGATTCCATAAACTGAGCTATGAAAGTTAAAGTGGAGTGAAAGTCGGTTCCGACTCTTTGTGACCTCATGGACCAGCCCACGCCAGAGCTCCCTGTCAGCCTTCACAGCCCCCAGCTCCTTCCAGGTCAATCTAATCACTTCAAGGATGTCATCCATCCATCTTGCCCTTGGTCGGCCCCTCTTCCTTTTTCCTTCCATTTTCCCCAGCATCATCATCTTCTCTAAGCTTTCCTGTCTTCTCATGATGTGGCCAAAGTACTTCATCTTTGCCTCTACTCTCCTTCCCTCCAATGAGCAGTCAGGCTTTATTTCCTGAAGTATGGACTGGTCGGATCTTCTGGTGGTCCAAGGCACTCTCAGAACTTTCCTCCAACACCACAGTTCAAAAGCATCTATCTTCCTTTGCTCAGCCTTTCCTATGGTCCAGCTCTCACATCCATAGGTGACTATGGGGAATACCATTGCTTTAATTATGCGGATCTTCGTTGCCAGTGTGATGTCTCTACTCTTCACTATTTTATTGAGGTTGATCATTGCTCTCCTCCCAAAAAGTAAGTGTCTCCTGATTTCCTGGCTGCAGTCTGCATCCTAGAAATACAAAGTCTGTCACTGCCTCCATGTTTTCTCCCTATGTTTCCCAGTTATCAATTATTCTTGTTGCCATAATCTTGGTTTTTATTTTATTTTAGCTGCAACACAGCTTTTGAGCTTTCTTTTTTCACCTTGATTAGAAGGCTCCTCAGCTCCTCCTTGCTTTCGGCCATTGTAGTTGCACCTAAAGAGGCAAACATGAGGGCAGTAGGAACTCTGTCTCCTGGCTCCTGCTACCTACTCCAGGTATTAGACTTTTCCAAATGTTATTTGTAAAAAATTGCAGTTAATGACAAAGTACCTGCAAGCCATAGCACCAAGAAAGAGTGGTTATTTTATAGTTAAAAATAGAAATGCATCACTGACTCTGTCTGTTGTCTCCTGAATGTTCCTTAATTTCATCATAATGTGTTCTGAAAAAATGAAATGTATAATTAATGAAATATTTGCACATACATGAGCAGTTTTGAATAGGTAACATTCAGGCTACTCTGCAGAAGATACTGGCATTTGCTGCTTAAGAACCATAAATGACTTCTCAGAATGACTAAAAAAAGAGTATTTCCTCCCCTCCTTTGCTAATGCATCATATTTTTATCCCATTAAATAGATCCCTTCATGAGAATGGCAGGTTCAGAAATGTTGTGCTTCGTTTCAGTTCAGTATAATACATCCTAATGCTAGCTGAAAGGTACAGTGCTCAATCCACTTGCTGGATGGTTGACCTTTATTAAGTGACACAACAATAAATAATAATGTTCAAGTGAATGAAGCTGACTTCATAATAATGGTGAGTGATTTTTAAATAAATGCCATCATTTTAGAAAGCATCTGGCTCCTAACTGTATGAAGCTCAATTTATTTATTTTTGTTCCTTTTAAATAAAAATCTGAATGTACTATAGGCTGTGCTTCTGAAAGAATTCACATGTGCTTCCCACTGAAGTCTGCATTTTCAACTGAGGAGCCAAGCTCTTTACCAGCCGCAGTGCTGACCCTGGAAATTGTTTTGTGCACATAGCCCTTCTTTCAGCCAAGGTATGCATGTTTTGGGAAGATAGGAGGGAGAGAAATGGATGCATCAATTCAGTGCTGTCGATCATGTGAATCATATTGGCTTTCTGTCTCTCTACGTGGTATATACTAGAACTAACATGAAGGTAATCCATAGTTACAGATATATTTTTGATGATCAACAATGAGTGCTTAGAACATCATTTAGGTAACATAAACCTGACTCCTCCACATACTGAAAAATTAGATGAAATCATCATCCCACCCAGATGCATCTTGAAGAGGTTTTCCTTTTCCCAGATTCCTACACAAACAGCCCTCTTCTTTAAAGGACTTCCCAAGAACTTCTGCTTTGATTTTAATGAGTCAGATTGAACACAGACTTGGAAACACACATTATGGATCCCAGGACTTTGTACTGCTGGGTGTGAAAATGGCAGGCACTGTCTTGTTCTGTTCACTCCAGTGTTCACATCAAAGCGTAGCTTCGAAACTAGTTGGCATGGATGGCCACATTTCTCATTCTGATGTATCAACAAGATGCAAGTGCCTTCAGGAAGCAAAAATAGTGCTCTGCACTCCTCTGTTGTTCTGTTATTCCTGCTCAGGAATCTAGACAAGTTGAATAAGTTTCAGATCTCTTCCATTTAAAAAGACTCAAAGCAGAGGAGAATAAGTTAAAAATATGTTTCTTTATGATACTGTGTAACTTTTGAGAACATTTTAGAGACAAATACATCCAGGTGGACATCCATCCCCTCCCCCCATTTTCCTTTGTGTATTTGAAAAATATATATTTGAGTTATTCTGCCTTATTCCCGTGAAATGCAATTGTATACTAATGTGTTTCAGGGCATTTGGAATAGAGGTGTATCTTTGCTTGTGCTCTTGTGTCTTCCTTCCTACCTAACTACCTTCCTATCATTTACATCATCACCATAAAAGTGACTTTGGCTATCTCTACACTATGGAAGCAATGCAGTTCAAAACCACTTTAACCACCACAGCTCAATGGTATGGAATACTGGGAATTGTAATTTGGTGAAGTAGCCGCACTATTTGACAAAGAAGACAAAAAAGCTTGAAAAGTTACAACTTCCATGCTCCTATGTTTCCATAAAATTAAGCCATGGCACATAAAATGTTGTCAAATTACATTCATTCTGTAGTGTAGATGCACTCTTCATTTTTTTAGTTTTTAGATGGTTTAACATCAATACCACTGCCATTTATATCACACTGTTTCAATATCAAATGACATCTAAGATAGTTTATAGACAATAGAGATTCTAGGCAAGTGCCTGTCCATTCTTATATGTTTCTCTGTTTTAATATAGTATGAAAACATAAGACAGATCCAGTTCTCCTGGACTGAGTGAAACTTTTCCTGGTATATACATACATGTGCATTATGCCAGATATCAAGGGATGGGAGTAGCAAACAAAAGTTCATTTCTCCCATCCCACATACTGTAAGTATAGAGCAGAGCTTTCCAAACTGTATGTTGTGACACATTCTTGTGTTGGCTGCAGTGTGCAAGTGTGGCACAGAAATGTAATGAGACATAATAAAACACTTGGAAATGTATGTTATCTTACAAATCATACATTCTTTAAAATGTAAATAGCTAGTATGATATACATTGTGTCCCCATACATTAGGTTATTACAATTTATGCTGTTTTCCATATCTATTACAAGGTTGGATTAACTCTTGGTTTATTAGTTTCTTCATAATGGCAGACCAAGGGCTCAGTTTCCCTTGATCCTTTTTCCTGGAGTGCTTAGAGGAGTTGGACAGTCATCCCTATTATCACCATACAGTGCAGAAGATGGCAGATTCCCAATGCGCTCCGGAGTGCCAACTTAGAGGCCCTGCAGTGCCTTAAGGGCCTGTCAGTCATATTGCAGACATTGACAATTGCACCCTCTTGATAGTCTCCTCCTTCATTAAACCAAGGCCACTCCAGTGTATAATCCAGTGGCCACATCAGAAAATTGCACTCTTTTATTACAACCAGGCCATTGAAGGCTATGGCTAAGTCATAGGCACTTATACTTCAGCTAAGCCACAGGCATCTATGGAGGCCTCTGGACCACTCGGAGTGACCTGTAGTGGTCCAGAGGTCTACACTAAGTCCAGCTATTGGCACCTCTTTGCTGCCATCATGTGATACACTTTTCATCCTTGAAAGAAGTGACTAGTGCAGTGCTGAAGTGTTTAGTCCTGGGCCCAGAACTGCTCAACATCTTTATTAATTAGTTAGATATTATTATTATTATTATTATTATTATTATTATTATTAACTTTATTTGTACCCCGCTAGCATCTCCCGAAGGACTCGATGCGGCTTACAAAGGTCAAGGCCACAATAAAACAACAATATAACAATTACATATAAACCAAAGCAAATCAAAAACATTAAAGCAATAACAGTAAACAATAAAACAACACACCGTGATACAATAAAAACTAGGCCGGGCAAATGTAATGGGTACAGATTAAAAAGTGCCGAGTGTGCTGAGTGATATATAAGGATTTTTGGATAGGTAAAATGTGCGGACAATCTTAATCTCTAATAAAGTGCTTTTGGGACGTGTTGCTGGGGTTTTCCTATTCTGGAAAGGAAGCTCTTCCTAAAGACTGCCAACGTAGAGGCTTGTCTGATGTCCTTGGGGAGGAAGTTCCAGAGTCGGGGGGCTATGACAGAGAAGGCCCTGTCCCTCGTCCCCACCAGCCGCGCTTGTGACGCACGTGGGATTGTGAGCAGGGCCTCTCCGGATGAATGAAGAGAGCACGTGGGTTCATAGACGGAGATGCAGTCACGCAGGTAGTCAGGTTCCAAACCATTAAGGGCTTTGTAGGTGAGAACCTGCACCTTGAATTGGGACTGGAAAATGAATGGCAGATAAAGGGCATGCTTATCAAGTTTGCAGATGGCACCAAATTAGGAGGGATAGCTGATACTCCGAGGACATGATCAGAATTCAAAATGACCTTAACAAATTAGAGAGCTGGCCCAAAACTAACAAAATGAATTTCAACAAGGACAAATGTAAGATACATTACTTAGGCAGAAAAAAATGAAATGCAAAGATACAGGATGGATGATGCCTGTTTCGTCAACAGAATATGTGAAAAAAATCTTGGAGTCTTCATGGGCAACAAGTTGAACATGAGCAAACAATGTGATGCTGCAGCTAAAAATGACAATGGGATTTTGGACTGCATCAGAAGGGGTATTAACTTGAAACTTGATGCACCATTATTTGTATGGTGGTTCTGGCCCAGCTTAACTGTCTGAACATATCTCCTCCTATGAACCATTGCAAAGTCTAAGATTGATGGGAGAGGCCCTGCTCTTAGTCCCACCATCCTTGCAAGTGTGACTGGTGGGCATGAGACAGTGGTGGCCCCTCACCTGTGGAACTCTCTACATAGTGACATTAGATTGCCCCCCCCCCCTCTTGTCCTTTAGAATGAAACTCAGCAATTTAGAATGAGACCCAATTTGTGTGAATGAAAATGAACTGACCTGGACTATGATTTCAAACCTGCATGATTTAAACACGGTTTTAGTAATGTAAAGCATTAACAAATTGTTTTAATTGCTTTTATCATTTATTACTGTTGTTGGCATTGAATGAATGCCTGTTGTGAAGCTGTCCTGATTCGCCCTCCGGGGGTGAGAAAGATGGCATACAAATATGCAAAATAAATAAATAAATAAATAAATACATTTGTAGGGAAGATGGTATTCAAAACAAACAAACAAAATTTATGTCAAAAATAAAGCATTATAGATACTCTGTGAAACAGATGGCGTTTTTCTAATGACTGGATTTTATTATGCTGGAGGTCATTTTAACACATCTCTGAAAGCTAAAGGATGAGAAGGAATGGGGGTTGTAAGGATAGTTGCTTCTGAAAAAACACTTCTCGAAAGAGAAGTTGAACAGTTTATCAAAACAATCTTTGCTATGTGATAGTGCTGGATCAACATATTGAGATGCATAATTATTTTGTCTGGTTTTGGTCAAGTTTCTGAACAGTTTTCTTTTGAGATTGAGGAATTTTAATAAACCCCCTATGACTAGCAAGTTACAAATACAATCATCCCTCTATATTTGCAGTTTTGAATGTTTGTATTTGATTATTCATGGATTTGATTAAAAGAGTTCTCTCTAGAAATCTCTAGGTTCTCCAGTGTGATTCTAAGATGACCTGGAATGGTGTTTTAATGTTGGAAGACCTAAAGAGCTCATGAGAACCTTTTAATCCATAAATAATCAAATCTGCAAAATTCAAAAGTGGTTCTCTCCATTTAAAAGATAACAATTTATATATTCATAATTTTTCATTTTCATAGGATTTTCTATCCTTAACCAAGGGAATGTATGTACAATCCTGTGGTACTAACATAGCTTAATCTGCATGCCACTCAAAATTAAGGAATGTCCATGTTTTATGAGGCACTTAAGGTCGTCATAGGTACACTACAGTGAAGCTATTGTTTTCTGCTGCAAATATGCCTTGTTAAGTGTACATCCAAGAACCCTGATAGGATACAGAACTCTGGTAAATATATTCAGGACATGCAGTTCTCGGTCCTTTATATGTTTGCTTTGGAAACACAAACAGTATAAATACAATTAAGCACAATATAGTTCCAAAAGCTTTTGGCAAAACTGGAAGCATTCCAGTTCATTCAACCATGCATTAAGCAAACTGAATCTTGCCTTAGAAGATGCAGTCCACTGCCTCTTCTTTCATCTCCTTAAGAGGTATAATCTTCATGGAATTTGGAAGGCAGATTGCAAATGAAGAATTATCAAAGTTCTTTTTTGTCTAATTGCTGTTCACAAATACCTGGATTTAAATAATGAAGTACATTTGTTGACAGGCATTTCCTCAGTTTGCAGTATTGTCAAAACAAAACCACCATGAGGCCTTCAAAATTCTATATGAAATATTGGCAGGGATCCTAAGCCTAGTTAGTACAAGACATTTTAATGGCTAGTTGGATGTACAATTTATTCATATCTGTATGTTTAAATTTTAAATTTCAGTTTCCATGTTTCTAAGCCATTGAGAAGAATCACTGTGTACGAGCAGCAGTCATATCTTGCAATTTCATTTTGACAGATGACTTCACTGTTTCTTTGGGAACTGAAAATGTTTTTCATTGAAGTGTTGTAGTTTTCTCCATCTCCCAAATCTTCACTGCTCATTTGCACTACATGCCTGATAACTTTTTCAACTTACCTGAAGGGTACTTTGGTTGAGCAGAGATACTCCAAAGCAAAATCAATCTCACTAATGGTAGAGAGAATTGTGGCACTTCAGTTAGTACTACAGGTTATTTAGCATAAACATATGTGCTCTCATTAAGGGCTATCTACAGCCAACTTGAATGAGTCACTTGTGTATGAGGCTTTCTTTATAAATCTGAAACTAATTTTCCTGGTCTCCTCCATATGTGTCATATGGCAAAATTAGCCCAATGTCACTGCACAAGAGCACAATTTTATTTCATTGAGTCCAGACTTTAGCATCATTGTGTGGACGTTTTCATGGATAGTGTAATAAATTACAGGCAGGAAAATAAAATAAAATCAGATCTAGATGTTAAAAAACATTTCAAAGCCAAAATCAGTGCCTGTTTTGAAAGGGCATTAATACAATTAAGGTATCAAAAGCAATTTCAATTATTTCCTCAATTCCCTCCTCCTCCACTCCTTCATTCTACTTATAATGAACTTTTTGCCTCATCACATTTTTGTCTGGATTCTCTAAGGCAGTGGTTCTCAACCTATTGTTCCCCAGATGTTCTGGTCTTCAACTCTGGTGAACTGGCTGGGATTTCTGGGAGTTGTAGGCCAAAACACCTGGGGACCTACAGGCTGAGAATCACTGCTTTAAGGCTTTTCACAGAAATCATGGTAAATTATTGTGATCCACTAAAGTAATATAGATCTAAAAAGTAACTGAAGGGAAAACTGGAATGGCAAAAGCATTCAAATATTTTCCAGAAAATTTATGTGTAATTCTTGTCTTAGTAAACATCTGGGGAGCTCCTTCAGATAATCTAAAGAAACAGTTATGTATCAGACTGGATATGTTTTCTTGCATGTTGAGAGACTTTGACTTAGTGTTTCCTTCTCATGTACTGAAATACATCAAAATCCAACATATTAGAGACCACCACTTCTCTGTGTAATCTCAGTAATGCATTCATAGAATCTTTAGAAGAACTACACATTTTATTCGCAAGTGCCTTGTACCAGCAAACATTGGTTGTGGCTTGTTTCAATGTTTTGTTTAAAAATGTGTATGTAATTCAGTAAAGTGGAAAAATAGGAGAGATGGCTACCACAAAAGATCCACAGCCCTAGTAAAGAGAAATCAGATGCTTGCTAGAAGAAACAGATGTTTTAGTGGGGTTTTTTTAAAAAAAAGCAAACTCAATTTCTCCTTGTATAACCTACAGGCATAAATCTTACAAGTGTTGGGGTTTTCTCAATGACTTCATTTTTCTGCCTTCAGCTGTCATAGAAATTATTCATGTTCTAGCCCATCTAGAAAGATCAAAAAGTGATCTAACATGTGTTATCTATTTAACACACTACAGTTAAATTCATGTGTGATATCTAAAAGCCAGGAGAGATAATATACATGGTGTAATGGTTTAGAAAGCTAATCTAGGGCAGGGTTGAGAATTATATGGACTGATTTTGAATTCCCACTTTTCTTTTACAATAAGGTGCACATCCAACCACCATCCAACCCACCAAGTCAGTGGAATGTAAAACAGCTTTTATAAATTTGAATTTGTCTTCCAGCCACTTCTGGAGAGTGATATAACTTGGAGTAGACAGAAAAATGACCTCTGGTCCCCTAAAGTTTCCCCAGGTCAGTCTAGGACTAGGAAATACCAGATTTAAATTTTAATTAAGAATTTTTCCAAGGATCTAGATTCTACTTTGAATAAATGTGAGGGAAACAAATGATTTACAGACAAATTCAACTTAAGACAAGAACCGATCTTGTTTGTAACTTGGGGACTGTCTGTATATGAAATCAAAACAATAAGCAATGGATGTTAAAGCTTTAGCAACATTTCTCTGCAACTACCCCTTCCCAAGATAGCACTCTTCTTCTTCAAAATGTCATCTTGGGGTTTTTTTTATATGAGTGTTCTGTTATTTGCTGTGATTATAAGTATGATATAGTAAAACAGGACAAGCCCCACATGATTATGTAAAATTAAAAGGTTGCAGGGCAGTTGTCTGCCCCAGCATCATTGTCAAAATACCACCTCAAATCTCTAAAGAAAAGGACCTTTAGCTCTGATTCAGTCTGTTAACAATTAAACCACTTTAGCTCAGGAAGAAACACTTTAAAAGTCTGATCTCCTTTCCATTGTGAGACCTTTTGTGGTACAAATTGAATTGTTAACTACACAGTCTGCAGACTGCAATCCATTTCCCATTACTTCTTCATTTTCCTGGACAAACAGAGGTAAGTTTCCACTTAGAAGCTGATCCATCCGCAAATCTCTTAAAAGGTTAGAGACTTGTTCCATGCTTTATCCGTTCTTTAAAATCAAATGGTTTTATGTTCAGTACTTAGATAGCTAACATTCCCTCCAGACCTAGCAAGAGGTTTGCTTGCACAAGAATAATAGATTGCCAGAATACTACATCATTTACTAGGAAAAAGGGTTGTGAATGGGCAGGTCTAAGACTGTGCAAAAAATGTGACCGTTCTAAGAATGTGAAGAAATCTCAGTAAATAACTTGTTCTAAATGAGATCAGCTGTGTCAAGAAATCAAGATGGCCTGCTGAAAACTTAATTGCCATGTGAATTCTCATTTCCATTTTGAGAACAAGAAAATGAGTGCTTTTTTGAAATTTCCACCTTTTTGCTCAAAATGGCTAGGACCAATTTAATATCAAATCGAGTAGGCCCACTGATCCAACTGTGAAATGCTGTGTCAACATTAATTCAATGGGGCTACTTTGGTCAGGCTAAACAACAGGATTTAAGTTAGACCCCTTCCTTCTACACTGCCATATAAAATCCAGATTATCTGCTTTGAACTGGATTATATGGCAGTGTAGGCTCATATAATCCAGTTTAAAGCAGATAATATGGATTATCTACTTTATGATTTGGATTATATACCAGTGTAGAAGGGGCCTCAGTATCTTTAAAAACTAGCATCTCTTTCCTTTGTGATGCACATGGCAGAGTCTTGCATATGATACACAGAATGATTATCTGGTTGATCTAAAAGATACAAATCACCAATTTGATTATTCTATTTTTAAGTCAACATGATAAGAGAGCAGCCATTTTAATTTACCCACATGATTTATGTAATTTATACAATTTTGTAAAATAATCATTCTGGCAAATATGACATTTCTCTTGAGACAGCTTGCAGCAGAATACTCAAAGATACATGTGAGATTAAAACAAGTAAGAATTTACATTCCCAGTTCACTATTCTCTCCTGGATATTGCTAGTACTTTTGGAGTTACTGCTACCACTGTGAGTTTATTGGGTGAGTTCTTAGATTTAGGTTTAGAGATGGGGTTACATGCTGTAGCCGGGAGGAGAGGGTTAGGGGTTCAACCCCCCTGAAAATTTTCAGGTGAAAAAAAAGCCCTGGTTTACTCATGAATTTTAACTGGTTAACCAAATGCCCATGCTAAGTCAATGAGAATCAAAAATTAAATTGATTTAATTAAGTTTATATAAATATAAAATGAACCATACTATTTGAATTATTTTGTGTTATGGAACTACTCTTCATAATTTTTTCTGGCTACAATCCTGGTGACATGTAGCAATCATTCAAGGTGAAATAAAGCTTGATAGTTGATATTTGCTAAGAACTTGTGCACCAGTTGCGCCCATACCTTGGGAAGTCGGATTTGGCCACAGTAGTCCATGATCTTGTCACATCCCAAATAGATTACTGTAAGGTACTCTACATGGGGTTTCCTTTGAAGATTGCTCAGAAGCTTCAACTAGTCCAATGATTGGCAGGCAGGTTCCTTATCAGAATGGCATACAGAGAGCACACGACCCTCTGCTACGCCAGCTCCACTGGCTGCCAATCTGCTACTGATCATGATTCAAAGTGCTGGTTTTGACCTTTAAAGCCCTGAACAGTTCCTGCCCAGATTACCTGTCCAAACATATCTATCACTATGAACCATTACAAAATTTAAGATCAGCTGGGGAGGCCCTCCTCTCAATCCTGTCATCATTGCAAACATGACTGGTGGGGATGAGAGACAGGGCCTTCTCAGTGGTGGCCCCTCGCCTGTGGAACTCTCTTCTCAATGACATCAGATTGGCTTCCTCCCTCCTGTCCTTTAGAAAGAAACTCAAAACCTGGTTATGGGACCAAGCATTCGAACAGTAGAGGCAGCAATCGAAAATAAGATTCAAGTGATATAAATGATAATGAACTGACTCAGACACTGATTTTAAACCTGTGTGATTTTAAACAAATGTCTTATTCATGTAATGTTTTAATGAACTGTTTTTAATGTATTCTATTTATGATTGTGGTTGGCATTTGAATGAATGCCTGTTGTGAAGCCGCCCTGAGTCCCCTCTCCCCCCCCCCCAAGGAGAGAGAAGGATGGAATACAAATATGAGAAATAAATAAATAAATATCTCTATAATACCTTTTGGTGGAAGCATACCATAGAATTTTCTGGAGTACCTAGAAGATTCCCAGAGAGGACATTTTTTGGTACATGAAGGGAGGTGAAATCACAGGCACTGATCCCATGGGTAAAGGAGTCATAATTAGTATCCACTATACAATTATCACAGAATAGCAGAGTTGCAGGAACTTAATATTTGAGCACCAAATAACTAGTTCCTGTTCTTATAAATATTCAGTAAATTCTGATTTTCAAAGTTGAAATAGATGCTTGTCTGTGGTTTATGACACCATAAAGAAGCATATGAATATGGCCTTACCTCCGATAATATAGAGAGCCTTATCTAGCTATTAGGGCTGGGCAACCACGGAAAAATTTGTTTCTAAAGTCGATTCGTTTTTTGGGGTTTTTTGCGTTTCGATATTTAAAAGAATTCCGAAAATTTTCTTTAAAAAAGTTCAATATTTACGAAATTTCGTAAAATTACGAAACAATACGAAACGAATACGAATCAATTCGTTAATGGCGGACGCGACCGCGCAATACGTTAAAAAACCTCCATATGGGACAGGGGGAACTTCTGAAGCTTCCCTCTCCCTCTGTTGTTGACTGTTGGTGTGATATTTATATTTTTTTTCCCTGATTAAACAAACAACAGCTATAAAACTTGCCCCAGACATGCGGAAATAATAACAAAACGATTTCGAAATGATTTCGAAACGAATGCAAAACGAATACGAAGCAATTACGAAATGAATTGAAAAATTCGTTTCATTTTTTAGATGCTCCTGAATGGTTCGTTATCACTTCGTAACCAAAAAAAAATAACGAATTTTTAACGAATTAGGAAATTACGAAACGAAACCGCCCAGCCCTACTAGCTATTTAATTGTAGAGATTTCAAATTCAGAGTTAAAAGCACAGGATGACTGTGGATAAAAGCATTGCTACTTAGCACATATGTTATACTAGAGTTAGCTTGCCAGAAGTCATTTTCTCAATATGGGCAGAGGGACACCCAAAAGTAGAAGTTTGAGACATTTGAAAATAACTGCTCTCCAGAAGAACTCTAAAACTGAACACCACTCAGGGCTAAATTAGATATTATTTATACAATCTATTCACCGCATGTGTGTGTGTTTTCTTTAAAAAGGCTGTGTTTCACCAAATTATTAATCACAGCATACTGATGTATAGGGTCTTTCTCATATTTTGCTCATCAAGAAGCAACAGCTGTAGTGGGGCTGTGAAAGCCAATAGTAGGAATGTTGAATAGAAGGCTACACTCACAGAAGTTAGCAACTTGTATTGATCCCATGCAGCCAGCAACCATCCCTCTTCTATAAGGTCGAAAAGGTAAGAGGAGGATTTGGAAAAGTTATTTGCAAAAGTAAGAGCAGAACTTGACATTACTCTTTTTTACATGATACCCTTCAGAACCTCCAACCAGCATAACCGCTGGACATGTTAGCTGTCGCTAAAAAATACTTTTTCTATGCTCTAGAAAAGAATAACAAGTCCTTTGCTCTTATTTTTATGCCATAATTGTGGGTAACTTCGCCTTCATTAACTTTTTGATTTTTAAAGATATTTATCTATTCAATGTTATGATCAGATGAATGGAATGATCAGATGGGAAGTGCTGCAGATAGAGTGGGAGATGAGGGGAGGAGAAAAGAAGAAATTAGAAGTATCGAGTGCTTTGCAGTTATGCTCATGTCCTGCTGGTGGACTGCCTGTGGGCAACTGATTAGCCACTGTGTGAACTGAATTTTAGGCTAGATTGACCTTTGTTCTGATCTAGCACAACTCTCCTTAGGTTCTTATATTAAATAAGACAATGAATATTCTTTCATTTTGGGAATGGAAAGTTTTACTACCTGCAAATGGAAGCATGTTTTTCTTAACAGCATGCATATGGTGCTATGTTTACTTGTATAAAGATTTTTTTATCTCCTGTTCCCTTGGTTTTCTGCTGTTTTGCCAAGGAATCATTTTTGTTCAAAAAAAAAAAGTTGGGCTCCCTGTTGTTTTTATTGCTGAGTTCCCACAAGAAGCTATGTGTGTGTGCATCTCATTAGTGTTTACTGCCAATGACATTAACTTATCTCTCATGCATAAGATTGTGAAAATTCCAATCACTTATTAATAACATTTCAGTTAAATATACACTTTTGAGTTTTTTTAATACAAAATGTTTTTTATTTGTTGGATATAAGAATCGTTACATACATCTACCCAATGTCTAAAGCAGATATGAGAAACCCAAAAGGTTATCTTTTTCCTCCTTTCCCTAATGCATACAAAAAACAAATATAATTCTTTTTATAACCTGACTGTCTTAAATGGTGAACAGAACAAAGGTTCATGGCACTGACCCCTGTCTAAACAAACACGGATTTTTTGTAGAAGAGCCTAAACATATACAGAAATGTTTTCATAGGGCTTATCCCACTAATTCCTTAGATCTGAGTTTTTCAAAAGTGCATAAGGTAGATGATAAGAAAGAGACTTGTGCAGGGCACTGCATTATTATCTCACCTCACATATCCATTTGTCAAAACTAGACTTCTGGCTACTTCCAAGTTTAAGATGTTTGTAGCATTTTTGAGCAGTTCATGGAGCCTAGAGGGACCAAGAAAGAGAAAACTGGCTCATGAACCCAGCAGAAATTCATATCTCTTTATCAAACTATTGGGTTGATGCTAATGTCTCTGATAGTTTTTTGTCAACATGTGAGCTATTGAAAGTTTTTCTTGTTTTTAAGTGGACCTGTTCTACTGAACCGAGTCTAAAATCCACTCCTTTATTTATTAATTATTTTTATTTATGGCCTTCCCTTTTCAAATTACTATTCCAAAGCTAAGAAGATAAATATGATCAAAACAATATAAATCACAATTAGTAGCACAAAATATTAATACAGGACACAGTTTAACTACAATGGGGAAACACAATCTCATACTTCATGTACTTCCATCAGCAGCTTCAGAACTAAGAAAAATTTCTGGAGACTAGGAATAGTGAAGAGGGGTTTTTTTTTTAATTAAAGAAGACTTTTCTCACCTCTTGATGATTACTACAAGAAGAAATACAATTCACCTCAATGATTTATACATCTACAAAGTTTAAAGGACATTTTGAGGAAATAACATGCTCACAAAACTATGTACATATTTTGAAGGTTGAATGGCTAAAATATGTACAATTGAAAACATATGCATACATAGATTTTAGCCAATAGGCAGGAAACATAAATTAGATAAAATATATAAATAAAAACACATAAGGGAAAAACCATAAAGAGTGCATGAATTTCTGAGAAAAAAAACAGATAGATAAAGGTCAAGATTTTACACTGGGGTTATAATGACCACCACACATTGATTGTACTACACTACCTCTATGTGGGGTGGCAACATTGTACAAATGAATGTAAAATCCAATGCACTTATACATGCACAATATATATGCAACCCTAAGTTAAACGAAGAAACTCTGCACTGGATGAGCATCTTTTCCCATATGGGAAATTTCCACATATAAATTGTAATCCAAGATAAGCATTTCTACGAAATGCCATGAATAAATCTATAGATATCAAATATTTAATTATACAAAGTTGTGGTTTACAAAGAATTGAATGCTTCAGAGGATGTGGAAGGGGATTTTGTGGGGTCTCAGGAGGGGGCTTGGGGGATGGCAGTGGCATGGAGAGATGTCTTACTGAATGGTTGTTCCCATGATGTTAGAGAAAGCAAAATCTGTTCCCATGAGAATCTGCCAGAGTTTGCTTTTGAAAGAAATGTGGGGGAATATGAATTTCCTAAGTTAGAGTGGCTACAGCTGTGCCAAGAGAGTGTGAAAGAGAGACAGACTTGCTTTTCCCAGTTGTTGAGATAAGCAGTGAAAAACCAGGTGTACAAGGAGTGATGTCATGGAAGGGTATTGAGGCTTTTAAGTGGGCTCCAAGCAGACAGCTCCTTGTGAGGGCAAGGTTGCATTTCAAGTGGGAACAACTCTTAAGTTCGTGCCCTTGCTTCACGTGTTTAAGGTTCTGGATTTTGGGTCTTGTTCATGTTTGCTTGGTTAAGTTTCAAGTTTCTGCATTTTAATTCCTGTTTATGTCCTCATGGTTTGTGGTCTGGTTTATTCTCTGTTTTGTTCTCACATTCTGGATATAACTTTGATTATGTGTATAGATTTTGCTTTGTTTCATTATATTGACTCAAAGTGAAGTTCCAGATTTTTTAAATTCCTGTGCTTTGATTCATGAAACTGATTGTCACCTATACTCAGCAACTTTGGAGTTTCTGGATTTGTCCTTTGGATTTTTGATGGTTCTTTATTATTGTGCTTTTTCTTATCTTTTATATTTTTGAATTTTAAAATTATCCAGGACATGCAGAGAATGAGTAGATCATGATCACAAAGATTATGAGAAGTCACGATTGCTCTCTGTAATAAATTGGCCTACCCTAAAGGGTTGTTGTATAAGTGTTGGGTAAAAGGCAGAAGCCAGGCCCAGTTTGCTGAAGCTAAGCAGAGATGAGGAGTGGAGCAATCAGGCAGTGTCTAAGGCAGAAGTGCAGTCTGATTGGCTGATAGAATTGGAGGGAAAAGCCCAGTAGCTGGAGATGGGAGGAGCCTGAGGCAAAGGGAAGAATAAAGCAGCCATTTTGAATTCAGTTAGGGTTTTGGAAGTGAAGAAGGAGAAGGTTTTAAGGGGGAAGGAAGAGAATTGGGAACTGTTTTGTTATAGGAAATATGTCTCTTTGAGGAGTAATAGCTAATAGGCCTCTATAGTGTTTAGAGTGCTGTGTAGGAGGAAGGGGGATTTCAAAAATTTTAAAAGATTCCTGTTTGGATTTCTGTGTGTAGATCTTTGTTTTAAAGAAACCCAAGATAGAAGTACCATTCTCTGTAACAAGAAAAGCCTGACAAGTTATCTGCAACCATTACGCTCATCAAAAGTAACAACATTTTCCTGTTTTATTCCTATTGAAGCTTCTGTGTGGCTTTTTAGACAGTTAAGTAAAGGAGGCAGCCTTTAAAAATAGTAAATTGGTGGCAGCAAAAGAAATCCTTAATAAATGATTGGAAGGAGGAAAGGCAAAATATACTATGCAGTGGTGGCTTCATGCTGACGGGCCTTTTGTGTGCATGTAGTGTGCCTGAGGTGGATTCTGCCTCCTGTCCCTCCATTGTTTGTTATAACTGGTGGGCTAGTTTGTTATAATTGGTAGCATCTGGTGGAGTATCCCAGGTTGCTGGGACATCTTCGCTATAATTGGTGGCAGTGGTGGGATATCCCTAATTGGGAGGCAGTTAGTTATACTCTCCACAGCTGAAGTCTTTCTTGTGACTTCACAAGGACCTGCACCTTGGCACTGAAACCTCAGTGAAAACAATGCTACTCATGTGGCAATCTTAATCCAAATTGAAGAAAATCACCTGATGCATTTTATTCTCCACCTCAACTATATGATAAATATGATGACATTTACAATAGTAAATATGTTCTAATGGTATGCCTTCCTTTGGCAAATTGGTGTTGATTTACATTATCACTTGATAAATGCCGAGAAGAACCACATCATTACCAAAACAATGTATAAATCTGCATTTGCTATAATACGTTATGGTTCCCAATGTTGACTGGACTGGGATAGTTTTATTCTGGTAGGAAATGACAGTCTTTTCATTACTGCCTTTGGCTTGTTTCATAATGCAAAATTAGCTCAGTAAAGTTAATGTCATGATGAAAATCATGTATTTTTTATAACATATCTTGCAGTTGTAATTCACAGAGATCATGTCGGATGCAGGGTTATAAAGTAAGTCCTGTGGAATAATCTAATGAAGATAATGGTTATATTGCTGTCATGTAAAGTTCAGAGGGTTTTTTTGCTCATAAGATTGCAAGCAAAAATGTGCTAAACAAAAGCATGATAAATTGTTCACATTGTCCTTATGAAGAGAGAGTTACCAAAAACAAAATCAGAGCTGGGCATGGAACAAAAGTATGATTGATCCTTTGATTCAAAGGAGCAACAACAAAAGCAATGTGCTTGTTCCACAATGTATCTAAATCCCTGTTGAAATCCAGTGACATCAAGCATGCATCAATTGAATTATTGCACATTGGTGCATCACACTCTAAATCTGATCAGTTTAAACAGCAGTCTGATCTTAAAAGAAACCCTACGCTTCTACTCTGCTTCTCTTGGAGGTCATTTGAAAGGTTCATATTTTTGTCAGATCATGGGTTGCATGGAGACAAATCCAAGTTTAACATCAGTCTAATTACTGGGGGTGTGGGAGGGAGGCAGGTTAGAATAAATAACTTTAGTAAAGGGCAGATTTTGTGGCTTCTGGGCATGACCAAATAAGTTTTAGTTAAGATAATACAGTTTTCCCAAATATAAGCTCTACCTCAAAAATAAGCATGATTTTTCAGGATTTTTGAGGGTGCTTAAAATACAAGTCCTATTCCATAAATAAGCCCTAGTTACAATTTATAGCATTAGTCGATTTGGAGAAAGAAGACAGGCCCTGAAAATAATCCCTAACACATCTTTTGGAGCAAAAATTAACATAAGACCCTCTTGTTTTTTTGGAAACACTGTTATTTCAAATTGTTGCCTTTGTAAATCTGCCCCGAGTCCCCTTAACACATGTTAATCCTGCATTACCTCACTTCAGTAAAAGTTGTGGGGTGCGCCACAGTTTGCTTGACACTCCAGTTTACCCCATAGCTTTAGGTTATTGTGGCCAACAGGATAAGATTCAATTCAGACTGTCCACTGTCATCACCACCATTGCCTTTCCCCTGTCCTCATCGACACAGGGGGAAGGAGATAGATCTACCCATGTCATTGATCCCAGCTGGTCACAGAGCTCCGTGTGAGCTCCTGGCCATTATGAGCTACTGACTGCAACAAAAGCACACACACTATCAGGAAAACATTGAGGATATTGGCTCTGTGCTCAAGTAAAAGCAGCATTGACAATATGTCAGGTGAAGTGACAGTCCAGCAGGGCCAATATGGCCTTGAAATGACTGGACTGTGTTGAACTCCAACCTGCCACTGCAGCAGGTTTAGAATGGTCCATTTCTGCTACAGGATGGCCCTGAATTTGCCAGTCAATGTAGGCATGGCCTTGGAAGATCTACACTCAGCTTTTCCCAACATGAAACTCTCAAACATGTTAAATTACAACTCATATCATTAAGTGGCAGCAGAGCCATGACAACTATGTTGTTCATTCATTCAGTCGTCTCCGACTCTTCATGACCTTATGGACCAGCCCAAGCCAGAGCTCCCTGTCGGCCGTCACCACCCCCAGCTCCTTCAAGGTCAATCCAGTCACTTCAAGGATGCCATCCATCCATCTTGCCCTTGGTCGGCCCCTCTTCCTTTTGCCTTCCACTTTCCCCAGCATAATTGTCTTCTCTAAGCTTTGCTGTCTCCTCATGATGTGGCCAAAGTACTTCAACTTTGTCTCTAGTATCCTTCCCTCCAATGAGCAGTCGGGCTTTATTTCCTGGAGGGTGGACTGGTTGGATCTTCTCACAGTCCAAGGCACTCTCAGAACTTTCCTCCAACACCACAGTTCAAAAGCATCTATCTTCCTTTGCTCAGCCTTCCCTAAGGTCCAGCTCTCACATCCGTAGGTTACGGATGACAACTATAGTCCAACACATTTAGAGTGCATAATGCCATCCAGGCATGTAGCTGGGGGGGGGGGGGGGCTTGGGGGACTTCAGCCCCCCCCCCCCAAATTCTCATGGTGGTCCGCGAGAAGGCCTTACTGGTACATTTTTTAAACTGTTATGTTTATTCATATCATGATCTGATCACCATGCTCAATATATCCCATGTGCATGGGGGTATTGGGATAACGATACAAAAGATTTGCTAGGGTAGACCCTCTTTCACTCAGACTCAGCCCCCCCCCAACCAAATTCAGCCCCCCCCCCCGAAACAAAGTCCTGGCTACGGGCCTGCATCCTTACATTACCTAGCTGAACATGAGAAAATATTAGGGACCACTAGTTAAGAATATTAGGAAACACTGAAAAATTCTTCCATAGTCAATAATACTAGGTAGCTTTGCCAAAATCCTCACATGGCAGAAGGTAGCTATATCCACTTGCAAAGAGGTGTCATTTAGAGGAATCTTGGGCAGATTGCCACCAATGACATGCCTATATACTGTGTGCTAATGCTGTCTCATTGTGTGTCAAGATAAGACCAGCCCTTTATTGAAATGTGTGAGTCTGGGTCTCACACCCCAACCAGTGAAATGAAAAAAGTTAAGAGTATTTTTTGTGGAAAGAGTGATCAGCTTCATCAGTGCACAGAAATCCCTCCATCGCTGATTACATTAAAAAGGCATGTTTTCTGAAAATGATTGCCCCTCATGCCATACTGAGGAATTGATGTGCATTTTTTTTCCTTTAATGCTACTGCAATCCAAAAACAAGTAGGTATTAATTCCCATCCACAAAATTATTAGCATCATCTTCTGAATTGCTATTGGTTTTTTGTGAGATAGGAATGGTTGTATTAAGAACAAAATGGAATATTCGTCTTATACTGCAGAAAGCTCTCATTTGTATCAAAACTGCAGTCTGCACATATGGCAAGCAGACCTTAGCAGATTTAGGCAGGTAGACAGTTTTTATGAGTCTTTTACATCTTTAGAAGTATATTACCTGGCCTCCCTTCAAAGCCTTTAGCAAAATACATCTTGTTTGAGTTTGCTCAGGAATGGCTTTTATCTGCTTTTACTAGAAATCTGTCTGATCACTGACAGATGCAAGGGACAACATTTTATGGCAGGGAAGTGTGATATGTGAAAATTATATTTTGATAACTGATAAAGCTACATGTGACAACACAACAAAATAAAGACATTCATTTCACATAAAACATCATTAAGTTTTATAATTGGAATTGTAGTTTAACACAACCACTTCTAACAATAGGTAATCAGTTACAGGGGATAAAAGAAAAATCCCAACAGTTTTTCAAATCAGACATCAATGATTCAATTTCTTTTCTTTTACCTTCACAGTAGGAATGTTGTCTCTTATGACAGATGCAAGGGTTTCCAAGCCCCAGAAAGCCTAAGGAAAGCAGTATGAATTCTCAAAGTAAAAGAAAATAAAAGTGTGTGTGTAAGAGAGAGAAGGAGGAGGGAGGGAGGGAAACCATGAAAATGCTAGAAATATAAAGGCTGGGATTTTCTTTATTCACATTCTAGTATTATACCTATTTCATTATTCAGGGACAGGATATCAGAAAGACCACCTGCACACATTTAATTCTGCCCATATTTATGGTGTTCTACATCCTACCACTACTGACTACATGATCAATGATGTTTTCTGTACCTCAGCTATGGAACACCCCTGCCTCTACTTAGAAAGGTTACCAAATCTTAAGAAGGCAGGAGAAATGAGTTGCTCTTTTTTAGGCATCTAGTAGAGAGAACTATTTTTTTTAAATAAGAAAGCTTCTGGTTTACCTTTGCAGAAGAAAAAATGATATTATATGATTAAAACATATTATTAACGCATTATGCAATGCTTTAAGATTATTGGGCAGAAAAGGAATACAGATATAGTATTAAAACATAAGTTTCCAGTCCCAATTCAATGTGCAGGTTATTATCTACAAAGCCCTAAACGGTTCAGATCCAGCCCATCTTTATCTCTGCTGAGGAGGCCCTTCTCTCGCTTTCTACTCTGTTCCAAGTGTGATTGGTGAGGATGAGAGAGAGGGCCTTCTTGGTGGTGCCACCCCCCCCCCCACCGCTCTAGAACTTTCTCCCCAGGGAGATTAGATTAGCACCTAATCTGTCCACTTTCCATAAAGACCTAAAAACTTCGATGTTCCATTGTGCTTTTGATTAATCCAGTTAATGACATGCCCCTCCCACAACTATAATTTAATATTGGGCCTTTGCACTTTATTATTATCTCTCCCCTTGCAGTGTACTCTACTAATTGATCTGACCCCTCTAGCCCTTATCAGGCCTGTGGCCCTTGCTTCTTACTATCAACCCCATCCTGGTAGTTGTATCGCACAAGCAGTTGCCTCTCCCTTTAGTTCTGAACATGATTGCTGTGCTCGGCCACTGATTGATGATTATAATGGTTATGTTTTTATGATGTTTTAATGATGTTTTTATTGTTTTATTGTTCCAGTTTTAATTGTGTTTGACTGGTGGTCAAACACATGTTGAGATGGTGGTGGGATAAACAGTCCAGAAGGTAAGAGCTTCTACACCAGCATTCCTGCTGCCTGCCTTCTGCACTACAAGAACTGCGAGAACTGTTGCTGACCAACCTTACTTACAAACTGGGGGTGGCTCCCTGCTCATGCTGTGGCTACCACTTGAGGGCAGCTGCTGTTGGGAGTGGGTCAGTGTCAGTCTTCTTAATGTGTGGCCATTGTACTGTGCCATCCATTGGCACGAGCGTGCTCTGGTCATCAGTATCAATGGCTGGGAGCTGTGCCACCTCTTCTGCTGCTTTTGCATCGAGTTGGATGTTGTCTGCTCTATACTGCTGGTGAGGTGCTGCTCCTGTTGTTCCTGTCC
Source organism: Anolis sagrei (assembly GCF_037176765.1). Classification (NCBI taxonomy): domain Eukaryota; kingdom Metazoa; phylum Chordata; class Lepidosauria; order Squamata; family Anolidae; genus Anolis; species Anolis sagrei. The sequence continues at coordinate 56,407,049 of NC_090024.1, read as the reverse complement.
TTTCCGCTGACCCTGGAATCAGTGCTGACTCCGTGGTTCTTGTTGTCCTCCATCACGGTGGTCCACACTCTTGTTACATCCAAATGAGATTACTGCAACGCACTCTACGTGGGATTGCCTTTGAAGACTGCTCAGAAACTCCAACTAGTCCAGCAGGAGGCAGCCAGACTGCTCACCGGGGCGTCATACAGGGAGCATACCACCCCCCTGTTGTGTCAGCTCCACTGGCTGCCGATCCAGTTCCGAGCACAATTCAAAGTGCTGGTTTTGACCTACAAAACCCTATACGGTTCCGGCCCAGTGTATCTGGCCGAACGGATCTCCCTCTACGTCCCACTCCGGAGTCTAAGATCTTCTGGGGAGGCCCTGCTCTCGACCCCACCTCTATCACAAATGAGATTGGCAGGGATGAGGAGCAGGGCCTTCTCGGTGGTGGCCCTCCACCTGTGGAATTCACTCCCCGGGGAAATTAGATCTGCAACATCGCTCCTTTCCTTTAGGAAAAAACTAAAAACATGGATCTGGGACCAGGCATTCAGACAATCGGGCAGATAAAGAACTTTGACGATGACTAGGAAATGATTAATGGATTAGATCTATGGAACTCTGAAAGACGAAACGCTGAGCACGAGAATAGTTTTATATGATGTTTATATGATGTTTTATATGATGTGTTATGTACTGGTTGTTTGATTGTTTTAACTGTGATAACTGTTTTTAACTATGGTTTTGTATATTATGTGTAATTTGTATAGGCACTGAATTGTGCCTTTTTTGTAAGCTGCCCTGAGTCCTTCTTCGGGGGTTGAGAAGGGCGGGGTAAAAGTACCCGAAATAAATAAATAAATAAAAAATTGTGACGAGGCTTGGTGTCTTAATTTCTGCTGAGTCATCTAAGACCACGGCTCTTGTCGCCAAGCCCGATGGTTCCTTTTATGCACTTTATGTGCTTGAATGTACTTTGACTGTGTTTAACATCTATATGGAACCATCCTTATGAACTTTTATGGGACTTATAGTGACTTTAATATCTGTTTTTACTATCAGCACTTTATCAGCACTTTATCAGGGAGAGGGAGGGGGATTACTGTGGGTTTACTATATATTATTATAACTATTTGATTGAGTTTATAATCACCACCATTAAGATCAGTAACAGGAAGCAATACAGGTTTTTTACACTTTGGCACTTTAGTCCCGAGCATTAACTTGTTGTCATCCTGGCACTTCACCCATTACCTATTTTCAACATTCTCTGTAGCACTCTTTTGCACTTTAAACTCCTGCACTTTAGAAGTTCCTAATTGTTCATCATCCCCATGCTATTCCCATCCCATTGCACTTGACACTTTGTGTTGCACTTTGCTGGGACTGGGGGGAGGCTGGGACAGGGGAGGGGGGTAAATGGGGTAGAGTGCCAAGTTTTAATGAAGATTGGGCAAACCAATCAGCTTGCATTATGCCATGTGGTGATAGAAGGGAGCTTGAGTGTTTGGAGGGAGAGGTGGTTTCCATTAGTCAAGGGACCCCATAGAAACAACATTGAGGAGGGGGAGACACAAGAAAGAGAGACCATTAATTCAGCTTAGGGAATGTGTAAGTACATTAATAGCTCCAAACTGGTCTCATGATGTTGTAAGTTTGAGTACCCAGGATGGTGATCCCTCCAGGTTGAAGGTGGTGCTGTTGAAAGCCAGGTCTGTCAATGGAAAAACAGCTTTCATATAGGATTTAATTCTGGATGAAAAGGCAGACCTGCCGTGCATTGCAGAAACTTGGTTGGATGAGGCTGGAGATGTAAATCTAACCCAGCTTTGTTCACCAGGCTTCTTTGTGCAGCACCAGCCGAGACCTGAAGGGCGGGGAGGCAGGGTTGTAGTGGTCTATAGGGAGTCCATCTCCCTGACCAGGTGCCCCATCCCTCAGTCAACCATTTTTTAATGTGTCCACCTGAGAGTAGGTGACCAGGACAGAATAGGGATTCTGCTTCCACCCCGCTGCACTACAGTCTCCCTACCTGAGCTAGCAGGGGTGGTCTCAAGCCTGGTGTTGGACTCCCAATGGCTAATTGTGCTGGGGGACTTCAACATCCATGCTGAGACCACCCTATCAGGAGCAGCTCAGGACTTCATGTCTTCTATGGCAACCATGGGGCTGTCCCAGCTCGTATCTGGCCCTACTCACGGTGCTGGACACACATTAGACTTGGTTTTCTGCCAAGGATGGGAGAACGGTGGTGGGGTAGAGGAGCTGACCATTGCTTCATTGCCATGGACTGACCATCACCTGATCAGGTTTAGACTTACTGCACCCCCTAACCTCTGCAGGGGTGGAGGACCCATTAATATGGTCTGCCCCAGGAGGCTTATAGATCTGGATGGCTTCCTGATAGCTCTTGGGGAGTTTCCCGCCACCTCGGTAGGTGATCCTGTTGATGCCCTGGTCACTCTCTGGAATGGGGAGATGACTACGACAATACACACGATTGCTCTGGAAGTCCCCTCCCAAGTAGCCAAGCTAAACCAGACCCTTGGTTCAACGAGGAGCTGGCAGCGATGAAGCGAAAGAAGAGACTAGAGAGCATGTGGCATTTAGACCTGAGCGGGCCAAATCGAACATGGCATATGCCGTGGCAATAAAAACTGTCCAGAAATCCTTTCTGGCAACCAATATTGCGTCCGCAAGGAACCGTCCAGCAGAGCTGTTTTGAGTTGTCAGAGGCCTGTTAAATACTGCCTCTCAGGATGGGAGCCCTGACAACTCGGCAGCTGGCTGTGAAGCTTTTGCTTGGTTCTTTGCGGACAAAGTCGCTTTGATCCATTCTGGCTTGGACACCTTGTTAACAGCAATCTCTGAGGATATGACACAAGCCCCTGCTTGTCCAGTTTTGATGGATTCATTTCAATTGGTGAAACCTGAGGAATGAGAGCAACCACATGCATCCTAGACCCCTGCCCATCCTGGCTGATAAAGAAAGCCAGAGGGGGATGGGCCGAGTGGATGAAGGTGGTGGTGAATGCCTCCCTTCGGGAAGGCAATATTCCAGTGAGCTTAAAACAAACTATAATAAAACCGCTGTTGAAGAAACCATCACTGGACCCCACTCAATTGTCAACTATCAGTTTGTTTCCAATCCCCCCTTTCTGGGCAAAGCCCTGGAACGTGTGGTGGCCTCACAACTCCAGTTATTCTTGGAAGACATGGATTATCTGGATCCGGCACAGTCTGGCTTTAGGTCCGGACATGGAAGCGAGCCAGCCTTGGTCGCCTTAGTGGATGATCAACGCTAGGAGCTAGACAGGGGGAGTGTGTTCCTGTTGGTTCTACTGGACCTCTCAGCAGCCTTCGATACCATTGACCATGGTATCCTTCTGGGATGCCTCATGGGAATGGGCCTTGGAGGTACTGCTTTGCAGTGGCTCTGGTCCTTCCTAGAGGATCATTCCCAGAAGGTGTTATTCGGGGACTTCTGTTCAACCCCACAACCATTGTCTTGTGGGGTTCTGCAGGGCTCAATACTGTCTCCCATGTTGTTTAACATCTACGTGAAGCCAGTGGGGGAGATCATCCAGAGTTTCGGAGTATGATGTTATCTGTATGTAGATGACGTCCAACTCTGTTACTCCTTCCCACCTACTACTAAGGAGGCTTTTCAGGTCCTGAACCTGTTCTTGGCCGCTGTGACAGTCTGGATGAGAGTGAACAAATTGAAATATAATCCAGACAAGACAGGTATACCTGGTCAGTCGCAAGGCCAAAAAGGGCATAGGGTTACAGCCTATGCTAGACGGGGTTACACTCCCCCTGAAGGCGCAGGTTCGCAGCTTGTAGCCCCAGGTCTTGGCGGTGACCAGGGGAGCATTTGCACAGTTAAAGCTTGTGTGCCAGCTGCACCCATACCTTGTGAAGTCTGACTTGGCTACTGTAGTCCACACTCTGGTTACATCCCGTATAGACTACTGCAATGCATTCTACATGAGGTTGCCTTCGAAGACTGTTCAGAAGCTGCAAACAGTCCAATGAGTGGCAGCCAGGTTGCTAACTGGATCAGTGCTCAGGGACACACAACTCTTCTGTTGCACCAGCTCCACTGTTTGTCTGTTTGCTTCCGGACACACTTCAAAGTGCTGGCTTTAGCCTATAAAGTCCTACATGGTTTCAGTACAACTTACCTATCTGAACGTATTTCTCCTTATGAACCATCTAGGACATTAAGATCTTCTGGAGAGGCCCTGCTCTCGCTCCCACCTTCTTCGCAGATGCGTCTGGCGGGAACAAGAGACAGGGCCTTCGGAGCAGTGGCCCCTAGACTGTGGAATGCCCTGCCTAGAGATATAAGATCAGCTCCCTCCCTCCTGACTTTTTGAAAAAAGGTGAAAACCTGGCTTTTTGAGCAGGCCTTCCCAAATACAGCATAGCTAAACGGAATTATGGAACTACTTGATAACGCAATGGAATAACAATTTGACATGGAGACACTCATGATAATGTTTTAAGGCTTTGTATGGTGTGTGTGTGTGTGTGTGTGTGTGTGTGTGTGTGTATATATATATATATATATATATATATATATATATATATATATATAATATGCTATTGTTTTTTACAGAATTTCTTGATTGTTTTTACTTGTTATAATTGTTGAGATATCAAATTGTTGCCAATTTGTGAACTGCTCTGAGTCGCCTCTGGGCTGAGAGGGGTGGTATATAAATATAGTAAATAAATAAATAAATAAATAATATTGAATTTTACTGACATAAAAACACAGTATGACAGAGCAAATGAGATATATATGCTGGATTTCATATCACAAAATCACAAGTCAAACACTTCCCAAGTGTTTAGGACTGTGTGACGTATTTTCAAATGATGCACAAGTAATGTGGCCTTTTGAGGTTTACAGATTGTGATTTTGTCAATGTTTATTGTTTTCAAATGTTGGCACAGCACACAGTGTGCCAATTACCACTGGGACCCCCTGTACTGGTTTATATCAGAGCCTTCGCAGTTCAATTTCGAGGTCTTGATAATGGCTGCGTTTTTCCTGTTGTTTTTCATCAATTCAACTGTCACCTGGTATGACATCAATAATCCAAACTTTTTTCTTTTCCACAATAATGATGTCTGTTGTATTCTGTTTCAAAACTTTATCAGTCTGGATTTGAAAGTCCCACAGTATTTTGGCTCGTTAATTTTCCACTACCTTTCCAGGTTTATGATCCCATCATTTCTTGACTACACCCAGGGCTCACCAAAAGATACTGCACCTTCCTGCTGCTTTCGGACTCCTGTTCTGCGATACCTCTCAGTGTTGCTAAGTTCTGTGTGGCAGCAATTAATATTAGACGGTCGCTGACTGACCCTTCAAGGTTATTCCTGCCAGGAATACAGCTAAAGTAATTTGTTATAACGGAAGTGCTGTAAATGATCCCTTCTCAACCCTTTTCAGAGCCTCCCAGTGGCTTGATATCTCATATTAGCTGCCCCCCTCCTTTAGACCCATGCCTGCTCTTTAAACTGTAAGCTTAACTTATTTTTAATCTGTTTTCTTTTTATAACATGTTTTTAATCTGATTTTATATTTGACCTACTTGGGAACTGCTATTCCCCTTGGGCATCTGTGCCCCATTCTATGTTGTGCTGGTCATAGACCATAATAAATAATTGATTGATTGATTGATTGATTGATTGATACTGGCAGGTGATACCTGTCACATGGGCCATTTACGCATACAAGTGACAAGGGCCATCTACGCTTATCCAGAATAGAGTCCTCCAGATTGGCATCTCTAAAGTCCACATGGACTGGTGCTGAGCCAATGTAGGGGCTGGTAGTCATACTGCATGGCACCAAAATAGCTCAGCAGCTGAATGGCGTCCACATGGACCAGCAGTGCTGAATCCAGTAAGGCATTTCTGGACTGTCACCTCATCTGACCCTAGTGGCAACCACAAAACTGCTCACTCAGTATCTGTAGTGATGCTAGTCAGAGCAATGAAGTGATATGATGGAGGGGAGGGGGGAAGCAGGGATGGCTATATCTTCCCCCCTCCCCTCACTTTTCTAATCTTCTCGTTGCTCTAGCTCATGTCACTACAGGTGCTGAATGACCACCAATATCAGTATTATGCCAAGAGGATACTCCTGAGCCTAGAATAATGGGGGAGAGTTGAGTGCCCTCCTCTGTCTCCAGGCTAACCATGCCTGGGGAAAGTAGGATGGCAGTGTGAACAGCCACAGCTGTCCAGGCTATTTGGCAGACCATATCACAGAAAATAATTTTGTACATAAAATTCTGTTTTTAGTATAAGCATATGTGCCTTCCCATGTAGACTTCTAGAACCACAAGTATAACCCTCCCTCAGGTAATTGTCTTGGGCACTTTCAGTCAACCTCTTGTTATCTGCTATCTACAAAAAAAAAAAAAAAAAAAAAAACCAGCATAAAATAGGTAACTAGTTCTTAAAAGTTGTCCTTAGTTCAACCCACTACTGTTATCTGGTCTCTTATTTACCCGGTTTTTCAGCAAGGAGTATAACTTTTGTGCAGAATAAGCCCCAAGCTGCAAATAATCTTCAAAATTGTGAGTATTTTTATACAGCAGGAAAAATATTTTCTTTCATTGACAACAAAATTAGCAAAAAAAAAATCACATATCTAAGAAACAACGTGCATGGAGCTAGTGAGTCAGTCCTTCTACAATCAGCATTAAACAGCCCTGTGTAAAGTTTGTGTGTCTCAACAAGAGGATTGATGGCTTTTAGTTTACAGCAGTGAAAAATCGTAATACATTGTTTCTGGGGAAATCTGTTCCTGCCCCCTTTTAGCGGTTGTGTGAATTTCATCTAAGGTCAGATAGAATAGGATGTCTGAGTGAGTTAGCAGATGAAATCATCTTCCTGCTGATCAAAGAGGCACAACATTTTGACCTATAAGGCTTGTCTTCACAACACCACTGATATTGATCAGGAAAAATAAATGATACACTTCTTATGAATGGTTATGTTTCCTGTTAGAGAGTAATAACCTTTTCTTCTGCTTCAGGTTTTCATTTATGCTCTGCTTCATGATTCCATTTTTACTTATTTGCTATCACCAGGAGGGAAGACTTGCTTATCAGCATTATCTGTGTCAAAGTTTCCAAGAGGAACTTACAAATCAAATGTTAAGGTGAGGAACCTTGATCGTACTTGAAGAAAGGTTAAGATATAAAATTTTAAGAAGATTGATTTTGGACTCTGCTGCTCTTCCAGTTAATTAACCAAAGGCAGAATCAGCTCAAAGATCCACATTAATATTAATACTGTATAAGAGAGGACTTCCTTCCAATCATCCACAGCTGAGATGGGAAAAGAGGCTTTTCATAAAATGCACAATTTGGCCTCCAGTGTTTTTGCCAGCATTTTGGCTAGCACTTTTAGAAGAGCAAAGCATTCCTTTCAGATTGATTATTATGGGAGTAGTAGTTTTCATCTGTCATTAATTAACCAAGATATTCCCAGGTACATTAAACATGTGGTAATGTCACACTTCTAAAAATCTTCAGCTCTGACCACCATATAAAATTACAGCCTCAAAGGATATCCCACCCCAATCTTATTTTGTGTGTATACACACACACACACACACACACACACACACACCCTGGGAAAATAAGGATTTGCAGTTTGAAAAGATACTAGAGCTCACTGGTTCAGAATACTAACTACCTCCTGCCCAAACTGCAATTCCTGGGAATCCCATAGGAGGATACCATGAGAGTAAGAAGATGTATAGTATTATAACTATAGTATGAAGCTGTAGTCAAATAAGTATGCATAGGATTGCAACCTTACATATTTAACATTCCATTATTTATTTATTGGATTTATATCATGCCTTTCTTCCAACATTAGTTCTGAAACTTATATTTCTTATCAGGAGATTAGAAAATAGTTGTGGAAATTGTTCACTTGAAGTTGAATCTATATATACAGAGTTTGTTTTCTTAGTCATGGAGGTCAGCTAAAACCCCTTTTGTAGTTTTTAGTATTATTATTATTATTATTCTCCTGTACCCAAATGAAAATGTTGGGAAACCTCCAGCCTAAAGACTATATTAATTGATGGAGCATCTGTATATGGTCCACACAGACTGTGGTGTTCGTGGTCAATCAGATAGCAGATCAGGGAACAGAGATTCAGCCTGTGTTAGACGGGGTTAAATTTCCCTTGAAGACACAGGTTCATAATTTTGGTGTACTCCTGGACTGAACTTTGAACCTGGAAGCCCAGGTTACCATAGTGGCCAGGAGTGCCTTTGCACATTTAAAGCTTGTGCACCAACTACACCTGTCCTTTGAGACACCATATCTGGTCATGGTGGTACATGCCTTAGTTACATCATATTTGGATTACTGTAATACACTGAACTTCAGGCTGTCTTTGAAGGGTGCTTGGAAATTTCAGGTGGTCCAAGGAGCTGCAGCCTGATTGTTAGCTAGGATTGGTTACACAGAACTCCCTTTACAAAGCATTGTCACTGATTGGCAGTTTGTTTTGCTTGTGACTTATAAAGCTCTATTTATAGGCTATTTAGCAGACCATATAAGCCAGCCTGGGCATCATGAGGAGAGGCCCCTCTCTAATTCTATCACCATCCCAAACACATTTGCTGTGTGTGGGTGTGTGTGGTTGTGAGGAGACTTGGTGGCTGCCCCTGGGTCCTGCACCTAGCAGGTCAGGCTCTTTTTTCATTTAGACAGGCTTTTTAAAATGAAATGGTTTTTTTTTTATAAAGTTAAAAAATTTAAAAATCTTATAAAAAGCTGAAATGAGCTACAAGATGTTGAATTGTTTTTAACAGCTATTTACTTATTTTACAATTGCATTTTATTGAATAGTATTAATAATTATTTTAATTTAATTTTTTAATTTTTTTTTTACTTTTCATATGCTTTATCTATATTGCTTTTCAAGTTGTTAGCCGCTTTGTGTCCCAACCTAGGGAAAATGGGGGGTACATATAACAACAACAATTTACTGGAGGTAAGAACTAATTGGCTCTTCTATAAGCCAACACAATTATTGCACTGAATTAACCTATATACGGCACTCTAGGAAGCTGTTGAATTGATCTGAATTGTTTTTTGGTGTCTTGAAAGAGTATAAACTTGCTTTCTCCCATACAATCCATCCTGCACACTTAACTACTCTGAAGGAGATCTACTCTAGCCTGCCAGAAATCGACTGTTGACCATCATCCAGAGGATATTTTCATTAGCCACCTCAAGACTGTTGAATGACCTGTTGAAAGAGCTCCATAGCTAAATGAGCTGTCAAAAATTTAAAACCATCTAACAACATATCTCTTCTGGCAGGCCTACCCAGCCAGTTTTAAGCATGAATTTTAAATTTGTGTCCTGAGTTTAATCTCTCTTCTGTGTATTTTAATATGTATTTTATAGAAATACATTTTAATATGCATATCTAGACTTTTTACAATGCTCATGTGTTTATTCTGTAATCCGCCTCGAGCCATGAGGAGAGGCAGGATAATAATAATAATAATAATAATAATAATAATAATAATAATAATAATATAGTAAACTTGAGATATAGTATAGTATATATAGTATATATATAGTATATAGATAGATAGATAGATAGATAGATAGATAGATAGATAGATAGATAGATAGATATAGATATAGTAAACATGAGCGGAGGAAGATAGATGCTTTTGAACTGTGGTGTTGGAGGAAAGTTCTGAGAGTGCCTTGGACTGCGAGAAGATCCAACCAGTCCATCCTCCAGGAAATAAAGCCCGACTGCTTATTGGAGGGAAGGATACTAGAGACAAAATTGAAGTATTTTGGCCACATCATGAGGAGACAGCAAAGCCTGGAGAAGACAATTATGCTGGGGAAGGTAGAAGGTAAAAGGAAGAGGGGCCGACCAAGGGCAAGATGGATGGATGGCATCCTTGAAGTGACTGGACTGACCTTGAAGGAGCTGGGGGTGGTGACGGCCGACAGGGAGCTCTGGCGTGGGCTGGTCCATGAGGTCACGAAGAGTCGGAGACGACTGAATGAATGAACAAAAAAAAACTTGAGATTGCTCCTAATGAAACCTGCACAAAACTGAGCTATGCTTAGTATACAGTATGAAAAAATATCAATGTTTGCCAGGATTATATCTAATCTGTCTACTTTGTTTTGGAATTATTCTGTGTATGTGTCCCCATTCATTGTATGAATGTTAAACCCACAGATTTTCCAAAGCTGGAATTAGGCTCAATGCTATTGTTAATGCTATTAATGAAATAACACCACTACAATAACACCTACCCCCTTATCCCCTTCCCTTCTTCTCATTCTCCTTTCCCCTCCTCTTTACACTATTGCTACACATGATTTGCAGAGGTGGACTTAGGAACAAGGCTGTCAAAAGTCATGAGTCTTCATCTCATGGCATTTTTCAGACTCTCTTAGGAACTCTCACTCTGTCTCAGTTCCATATGGAATGTGATCCTTTTTTTCTTTCATGGGAATTCAAGGGGTTTTTTTTGTGCACCCCCCATCTACAGATTTTATAGAATTTTCCTAACTTACACATTTTCTACTTTTCTGTTGGCCAAAAATATTTTTACAAATTTTTACATGTATGGATTCTAGTCAAGCACATTTTCAAAATATGTGTATGGTTTTGTTACCACGCCCTCTCTCCAAAATTTAAAGCTTGTCATTGTAGGCTAGGTGATTCTAAAGCAGAAAGTGTTGCATCCTGTTTCCAATTTTAAGGATTACAGAACTGATATTTCTTTGTGGAAAAATGAATCCAATGAATTTATTTTCTGTTTCTACTCAGAACTTCTTCACCCAGTACACTGTTATATTTCTAAATCTCTGGTTTACATATATTAGCATAGAAAGAATAGGCTGCAATTCCTTCCCTGGTAAGCATTTGCCTACATACCCAGATTTGCTTTCAGAAAGTGCTGAATAATCTATTGACAGCAGGTTTATCTGATATTATTGAATTCCAGCTGTCTGATTTAAATTGAATATAATCAATAAAAATGCACCAAATATGTCTACCTTGTTCTTCTGATTTTTGTTCATTCAATTTTTAATGAAAAGGTTTATTTCCTGCCCTATGTTCCAATACCTCAAGCTGGTACAGAACAGAATCAATTTAAACAATTTAAAATGTAAAACAATAATAATTTACACTCTAAAATATAAAGTTGCATAACAAACAAAAAAGTTTAAACAGTTAAAACCATAAACAGGTGCAAATTGGATAAAATTGTGAGATCCCAAAGGTTTTAATATCAAACCATTTTTTAAAAAAATAGCGCCAGAATGAAGTTAAAATCAGTGCTAACTGGGGCTCTGGGCTTCCACAACAGAGAAGGCCATTTTCCACATAATACTGATATGGTTAAAAAAAAAAAAAGGACACTTCCAGCAGACCACATACATATCAAGGTCTCAGGCTGTTCAAGGCTTTAAACAGAACCTTGAATTCAAATGAGAAGCATATTGGGAGCCAATACAATTCCTTTAAGGCTAATGTTATATGATGCCTATGCAGAGTTCTGGTCCGCCATCTACCTGTGACACTGAACTAGCAGCTGCTTCTGAAATGTCTTCAACACCAGACCCAAATTGGGCAAATTACTGTAATCCAAATGTAAACTTATAAGTGCACAAACTACTGGCTAATTTATGTCTGTCCAGGAATGCCTGTAGCTGGCAAACTAGTCAAAGTTTTAGGCACAGTGAACTACATTAGGCCTCCAATGACAGTTAGAGACATGGTGCCTTTCATGATGTGGATGTGGTGATTCTGCTGGAGGTTCATTCCAGATTTTAAAGGGTTCTATGAAAACTTTTTCATGGAGTCCAAAGTAATGTTTGTATATTTTGAACAGCTCTCACAGTTAGGAAGTTCTTCCTAATGTTCAGGTGGAATCTCCTTTTCTGCAATATGAAGACATTGTTCTGCATCCTAGTCTTCAGGGTGGCCGAAAACAAGCTTGCTCCTTCTGCCCTATGACTTCCCCTCACATATTTATACATGGCCATGGCCATCATGTCTCAGCCTTCTCTTCTGCAGGCTAAACATGCCCAGCTTTTTAAGCTGCTCCTCATAGGGCTTGTTCTCCAGACCCTTAATCATTTTTGTCACCCTCCTCTGAACACATTCCAGCTTGTCAACATTTCTCTTAAGTTGCCATGCCCAGAATTGGACACAGTATTCCAGATGTGGTCTGACCAAGGCAGAATAGAGGGGAAATATGACTTTCTGGATCTAGACATTATACTCCTATTTATGCAGGCCAATATCCCATTGGCTTTTAAAACTGCCACATTACATTTTTAGCTCAGGTTTAACTTGCGGTCCACAAGGACTCCAAGACCTTTTTCACGCATACTGCTTCAAAAAGGTCTCCATGGCTGAAAAAGTTTGAGAAGTCTTGCTTTAAAATTAAGTTCCTGGTGTGGCCACCATTGCAATGCAAGTAAAGCTCTCTAAGGAGCATCTACATAGGCCATAAAAGCAATGCAAGAGAGGGGAGGGGAGAAGGAAAAATCACTCCCTTCTTTTTAAAATGCAGGACAAGGCCACATTTAGTATCCTTCTTCCTCATTAAGGCAAATGGACCTTATGTATCATGTGGATCCTGCAGAGTCCATTCACCCCTAAAGTGACTCATTTAACAGATTGAACTGAGCAGTGCAGAGACTGTCTGTATTTCATATGTTATTATAGAGAAAAGAAAGGCAAAAAGAAGATAATATATGTTAGGAAATTGTGTTTGAATCACAGTATTCTACAAATAAAACTTCAAAATATATTAAAAGTTTAAAATCAGCCCATACTCCTGGTAATTCAGGACTTCAGCAGAGGGATCTTTAAGCCACATACTCTAGTACAAAGAAGTGATCTGACAGCTACATGCTGACACTGCATGTTCCAATTACCAAGCTCTGTTATCAATGCTTCTCTTGCTCAGTTTCCAGATTGAGTGATAAATATAAATATGGAAGACAAGTTTCCAGCTTGCTGTTGTTATAGTTAATGACTGCTATCCCAGGGTGACAACCAGAAAGATATAAAACTAGGATGAAGCATGGAAGCCTCTATTTTTCCCCCAAGAAAAGGCATACAGAATATTTTGACAAGCAGAATCTCATGATACAACCCCCTGGATTATTTTTGAAGTGCATTCCAGTTTAAAGGACAATCACTTTTCTCTCTAAAGGCGAATAAGTTTAAAGAAACCCGGTAAGAACATTGCTTTGAATACCTCAGGCAAAATAGTTATTTCTTGACTGTTTCAGTTTCTATAGAAGGCTGTACTTTTTCTCTCATTGCTTGGCACCTCTGGGTAAGCACTTGCCCTTGAACAACAATTTCCTTAGTTTGATGTTGTAAACCTGTACAACATCTTCTGAACATTTTCTGAGAAGATTAAAAAAATAGAATATAAAATGGAACAGATGGCAGATTATCAGTGTTCATGACTGTGACATACCCCTTGCCTCCGGCTGAGCTTGAACCTACAACCCCAAGGGATCCTACCAGTCAACCTGCTGGATTGGGTTACTGGGCCTTGGGGTGACTCCTTAAATGTAGACTTGTGGCTATGATGTTGTGTGTGTTCATTAGTTCTGTCATACTTGAGTGAGAAAAGTGGTATATAAATGAAGTAAATAAATACATAAATAAATAAATACAGGATCTGATACCAGCTTGGTCTTGATAAAAGGGAAAGGCTTTAAACAAGAATAGGTCTTTCAGCACAGTAGAATAAGGACACCATCAAATGGGCAAATTGACCATGCTAGGGTGCCTGGACTTCATTTGAGGCAAGGAGCCTGCCAGTTTCGTCACTTGATGTAGATCAACTTTCAGCGGGGCTCTGTGGATTAACTGACATCCAAGCATTGCAGGAGATGGTGATAGCAACAAGATAGGCTTCCTATGTTGCATAACAAACAACAGGGGAAAGCTGTGCAGCGTCGCTTCCCTCCATGGGATGGGGTGAGTGGCAAGGTGGGCAATGAAGGCACAGGGTAACAGGTTCCCCACGGCCCACACTAGGTCCCATCAAATTTGCCACAATCTGGCAAACTGGGGCCCGGATGTTGAACTTGATTAGGTCATAAGACAAAATAACCTCTAATAATATATTCTTCAAGCTCTCCAAAGCCAATTCCATTCCTACTTCAAATTTTATCCCTGTTTCTTTCAGCTCAAAGTACTGTGTGTATCAACTTCAAATCCTGTTCAAAATCCATGGTGAACCTACATTGATCAATATTCTGGGGATGATCGAGTTTGCCATATGCCAGATCTGCCCCAGGTACGAGTCACACAGGGAATCTCCCAGCCACCAAAAAAGTGGGAGTCCATACTTCACAATGCCAAATGATATCGTTCAGTGCCTACCCATCTTGTCCCCTCATCTATATCTTGGAAGCCTCCTATCTGTAGGCCAACAGGATGCCAAGAGAGGGGGAGATAAACATCCCGCTCTTTTTCTCCTTCCTTCCCCAAGTACCCCTGACATCACTGCAGGCAAAAGTGGACAGGTAGGACTCATGTCACAGCTAGAGACCACCACAACATAGACAGTGGCTGTCATCTTGTTTCACCAGGCAATCTGAGTCCAAGAAACTTAGGATGACAGTGGGGACAGATGTAACCAGTTCTGTTGGGGGGAACTCTGAATTCTGGGTCAGAATTCAGACTATGCCCTGATATTGGCTAACATGGGAAAGGCCGTGTTAAGGTGGCCGTACCCTGCATTACTCCAGTTCATCTCCGTGGTATTTGATGACTATAGGGCTGATCTGGCCCTACACTGGCCCAAGTGGTCAGTGTAGAAGTGCCCTCTGCTTCTCTCAGAGGCAAGTCTCTGCCATTTGTTAAATTATTTTCTCCCATAGCCTTTCTAATTGGTTGCTTTTGTGCAATCTGCCTAGCACCTCTTTCACAGTTATAGATGAAAAGAGTGATCCAAAATATTCAAAAATGGTCTTGAGTGTGAGAAAACCTCAACAGGGAAAATCCAAGGCTGAGAAGAATCTTAACAGTTGAAGACTTTTTCTATGTGAATTCTCCTCATCTCCCACCTACCCTCCTTCACTATTTCTGAACTATTTTTAATAGTAGTATTAATAGTAGTATTTGACTTTTTAAAAAGGCATTTCTGGAACTGAGAAATGGTTTTAATAATAATAATAATTCTCCTTCACGGCAACGATCTCCCCAAACTGAATTTTGCCTTGGACATGAATAAGGCAATTAAGAGACTGGCTGTTTTGAATTAATTGAAGAAGGGATCTGCAATCAATTAGAACCTCAAAATTCTCCCCATGACTCTCCTTTTTGAAAAGTGAACATTTTAGAGCTAGATATCTGACTAAACTCCTCTTCCTCCTTAAGAATTGCCTTCACTGAACTAAAATTCCTAATAATGCCTACATCAGTGTTACAGTAGATGGTCGCTGTAATAATGTGCCATTGGAAAGCAGACTATGCATCTGTAGCCAAGTCAGATGGAAGGCATTGAGCATTATATGTTAAATTGTCCTTTGTATAGTGACCCAAGAGAAAGATTTTTGAAACCCTTGCTGAGAAATGCAAATGGGAACCCTCTTGAAGAAATTGTTCAGTTTTTGCTGAGCGATTCCAATAAATGCATAACAAATAAAGTGTCCAATTTTGCTTTGGGTGTAAAAAGCAATGAGAGAGAGCTAGATAAAATTGTCATAAATTGTCATGTAGACTCATAGTGCTAATTCCCCCCCCCCCCACACACACACACACTCCCCAATGTATCTGTAATTATTGATAATTCACATTGTGTTTGCTCTTTGTGTGACCAGGATGATGACCTTTGACCAGTGTCTTCTGTTTCTTGTTTGCTCTTGTGGTTCTATTAAGTGCATTTTATGCCTTCTTGGCATGGTCTTAGGCTTGTACAATAAAATCTTTTAATAAATAAATGTGACGATATGTGCATAATAAGAGAAAGAGTGGAGGGGAGAAGTGCAGTTTTGAAAAATAAAACAACAGTCTAAAAAGTACAAATTTCTTGAAGGTTCAAAAATGTTTACCTCAAAGGTCATTCCAATTTGTATCTACAGAGGATTGTAAAGTTTGTTTAGGGTTCTTTTTGCATGAAGCTTTTAATGAGTTTTTAAATACCCTTTGTAAATGCTCAGGTTAACTGTGCACATTTTCAAAATGTACACAGTTCTGTTGTCACAGGAATCACATGAAAAGATCAGAAATGTATAGAGCACAAGCTAGAAATTGTGTTCACTAGCTCTGCATTCAGTTCAAGGAGGTGCAAACTGGAGAAATACTGGCTGAAAATGAAATAGAAGAGATTTTTCACCCATTTCCGTTATTCGTCACATTATCTCCATGGTGGAATGAGTACCACCTCTGTGTATTTTTTCTGGTATTGTTGGAAATGAGATCAAATAGGAAGGGAGATGGAATGCTTGTTCTCCCTAGCTAGTTTTTCTTCTCTGAAGACAGAGCAATACTGACGTACAGAATCATATCATCAATCTCCCTTCCAGAGCTTGGATGAGTTACCATTTAAACTACAACATCTAGAATTCATAGCCAACTTGGCTGCCGTTCCAAGTATTGGTCTCAAAAAAGAATATTTTCAAGCTTTGTTGCCACCTAAGTTCTGGCATTCCTGGAATAACTTTGTGGCAGTGATGAGGGAATGACCACATAGAAATAACTATGATGATGCTTAATTAATACAAAATCTGGGCTTTAATTCCATGGATGTCTGATTATGTTTTAGTTCTCTAGTTCATCAGACAATTCTACATGTTAAATTCTTCCTGGTTTTAAGCACCTGTAACTGTTCTGCAGCCTTAAAATATTAAGATAGATATTTATCTATGTATGTCTGAGAATTAACTTGCTATTTATTGTTTCAACTGAAACCATTTGTATAAACTCCAGTGATTACAAACTCTAACAACTAACAAAGTCATTTACCTGGAATTATTGGGCCATAAATAGGAATGCATTGTAGAGGCCCATGGTACATTGTGCATTTGCAGGTCAGAGCTTTGGGCAGTTCATTCATAAAATGGAATTACACGAAAAATGCAAATAAAGCATCCAAACCCAGTAGTTAGGATCTGAGGGATTAACTGTATTCCATATCAAATACAGCAGTAAATTCGACTTGTTTTATATTGCTTAGTGAAGGTAAAAACCACCAGGACTTCAAATTTCTGAGCATATGAGTTTAACTAAAAGAACATTTCCTGTCTTACCTATACTTCCAATGAGTAACTCCATGGTTACTGCCATAAGAGAACTATAGTTATGCCAGTTATGAAGCATACTCTAACTGCAACCATAGACAATTGTCTGACAAATAGATCAGCTTGTATGTGAACAATGGGAAATTGCAAAATTAGGCTGCTGACACTGGCTAGAAGAGGATCCATTTTGTTTGTGTCCAATGAAAGGTTCCTCCTTTATTTCGGGTGACATTGTTCAGGCCTCTGAGAGGGAAGAGCAGCAAGGTACCACATTCTTATGGTCTATTTGAACAACTGAGGAAAAGCCTTCCCTTCATACCAACTGCCACTGCCCTGGTCTCTTAGGGAGAGAAGAGAGCCAGCATTTGTTGAACTTAATCCTCTATTATTTATTTATTTATTTATTTAAAAGTTTTATATACCGACCTTCTCACCTCTCTTGAGGGACTCAGACCGGTTTCCAACCATAATATCACAAACAGTTAATAAAACATAATAATTCATTTTACAATAAAACATTAAAACAGCAATTACATTCAATAACTACAATGGTCAAATGCCTGTCTCCATAACCACATCTTCAGCTGTTTCCTAAATGTCAGGATAGAAGGGGGCAGTTCTGATCTCCAGTGGGAGAGAGTTCCAGAGTCGAGGGGCCACCACCGAGAAGGCCCTGTCCCTCTGCCCCACTGCTATTAACCCTTCCTTGTTTTTTTGTCAAATTAAGTTGTATGGCTCTTTTTTGGCTTAAGGCCAGGTTATAAATGCTGTTGGGGTTCAACCTGAGTTTGAACTTGAACCTGATTCTCTGTTTGTTCCTCCTGATGCTAATGAAAGTATATTTACTGATGCTAGTGGAAATGTACCTTTTGATGCCAATGCTCCTGAAATTAGTGAGGAAGAAACTGCTGTAGAAAATGCCAATGTTCCTGAAATTAGTGAGGAAGGAACTTCTGTAGATTTGGAAAATGAAAGTACCAGTGTTCCTGAGAATGTTTCAGAGGGAGATCTTGAACTTTCCCTCTCTTCTGCACATGTTAACTGTAATGAAAACAGAAGGGGCCAGATCTGGCAAGACAGAAGTAAAACACTCAGTTTGCGTCGATCCTCCCGAATTCAAGAATTAAAAACATTGGCATCAAAACAGAAGGGCGGTTCACGGAACCGATTCTTGAGTTTTAATTGCAATACGCCAGGCTGATTGCCTCAGTTCAGGCATCGTTTCAGAATTGATGAAGACCTTGGCAGTTCTCCCGGTTCCCTGGCCATAGTTTGGAAAGATTTCTAGGATATCAAGTACGGTTAGTGGATTGCTAACAGATTCCAGTATTTTCCCAGTGAGGCTTTTGGTTTTGCTTTGTCCATTTAAATTCATGTTTGCTGATTTTGCTGTGGCTTTTGACTTGCATTTTTCCTTTATTTTGTAACCATTTTTCTTCAATAAAAAAGGATTGTTTTTCACAGCCAAGTGTGGTGGATAGTTATCTTAGGGCATCGTTTCCCTGCTCTGGATTGCAACAAATGCTCTCTCTCTCTCTCTCTCTCTATATATATATATATATATATATATATATGTCAAAGGACAATTTCAATGGGATGCAATTCTAGTTTATTATCAGTCTATTTTCTGAGAGGAGAAAATAACCACACACAGAATTTTAGATGGGAAGGTTACATATCTGTTCCAAAATGATGACTAGTTTTTTTCCCTTCAAGGATCCTCATTTACATTGAGTAATTTATTGGATATAAAATGATAAGCTTATGCCCTTTGGTTGCTGTAGTTCACCTTTATAAATTGCTGTTTCTTTTCCAGCCAGGACTTTTGCTCTTGCTTGTTTTCTGTTTTTCTGCTTTGCTATCTAAAGAAGTATCTATGGAAAATGAGAAATCTTTGGTGAGCAGTTCTTTTTGAGTATGATACAAACACATTTGACAGAAAGAACAAGGAAGAAAATAATTTTAAATGGCCTTATATAAGCAACATGTCCTAAAAAGTAAAGCAGCCTTGCTCATACTCCTTACTTTCCTTTAAATGCTATACTAGAAAAATATAGTATGTGTCTTTAGAATATTTATTTATAAGAAGAACTTGATGAAGTCTTCTGCCAACAGTTGACCAAACAGGCACAGAGAAGAGATGTAGTAGTCATGGGCGATTTCAACTATCCCGATATTTGCTGGAAAACAAACTCGGCCAAGAGTACAAGGTCCAACAAATTCCTCGCTTGCCTTGCAGACAATTTCATGGTCCAGAAGGTAGAAGAGGCAACAAGGGGATTGGCTACTCTTGATCTCATCCTAACAAATGCGGAGGACCTGATCGATGCGGTCGAAGTGGTAGGATCCTTAGGGAAAAGTGACCATGTGCTCCTGCAATTTGAGGTACAAAGGAAGGCTGAAACTAAGACAAGTCAAACCCGCATTTTGGACTTTAGGAGAGCTGATTTCCAAAAAATGAAGGAAACACTGAGCAGAATTCCGTGGACACAGATACTAAAAGACAAGGGAGTTACGGATGGATGGGAATTTCTCAAGAGTGAAATACTCAAGGCGCAATTGCAAACTGTGCCAACAAAGAGAAAAAATAGGACAAGTGCAAAGAAGCCAGAATGGATGTCCAAAGAACTTCTAACTGTGCTAAGACACAAAAGAGACATGCACAAGAAGTGGAAAAAGGGAGAAATCACCAAAGAAGAATTCAAACAAATAGCCAACACCTGTAGGGAAAAGGTCCGCAATGCTAAAGCAAAAAACGAGCTCAGACTTGCCAGGGACATTAAAAACAATAAAAAGGGCTTCTATTCTTATGTCAGTAGAAAAAGGAAAAACAAGGAGGCGATAGGACCTCTTCGAGGAGAAGATGGGGCAATGCTGACAGGGGATAGGGAAAAGGCAGAATGACTTAATGCCTTCTTTGCCTCGGTCTTCTCACAAAAAGAGAGTCTTCAACCTCAGCAAGATGGAGTAGATGAGGGATTGGAGGACATCCAACCCCAAATTGGGAAAGAAGTCGTCCAGGAATACCTGGCCGCTCTTAATGAGTTCAAGTCCCCAGGGCCAGATCAACTACACCCCAGAGTATTGAAGGAACTAGCGGAAGTGATTTCGGAACCATTGGCAACCATCTTTGAGAGTTCTTGGAGAACGGGAGACGTTCCAGCAGATTGGAGGAGGGCCAATGTGGTCCCAGTCTTCAAGAAGGGAAAAAAGGATGACCCAAACAACTACCGTTCGGTCAGCCTCACGTCGATACCAGGCAAGATTCTGGAAAAGATTGTTAAGGAAGCGGTCTGCAAACACTTAGAAACAAATGCAGTCATCGCTAATAGTCAACATGGATTTATCAAAAACAAGTCATGCCAGACTAATCTGATCTCTTTCTTCGATAGAGCTACAAGCTGGGTAGATGCGGGGAATGCCGTGGATGTAGCGTACCTGGACTTCAGTAAGGCCTTCGACAAGGTCCCCCATGACCTTCTGGCAAGGAAACTAGTCCAATGTGGGCTAGGCAAAACTACAGTGAGGTGGATCTGTAATTGGTTAAGTGGACGAACACAGAGAGTGCTCACTAATGCTTCCTCTTCATCTTGGAAAGAAGTGACAAGTGGAGTGCTGCAGGGTTCCGTCCTGGGCCCGGTCCTGTTCAACATCTTTATTAATGACTTAGATGAAGGGCTAGAAGGCATGATCATCAAGTTTGCAGACGACACCAAATTGGGAGGGATAGCCAATAGTCCAGAGGACAGGAGCAGAATTCAAAACGATCTTGACAGATTAGAGAGATGGGCCAAAACTAACAAAATGAAGTTCAACAGTGACAAATGCAAGATATTCCACTTTGGCAGAAAAAATGAAATGCAAAGATACAGAATGGGTGACGCCTGGCTCGAGAGCAGTACGTGTGAAAAAGATCTTGGAGTCCTCGTGGACAACAAGTTAAACATGAGCCAACAATGTGATGTGGTGGCAAAAAAAGCCAATGGGATTTTGGCCTGCATCAATAGGAGCATAGTGTCTAGATCTAAGGAAGTAATGCTA
This sequence comes from Anolis sagrei, assembly GCF_037176765.1. Taxonomy (NCBI): domain Eukaryota; kingdom Metazoa; phylum Chordata; class Lepidosauria; order Squamata; family Anolidae; genus Anolis; species Anolis sagrei. The sequence goes on along the minus strand of NC_090024.1, from coordinate 56,385,701 downwards.
CCCCTCTATTCTGCTTTGGTTAGACCACATCTGGAATATTGTGTCCAATTCTGGGCACCACAATTCAGGAGAGATATTGACAAGCTGGAATGTGTCCAGAGGAGGGCGACTAAAATGATCAAGGGTCTGGAGAACAAGCCCTATGAGGAGCGGCTTAGGGAACTGGGCATGTTTAGCCTGAAGAAGAGAAGGCTGAGAGGAGATATGATAGCCATATATAAATATGTGAGAGGAAGCCACAGGGAGGAGGGAGCAGGCTTGTTTTCTGCTTCCTTGGAGACTAGGACGCGGAGCAATGGCTTCAAGCTACAAGAGAGGGGATTCCATCTGAACATTAGGAAGAACTTCCTGACTGTGAGAGCCGTTCAGCAGTGGAACTCTCTGCCCCGGAGTGTGGTGGAGGCTCCTTCTTTGGAAGCTTTTAAGCAGAGGCTGGATGGCCATTTGTCAGGGGTGATTTGAATGCAATATTCCTGCTTCTTGGCAGGGGGTTGGACTGGATGGCCCATGGGGTCTCTTCCAACTCTTTGATTCTATGATTCTATTATTCTAAGAAGTGCTTCCAGAAAGATGAAAAAGAAGAACCAGAATGAGTGAATATAAGTAGATGTAAAGGAGAAATGCTTGGCTTCTGGGTAAAAAAGGTAGGAGGAAACCCCCAAACTGGTCAACATTACACCTGCCTGCCTGTATCTACCTCCCCTTAAGCCCCTGCATCTTTGGCTATGACCAATGTTAGACTGTGCCCCCTATATGCATCCCACAGTGGCATTATGATTTAGTCTGCAGGCCACCTCCCCCCCCCCCCCAAGGTTAACTTACTACCTGTAGTTCATCGAGACACCACTTGTCATCTCCCACATGATCAGTACCTCTGGGAAGGGCCTCAGTGATGAATGACCAATTTTGTAGATGCAGGGGCGGAAGCAGCTTGTGCTGTCTTATGACTGTTTCATCTATTTTGTGGATTAGGGATCTTAATCCTACTCTCCCCTCCCCCCAAATCCACACACACCCCAATGAATCATATTTTTGCTATATTGGTTATAAACTGGATTTTCAGTGATATTCCATAATGTTTTAGCATCAACAGAACCTTGATTCTAGTCACAACAATCAGTAGTGGCACTGCTTAAATGCCAATACCAACAACATAATCTCAGATCAAATTTTGAGAGAACTTGACTTTCTTTGCATTGGTCTGAAACATTGAATCAGATATGCTTATTTTCCCAATTTCCTTGGTCTGTGTTTCATCAACTCATCCCATAAAAGAAAATCAAAAAAGAAGAGGGAACGAGAACCTGGTAAAAAGAATGACCCACTTTCTTCTTTATATTCTTTCATCCTTTGCCTCATATATTGAGTGCATGAAATGTTTGATGTTTATTGATATTATAAGACTGTACCTTGGGAAGTCTAATTAGTTCATTTAAATGGCCTTTCAGTAATATCTGTTTTCGGGTATTATCATTCTACACTTAACTGGTAAAGAAAAAAAATCATATATCAAAAGCTTCTCACCTGGAAGCATTTTTCATAAGATTGTCTTTTGTCAAGGAAAAGAACTAAGTTATGGTAATGGCTGGCCCTACCATACTTTTAAATCAACCATGGTACCCTTCTGGAATGTTTGGAGGACTGAGAATTAGAGGCTCTGTGTTACAATGGTTCTGGTTGTACCTCTCAGGCAGGTTTCAGATGATGGTGCTCAGGGATACCTACTTCTCAAAGAAGGAGAGTTATATGGCATCCCACAAGGGGCCATTCTATCTCCAATGCTTTTTAACATTTAAATGAAAACACTGGGAGAGATTATCCATAAGCATGGTGCATATTGTCAGTATGCTGATGATATCCATATATATTTCTCCATGCCTTCAAAAACAGTTTCAGCTAAGCATAGTGTGTCTCCTCTGAATAAAAGCCTGAGGGAGGTAATGGGCTTGATGAGGGAAATACATTGAAACTGAATCTAGACAAAACAGAGGTGCTTGCCATCAAGAGTCCTAACCTAAGAATGGAAGTGTGTCAACCAGTTCTGGATGGGGTTTCACTCTTTCCGGAAGACTGTGTTCGCAGCTTGAGAATACTCATGGTTTTGTCTCTCCAAATGTCAGCCCAGGTAGATGCAACAGTCAGGAGTGCTTGCTACCAGCTTCAGCTGATACGTCAGCTGTGAACCTTTTTAGAATTTGAGGACCTGAAGATGGTAGTGCATGTGTTGGTAACCTCAAGGTTGGATTTCTGCAATGCTCTGTACATTTGGTTACCTCTGTACCAAGTTTGAAAACTCCAATTAATTCAAAACATGACAGCCAGAGTGGTTACAGAAACATCTAGAAGTGAGCATATTAAACCCATATTAAAGTCACTCCCTAAATATTTGCCCTATATGGAGGAGCTTTTTCTTACTTTGCATCTTGGTAAATGTACAATTCATTGTAAAACATCAAAAATGTTTGCATGTAAATCCTATCTTCTAGCTCAATATCGCTTCGGCCAGATACCATCTAGCTACCAAAGAGCAAACATTTTAGCTAGACTCAACCATATCTTTTATCTATAAGACAATATTTCAGACTAAGCTTTGTGACTGAGCAAGATGTTGAAGCTGATAGAGGGGAAGGAGAATGGAAGGATATCGTAGCCTTTGTCCTTCAAGCAAATCTATAACTGGCAAAGTTTTGTCTGTTAACCTTCACCTTACTCCTGCTTTTTCTCAGACACTGGCACACACACTATTGTAAATCTTATGTCCAAAGCTTACTGCTTTTCACACAGTAAAATGCAAATTGGTCTAGTAATTCAACGACTGGTTTTCAAATGACTTCTATTTATGATGCTAACCTTGAATTTCTAAAGTGCCTACATTTTTGCATGCATTATGTTTCTAGGACGGTAACCCTGTACCTTTTCACTTAAGTCTAACTTTATTCATTGTGGCTTACCTCTAAATATAGCATTGTGATTTAGTGTGTGTTGTTGCTTTTTTATTTTAAAACCCCTCTTATCTTCTACTTTAAACTTTCAGACAAACCATATGGTTCAGAATAATCCAGTTAACTGAATGCCTTTAGCTCCTTCCATTTCTCTTTCAAGAATCTGTTGGTTTGTTTACTTTTGTTAATCCTGTAGCATACGGAATAAAGTATAATAGTTCCTTCCCGCCCATTCTGGATTCATATAAAATGAAAATGCTGAATCAAACCATTCTGGTGCACAGAAAATGCAGTACTTGTATTCTTCTGTATCTTATAAAGAACAAGCAATTTGAAGAATATTGGCTGTTTTTTGAACTTGCTACATACATCTGAGGTGTTCTAGTATTCTGAATCATTGTTTCTTATACAAATAGAGGAAAGCTATTGTTATGACATAGCCTGTGAAGGGACAAAGACACTGCCTGCCCAAACACACATATTTAAAAAGTTGGGAAACAATGCTATCTGGGGTCTTCCCATTAGACTTTAGTAGATTGTAGAGAGAGCAGAATGTAGTAGTTTGAGTATTAGACTACAACTCTGGAGGCCATGGTCCAAATCCTTGTTTAGTCTTTGAAACCTTTGTGTGATCTTGGACAAGTCACTTTCTCTCTGCCTTGTGAATCCAATCCACTGTTTTATTGTTTTAATGATTGTTTTACTGCTCATGGATGTATTTTTAAAATTTAATTTATGTCTAATTATAATGTATAATTGTAATTGTTTGTACTGGCATTGAATTTTTGCCATTACTTATGTGTAAACCGCTTCGAGTCCCCTTCGGGGTGAGAAAAGCAGTATACAAATTCTGTAATTAAATTAATTATTATTAATTACTGGCAGGTCCACAATTATTGGGAAGAGGAAGACCTTCAGTTGGCATTCTCCCTATGAACACAGCAGGCATCCCCTTGCAATCAGACTGGTGCTACTTTTGGTGGTCTCCATGTTATAGTTCCAGTCCTAAACCAATCTCACTGTTAATTTTAAGTTAAGAAAAAAAAAGAGATGTACTTGCATTTTGAATATGGAGAACTTCTTCCTCTGAAGTGTGGAACAGATGTTTTCCACAATGTGTGTGTCCTTTTCAAGGCCAGTGATGGCCCAATTAAGCACAGTTAACAATTGTTACATATGAGTTGCAAATTGGTTTTGAATATAAGATGATTTTGTGTGATGGGAAGCAGTTCCATTTTTGGTTCAGGAGGCTGCAGCTCACATCAAAGTTATTGTGCAAAAGTCTCTTTAGTTTTCCCATGTGTTCTTATGAACTTTACAAATAGTTCTGGTTATTAATGAGAAATACTATATTTTGAATTGATAGATATATTTAAAGATAATAAGTATCAAAGCTCTTATACAAAGTCATGTCCCCAAATGGGAAATTTAATATGCAACTGTAACGCAGTTAGGAGAGAGGAGGGATGATTTATTATTTATTACTCTTAATGGTGCCACCAATGTGTGATGTGAGGTATTATTGGGAGATATGGCACACTGGACGCAGAATTAATGGAGGTGAGGCAGTCTTCAAACAAAAGTTAACAAGTTTATTGAGCACAAAGCGTGTGGTTGCAAGTGGTAACTTTTCTTATGGAACTTCAGAATAATGCTTGGTTAGTTGAATGTTACACTCTTTCAGGTTATACAGTATCTTCTTGACATAGAGCACTTGCTTCGGACAAAGTATCAATACAGGGATATTTCCCTTATTTGATCCTTCCTAGATCAAATTCTAAATAAGCTATTCTTTAGCCTCTCCTTGGACTAAAGAATTCCGGCTATGTTTCCCCCTTTCGGCTACCCTAGCCAGGGAAACTTTCAATAGCCAGACCCGGCTTTCCAAAGCCTCGAAACTTTGCTTCAGAAGTCACTCAGCCACCTTTTCCTCTCCTTCTCTCTCAACTCCTCACTCTAACTCCTCACTGCTAAACCCTAACTCTGACTGAACATAAACTGTCGTTTTTCAAACTCTCCCCTCTAAGCTCCTCCCAATTCTCTACAGCATCGTCTCCATGGTAACGCATTCCTCTCAGCTAGGCCGCTCCAGCATTAGTGCAACCAATCCAAACACAAATACAGTTAAAATCATACAATTTATAATCAACTTCTTTACAGCAACATATGAAACAAAGTTTTTAAAAAAATATTATAATGCACAAAATCCACACTCCATATTTCTTCAGTTTATTAATTATCCTTCTCACTGGGAAAACAAGATTTCTTGTGAGAAATAGGTACCGATTAGGACAAGACTGTTGTAAATGGTACCTCAAGGTTATAAATAATATAAATAATTCATCACCCTAATAAGGCAATACCTAAAGCCTATTAAAAGTAAAGCAGACAATGGTAAGGCAGACATGTCCATAACAATTATTTAAATAGATAGTGTACATGTCCAGCAATCTTAGCTTTTTATGGGGAGAATCAAAGCTTGAAAAAATGACTTTATGGGACCATGGCTCCCACAAAATCCTGGCCAGAATTACTTTTCCAGATTCTGAGGAGAATTAATACCGTAATTTGCACATGGTCATGCAATCAAAAATATCTTAGAGAGTGTGTTGGATAGTTATCCTTTTTATGGATCCTGAGGAAAGCTGGGATTCATAATTTAAAAATTACATTTCCAAGTTCAGAATTTGAGAAGCACAATGTTGTGAGGGCAGAAGAACTAGAATCCTGGTGGAGCAGGACTGTGCAGCATATTACATTTTTTTTTTCTTTTTGGAAAGTTTACATGTCATTTTCTACCTTTGGACCACTATATTCAATTAAAGGAGAATAACTACACTAGCTGCAGGAATAGCTTATTACCTCATCCATGACTGGCCTCGGTATGTACCAGGGGGGTACCTCATGGTGTCTATCCCTGAATCTCCTCCCATACCAGATCCCACCACAATATTGTAGCTAAAATACTAGAAAATTTAATAATATCAAAATGTACTTTTAAATAAAACAGCAGCAAGGAAAACAGCATCATGTGCTTGTAAAACATACATACAAAACCATATGACTCAAAGTGGAATTATAATTGCATAATAATGACAGTTCTCACCAGAATGCAGTATAAGAGCCAAAACGAATATAGAGAAAATTATATAAGTAAACGAGGTGTACAAAAATGTTGTTGCAGTTGCATCTAACTACAAGAACATTTTTAAAATTAAAAATGATTAATTTCTGCTGAAACAACACAACAATTTTAGAGATAGCAATGTTTGTATCACCCCTTCTGCTGGTATCACGCAGTGTGATTTGTACTCACTGCACCTTCATAGTGATACCATTTTGTATCCAATGGAAGTAGTGCCTTATATACCTCTGCTATGATTCCATATATCTATTCCAGCTAATGGCAGTGAAGATTTCTGAATCCAGGATAAGAAAGCTTTGTGTGCCAGACATCCTTCCCCATCTGTAAACACCCTCTCCCTCACACACACACACATCAATGTTGTGGCTACTAAGACATTCTCCCAACAAATTGAAGAGGCTTGTGAAATGGCATCCAGCCCTTATTTATTTATTTGTTTGTTTGTTTATTTACTTCACTTGTATACCACTTTTCTCCCCCCCAGTGGGGGACTCAAAGCAGTTTCCAACATAATTATGACAAAATGTAATGCCTCACATACAGAAACCTAACATAACAATAATAGCATAAATCAATTAAATCATAAGAAGCCTTAGTTCTAGTGCCAAGCGCCTTCTGCAAAGCTTCCTGGCCACTGACCATGGAGGTCATCAAAGAAGTATCCTCCTCTCGGCATATTTGCCAAATAATACTTGAGATGAAATCCCTTTGCAGACTTCTATGGGATGAAGATTGCCTCACTTTGCCTTCTGCAAAGCTTCCTGGCCACTGACCATGAAGGTCATCAAAGAAGTATCCTCCTCTCGGCATATTTGCCAAATAATACTTGAGATGAAATCCCTTTGCAGACTTATATGGGATGAAGATTGTCTCACTTTAGACATGATGATTCCTAAGTTGAATGCAGTTCATACAGTGTGGATACCTTCTTTCTCCTTTTCCTTCTTTTCCATTCCTTCCATTTTCACTCCCACATACATCTTTTTTATTTAAATTTTTATTGAGTTTTTATAGTGATAATAGATAAAAATTACAGAAAACTGTGGGGAAGGTTAGGGGGGATGGGTGTATAAGGAGAAGAGAGAAAAAGAGGGAGAAAGATAAAGAAAGAGAAGAGAAGAGAAGAGAAGAGAAAGGGGGAGGGAGAAGGAAAAAAAGAGAGATAAGAACATGAGAGGGAGAGTGAGGGGCGGGTAGAAGGTAGGCCTGGGTAACAACGGAAAAATTTGTTTCTAAAATCGATTCGTTTTTTGGGGGTTTTTGCGTTTTGTTATTTAAAATAATTACAAAATTTTCCTTAAAAAAAAGTTCGATATTTACGAAATTTTGTAAATGGTAAAAAAATTACAAAACAATAACGAAACAATAACGAATCGATTCGTTAATGGTGGCCGCGATCGCGCAATACGCTAAAAAAACTTCTGAAGCTTCCCTCTCCCTCTGTTGTTGACTGTTGGGTGTGATATTATAATTTTTTTCACTAATTAAACAAAAAACAACTATAAAACTTGCCCCAGACATGCGGAAATAATAACGAAACGACCTCAAACCAATAACGAAACGAATACATAACGAAATATGAAGCATTTACAAAACGTATTTAAAAATTCATTTCGTTTTTAAGTTGCTCCAGAATGGTTCGTTATCGCTTTGTTATTAAAAAATTAACGAATTTTTAACGAATTACGAATTAACGAAACGAAACCGCCCAGCCCTAGTAGAAGGGGGTTAGGAATGTTGACTTCCCAATCTTCTTCTTCGCGATATCTTCTATGTCAGTCTAGGTTGCTTCTTTGTTATCTGGCGGCTTGCGTCTCCGGATGTTTCAGTAGTAGCGTCTGATTCTCATGTTTCCTATTTTACTGATATGCTTAATTTTCATAAATTCTTCATAAAATCTTCAAATTGTTTCCAGTCCGTTCTTCTAATCGGTTGCCCTGTAAAGTCTTTCAAGTAAAAGGTCAATTTGTCCATGTCCTTAATTTCCCAAACTTTACTTAACCATTCTTCTTCTGTGACCATTTCCTTAGATTTCCAATTCCTGGCATAAACTATTCTGGCCACTGTTGTGAAATAGGCAAAAAGAATATCCTGAATTGTGTCAAATTTTAAATCTTCATCAGTGATATCTAATAGGAAATAGCTTCAGCTGGATTTTAATATTCAATTTTTTTTCTTGAATCTTTTTCCACTAAATTTTTGCTTTGGAGCATGTCCACCATGAATGGTAGAATGTTACGACTTGGGCCTCACATTTCCAGCATTTGTTTGTCACTTTCTTGTACATTAGTCCCAGCTTTTGCGGCGTCATATACCATCGGTATAACATCTTGTAAAAGTTTTCCTTAAGTTCAGTTTCGTATGTATATTTCATTGTCTTGTTCCATATCAACCCCCATTCTTAGTAGTGTATGGGTCTACCTATATTTACAGCCCATTTTGTCATACATTCCTTAATTGTTTCAGTTTCGGTGGCCCATTCTAGTAGTTTAGTATATATGTTTGTTATGTTCTTTTGATCGTTCTGTAGTATTTTCTCCCAGAAATTATCTTTCTCACAAAATCCTTGCTCTTTGTCCTTCTTAAAAATATTCTTTCAATTGTATGTATTGGAACCAGGAGACTGTTTTGAATTGTCTAGCAATTTCTTCTTGTTCTTTTAGAATGAGATTACCATCCTTTCTGGTTAAGAGTTCTCTGTAAGTAGGCCATCTTGTCCAGCCGAGTAATCTTCTTTGACCTGCCTCAAGCGGTGAAATCCATAATGGAATTTTGGAATAGAGCCTATCTTTATATTTTTCCCATTTTCTTAAAAGTGCAGATCTAATAAAGTGATTTCTGAAGTTTGTTTCTACTTTAGTTTTACCATACCATAAGTATGAGTGCCATCCGGTCCTCAGATTGAAACCTTCCAACGCTAGTATTTTTTTTCTTTTTAGCCAAATCCAGTCTTTAATCCAAGTCAATCCACTCGCCTCATAGTAAAGTCTAAAATCTGGGAGACTAAATCCTCCTCTCTTTTTTGCATCTGTTAAGTTTCTAAATTTAATTCTTGCCTTTTTCCCTTGCCAGATGAACTTCAGTATTTCCTTATTCCAATCCTCAAATAACTTATTGTTGCGAATTATTGGGAGGTTCTGAAAGAGATATAACAGCTGTGGCAGGATATTCATTTTGATCACTGTGATTCTTCCCATTAAAGAGAGTTTTAAGGTTTTCCAATTATTAAGTTCTTGTTTTATCTTTTTCCATTTCAATTCATAATTGTTCTTTAGTAATTGATTTTTTTGCTGTAATTTGGAGTCCTAGATATTTAATTTTTTGGGCTATTTGTATGCCAGTCATCTCTCTAAGTAGTTGATTTTTCTTTGACATATTTTTCGTCATTATCATTGTTTTCTTTTTGTTTATCTTAAATCCGGCCAATCTCCCAAATTCTTCTATATTCTCTAGCCACGTTTGAATGTTATCTCGAGGTTCTTCTATTGTACAGATCAGGTCATCGGCAAAAGTTCTATATTTGTAAATCTGCTTTGCTACTGTTGGGCCTTTTAGACTGTCATCCTCTCTTATATTCTTCAAGAGTATTTCCATTGCCATTATAAAGATTAGTGGTGAGAGTGGACAGCCTTGTCGAGGCCTTTGTTAATGTTTATGTCTTTGCAAGGTTGATTATTGATCCATATGGTGGCCTTTTGATTGTTGTAGATTGCTTCGATCGCATTGATAAAATAGTGTCCCATATCTAATTCTCTAAGTAGAACTTTAACGAAGTCCCAATTTAGATTATTGAATGCCTTCTCGGCATCTATTGCAATGAGGGCCAATTCTTTCTGGTGATGGGTCTCATAATATTCTATGACATCCAGTATATTTCTCACATTGTCTTTTAGGTTGTTCCTCCCCTATCCAGTCATTTAGAAATGTCTTAATTCTCTCTGATAAAATATTTGTGAAGATTTTGTAATTGATATTTAAGAGCGAAATGGGCCTATAGTTCTTGACATCTGTAGGATCTGTATTTTCTAGGCCTGGGTAACAACGCAAAAATTTGTTTCTAAAATCGATTTGTAATTGGGGGGTTTTTTTGTTTCGATATTTAAAATAATTACAAAATTTTCCAAAAAAAAAGTTCGGTATTTACGAAATTTCGTAAATATTTACAAAACATTTTGTAAAGATGGCGCCCTTTTTTTCAATATTTTTAAAATATTTTTTAAATTTAATTATTAATTTAGTAGAATAGGGAGGAGAAATTAAAATTATTATTAAGGAGGGAAGGCAGGCACTCACTCTGGCGGGCCCTCTCACTCGCTTCTCGCTCGCCGCTCGCTCGCCCCTCTCGCTCGCCCTCTCGCTCGCTTGCTCAGCCGGCGCCGAGAGAGGAGAGCTCCCAGCAAGCATCGGCAGGTGGCCATCTTACGTATTTCCGAAATGGACGGAAATACAAAATTTTTTGGCGCCTGCCGTTTCGATATTTAAAAACACTTCCAGGTTAAAAAAAAAGTTTTGTAATCGTTTCGTAATTCAAAAAATAACGAATTTTTTAACGAATTACGAATTAACGAAACGAATTGACCAGCCCTAGTATTTTCTTTGTGGATTAAAGTTATGTTGGCTGATTTCCAAGTGTCAGGTACCATCTTGTCACACAATGCTTTGTTCAACAATCTCTTCAGATATGGAGTTATCGCATCTTTCATAACTTTATAAAAGGTTGCTGAAAATCCATCTGGACAGGGGCTTTAGAATTGTCTAATTTTTTGATTGCCTTCTCTATTTCTTCTTCAGATATTTCTCTATTTAGAAGTTCTCTTTGAGCTTCTGATATCTTGTCCAGTTTCTGTTTTCCTATGTAGCTAGTGATGTCTTCCATTTCAATTGAGTATTTCGAGTAAAGTTCTTCAAAAAATCTATTGAATTATTCTTTAATTTCTTCATCTGTTGTAAATTCCTGACCATCTCTTTTTATTTTGATAATCTGGTTTGTTTGTGTTTTCTTTCTGATTCTTCGGGCTAACCATTGTCCCAGTTTGTTGGCATTTTGTAATGATCTTTGCTTGATGAATTTCATCCGTCTTGCCATCTGCTCCAATTCTAGATGGTGTTTTTGTTTCTTTAAGCTTTCTAATGGCCTCTGGATTTTTTAATTGTCAGGGTTTTGTTTCAATTTACTTTCCAAGTTTGCCATTGCTGTGTTAATGTCGTCAATTTTTTGTCTTTTAATTTTATTCTTAATTGAGTTTTGTTGAATGAAGATCCCCCCGCATAGTTGCTTCGCATGCATCCCACAGTATTTCAATCTTTGTCTCAGGTGTATCATTAATTTTAAAGAAGTCGTTTAAAAGGTTTATATTCTTTGTTATGTCTTCCTCCATTTTGAGTAGGTTATCATTTAGCCCCCATCTCTTCATCCTTGGTTTTTTGTTAATTGTCATTTCAATAGCACAGTGGTCAGAATAGTCTCTTGGTACAATTTTTATCGAAGATATCTTTGTTGTTAATAAATGTGAGGTCTAAATCATATCTATTCTTGACCAGCTCTGGTGTCTTGCTGAGAAACATGTGTAGTCTTTTACACTGGGATTGTGTACTCGCCATGTATCTTGTAAATCAAATTCCTCTTTCAGTTTTAGAAATGTCTTGGGGAGATCATTCTTTGCTTCCCTTATATTCTTTTTATGTTTGTATCTTTCAAATTTACTGTCTATGACCCCAAATTTTCTGTCTATGACTCCCACATACATCTTAATTTGAAATTTCCACATTTATTATAGCACATTTACTGTGATGTTTGCCCTGGATAACTGGGGTTTGAGTTATCCCTACAAACAAGATACTACCAAACTGTAGGAAGTGACAAATTTTATTTGGAAAGTCTTCTGCAAATGAGAAAAAATATATCTGATGGGAAAATACTGTGTTTGAATCATCATCAACTCTCTTCTAGTTTTCAAGCATCCCTGTTTCCAGGCTCCCAAGCACTGTAATTAGATGTATTTGTTTTCTGAGATAGGGAGAATGTAATATACTGAGCCTTCAACAGAGGTTTGTAATGAGAAGAATTTGTTTTTTTATTTTTATTCTATGTAATGCCATCTTCTCCTTTTCTCAGGATAGGAGTCAAGAAGAAACCATTTCCATTCCACAGTTATATTGTTAGTTTTATTAGACATTTCTAGTTGCAAGATCTTATCTTTATTCTTTTCTGGCTGGAATGATGGTGATAATTTTGTCAGATATACAAGAAGCACAACATTTTTACATCTGAGTCTATATTTATATGCTTTTTATAGTATTTGTCTTATATATTAGCCAAGAGCTTGACCACAGTTATGTGTTGTTGTTTCTAAGGAAAATGGCTATCCCATCACATAGACCACATGGAGCTATTATGGTCAATGTGCGGTCAATAATATCCACTCAGAAATACACAGAATAAATATTTATATGGTAAACCCTCATTGCTCCTTGGAGTCTATCAATAATTCATTTTTTAGAAGTTCTTAAACACATGATAAATCATAATGGCTCCAGGGAAACTGTCTGCTCTCATAAATTTCTTTTAAAAAGAAGGAAAAGAAAAGTAAAAAACTTCTTAATCTTCTCCTTTACATCTCCACTACTTTTTCATAAGAATGGAAATATATACTGAAGAAACACTTTGATAAAAATTTAGTCCATTTTTAAAGCAAGGCTTGAGATTCACTTTGTAGCAATGCACTGTTTGCCCTGATAAAATTCTCACCGTTTAACTGTGGACTTAGAACTATCCATTGACTCACTATTTGTTATTGTATTATCTGGCTCTTCTAGGCTGGCCATTGCAAACATTTTAATACCAAAAATGATTTCCAAGATTCTGTGAAAAAGTATAAGCTGACATAACTGGCAAAAGGCCTTTAAAAAGATCAGAACATTTCTACTACTGAATGCACATGAAAGGGACATATTTTTATTTCAATGCTCAACATAAAGAAATGTATTGGTCTTGGCAAATTATCAACAAATGTATACTGAAATGAAGGCTTCATATACCTCTAGTTCTGGTTTTTGTTTAGGTCTGTGCATAATAAATCTCCTCACTACAGATTACCAAATTTGGTGCATATGTGTTGAAGATGGTAAGGGGAAACAGCAATGCAGCCCACACTGTCCTACAAAGTACACTCACTCCTTTTATCATAAATAATATGTGAATAGGACTAATCAGGTTTAAATATGAGTTACATTCCCTGTTAAATCAAAGCTCGAAGATTAGTCAAGAATCTAAAACTTATTATTCATGGAGCTCAAAAAATGATTGAGGGCCAGTAGCAATCAATATGCCTACTTGCATATAATTTATTTAACAGCTTGATCGTGAAGATAAAATTGAGTTAATTTCATCACCACAACAGTAGATCCCTGAGAGTATGTGTAGGCTATCAATAAAATAAACAAAATATATATTGAGAAAATTTGTTTTCCCCTGGTCATTCAAAGTCAAGATGTGAACTGGAAAATGTTTCTCTTTGACAGTATAGCATCGCAGAGGAGATATTTCTGGATTGCTACAATACCATTTCAGTTTTCCTCAGATAGGGTTGATTCACCCTTTTAAATTCCTTTGCATGTTAATCATGTGGGTACACAACTCCATAGAGAGACAGGCAGTTTGAAAGAGCTCATCAGTGTCTTTTTAATGGCAAAGCTGAAGATTTCAATTACTTCAGGTAGAGAGCCAATTGAACTCAAATGCTGTAGTGGTTGGTGCTCTTAGACAACTAAACGATATCCTGTTCACTTATTAAAGCCTTCCAAGACACGCTAATCTAGCCTTATTATGTGTACTGTTAATTTTTGCAGATACAAAGTGATCATGCTGATTAACCAACTGTCCCAAAGCATGTTCTCACACCCAGATTTGCCTTGCTGACCTTGTCAAATGGTGAGGAGTATTGGGTGAGCTTTAAATAACACTTTGAAGAGAAATTATTGTCAGGATTTGGAAATTATCTGGCATTTTCAAAGTGATAGCACAGTTAATACTTCTATTTCGATATTGTATTCGTTTCGTTATTGTTTTGAGGTCGTTTCGTTATTATTTCCGCATGTCTGGGCCAGTTTTATGGTTTAATTAGTGAAAAAAAATTATAATATCACACCAACAGTCAACAACAGAGGGAGCGGGAAGCTTCAGAAGGTTTTGGAGGTTTTTTAGCGTATTTCGCGGTCGCGTCCGCCATTAACGAATCGATTCGTTATTGTTTCGGAAATCGATTCGTTAATTTTTTACCATTTACGAAATTTCGTAAATATCGAACTTTTTAAAAGGAAAATTTTGTAATTATTTTAAATATCGAAACAAAAAAAACCCCCAAATACAAATCAATTTTAGAAACAAATTTTTCCGTTGTTACCCAGGCCTAGTAACCAGTCCATACAGGAAATAATGCCCAGCTGCTCAGTGGAGGGAAGGATATTAGAGTCAAACATGAAGTACTTTGGCTACATAATGAGATAACAGGAAAGCTTGAAGAAGAGAATGATGCTAGGGAAAATGGAAGGAAAAGGAAGAGGGGCCGACCAAGGTCAATGGATGGACGGTATCCTTGAAGTGACTGGCTTGACCTTGAAATAGCTGGGTGTGGCCACCGCCGACAGGGAGCTCTGATGTGAGCTGGTCCATGAGTTTACGAAGAGTCAGAAGTGACAAAACAAATAAACAGCAACAAATCATAGCTACAATTATTTTTCCACCAAAGGATACAATCAATGATATTTCAGTTTAATGTGTTATCCATTAATGGTTCCTGATTGAGGAAATAACAGTGGTGGTTACTATAGCAACACTACTGGTACAATAATAATGACAATAATGATATAGGAAGTATTTGTAAAATACATGACTTTGTAAAAGATTTATGTCCTTCCAAAAAAATGAATCTCTCGTCTCATAGCATATAACAATTTCACAGGAATTTCCACAGGCTCTGTGATGTTCTTGGGAAAGGGGAAAGGATTGTAATCATATCTGTGGTATACTCTTTAATATACTCACTTAACAGCAGTGTGTGAATTAGAGACATTGCCAGTTTTGAGCTCCAAATAAGTCTGAATTTCCTAGCTGGATCTGTTAAAGCGGGGTTAGTGAGGCATGATATTGCTGATTCTTCCTCCACTGCTCTCTGCAATGTCACTCAAGAATTGTTCAGCAAAAGAAGCCATCTCCCGAAGTCAAGCAGGGCATCAGTAGCACTGAATTGTAACCTGAGGGAAAAGTTACATTTTGCATTAATGGACATGAGCTAAAGTCTGCTGCTTCCTTTCTGCTTGTGAGAAAAAACAAGCTGTTTTAGGCAATGAACTAACGAATACACACCAGAGATCTGGCTCAGTCAGTGTTACAGGCAATGCCCATGTGGATTTGACAAGATGCTGTATAACTAAACCAGTAGTGAACTGTTTAATAGCAATTTTGAAAAGTAGTGTTCGTATCACTTTGTGTGTGTTTATAATGCAGGCTCTTTTCATCCACTTGACATAGATATGTGATCAAATCTCCTGAAGAGATTAGAAATTGAATCATTATGCTTTGGCTCACTATTTAAAGCTGTTTCATGACCTCATCACATGGACCCCCCCCCCCCCCCAGTGTCATTTTACCAGCCTCTGAGTAGCACCATTTATGGGGGAAGCATCACCAAAACCAGCACAACATGGGAGCCTTCCTATTACACTTCCACTCTGATTGGGGGTGGGGTTTCAATAGGAAGTCCAGCAATGGCATGTGATGGGCAGCATGCCTATCTGTTGCTGGACTGTCCCTTTAGCATTCTAGCATGCTAAAAAAAGAGGTAAGTATGATGAGGTCCTTTATGGATTGATCCTAGTTGAAATTAACCAACACAGTTTCAGCCATGTGATTTAACATGTGGTTAGAACTTTACTTTCATTGAATCTTTTTTATTTCTCCTCCACAGGCTCATTTAAATATACCCTTTAATTTGAAGCCAAGACAAAAGTAGCAATATTCTGGCTGACCCTGAGGAAAGGTAAACTCCTTGTCTCTGGGCCCTTCCACACAGCCATATAACCCAGAATATCAAGGCAGAAAATCCCACAATATCCGCTTTGAACTGGGTTATCTGAGTCCACACTGTCATATATTTCACTTCAAAGCAGATAATGTGGGATTTTATTCAGCTGTGTGGAAAGGGCCTCCATCTGACAGTGCAGGAGAGTTCAGACCATCTAGTTGGGTTGAAACCAGTTTGGCTCAACTAGACTGTCACCTTACCTTTAATGTCCCAATTACCACCTGCATCACCCTTCCTTTTCCATGTTTCTTGGGCACTATTTCAGTAAATATATCCAGTGATAGCTGAGGTAAGGGGATGGCAGTCCCAGGCCATGTGGACAGTAGAACAACTCAGATTAGTTTTGTTCCAGCCATCCACACTCATCCCAAAATGCAAATACGCTCTGGAGTTTTCCAAAATTCCAGGCAATTCCATGACCACATAATGCAAGATGAAGCCAGGTTTGCTCATTTTACCTCCCTCCTTTCTTCCTTCATTCCCTCTCCTGCCTCCCTCCCTCCAGGTGGATCAGGCAGATCTTATCGAAGAACAACTTCCAACTGCTTTGCCTCAATGCTACACAATCCTGGGAGCTGTAGTTTTGCATGGTTTTTTAACCTCCTTTGACAAAGAGTGCCATACTACAAACCCCAGGATCCCATACCATTGAACTGTGTCATGGCTGCATCTAATCCAGGCCTGGACAAACTTTGGCCCCTCCAGGTGTTTTGGATTTCCACTCCCATTATTCCTAACAGCCTGAAGCCCGCTGCCTGGCTGAAGCCAAGTGGCACCAGAGGGGGCGTCGCTGCCTCCTCCTCCTCCTCCACAGCATTGACAGCCGAGGCAGGCCTGGAGTGGAAGAGCCCCTGGGTCAGGAGTGGCCTGAGTGGAAAAAGCCCTGAAGTTTCCCCAGTGCCAGTGCTGTTTTTTTCCTACTGCACATGTGCATCTGCCATTGACAAAGCTGTTTTGGAAGTTTCGGAAAGTTTTGAAAAACAAATATTTTAAAAGGAAGTTACTTTAAATGAAACTAAAGCCGAAACGAGTTTTGAACCATTTTTTTTATCCAACAAGCTTACTACCCATATAAAGAAATTGAAAATAGCTGCACTGGAAACAAACAAAATCTTATTGTTTTCAAAAATGCAATTTTTTGCTCATTTTTAAGGGATCTATGTTTCTACGATGTGCTTATGCAGTGGTTTTGCATGTATTTGAAATCTGCAGACTATTCCATGCATACTTTTCATATCTTAATAGTTTATCAATTGACTCTGCTACCATTTGGTAATGAGAGGTTTCCAGAACACACAATGTGCCACAATCTACATAACATATATCTATTCTTCTTGCTTCAGTTAGTTTCCAATTAATCTGAGTTTGTTCATCTACCATTTTGTAGTTTGCTGTTCTCTCTCATCCCATCCATGTTTGAAAAGCATCTGTTACAGGGCCTTTCACCATGTGTTGTTATAAAACTTACAGTATTTATAAATAAATGTACTTCAAATGTTTTTACTAAAGAAAACTATGCTTGTTTTATTTCCATGGCAGATTCTGTGTGGAGTGGGGAGGGAGGTTGCTCACTTTCTATTTGTTAATGCTGATTGCTTTGCTTGTGAGATACACTAATATTTCTCATAGGCTTCGGTACATAATAGGATCCACACCACAGAAATTTGGATTAAAACCTGGCAAATGTTTACCATCTCATTAATAATCAGAATCAGTCACAATTGGATAGAGATGGCAGTCCATAGAGAGGGGAGGCTTATCACTATGACTGAACGAGCTGATAGTCCCCCCCCCCCCCCGCTTCCAAATTGTGGTAGAAACATTTGGAACATCACAATTGCATGTAGCTCAGGACATGATTTGTTTCTAATTACAGTAGGAGTATGAAAACCCAAACTTCTACTTCTTGAGTACTGTTTTCCCAGTATGCATGACCTCCAATGCTTGTAATAATTTAAGATAAAATAATCAATGTCAATGAACAGTTTTTAATAGAACCATGCAATGGTAGAAGATAAACTGAAATTAGACCTTTCAAGTTGTAGAGCAATTATCTTCCCTACCTGACCACGTTAGTTCCTCTGAATATCAGAAATTATATATAAAGCTGCATTGGTAGTTAATCTTGTTTTCTCTCTCCCTCCTGTGGAAAGTGCCAACTTTCACATTTGCTTCTTGAATAATTCAATTATCAAAGTCTTACACAAACAGAAGATACTAATAAAATATAGCATTGTACTTGACTAACAAATCTCAGGAATAAAATAAGGGCTCTTAGTAGGTCCCCAAGCCCAACATTCACCATAACTTGTAAATTATTTTATCTGATATACAAAGTGTATACAGTCTTCATTATATAATAGTATTGTCTTATCAGAGCACCATTACATGAAGCATTCATTACATTGTGGAGTTCCATCCCGTGGATTTCTAACCTTTGGCTGACATTGGAGCCTAGATTTTTGTGGGGCTCCAGGTGTCTGCTGTTGTTCCCATGTGTGTTCTGGATCCACAAGAGTAGCAAATGCAATTGGCTGGAACCACCTCATATGAAAGTGGAAATAGTTAAAGCCAGCAATAAAGCTGGCAGCTGGTAGAGAAGTAGAGATAGTGGCAGGAATGCCAGCTGGGAAGAGTGAGCCAAGAATGCAAAATGGTGCCAAACTAATTTCTCCCCAATGGAACTCAAGAATTTTGGAAATTGGGTGTGGAAACAGCCAAAAACAGCAACCTCCTCCCTACAAAAAAAGGACATAAACCTTGCAGTTTGCCACAAAGTACAAGCCAAATCAATTTTACTACAGCTCTAATCTTTCACATGAATTTTCTAGCATTAATATGACAGTCCGCAGTTATCTCTTTCATCCATTTATTTTGCCTCCCTCCCTCCTGTTCTTGCTCTAAAAGCTAAAGCTGAAAATCTTTGACCACTGCTGGCTAAATAGAAAACCTATATAATCAAACAGCTGCGTGCCAGATATGCAAGATTGCAGTTGTGCCCTGCTGATTAATCTATACTATATTAAATCACATCCAAGTTGCTTTATTCACAGTATGCTCAGAACACATCCATTACCATCAAACACCCAAAGCAAAATTATGTAGAAAATATATTTCTGTTCTTTTTGTATGTGTGATTTTGCTACTTTTCAAGCGGGTAAGTGAAATTTTGTTATCTAATGCTTTTCATTATTAATTTTTAATTGGCTTGAACTGATCATTTTATTGTTACTTTGAAATGTTATTAAAATAAGCAGAAAATGATCCAATCTGTAGCTACCTCCCCTCAACTCTGGAAAACAAAAAAGAAATCTATCATTTTATGCTTGTATTTCAGTGTGCATAATATGCATCATACATATGTATAGATATGGTGACATTTCCCATTACATTAGGAGCACAGTTATGGTCTACTAGCTCTAAGTAAATTTATGGAAACAGAAAATGGAGATGCTTCAGAATTTTGAATTTTGTGTCTCTGGATAGTGGCACCAAATGTACAGCTTGGAGTTTAACAATTCAGAAGCTTTCATAGTTCCCAATTTTTCCAAAGCTATTCATCAGCTTTGACCAGTGAATATATATCCCCATATCATGTCTGTCCCAACTATAGTTCTGTCCTCATGATGCATTTTTCCTTGCCTTTAATGAAGGCTCAATCCCATTATTAGCCCCTTCTGAGCTCCCCCAAAGACATATACTTCTCCATTTACTCCGATCCGTTCCGACTTTGACGCCACGCTAGCAGCAGTCAATGAGGATGTAGCATGAGCATCTGCTTGTCTGGTTTTAATAGATTCATTTCAATTGGTTCAGCTCAAAGACATGGACAAGATCCTTGGAAAAGTGAGGCCTACCACATACATCCTAGATCCCTGCCCATCCTGGCTGATAAAAGAAGCCAGAGGGGGTTTGGCAGAGTGAGTTAAGGTGATGATTAATACCTCCTTATAGGAGGGCAGAATTCCAGCCAGTCTAAAACAGGCTGTTATAAAGCCGCTGTTGAAAAAAAAACCATCACTGGACCCCACTCAATTAGTCATCTATTGGCCAGTTTCCAATGTCCTCTATTTGGGCAAAGTGATGGAACATGTGGTGGCTTTGCAACTCCAGGAGTTCCTGGTAGACATCGATTATCTAGATCCAGCACAGTCTGACTTTAGGCCAGGGCATGAAACTGAAACAGCCTTGGTTGCCTTAATAGATGATCTACGCTGGGAGATAGACAGGAGGAATGTGTGTCCCTGTTGGTTCTGCTGGACCTCTCAGCGGCCTTCGATACTGTTGACCACAGTATCCTTCTGGGATGCCTCATAGGAATGGGACTTGGAGGTACTGCTCTCCAGTGGCTCTGGTCCTTCCTGGAGGGACAGTTCCAGAAGGTGTTATTGGGTGACACCTGCTTGACTCCACAACCATTGTCTTGTGGAATCCCTCAGGGTTCATTACTGTTCCCGATGTTGTTTAACATCTACATGAAGTCACTGGGGGAGATCATCCGGAGTTTCGGGGTACAATGTTACCTGTATGCAGATGACGTCGAAATCTGTCACTCCTTCCCACCCATTACTAAGGAGGTTGTTCAGACCTTGAACCGGTGTTTGGCTGCTCTGTTTGACTGGCTGAGGGCTAACAAATTGAAATTGAATCCAGGCAAGACAGAAGTCCTCCTAGTCAGTTGAAAGGCCAAACAGGACATAGGGTTACAGCCTGTGTTGGATGTGGTTACACTCCCCTTGAAGACGCAGGTTCGCAGCTTGGGAATGATCTTATTTATATTTATTATTATTTATTATTTGCATTTTGTTAACCGCCACTCTCAGCCCGAAGGCGACTCGTGGCGGTGTACAGAACATAGAACATAAAGACAACAGTTACAATAAATTCAGGGCGATAACACACATCTTACTAACACACAGCTAATTAAACTAAAAATCCGCTTCGTCTTGTTTGGGTCATAATCAGTCTCGTAGTCATAGTCGTAGTCATGGATTCATCGCTGAGCCTGGAACCCCAGGTTTTGGGGGTGGCCAGGGGAGCTTTACTCTACATGGTGCTGCCTTTGAATACTGTTAAGAAACTTCAAGTAGTCCAACGGGCTGCAGCCAGATTACTTACTGGAGTGACATACAGGGAGCACATCACCCCCTGGTGTCAGCTCCACTGGCTGCCGATCCACTTCCGAACTCAATTCAAAGTGCTGGGTTTGACCTATAAAGCTCTATACGGTTCTGGCCCAGCTTACTTTTGGAAATAATGTTTTGCAAAGGGGAACAGAAGCAGTAGTGTGTTGACCAGACATGGTGTCTCAAGAGATAGGTTCTTTCTTTCTGTCGTGTCAGGAGCATCCTGTTGTGAGAGAATTGGCCGTCTGCAAGGACGTTGCCCAGAGGACGCCTGGATGATTTTGATGTTTTACCATCCTTGTGGGAGGCTTCTCTCATGTCCCCGCATGAGGAGCTGGAACTGATAGAGGGAGCCCATCCGCCTCTCAAGAGATAGGTTGTCTCCCAAGGAAGACAACCCCTAATGTAACAGAATGGCTGATAAGACTAATTTATTTAAGTGGGAACAATTTTTACTGCAAAATACTTCCACAAAATACTCACCATCATGAAGTTCTGTCATATGTTCCACAGTTTCTATTAGGGCACAGTTTCTAATAAGGCATTTCATAAAGGCTTTCACATGTATCATATCCATAGAGTTCTTAATCATAATTCTTGGCAATTATCTAATCAAACTATATTTTCTCTTTGAGGAACTGCATCTCTAACAGGCATTCAAGGGTTAATTTCCTTGAACATTGTTAATTTCTTAACAACATGTTAAGTATCCTGTTTGCATTGCATTTTTGGATGCTCTGCTATTTTTGGGAGAATTTCCTAACAATCCTGAGACTGAGCTTGATTGAATTAAAGACTTGACAGCTCTTGTATTCACCTGCTTCTTGGTACATTTGCTCATAGAACAACGGAGTACCAAAAGTAGTATCACAAGGGAATTTTCTTGGCCTCTTTTTCTGAACCAGATTCTGTTTGTTTATATCATTCTTAAAATGAGGCACCCAGGACTGGAATCAGTCCTCAAGATAAAGCCTGACTAGCATGGACTATAGTGAAACGAACATTTCCTCCAACTTGGAAACTATAATTCTGTTAATGCAGGCTAAAATAATATTCCCTTTTGTTACTGCAGCATGACATCGGTGGCCCATGTTCAATTTATGATCAACACTATCCCATATGTCCTATTTGCATGTAGCACTGCTGAGCCCTATATCTCCCATTCTACACTTGTGCATTTTTTGTAGCCTAAATATAGAATTATGCATCTGTCTCCACTGAATTTCATTTAACTTCTGCCCAATTCTCTAGTTTATCGAAAAACATCAGATGGGCTGCCAAAATCACCACACATTGTGGTGAAGCTGGTGGTTCTCAACAGGGGGTGGGGGTGGGACCCATCACCCTCCTGTCTGCATCACCTGACTTCTCCTCTACCTCATTCCATGCGGGGAAGCATCCACCATCTGGTTTCCCCCGTTGACTCCAATTAAACATGAGAAACAGGATGTGTTGCCACCATGGTGGCTTCACCAGTTCCTCTATAGTTCTATTACAGGGCCCTGCTGAAAGTATTTCTACATCATGGGATGGGAGCTGGTGGTCTTCATCGTAAAACTTTAGAAAAACCAGTGCATGCTTCTGAAAAGCACCCCATCTGATGAGATCGTAATTCTGCTTCTATGCTCCAATGTGATTACCACCTTTTTCCAGTTTTGCATGATAACTGTGAAATGGGGCTATTTGAACCAATCTTATTGATGCCCCTAAAGACTCAGGACCCAGGCTTCAATTGCTTTGATAGAATTGTTTGTTTACTCTCATCTTAATATCACAGGAATATATGAGTATAATAATGTCACTTTGTAGTCCAGATGATTCCACTATTTCAACAAATTTAAATGTTGCCTTTTGTTTGGTTTGGGGAGAGAGGTTCTACATCTTTAGGTTAAACAAAATATACTTGTGTTACTTTTAAATTTAACAAGAGTGAAATTGTTTTACCATCCTTGTGGGAGGAGAAGTGAGCTTCTGTTGAGGGGAAAGAAAAGAAAACTAATGCACTGGAAAGCTTTCTCAGTTTAAGCAATTAAACACCTTTTTTGTTAAGCTAGGATTTAAGTGTTGCTGTTCCAAAATGTGTTTTTTACCCCCAAACTAAAGTAACAGTTTCTATTCACATAACTGACAACATTCAGACAATTTTTGGAATTTGTTTCTGAAATTATATTTAACTTACTAATGCCATATTTATTCATGTTCTGAGCATTTGTTACAATTACCTCCAGCTTGCTAAAGTATTATTATGGAACCCTTTCTTTGTAAAATTACTATATTTTGATGACTCATTCAACCTTTTCCATATATTCAATAAATGGACCTCCTTGTTTCTAAATGACCCCAGGGGGTATAATGCTAGCTGCTTCTTAAAAAGAAGGAGAGAAAAAAATAAATGATTTGATTGTTAATACAAACACATAATTTGTGACAAAACTGCAGGAGTTCTTGAGGTCATAATGATAATTTGCATGCACTTAACCTTAGCTAGATAATGCATAGGTTAATACCCCCAGGAATCAGTCAATCAGGACTAAATGCCTTCTTTATTACAACATGCATTTGAACATCTGCAGAAGAAACAAAAACACATGACGTGATTAATCATGAGTTCCCTTTCTTAGAATGGTTGTACTCAAACAATGGGAAATTAGAAGAGCCAATATAACATAGTGATTTGAGCATTGTAGTATGCTTCTGCAAGACCAAGGTGCTACTTTCCACTGAGGCATGGAAACTTATTTGGTGACCTTGGACATATCACACTCCCTCAGCCTCCAAGACAAATTCCTTCTGAGTACATCTCCCTAGTAGAGTCACATGATGTTTCAGGAGAATATGCACAGAATTTATTTACTTAGGCCACAATTACAATGGCCACTTGCCATGAAGAGCATCCAAATCACTTATGTGCTGACCAAACTATGCACAGAGCCATCACAGGGTAACATAGGGCAAGGCTACCTAAATGTGGCCTTGACCCATGCTAACTAAAGTTATGGGTTGCTCTGAATTTTGCCTCAAAATTAGAAGAAGCTTGCAAATTTGATCCCGTGTAAACAGTTCCAAATCAGAAAGTAATGTGATTTTTTATACAGTTCCAAATCAAAAACAAGCTTGGTAACCCAAGAATACAAGATAGGAACATTAAGACTGATAGGACATCCCATGGTAAGGGATATTACTATTACTAGTCCCTATTTAGTTTTGCTTTGTTTTGGACTTGTCACTATTAACTACATACATAAGAAAAAAGTGTATCCTTTTCCTATCTTTTTGTGGGGTGGGGGTGGATTCAAACAGTCTGTGATCTTTTCCCTTTTTGTTTCATTCTCATCTTCTAATCATTCTATTTTTCTAATCATTGTTCAGGAAATGAAGCCATGGAGCCTAGAGCAGAATGCATACTCTATAGGTTTATTAGTTCTTTCAATGATAATGTCACCTGCAAATAATCACATTCATAGAGACCTGCAATGGAAAGGTTCCCTGCAGAGATGGGCATTGAAGGGGGTAGTCTGAATTAAGAGGGGAAAAAAGTATCAACTGAATTCTTCACTTAGTATATGTGACTTGCTCGTTTGGTAAAAGTTCCCTTTCATAGTTCGAAAACACTGATTTTCTGAAACTCTGCTGCAACACATTTTCTGTAACTAGCCTGGCATGTCCTTATGGGCCACAACTTATAGTAAGGACACAACACCATCTTGTGATACACTTTCTTATGAGAAAAGTGCATTCTCATCCAGTGCATGAATAAACAGAAACATGGACCATTCTTTGTGGAGAGTGGATCATATTATAAAGTGTAGTGGGAAACATAAGTTTGCTGGAGTTTCTTGCTTTCATGCCACATTCACCACATTTTGCATATAGGCATAGCACATACTGAGTATCCCTTATCCAAAATGCTTGAGATCAGAAGTGCTTTGGATTTTGTTTTTGTTTTTTTAAATTGAAATGCACATAATGAGATATCTTGGAGATGGAATCCAAGTTTCAATACAAAATTCATTAATGTTTCCTATACACCTTATACACATAGCCCAAAGTAATTTTAGACAGAAGTGTTTTAATAATTTTGTGCATGAAACAAAGTATATGTATATTAAACCATCAAAAAGTAAAAGTATCACTATCTTAGCCATCCAAGTAGACAATTTTAGAATATTTCTAGAAAAAATATGCTGAGGACCCTTTGCTAACGGGAGGCAGCTACCACCATAATGATAAGGATGGTGTAAAAGATTAGGGAATTATCTATTAGCAAATCCCACTGCTGCCACCAACTGTTAAAAAATATTAACAGAATCCCACACACTGTACACCAAATTATAAAAGTTAGGGACTTATTTGTGAACAAATCTCAACTACTTGTAATGGAATGTGGCTTCTTTAATTGAAAATCAAAAATTGAACAAGCTGGGATGATCTCCTGGCCGATAACCTTTTAAAAGAACACTGGCTACCACCACATTTTAAAATAAATGTTAAGCCCTTGGCTTGACTGGAGGTATCTATAAGCTAGAATGTGCTAGATTCACACTCAGGCTTGGTACTTTGAGGTAACACTTAAGGGGTTCCTTTTAAATACACGCTGCCTCCATTTAACCTTTGATTTCTGTAAATTGCTTTAAACCTCTCACACAGAGGCACACTGAGGCAGTGGTTGTGAACAAAGAACAATGTTGTTTATTTGAGAGAAATTGAACAACACAGGCTTTAAACTTAGCGGTTTCAATGTTGAATAAAGCATATGGTTTCTTTAAACAGTTCAAAACTTAGTTGCAAATAACACTCCTCTCTCCCTCCAAAAACTACTGAAAGGATTCCTCTCTTCCTAGTAATCCTAAACTCCACACAGACAGTCCTTTCCTTTTGGGCTCTGTCTCTCCACTCCCCCAGCTATTCTTCCCAATAGTTGTAATCTTCTCACTAACTAACTCTGCTGACTAACTGACCAACTTCAGGCTTCTCTAACTTGGTTCCTATAATATACATTATCCCTGACTCCTCTCTCCTTCACACCCAAACAGTTTCTTCTTTAACACACAGACCCTAACTGGCTGTCAGGTTTTAAAATGCACCCTTCAAGACCATTTTTTCCAAGTTAAGCTCCGCCCACTCTCTCAGCCAATCACAAACTACCCTCATTTCCCTCCAAGCTGCTCCTAAACACACCCCCTCCAGGAAATGAAATTCTAAGATGGATGCCCCCAGGCACCCTTCTAAAATGGCTGCTGAACTTCCTGGGCCTACTTTTCTGAGCTTTTCCTAGCCTAACAGGTAGGAAATTCATCACAGATAGTTACTAAAAACTGACCCTTTCCCATGTAGGCTCTTGTTTGCTCTTGTCCATCTTGCAATTTGGGAACTTCATAGAAACACGGAGAAGACAGAAAACATACTAGGGACATGATATTTATAGTTTTCACTTTAAAGAAACAGGGAACTCTCATGACCCTTAAGAAATCCATGATGGATTGGCCGCAAACACTTGGATGCACTTAGGATATCCTGCCAGTATTATAGAGGGGATTGTTCTGTTTCCAGTTTACCTATGCAATATGTGACTGATATAGTTTCAGCAGGGTGCCAAACCTTGACTTTTGAGTGAAAATATGTTAGGACTGATCTATCAGATGTGCAATATTGCTGGATAACACCTTGTAGCATGTGTTCACTGCTACCATATAGTACATCAAACATTTATTTGCACTATCATAGCTGGCGTATATTGAATCTGTTTCATGCACTTAAGACATCAGGAGAGATGGTCAACTTTCTGTGAAGGATATGAATTCATCTTGCCATGGAGAATGCTTATTTGTGACTGAACAGGAACATTTTTAAAGTGACAAGTAGCAGGGCATCTTGGGGTCTTCATGGGAATTCATCCTTTTTTAAAAAAAATGTGTTTGCTATCTCAAAGTGGGAGATTTATTTTATTGTATTGCAATTAACTAAGAAACAACTCTTTTATAGAGACACCAACTTCAGAGGAAAATTGGGGAACATTCCCATTTATCTGAATTTTATTCATTCATTTACCTCTTGGATAAGAACATTGTAGAAGGGATGTTTCAACAGTGTAGAAGGAAAAATTCAAACTGATGAACTAAGGATAAAGTTAAATATCAATTTAAAAGCCATATGCTAGCTAATCCTAATTGCTAATAAGCAATTGAGGGGCATTCCCCCCTCACTCATCCAGCAGGCCACTTACGAAGTAATGTCTTTTCCTGTTGTCATTTGAGCCATGTTTCATTTTTTTTTCTATTTTCAAGGGTGGGAGATCTGGCATGAGAAAGGGGGAGCGAATCACAGCCTCGAGGAAGTTTTCAGGCTAACAGATTGCATGAAAATTGGATCATTAAAAAATGGAAACCTAGAGAATACACTTAGGAGTCTCAGGGTAAAACACACACCATGATCAGCACTCACCCATGTGGTAAGGTAAGTCTACACTGACCAGTAAATCTGAGACCAATTCAGAGCAGTAATACTCCACACTGCCGAAACTGCTGCAACCATGTGTTGGAGTCCAAACATTCCAGTGTGGACCAAGACCACACTAGACCCATTAGATTCACTCACTTTCCATGTCACTGTCACAAGTCCCAGACACCAGGAGAGGTCCCCACCTTGTTCCTTCTACTTCATCACACTAGAGAATGAATCCACTTTAAATCTGATTTCTGCCTTCTGCACAATTCTGGGGTTTGTAGTTGAGTGAGGCTGTTAAAGGCTTCTCCCTAAACTACAAACCCCAGAATTCTGCAGGAGGCAGCAACCGGATTTAAAGTGGATTAATTCTCTAGTGTGATGAGGCCCCTCGTCTTGTTGGTACCTCTGTTGATGTCAGAATGGTTCACCCATGATAGCCAAGAGCTTATATGGAGTTCTATCGCTGGTTTGGAAAAATGACAGCAGTGACTCAGGAAAACTCTGTCTTTGACATGCATTGATGAGTGTGGTGTCATAAATCAAACTCAATCCAGCTGTTCACACTGACCCAAAGCCATAGTATTCTCTGGAATTTCAAGCAGACTCCAGAGTTCCAAGTAAGAAAAGCCAGTTCGATCCAGTATAACCCACAATGCTCACTGAAAGTTTTTTTTAAAAAGGTTGTGAGTATAGCTACAAGGCAACTCAGTATGAATCTGGGGTTTTGTGCCCACATCAACAAGTTCTTAGATGCTACCAGAGCATATGTTTGGGATGGAAGATAAATTGCTTGTACTTCTCTCAAAATATGCACTAGGGAAAATGCATACAGTAGTGAACATGGATTTTCATGAGGAGTTCTTTAAAATACAAGCTCATGTGAATTTTTTAAAAATCCCTTGAAAAGTTAGTGCTGGAAAAGTCAGAACAAAAAGATTTGCCTGCACAGGTTGATGCTGTAAGTGTGGCAATAAAGATTGTTTTGTAACAAGAAACCAATCCCTGTAATAGTTTTATTGAAATAACTGGAAAAGAGAGACATTTTTGTTTTGTATTCCTCCTAACACATATGGATTTGTCTCGGTCTAATGAGAATTGATGAGCTGGTTAAAAGAAACTTGAGATGATGATAGGCACCCTGTGAGAAAGACAAAAAAAAAAAGATAAAACACCAGAGGAAAACAATCCCAAATATGTTCATTAATATTCAAGAAAGTTGTTTCCTATCACTAGTCACAACTGGGCAGCATTCTTGTCAGAGAGGAGAGAAGGTGAGTGGGAAAAAGACAGGCAGCAAAGCCCAACAATTGATGTCTGATAACAGCAATGATGATAATTCATTACATATGTTTTGTGCAATCTTGCCTTTTCTGACAAGACATCAGCTACTCTCATATCTTGTCATGGGGAAATTGAAGCTGGAAGGAATATCACCCTTGAACTTCTTCTTAAAATGTCCTACATGCAGCTGCAAATTTTGGATTGTGAATCAAAATCTTCTAACACTGTTATCTGCAGTGACATAAAGTAAAGAATAGCTTCATGAAATGGTCTCATTAAAAAAAAGATTTATTATTCTAAAAGAATTATAATTGTGGCCTCAATTCAAGGTGGGTGGAGATCGAGATACCTATGTTTCCCTATAAAACATCATAAAACCAACTGTTTCTGAAATATGAAATCTATTGCTGTGACTTAATAAACAGTACAGGATTATGTGAGCGTGGATGAACAGGGAATACTATTTGTTAAATGCCAACACAGGGCACAATAAAATATTTTTGTGGCGCCTAGATGGAAGGGAGGATTTCTGTTTTATGACTATGGAAATCACCTGACTAGCCAAGATGCTTTCCAACCATAGAAGGAAAGAACACAACACTCTCTGAAGTAAATTTACAACACACAGTAGGTATAGCAATTGAGTGGGGTATTCAAATTAGGGTATTGCCCCTCAAATAAAAAATGTTCTTTCAAATAAAATATTCCTTGAATCCCCAAATGCCTAGCATTGCAGTAACGTAAAATATCGCTTGAGCATTTAGAAATAAATTTAGGCATCCAAACTAAAACAGTAGGCAAACTTACTATGAGATTGTGAATATAGGAAATATAAGAGTTCCAGATGTGAACAATTTTCAATATTTCACCCTCTGGAATAATAGAAAATTGGGGATTAAAGAAAAAATCATTTGCAAGGGAACAATCATTTGGAAGACAATGCCCCGATTTTGTCCCCCCCCCCCCCCCCGGATACACAATCTGCAAGGCTAGTCAAATTATTTGGGGAATTCCAATGGACCCCCACCCCTTTAATTTGTTGCCTTTCAGTGGCATTAAATGTTTGATTCCAGATGCATTTGCCACATTGCCTGATCACCAAATACTAGAAACAAAATTTCAAATTGGAAGAGTTCCCAAGTGTTGCAGTATTTGGCCCAACATGACACAGATTGAAGGAAAAGCTGAGCTAAAGTATACCAGGCAGATGGCCAACCAGTCTCTCTCTATTTGAAAATTTTCAAAGAAAGGCAGCCCAACCGTCTCTGTGGCACTGTATTCTCCTGCCAACAGCTCTTACTGTTGGGAAGATGCTCATAGTGTTTGGACAAAATCTTGTTTCCTGTAAATTAAATTCATTTGAATCCTTTCCTCTGGATCAGTAGAAAAGCAAACTTGCTCTGTGATCTATTATTTCATTTTTTTTTTCAATATTATCTGTCCAGGCTAAACAAACCCAGATATTCAATGCATTCTACAAATAGTTTGGTATCCAAACACCTTGCCATTTTGATTATCCTCCTCTCTTTGTCAATGTCTTTCTTAAGTAATGTTACCCCAAACTGGAAAGAGCACTTCAGTTGATATGGACACCATACTTCTGCTGGTGCAACCTAGACCTTCACCAGCTTTTCTTAGCACTCCATCAAATTGTTGACTCATGTTTAGTTTGCAGTCTCCACAACTCTCCAGAATTCATGGCATAGGCACTATTTCTATGCTAGGTCTCGCCCACCCTATATTTGTATATCAGATTTTTTTTCCTGAACATTTCTCACAATGTGACATGATTTAATTCCATTTTTTTATTTCTAGGGTCTGTAGGAACAATATTTTGTATGTGATACCTAATAACAGCATAAAACTGCATGTTGCAATTGTTGTTGGTTGGAGTCCTGTATCAGCTACTTAGTTAAATTTAGTATAATAGATTAGTTAAACTAAGTAATCTCTCCTGGTCCTACCCCTAATACTGTCATTTAACTATATTCTAATTTTCAGAAGAATAGGCAGAGCAATATGATTGTAGCAACAATGTCTACACTCACAACCATTATGCCTTCAGCATTTCCATTACAACTGGAAAGATTGTGGTTTTAAAGATTTCATAATTATCAGCTCACTGTTGTTACTTCTAGTTCTAATTTTGCCCTTTTATTTTGTCATCATTGTTTTTATCTTTAATTGCTGTATGACTTTGTTAGATACTTTGTGGCTTATGCAAAAGGGAGGATATAAATTTCAGAAATACTGGTGAAGTGACATTAAAAGAAAATAGCTGTCAATGCTTACCCGATCTATATAATTTTTGTTTCACATGTCAAGGAAAATTGCAGACCAAGAATAAAGTTGCTACATGGAAAATACAACACAACCAAAACACAATGTCAGACCTCATCATCAGTTAGAGGTTGTATCACAAACACTAATAAAAGAGGTGGAATCCTGTTGCCATCTTATGCATGTATTAATTCTTTCTCAAGCGAAAAATTGGACTTTTTTTCCAATATGGAATGGCTGTAGTCAGTTCAAGGTTGTGGAAGTAAAGTGCCATTATGTGCATATGAAGATTGCATATGGAGGTACATACATATTGTGCATAGATGCATGTTCATAATGAATATACAGGTGTGCATTGCACAATTGGTTCACACTTCATTCTGAAATTCATCTTCTTCTTCTTCTTCTTCTTCTTCTTCTTCTTCTTCTTCTTCTTCTTCTTCTTCTTCTTCTTCCCCGCCTTTCCTTGTGGCTTGAGGCATGGTACAATATGGCAAAAACAGTAAGATAAAACAAAACACTATTAAAATACATATAACAAATATACATGGATGAAATACAGATTAAAATTAACCTCATAAGTTAAAATGTCACAACTCAAGGAATGATTTAATGATTCTATACTCCATAGTGTAAGTCTTCAGGAATATTCCATAATATAATTCTGATCAAGATCTTCATCATATTGTAAACATATTCATCTTGCTTTAGACAGCACTTAGTTGATATCATAATATAACAAAACATATGTTTACATACAAAGCCATGCTTGTCCTGGAACATTACTGCATTGGAATTTCATTTCTTTCAACAGTAAAATACACTGCCTAGAAATGTGATGGATCCTCCTTCAATATGATTTGGGTGCTGAAAAGCCTAGTTTCCCAAGGCAAAGAGATCATATATTACCAAAGACCACAATCTGGAGACATTAATTCTTTAAAGAAGCAATGGATAAAGATTACATGAAACCATGTTTGAAAAAAGACATTTTTTTTTTAAAAAAAAGGCATTGATATAATAATCTGGGATGTGAATGAAGCCTTTGTGAGAGGATGCTTTATTCTATATAACAGTGATTTTTTTAAAAAAGAAAAAAGAAAACACTTGGGAACTCTTCCAATTTGTTATAGGCAAGAGAAAGTTCAAATGATCTTGAGGAAGATACAGAGAATGGGTTAAGAAAATATCCCACAGTCTGCCATTGATAATCAAATCATGATTGCATCAATAGGATCATAGTGTCTAGATCTAGGGAAGTAATGCTACCCCTCTATTCTGTTTTGGAATATTGTGTCCAATTCTGGGCACCACAATTCAAGAGAGATATTGACAAGCTGGAATGTGTCCAGAGGAGAGCGACTAAAATGATAAAAGGTCTGGAGAACAAGCCCTATGAGGAGCGGCTTAAGGAGCTGGGCATGTTTAGCCTGAAGAAGAGAAGGCTGAGAGGGGATATGATAGCC
Organism: Anolis sagrei; assembly: GCF_037176765.1. Classification (NCBI taxonomy): domain Eukaryota; kingdom Metazoa; phylum Chordata; class Lepidosauria; order Squamata; family Anolidae; genus Anolis; species Anolis sagrei. The sequence continues at coordinate 56,352,935 of NC_090024.1, read as the reverse complement.
ATGTATAAATATGTGAGAGAAAGCCACAGGGAGGAGGGAGCAAGCTTGTTTTCTGCTTCCCTGGAGACTAGGACGCGGAACAATGGCTTCAAACTACAAGAGAGGAGATTCCATCTGAACATGAGGAAGAACTTCCTGACTGTGAGAGCCATTCAGCAGTGGAACTCTCTGCCCAGGAGTGTGGTGGAGGCTCCTTCTTTGGAAGCTTTTAAACAGAGGCTGGATGGCCATCTGTCAGGGGTGATTTGAATGCAATGTTCCTGCTTCTTGGCAGGGGGTTGGACTGGATGGCCCATGAGGTCTCTTCCAACTCTTTGATTCTATGATTCTATGAGATTTCAGAGCCAATTATCAATATTGATAGTCAATGAGATGGAAAATAAATTTAAATATGTAAGACAAAACAAAAAACAATAAATTTGCAAATAAACTTTTTTATTTTTGTATTTTATGTGTTATGTAAAAAGAGATAAAAGAAGCTGATTGTCAATAATACAAGAGGAGAAGGAGGTTTACACATTACAAATAACAAGGAAATCCAGAAAGTGAATCCATAAAGACAAAAAATTATACAGAGAAGTTGGAGGATTATATAATTCAACAGAATTTACCTAAAATTATAGAACAGAGACATAATATAAACATTTTCATCACAGTAAGAGAAATTGATCATACAATTGAGAAATTAACTATTGGAAATGCACCAAGGCCAGATGGGTTGTCTGCATGATGTTATAAGCGATTTGAATCAGTTAAAAGAGATAATGAATTCTATTTTATTAAATGGAGAGATTCCTGATGGCTGGACAGAAGCTAACATTTCATTGATACCTAAAGCTCAGGACTTTGAAAAGAATGACACACCCCTCTGTAGATTAATATCATTGTTGAACAATGATTGTAAGTTGTTTACATTTATTTTCACTGAAAGACTTAAAATGATTCTCCAGAACTTGAAAATAAAAGTATTTTCTGGTCTAAAGGCATTTTTCTGCTCTAAATATTCTGGGCATATTATACATGTCCAGAATATTTGGAGCATTCTAATGAGAAACAAGCAGTACTTTTATTTTTAGATATTGAAAAGGCTTTTGATAATTTGAACTGGAATTTTTTATTTAACATTTTGGAAGAGAAAATTCTTGGAAACAATTTTATTATATTTGTTAGATTGATTTATTTGTTAGAGCAGGTGCAAATAATCATTGATGGAGTCTTATTTAATTTGTGTGACATACAAAAAGCACAAGACAGGGAGGTCCACCATCACCTCCTGTTTATTTTAATGAGATAAGAAAATCATTTGTATAACAGTTAAAAGACAACCATGTAAGTAAAAGGCATTTGCTAATGATTGGGTTTTACTTTGATTGATGATTTATTTTGGAAAACCCACCATAAATGACTTAATGAGAAAATTAAAATAATTTTGGGGAAATTACATTCCCCCTGAGAATACAGGCCCTCAGTCTGAGGGGTCTCCTGGATTCATCACTGGTGCTCAAAGCTCAGGTGTCTGTGTTCGCTGGGAGGACATTCGTACAGTTAAAACTGGAGCGTCAGCTGCAACTGTACCTTGAAAAGCCTGACTTGGCCATGGTGGTCCACACCTTAGTTACTTCTGGAATGGACTACTGTAATGAACTCTATGTGGGGCTGCCTTTGAAGACAGCTCAGAAACTGCAGTTAGTGCAAATATTAACTGGGGCTAGTTATAGGGAGCATTCCATGCCTCTATTAAAGCAGCTCCACTGGCTTCCAATAAGTTTATGGACCTCTATAAATGCCTTGGGTCAACCTATCTTTGAGACCACATCTCCTTCTATGAACTGGCACGGGCTCTGAGATCGGCTGGAGAGGCCCTTCCTTTTGTCCCACCTTCATCTCAAGTGTGATTGGTGGAGACAAGGAAGAGAGCGTTCTTGGTGGTGGTCCTCCAGCTCTGGAATGCCCTCCCTAGAGAGATTAGGCTAGCCCCCACACTTCAAGCTTTTTGGTCAAATCTGAAAACATGGCTATTTAAACAGACCTTTGACCTTGATTAGAATTTTATTGGTTAAATTCAAAGACTTAGTGATTTACTTTACTCTGGCACTTTGATTGATACTTGAAGACAGTCTGTTTTATACCCGCAGGCATTGCTGAGTACGCCTGGGTAACAACGCAAAAATTTGTTTCTAAAATCGATTTGTAATTGGGGTGTTTTTTTGTTTCGATATTTAAAATAATTACAAAATTTTCCAAAAAAAAAGTTCGGTATTTACGAAATTTCGTAAATATTTACAAAACATTTTGTAAAGATGGCGCCCTTTTTTTAAAAATATTTTTTAAATATTTTTTAAATTTAATTATTAATTTAGTAGAATAGGGAGGAGAAATTATTATTGAGGGAAGGCAGGCACTCACTCTGGCGGGCCCTCTCGCTCGCCGCTCACTCGCCGCTCGCCCTCTCGCTCGCCCTCTCGCCCTCTCGCTAGGATGGGTTCCTTCCAGGAGGGGCTCTTTTTCCCAGGCTGCCAAACTACAACTCCCAGGATGCTACAGCATTGAGCCAATGAAAGAAAGAGAAGGAGACCTCCCTCTCTCCCTCTCGCTCGCCCTCTCACTCGCCCTCTCACTCGCCCTCTCGCTCGCCGCTCGCCCTCGCCCTCTCGCTCGCCCTCTCACTCGCCGCTCGCCCTCGCCCTTTCGCTCGCCGCTCGCCCTCTCACTCGCCCTCTCGCTCGCCGCTCGCCCTCTCGCTTGCTCAGCCGGCGCCGAGAGAGGAGAGCTCCCAGCAAGCCAGGCGGCCATCTTACGTATTTCCGAAATGGACGGAAATACAAAATTATTTGGTGCCTGCCGTTTCGATATTTAAAAACACTTCCAGGTTTAAAAATAAGTTTTGTAATCGTTTCGTAATTCAAAAATTAACGAATTTTTTAACGAATTACGAATTAACGAAACGAATTGACCAGCCCTATTGCTGAGTTTTATGTGATTTTAAATCTTATTAACTAGATTTTATGTGTTGTTTTATGTAATGTTGTGTGTAAACTTATATTATTGTTTATATGCTTATGTATTGTGTCTTTTATATGTGTGGTACTTTGGAATGCCTTTTGTGAGCTGTCCCAAGGGAGATGGTGGCGAGATACAAATAAAGTGTTAGTATTATTTATTATACAAAGCTTTTGTTGTGATCTCTCTCTCTCTCTCTCTCTCTCTCTCTCTCTTTCTTTCTTTTTAACAAAAAGAGAGCCATTCATTGCATAGTGCTGAAAATTTCTAGCAAACAATCCCAGACAGCAAAAATATTGTTTGGGTATTGAAAAAGATATATAGAGAGAAATACAGCCCCAAATACCACAGCAATATTTCCTCTTCTGTTTTCTCCCTGTGTCTGCCTATATTTAGTTATATGGAGCAGTTATATCTTGCGATAATAATTTCATAGAACAAATTTCTAAAGTGATTTTTCCCTTTTTGCAGTTTGTCTCAAGGCCCTGTTTTGTTAAAAATAATCCAAACAGGCTTTAGAAATTGAAGCTGTTTAATTACATCAGGCATTTAGGTTTTCTTTCTATTGGAATCTTTTAATATTTTTAACAACAAAAAGCTTTTCTCATTCTATTTCAGTGCATAATGGAATAAGAATAGCAACTGAAGTTTTGCTAGAGCTCTATTTAAACTGTTTCCCATCTTTTTCTTCTTTTATGAAGGGTAACTCCAAGAAGGTGATCAAACTCTCAAAAACTGGCTCCATAATGTCTAAACTTCTCAGATGAAGCCGAAATGCAAACATGACAACCTTCAACATCAAACGTGAATGAACTGAACTGTGAGATGCTTTCGTTCATTCCTTTTCAAAGGGACACTGCTCCAATAAGCTGAAGTGCCACCCCAATCTTTAGAAAACACTCATGGCATTCCACGGTCTGACAAGGATGACAACAGCAGTCACTCTGTTTATTGATAGGATCAGCAAATTGTTTACTTTGGACCTCTTGACTCACTTTTGATTCTTCTTTCTGTCACCGATTATTTTCTGTGCACACCAAAGAAATTCACTCAGGAATGTCAGGGGCATTGATCTTCCCTGTCTAAGCCAGATGTTCATCTTATCCATCTGCTCCCAGTTACTTTTGAGTAAAATGAAAGGGAAAAAATAAAACCTTAAAAGCTTTGAAATAATTCTATAGGTGACCTTGCAAATTATTTCCTGCTTAATCTAAGATATTTTCAAATTAATATCATACAGTCATTTATACAGTCCCGTATTTGACATGATTTAGTGTTGAATGATGTGGAGTCCTTGTTTTAAGAATATCCTTGACTCATAAAACATAATCTTGCAAATACTTAAGCTAGTAGTTCAATATGGGGAATATCATGACTTGGCTTAGTTCTCCCAGTGTACCGATCATCACTGGGACTACCTTTACTGGCTTGTGCTAGAGTCTTTGCAGTTCTATCTTTAAATCCTCATTTCGTTTAAGCTTTTTCAGTTGCTTATCATCAATTTTGCTGTCACCTGAGATTGAAACATCAATGATCCATACTTGTTTCCATGATCGTGAAGTCAGGAGTCTTGTGCTCCAAAACTCTGTCAGTCTGAATTCAGAAATCCCATAGTAGTTTGACATTTCCATTTCCCATAACTTTTTCAGGCTTGTGATCCCACCATTTTTTTGTTGCAGGCAGTTGGTATTTGTGGCACAAGTTCCAATGGATCATCTCAGCAGCAGTGTTGGAGCCCCCGGTGGCGCAGTGGGTTAAACCCCTGTGCCGGCAGGACTGAAGACCAACATGTTGCAGGTTTGAATCCGGGGAGAGGTGGATGAGCTCCCTCTATCAGCTCCAGCTCCTCTTGCGGGGACATGAGAGAAGCCTCCCACAAGGATGATAAAAACATCAATTCATCCAGACATCCCTTGGGAAACGTCCTTGCAGATGGCCAATTCTCTCACACCAGAAGCGACTTGCAGTTTCTCAAGTCACTCCTGACATGACAAAAAAAGCAGCAGTGTTGTGCCTCTGCTTGTAGTCCATCTGTGTGATCTTTCTACAGCAGCTGAGTATGTGATTCATCATTTCATCTGCTTTCTTGCAGAGTCTACACTTGGAATCTGTGGTCGACTTTTCAATTCTGGCTTTGTTGGCATTGGTTCTAATGACTTGTTCTTGAGCTGCAAGAATCAGAATGAAAAGCAATATAATAGCTACCTTTAAAGATGTTAAGTTGTGTCACATAGAAAATAAAGCAGGTCTATTTTCTATAACTTGATTGATTGAAGTTACAAGAAAGAAAATGCAATCTAAACCTTAGGAAGAATGTTTTAGTATTAGAATTGTTTGACAATATTATAGATGCTTCAGTTCTTTAAACAGAAGTTAGATGGGCATCTTTCAGGATTGTTTTAATTGTGGATCACAAGGGGTTGGACTAGATGGCTAAGGGGTCCCTTGAAATTCTAAGATTCAATTATTCTGGAATGACACTGAATGAGTAGCAAATCTTTTCCTAACCTAAGAACTTTGCATGTGGCAGTATGTCTATAAAGACACAGATAATATTGGGTTTATAACACATGCACAAAAAAAAAAAAGATCGAGAGATTACCATGTCATTTTTGCTCATATTTAAACCTCAAATGCTTTACAAGATTAGGATATTTCAAAGAACTAGGACAGAGGATTAAAAGATTTCCTTGTCAGTTTAACTAAACTAATATGAATTTCCCCATATGTTTTGATGAGCAACTACAAGACCCAAGAACTATGGTATCTATAAGATCACATGTGTTCATTGCAATAGAATATATAAGTGGCATATGTAGTATATAATACTAGTGCTTCTTTTTTCAAAAAAAACTCCATTTAATTTTGTTGCTATAATAATACATATAAGAGCCAGAATGACAAACAGCTTTCAGTGTTTGACTAGAATTCCAGGGGACTAAGGTTCAGATCCATGCTACACCATGGAAATCCACTGGGTTTTGTGTGTTTGTGTGTGCGAGGAGCGACGTTAGAAACTGCAAGTCACTTCTGGTGTGAGAGAATTAGCTGTCTGCAAGGATGTTGCTCAGGGGATACTCAGAGTTTGATGTTTTACCATCATTGTGGGAGACTTCTCTCATATCCTTGTATGGGGTGCTGGAGCTGAAAGAGGGAGCTGAACCCTCTCTCCTCGGATTCCAACCACAATCCTGCCAGCACAATGGGTTTAACCGAGTCATCTGCTGGGTGACCTTGAACAATTTAGTTTACATGCTCAGCCTTAGAGAGGAAGACTATGATAACAACCCCTTCTGAACAAAGGTGAATGTGATCAGGTTGTAGAAGATATTTGGAGAATCAATCAATCAAAGAGAGAGATGGGTCTAAGGTTTATTTTCCCCCTGCTTCTTTGGCTCCAAAGTCAGACAAGATGCTACTGAATGGGATGATGATGGATATGCAGCTTACAGTGTAAGAAAAACATCCAAAATTTATTCCAAGCAAGCATCCAGTGCTGTAACATTTCACCAACTCCACCAAAAAAGATTCAACAATCCTACTCTTGGGAGAAAGAACATCAGAAAATTAAACAACTCTCACTAAGATAATATATCAGTTCCACATCTTATGAATAGTATTTACTGTCATTAGACCAACAAGCTAAATTACTTCTGTTCCATTCCATTCTCCTCCCCCCCCCCCCCGCCTTTTCCCCTCATTTAGTGGAGGATGATAGATGAATTCAAATTTTAAATAAGAAAAAATCAAAACCATCAAACACAAAAATGATTGATCCAAAACAAAATATAGCTCTGGCATCCTGGGGAAAATTGTTTGTCTTACAGAATCATTTGTGTTATGCACCATATTTTTCAGTTTGTCCATTGAGTCTTCTAGTATCTTGGTTGAACAATCATGCAGTTAGTAAACTGGCAATCAATTCCTCAGCACATTTATTATCAGCAACCTCAAGAAGGGAATCCAATAACATGTTCTAGAAAGATCAAATAAATCATATAAATCCTTTACCCTGGTCTCTTACTTCAGTGAGGAGTTTAGAGGGAAAATATCAATTCCTGGAGATGTCGAATTGGCTCCTACTTTTAGTTATAACTGGAGTAGATCCACTGGAGTAGAATTTACCTATGTGTTGACCTACCAAATTGGTATTGATTCTTGCTTAGTTGCAACTAACAATAATTTTTAAAGTGTTCTTTCCGTTATTATCTGTGTTTGTCGCCCTGAATCCAGATTGGTATATGTGGCATACATGTTGATGCAATCCACTATGGAGCAGCTTTCCCGAATCTGCCAGACCAATTGAGATCTGGATTTAACATTTATTAAAATCAAAAGCAATCCTTATATGTCTTGGAAATATAAGAGATGATGGAATGTAAAGACAAAATACAAGCATGGATTGAACTTCTGCATTCTATTATTTTTCTCTTCTTTTCATAATCAAAAGCAATATCTTTTTTTTCTAAAACAGTTAGCCTTTAAGTGTTTTTACTTGTATTCCCAACCTCACTTTGTCTCTGTGCTCCTCTTCACACATATTGAGTCCACTTTTTCTTTGTAACACTTCCAAGAATTGGGCATGAATGACATTTTAATACTATACAGGATGCTTAATTTGCTCCAGACTGAATCTGAAGGTAAATCGTGTATGCCATTCCCAAACCATGGCACTGGCAAGGCAGAATTCATAATTCATGATGAGTAAATGATTGTGAAGGTCTATTCTGGAACCACATGGTCTATTCTGGAACCACATGAGGACATAGATCTTCAGATCGAAGGTGGTCATGACAACAGTTTTCCTGACATGCCTTTTTCTTGGCACATTTCTTCCTTTTACCCTGTGTTCATGTCTTTTCAAAATCCATGACACCAATGGTAACAGCTAACCTCCAGTTACAAAGCTCAAGTGCCAGGACTTCCCAATTCTTCATATGTATACTACATTTTTAAGGTCAGCTTTAAGTCCATCTTTAAAACTCTTTTGTTGTACTGACATTCTGTTTTTTTTGTTCTTAAATTGAGAATAAAACAACTGCTTAAGGAGATGGTGATCAGTCATTCAGACAACGTGGCCAGTCTGGTGATTTTGATAGCAGAGAATTGTCATTTCATTGCTTCTTCCAGAATCTTGATGTTTGTCCATCTATAGTATGTTTTGAAGAGCTTTGCAGTCTTTTTCACAGGCAACGCTGATAGAATGGTTCCAGAAGTCAAGAGTGATTTTTCGTATTTCTGGTTCAGCATTTCTGTGTACTTTTGCAGGAGTCCATCATATACCATGCAGTTGTGGACAAGTCCACATAGGGACCACCAAATGTAGCACTCAAATATGTATCAAGGAACATGAAAGATACTGAAGACTAATTCAATCAAAGTAGTCAGCCATACCAGAGCACCTGATGAAACAACATGGACACAGCATATTATTTGAGAACAGAGAAATGCTGGACCACTCTAACAACCATCATGTCAGAATACACATAAGAGCCATCTACAAGCATGTGGACAATTTCAACAGAAAGGAAGAAACCATGAAAATGTACAAAATCTGGCTATCAGTATTAAAAAAAATCCCTCTAAAATCAGGACAGTAAATAAAGAGGAACACTCAAACAATTCCTGACATGAAACAATCACAGCCAGCGAATCCCTCCCAACAAAAGATTTCCCCAGGCAGCAATCAGCCAGAATTTGGAACTGTAAGGCCATTCAGTGTTAATCAAGGTGGTCAATTGCAACATTCACACTTGCCTCAAGCAGACAAGAGTTATTTATCCCACCCTGAACATTCCACAGATACATAAACCTCATTTCCTAATTTTTAACAGATCTCACAACCTCTGAGGATGCCTGCCATAGATGTAGGCAAAACATCAGGAGAAAATACTTCTGAACATGGCCATAGAGCCTGGTCAACTCACAGCAACCCAGTGGTTCTAGCCATGAAAGCATTTGACCACATTTATGAAAAATTTCTCTTCTATGGTTGTTCTGCTCAAAACCATCCATTCACTAGGCCTGTGAGATCAATGAAAAAAAAAGGTTTCAGTACTCATTACTAAATTGGGGGGGGGGGGGAAGAGATCATTTCTAAAATGTCTCTAAAATATTGTTAGGGGTCCATATCATGGCTATAATGATGTAACGAAATTTCTGTTACTTTTTCATTAAGTAATTGCACCGGGGGGGGGGGGAGCTTCCAGGACTCATTTTTATTGCTACTAGGATGACATTTGTTACATTTATCACTGTAACCCCCCCCCCCCCACTACCACCACCACCACCACCACCAAGTTTCAGAATGTTTTACTCATCCATTGATTTTTGGGAATTTTTGTGAACTATATTCTTTAAAAAAAAACTACAAGAGCTATCTCTTTCATTTTCTATTTTAATGATATAACATAACCAGGGCAAAATTCCCCACAAGTTTCAGAAAGATTTGCACATAGGGAATTTTAAACATTATACAGTAAATTTAACAGTACTATTTCACTGGAAGACCCCAGGGCCATCCAGTCCAACCCTCTTTTGCTAGGCAGGAAAGTCAAACCACCTCCAACAAATACACATCGAGGCTTTGAAGTAATAATAATAACAACAAAAATAATAGGAAATGTACTATGTAAACTTTGGGGTGACTGCCTCTCAACTTTGCCTCCCTCACAGGGTTGATTCAATTCCCAACAATCCCATTTTATCTCAAAATCCGTTTAGAGAATAAACACTGGTTTTCCTCAACCAAAACTTTCAGGGAGGAAGAAGAGGAGAATGAGGAACAAGGTGGTAAGCACTATTCCAGTAAATGTAGTTTGGGAAGGCCAGGGCCCCTGTAGCAGAGAATTCAAAAGGCCCCACCCTAAACTACATTTTCCAGAATTCTGCTCGCTTCCTGAGTTAAAGCCTCAGTGTGAATGTTGTCTCTGCCTATCTCTCTCTGGGATGGCCATTTGCCAGAGGGGCTTCTTCCTTACCTGGCCATCCAGTCAGGCATCCCTCTTTCCTGCCTGCCCCATGCCCTTTTTTGAGGGGTTATGGCAGGACTTCTTTCTCCAATCTGGCCTCACCATCCTCCTCAGGGCTCTTTGGGGGAATCAAATCAAACCCAGCCCTTTGAGGGTGAAGTGATGCCTGTGAGAGAGACCTGGAGTCATTTACAATACTTACATAACTTCTGAAAGTCATAGGTCAGTGTTTTGAATCTTAAGTTTTTGCATGGCCACCCCTCCCATTTCTTAATATTGCTTTGTATGTACAAATCTTATTTTATTTATTTATTTATTTATTTATTTAGAACTTTTATATACCGGTCTTCTCACCGCCGCAGAGGGACTCAGGCCGGTTCACAACAGTATCACAGACAATCGTTTAAAAAACATCACATCCCATAATACACTAAAACATTAAAATACTAAAATACAATCACATAATTACATTGGCCAAGTTGTCAAAATAAAATCGTAGTTCATCACCATCCGTCCGTGTAGTCACGAGTTATTGACTCACTCGTCAAATGCCAGTTTCCAGAGCCAAGTTTTCACCTGTTTTCTAAAAGTCAGGAGAGAAGGGGCAGTTCTAATTTCTAGTGGGAGAGAGTTCCAGAGCCGAGGGGCCACCACCGAGAAGGCCCTGTCCCTCGTCCTCACCAGACGCGCTTGCGAGGATGGTGGGACCAAGAGCAGGGCCCCTCCAAAAGATCTTAACAATCTTGATGGTTCATAGGGGAGAATCCATTCGGACAGGTAAACTGGGCCGGAGTCATTTAGGGATTTATAGGTTAACACCAGCACTTTGAATTGTGCTCGGAAGCTAATTGGCAGCCAGTGGAGCTGGCGCAACAGAGGAGTAGTATGCTCCCTGTACCCCGCTCCTGTTAGTAATCTGGCTGCCGCTCATTGGACTAGTTGGACTTATGAAATAGATATGACAAACAAATTACAAGTTTTGCACGGCCCTACCATCCACAATAAGAAAGCAATTAAGAGGCCGCACAACCTGATGTCTTTCTGCCTGGATTGAAATTCCAACTTCAGGAATGGTTTTGAACTGAAAGGCAATATTGGAGCAGAGTGGGGGAGTTCAGCACCTTTTCCTGGCTTCTTCTATTCAGACACCAGCCTGCTTGGGATTTTTAAAATAATTCCATAAGTAATGTTAACACATCATCTGGGCATCATTTTATTATCAGTATAGATGCCTTAAACAAGTGCTGCAGAAATTTTACCAAGCAACCCTATCTTCTCACTTAATTCCTTTTCTAGGAATGACTTACAAGGACAATTGGGAACTCAGTTTTGATGATGGCAAGAACACAAAAGAAGATATTTTGGACTACAGCACCCAGATCCCCTGAGCATTGTCAATGCTTTCAGGAGCTGGTCATCGCTGTGATATAAATCATTTGAGAGACTCTTTCCCCTGCAGTACACTAATGAGCTAAAGAACACCTCTATTGGGGAAAAAGTCTTCTTAGTGTTACATTTGAACCATTTGGTGGTGTTCTATTAATTTCTAGGTATGAAATGGCTCATTGCATTTATCTAAGTTTTTTTTAAAAAAACAATCTTTCTTCCTATGTGACATGAACGATTCAATTAGATCTGGTAGCATTAACATCTACATTGGAAAGGAGAGGTTACTCTTCAGAAAATAAATTTAGTTTAAGCCTTCCAACACCAGAAAAAAATATGCAGTTTCAAATGTTCTGTTTCAAACATCTGCCTCTTATTTTTGCATTAAACTTGCTGGCCAGACATTAGATGCTGACACTGCATATGAATATTGCTAAGCACTCATTGCTCATCTGCATAATTTTGTATGAAAGATTTACATTGTCACGTCCAAATCACTTTCTCTTTTCAATTATACTTTAGCTGTCAGTCACAATTTCTATTTGTTTTAATCTTTGTTTTGCAAAGATTCATTGTCTGTTGTGTGTGTGGGAGGGAACAAGGATGTAGCCCTTTAGATGTTAATGAACTGTCATTCCAATCTTCCTTGGATGGGGCAAATTTTCATGAGTAGAGCCCCATCGGTACAAGACTCCTATGTGAAATTTCTCACAATTCCCCATTCTCATTGTAGCCCTGTGCAGCAGAACTTACATTGTTGTTGAGGATTTTGAACCCAATTGAAATGAAGGGCTACAAAAGGAAAGAGTATTAGCTGTGGGAGCTAATGGAAGATGCATGGAATTGATGGATACAGCCATGCATAAACATATCCTGTATAAAAGAAATTAATCATGCAATTGTTGCTTTTGTACAAATCTCTGTGTACTTCTGATTTGACTAGCCAACAGTGGCCCACACATTCATACAAAGTACAGGTTAACATCTGAATGTAGAGAAAGAACAGAACTCTTCCTTTGCTCCCAAAATAATGGGAGTAATTCTATACTTTTTGAAGATGTCTTGGAAGCAGTATGAACAAATTAGAAAATGAATGTCAGTTACGGTCCATTTCAGATAGAGGTTTCCAGGGGCACAATAATTTGGGCTGGGAAATCTCTAAATCTCATTGTTGATATATGCCTAGAAGGCCAATTCAGATGTTAGACCATCTGGCCATACAAGAAGAAATAAGGGATGTTTCCAGCATGCCACTTGCCCCAGCATCAAGCAAAACTATCAGTGAGTTAATGAAAGTGCTAAAGGTTATTTCAGAAGCTAAACAATCCATGAACAAAAGAGAGAAACAGATTTTATATCGGCCATGAGTGTTACTAATTGAGCTACTTTCATTGTATCAGGAGCTTCAATATTAGGGCTTATTAAAGTGGTGCTGCTGGAAGTCTGTGATGTTTTAAACCAGAGCCACTTTACAATCTGAGTTACATGCCCAAAGCAAAAGCTTGACAATTTCCTTTTATCAGTGCAAATATTAGAAAGGTTATAACCACATAAAGCTAAAGCTAAAGCTAATGCTGTAGATGCTGCACCTGTGCTTTGAATGAATATTAAATTATTTCTAGTTTGGGTTTAACCGCAAGAAGGGAGTTCGTGCATTACCAAGCCACAGATCCACCCTGAAGATCTCTAAGACCACTTGGTTGTCTGTTTGCTCATGGGTTTCTTCATTTATGTTTTGGAATAATGTATGAGGAAGATCTGCATAGACACATACGTGCCTTTTCTCTGTGTATCAGAATTTTGCATTCAATAAGATATTAATAAGAAAATGGATTCACTATCTCTCACAGGTAAAAAGCAATCTTTCTATTCAATCCCAGTGAAAATACCAAAGGAAACTTTGTTCTATGTTCCAAAGGACAGAGGGAGAATCAAATCAAATCATTTGTTTCTGAGAGCTGAGAATGAAAGTTCATGATTATAGTCTTAATACTTATTCTCAAAGAGTGTGGTATGTAGTGGTTGCTGAGAGACATCACAATGACAGACTAGATTAGACAAAAGTACAGCAATTATCAGACTTAGCAGACTTTTTATTTTTTTATTTTTCCTTTCTCCATCATCTTTTGTACAATAGGAAGACAAGAGTAATAGATTATTATGTCGCTTTCCCCAGCATACAAGTGTAAGTTCTTGACTATTCTTTCTCTTTTAATTTATGAATCAAATAGCTGATTTCTTTCTTTCTTTCTAAACCCAATAGTACATGCCATTTATGTTTTGACTTGTGACCTCATCACATTCACCACCTTCCCCCGATTCACCACAGATCCACCACAAATCCAGCAAGGTCTGGCATGAGCATGGGGAACCCATTGCCCCATGCCCCACATTGCCCACCTTTCCACTCACCCCATCCCATGGGGGAAAGCATGGCTGCCTCCAATGTTGCCACTACTGCCTCTTGGACTTCAGTTGAGGCATGGAGCCATGCCAGAAATTGATCTACATAATGTGATGGGAGCTGGCGGGCTCTGTGTCTCAACTCAAATCCAAGTGTACTAGGATGGGCAATTCCGTCTGATGAGGTCCTACTACAGTATTTCCCTCAATCTAATATGACATATGGCTCAGTCTAATCTGACATACGATGTAGTTTCAGGATGGAGGTTATATGTATTGAACTGGATTATATGTCAGTGTACAATCATATAATCCAGTTCAATACAGTTAATCTACATGATATGGCAGATTAGATTAATCAAACATCAAAAATAAAGTATAATATCTCAAAACCAAGGTCTCTTTACTTCAACTTTCTGTCTGACATCTTGTCAGAGACATGCAAAAGGGCATTGCTTTATATGTGTGTGTTTGTGATGCTTTGGGTCTCAATTAAGAGAAGAAAGCAGGATATAAATCAATATAACAACAACAACCACCTCTTCTTTATATTATTTAATTTTTTTATCATTTTAGGTGGAAGAATTCACCATTTACCTCATGCAATCTCAAGGCTTCTCAAGATTCACCTGTCTCTTGCTCCTCTTACCTGTAATGGAGACAGAGCCCAAATCCATGGCAAAATGGGTTTAAAAACATGCTTTAGGGAAAATTTGAGTCCACATACCCTCCTCAAAACCTGGGCTTTATCGGGGGGGGGGGGGTGTCAGTGATTCAGTGATTATCCAAAGAAAGTTCCTAAAATCACACAATACTTAAAACACTTACACCACTGTTGGAATTTTATTGTGCTAAATGATATTCACCCTTTAATATATTTTGGGATTTCAATCCCCACCCGTCAAAAAACATCTTTTTTTTAATTATTCGGTTGCTCTGTGTGTTTTTTAAAACATTGTTTAAATTCTCATTGACATTTTCTCTGAGCACATGACTTTTTTCAGCAGAAAGTGTATTCATTACATAATATAATATGTCATAGTACAATCTATTCATAAATCATCAGTTTTTCAGATGGAAAGTCTATGAGTAAATTCTCCGCTGAGTGATTTTCTTAGGGCTCCTCCACACAGCTATATAACAAGCCAGATAATCCACAATATCTGCTTTGAACTGGGTTGAGTCCATACTGCCATATAATCCAGTTCAATGTGGATTTTATACACATTGTGTGGAAGGGCCTTATAGTCCAAAGCTATCTCTTTGTTTGCCAGGACAGATACTGAAGGCCTCTTCTGCACTGACCACTTGCGTCAGTGTAAATTAGGATCAGCCCCACAGTGGTCAAATAACACAAAAGGTCTGTTACATAGGAATGTGGGGATAAGCCATCTTAACATAGATGAAAAGTGTTATATTTCTGTAGTGTGAATGGGCCACTGGACTCAACTCAAGGTGGATCTAGTCTACACTGGAGAATTAATGCAGTTTGACACAACTTTAATTGCCATGGCTCAAAGCTATGGAATCCTAATAGATTAGCAAGCTACCAGCACTCTGGCAGAGAAGGCTAAAGACTTTGTAAAACTACAGTCTTGATGATTCCATAGTCATGAGCCATAGCAGTAAAAGTGGTGCCAAATGCACTCTTAGACTGAGCATGGGGCAACGGGAAGCCAGTTCAACTGCTTTTTAAAAAAGTGCCATCTGCCTTAAACAGCATGATGAAACTGGGTTCTACAAAACAATCTTCTCTAATTCTGAAAATATGCAGAAATCAGGAATTCATGAAGACATGTTTATTAATGAGATAAACCTGCAACCTCATAGATCACCAACTTAAACACTGCCATATGAGTTTATCATGTCCATTATGCATTCCATGTGAGTATTTGGGAAATGGGTAATGTTTTTAAATAATAAAAAAAAACAATATTGAAGTGAGCTTTCATGGAAACAAAAGACAAACATGTTTGATACATCAGGTGAAAATGGACCAATTTACCTGTGGCAGCTGTTTAAAAGTTCACAGTTTATAAAAGAAAGCAATTTTGTCTAACATTACTGCATTTTATTTATTTATTATTTTATTTATATTTTATTTATATTTATTATTTTTGCTTTAATATGTGAATTACAGTCACCAGCCAAAATTTTCCTTCATCTGCAGTCTAGTGGGACCACTCTGAACAACCTATTACTTCCATAGTCACCCAAACACCCAGAAGCCCCCCCCCCCAAAAAAAAGTTTTAAAACTTTCAAGAAGGCCCCGGTTTAATTAATTAATCCAGGACAACCAAGCAGGGTCATGTGGACACCTCCAGTAAAAGTCTGACAGGTCATGCATTTTTGGGCCCTGTCCAGAAGGGCCTGGAGAGGAGATCAAAATTGTCTGGTTACATCTATATACGAGTATATGATGATGAAGATAACCTATGAAAATTCGAACTTCAATTGCACCTTCAATAGACTACAGAATTATAGTACATGCAGTCCCCGATTTACAAACATTCAACTTGCAAGTGACTCATAGTTAAGAATGGGGTGAAACAACAGGAAGTTAGAGAAATCGACCCCTAGGAAGGGAAATTCTGAAAGAGTTGTCATGAGGAAAATGTGTCTCAACTGAAGCTTTCTCACCAATCCTTGTTTCCAAAACAATCCTTGTTTCAAAATCCAATTCTCACAGGGACAGAAAGTGAAATGAAATCTTCTGAACATAGGCACAGACAGCAAAACAAACACCACGAGGTGGTAAACCTTCCCCATGCTATCCAAATCATCTGTCTGTCTGTCTGTCTATCTATCTATCCATCTATCTAATCTGGCTGGAGTTACACATAAAATGTACCTGTCCCAACTAACATACAAATTCAATTTAACAAGCCTACAGAACATTTCTTGTTCATAATTTGGGGACTGCCTATACTATAATTCTATAAAGTCCTGTGGAATTGGGACATTTATGGCTTAAGAAGCAGCATTTAGAATTCAGTCAAAGAATCAATCTACAGTAGATCTAGGCTTCCATGGGGTATTGCCATGACAGTTAAAATGGGTTATCTAAGTACAGTTTATAGTGTAATCAGCCTCTTATTCAGTATTTACTTGCTAGGTATGCTTGCTTCTATAAAAGTAAGAAAATGTAAGCACATATAAATGGAACAATTTTTTTACGACTCTAGTAATTCCATATGCAGTAGGTTTGGGTAACCACGGAAAAATTTGGTTCTAAACTCGTTTTGTTTTTAGGGGGCCCTTGCGTTTCGTTTTTTTAAATAATTCCGAAATTTTCCTTTTAAAAATTTCGAAATATACAAAATTTCGTATAATTACGAATCGATTCGTTAATGGCGGACGCGATTGCGCAATATGCTAAAAAAACCTCCAAATGGGACAGGGGGAACTTCTGAAGCTTCCTCTGTTGTTGAGTGTTGGTGTGATAAAACAAACAACTATAAAACTTGCACCAGACATGCGAAAATAATTACGAAATAATTACGAAATAATTACAAAATAATTACGAAATAAATTGAAAAAATTGTTTTGAATCTAATTTACTCCTCACACTATTCCTGCATGGCTCAATATTGGATCGTAAGCTAATTTAAATACGAATTAATAACGAATTACGAAATTAACGAACGAAACCGCCCAAGCCTAATATGCAGTACATAAATAACATTTGTTCCTCTCATTCTTTTGTGAAACTTAAGCAGGAAAGAAATCCTGGCTAAGTTTCTATCCTATAGGAACTTCACAGTCCTTGACTTCTGATTTGTTGTTCTTCCTGCCTTGCCCAGCAGGGTGAGGGAAGAAGATGGAGGGAGACAGAGAAGTAATAGGTTGTTCAGAGTGGTCCCATTAGACTGCAGATGAAAGAGAATTTTGGCTGCTGACTTTAATTCACATATTAAGGATATATATATATATATATATATATATATATATTATAAATAAAATAATAAATAAATAAAATGCAGTAATGTCAGACAAAATTGCTTTCTTTTATAAACTGTGAACTTTTAAAAAGCTGCCACAGGTAAATTGGTCCATTTTTGTCTTTTGTTTCCAATCTCTAATACATGGAAGCTCACTTCAATATTGTTTTTTTTATTTAAAAACATTACCCATTTCCCAAATACTCACATGGAATACATAATGGACATAATAAACTCATATGGCAGTGTTTAAGTTGGTGATCTATGGAGTTGCAGGTTTATCTCATTAACAAACATATCTACAGTCTTCATGAATTCCTGATTTCTGCATATTTTCAGAATTAGAGAAGATTGTTTTGTAGAACCCAGTTTCATCATGCTGTTTAAGGCAGATGGCACTTTTTTAAAAAAGCAGTTGAACTAGCTTCCCATTGCCCCATGCTCAGTCTAAGAGTGCATTTGGCACCACTTTTACTGCTATAGCTCATGACTATGGAATCATCAAGACTGTAGTTTTACAAAGTCTTTAGCCTTATCTGCCAAAGAGTGCTGGTAGCTTGCTAATCTATTAGGATTCCATAGCTTTGAGCCATGGCAATTAAAGTTGTGTCAAACTGCATTAATTCTCCAGTGTAGACTAGATCCACCTTGAGTTGAGTCCAGTGGCCCATTCACACTACAGAAATATAACGCCTTTCTTCTATGTTAAGATGGCTTATCCCCACATTACTATGTAACAGTAATGTTACATAGTAGTGGTATTTGGCCACTGTGGGCTGATCCTAATTTACACTGACGTAAGTGGTCAGTGCAGACGAGGCCTTCAGTATCTGTCCTGGCAAACAAAGATATAGGTTTGGACTACAAGGCCTATGATGGCACACCAGGAAGATCTAATGAGAAATTAAATGTGTCTGGCTATTTTCCCAGTGACCATCGGTATGTCCCAAATTACTATAATTCCCCCAAAATAAAACTCTACAAGATTAAGTTCAACAATTGTTTACTGAATAATCAAGGTATAAAAGTACAGTTTGATTATGATGGTGTTAGAACAGTGAAATATAAACTCTGAGCTAACAAACTATAATTTCTATGAGGTAAGTATTCCATAAACTATGGCAAGTGTGTGCTATAACTATGGCATATATAACTATTAACTATTGGGGGATGTATATTCTAATCTATGAGGCAAGTATTCTATAAACTCTAAGGCATGTATTATCTAAGAATTCTATGAAGCATATATTATCTATTCTTTATAACATCTACTATAAACTCTAAAGCATATATTATCTATACTATGGCAAATATGTGATAAGGATGGCCTGTATGGACTGCAAGCCAGACCAGACACTTTTCTGGCAACTATCTATAAACTATGATCAAAAGGAATGGAGCCAAAAAGTATTTCACCAGGCTCTGAGGCAGAATGGACTGAACCAAAGAGCTCGGCCTATAGGGGGAGCCTAAGCTCCTACTCTAATACTTAACAGAATGGAACAGTCTAACTCCAGGGAGCAAACAGAGAGGTAAACAGGCCGAGACTTCACAAGGCCCCTTCCACACAGCTGTATAAAATCCACATTGAACTGGATTATATGGCAGTATGGACTCAACCCTGTTCAAAGCAGATATTGTGGATTATCTGAATTGTTATTCTGGGTTATATAGCTGTGTGGAGGAGCCCTAAGAAAATCACTCAGCAGAGAATTTACTCATAGACTTTCCATCTGAAAAACTGATGATTTATGAATAAATTGTACTATGACATATTTTATTATGTAATTAATACACTTTCTGCTGAAAAAAGTCATCATGTGCTCAGAGAAAATGTTAATGAAAATTTAAACAACGATTAAAAAAACCCACAGAGCAACCTAATATATTTTTTTAAAGGATGATTTTTTGAGGGGTGGGGGTTGAAATCCCAAAATATATTAAAGGGTGGATATCATTTAGCACAATAAAATTCCAACAGTGGTGTAAGTGTCTTAAGTATTGTGTGATTTTAGGAACTTTCTTTGGATAATCACTGACAAATTAACTTCAGTATACAGCACCAACAGATGAATATTTTATAACTGCTTAAAATCACAAAGAGAATCCACTCCAGTTAAGATTATTGTGACAGTGTTTTTAATGAATATTTGACATTATTAATGCTGCTATTAGTTATTTATTGAAGGTTGTATAAGTTACAAGATGTCGAGATAGAAAAAGCAATGGTTTCTTTGCCTCACGGTTGTTTTATCTATCCTGACAACTTCATAGAATCATAGAATCATAGAGTTGGAAGAGACCTCATGGGCCATCCAGTCCAACCCCCTGCCAAGAAGCAGGAATATTGCATTCAAATCACCCCTGACAAATGGCCTATCAGTGAAAATGTATAACCAAGTGGAAGCTTACTTGTGAATCTTCTATAGTATAGCATAGTGTACACATTAAACATGCACATCCCAATATCTATAGCTAATTCTCCAAAATAAAGAGATAAAACTAATGTATTTTCCCTATAGAACAGACTTTTCAAAATATTGTAGAGATTTGGAAATGACTTTTTAAAAAGTCATTCATATGAGATTCACTTTCTTTTATGCTTGCATTTTTTAAAAATGAAAGTGCTCTTGACACATAGTTCTCATCACTAGTGCCCATCTCTGTATGTTTCAGATTTCATTTTAGGACCTAAATCTGATAAGAAGTATGATTTATGTGTTAGTATTTCAATTGTTCATGAGTATATAGAGGCAAAAATGATATTTTGATGCAGAAAGTAATCTCAACATTACTCCTGAGCATCTCTAATTTAATAAACACTAAGGGGATAAGATATGAGTTACTGCAAAATTTGAGAAAATGGGGAATTGTATGGCAGATGCAAGTGGGTTGATGGCAGACTGTCTATGTTAAAGTTTCTGAATCTGGTGCTTTGTTCTTTGAACCAACTGTTCTTGCTTCCTCCTCTCATATATGTGTTTGTGGCCTTTTCCCGTGCTTTCCAGAAAATGTCTTTATGTGTGTGCTCTGCTACAGAGTTATTCCCATCTTTGACAAATTTGTACAATTCTACAGAAGCCTGATGTGAGCACCAGTGACATGCTAGGATTATTTTCACTGATCAAGAGAAGAACAAGAATGTGATAGCCAGTTTCATTTGTCTCATAAATATAGGCTGGTGCTGTATATTGCCATAACTATTCCATATTCACTAACTCTATACAGTCTTAGTGGTACTGTTATTCATACTCATAAATGACCATCCAGGCCTGCCTTACAAGGAAGCAGTAGCTCCAAGAGATGGAGTTTGATTCAGCTGGTGATTTCAGGAAGATAGTTTCCACCTTCTACTTCCAGGGAGTGAGGCTTAAACAATTAGACGCAGGATCCCTTTTGTAATAATGATGATGGTGATGATGATGATGATAACAACAAAAACTTTATTTATATCCCGCCACCATCTCCCCAAGGGGACTTGGAGTGGCTTACATGAGACCAAGCCCAACAACACATCAATAAAACAAAAAGCAATAAGCAAATAAAACAATACAATTAATATAAATCACATGTAAACAATAACACGCAAGGATTTTAAAACCTATGGCCGGGACAAATGTACACTTAAGCACATGAAAGGCTTCATTTCAGACTTTCCCCCATTTTGCAATGTTTTTGACAAAGATAATCTCCCCTTTCCCTAGAGGCTAGAAAGCCTGCAAATTTCAACCACTTCTGAAAAATAGAAAATAATTTACAGGTGTTTTTGTTTGTTTGCTTGTTTTGGATTTCCAATTATAGTCAGCAGGACAAAAACATTCACATTTCTAAAACTTGATTCAAGTTCTGCACTAAAATTGAAGTGGATTGCTTTTTGATGAAGACGAGGCTCTTTGTTAATTGAAATGCCAAACTGATATCTTAAAAATCTTATTGTTAGTACACATCTGAAACAGAGATGTCCATCAATCATGGGGTTAGGAGGGGGGATCATGGACTAAGCATTTAAGTTTACAATGAGGGATAATGTACATGGCAGATGATTTTTTTTATTTGTAATGTATACTGTGGAGAATATAAAAATCCTAGCCATAACAATTACCAGAGTGCTGTTAATCCACTTCTCAATATAGCTACTTCTTGCTGCACACTGCTTCACTAAAAAGACATCCAATTTGCATTACATATATGGATTGAGAATTCTTTTCCTTCTGTATTCTCCCATCTTTTGTGATAAATTATGAATGACATTCATTTTCTTCCAGTGGGAAGCTATGATTTTGGGGGAGTGCAGTCTCTGAGGATTATTGCTTTGGAGACTTATTAATCTTGTGTCATTAAAACACTTCACAGACATTACGGCAAAACTGTCAGTATCACTTCATTAGCTCTAAGATGGGGAGCTTTATATAAGTATGTCTAAAACCTTAGCTGTAACATCCTCCTCAGGGTATATTAATGTTGCAGGATTTTACAACATTTCAGGACTAATTTCCTCTCTATTCAGATCCTTTTTCATCATGGAGAATTTGCACAGTCGTAGACATCTCTCTTAATAACATTCTCAACATTAGTATAAGTCGTGAGGATATGACAGAGTGTAACAAGTGGCCAGTTGCTTCCACTCTGTCATTAGGAAATTATGGGAAATCAGTCTGACATGGCTTTCAAAGATTTGCTAAAGGAATTCAACCCCCACCCCCAGTATAAATTACATTCATTTCTCTTCTTAATATTAAAAATTATTGATATTTTTACATGCTATTTTGACCCTTTTTTGCCAGATTTTATTTGTGTATGGAAATATTTCCCTTTCCCTCTTTCTTTCTCTTTCTGGTGACTATATTGTAGTAACTGATCAATTGATGATGAATAGACATAGGACAGACCATACATGACATCTGTAAAATATATTGTATTAGACCATACACACACACACACACAGTATAATATATATCTGAGCAGGTATGCCACACTAAATAGCTGTATCAGGACATAAAAAATAGATTAAGAGATATCAGGATAGCAAACTTTAAATATTTGTAGGGATTTAATCTAGAAGATAAAGGGAGTTTGTTTTCTGCAGCTACAGCAACTAGAACATAAAACAATGAATCAATATTAGAAGAAAAGAGATTTCGCCTAAAAGACTGGGAAGAACAGAGAAATGCATTGCTTCAGAGGGTCATGGACTCTCATTCATTGAAGGTTTTCAAACAGAAGTTTGATGGTCATCTTTTAAGAGTTGTGTATTCCTGGGTGGCAAAGGGTTGGACTTAAAAAATTGTTATTTTCATCTCTATGAACCTAATTGAATATAATGAGGGGTATATTTCCTGAATGACTCAGTTTTCCTTCCCATTATGACTCCAAGAGAAATATTCCTTTTGAAAGTAATAGCAACTTTGAAGGAGTGAGTTTCCACAACACAAATATGAAAATTTCTTCTCTGCATGACACAGGCTTAACCCTATTCACTACACTAACCCCATGACTGCCTTTTAAGAATGACAACAACGTGCCTATGCATTATTTACATATGTATAGCATCAAACCTAGCCAGGTTCATTGGAATAAAGGTCCTAAGACTCAAGAGACTATGGGAATGACTGGCTTCCTCATCTATTCAAATATAGAGGCTGCCACCACTACCAATGTGAAATCTGCTCACATGGGCAAAAAACTGGGGAGAGAGGAGACCCTGCATGCTATCTCAACTTCTGATGGAAAGGATAGTGCCACATCACAACTGAGGAAGAGAGGACATTGAATATTTTCTCATCTAAGCAAATGGCATTGTCTATAAACAACAGATTACATTTTGTTAAAGCATTGCCCTAATTTTAGATGAATTTGGCTTATCTTCTCATTTCTTTAATGTTCTCATCATGAAAAAATGTGAACATTTCAGGTATACCTAATTAACCCAATAAAGATAGTAATTTTATGCTGATAAAGGTCTCAATACTCATGGCAGTAACCCTGTACTCCATCTTTGAGTAAATATTGTTCTTAGCACACAGTTGTTCTTATTTTAATGATAAAAGCATGACCAAATACATTGGGCCCTTGGTATCAGCTGCGGTCTGGTTCCAGGATCCCCTGTGTTTACCAGAATCTGTGGATACTCAAATCCCATTATATACAACGGCATAGTTAAATTGCATATAAAACAACAAAATCAAGTTTTTTTTAAAACAAATTCCAACCATGGATGTTTGAATTCTAGCTGTGGAATCCATGAATATGGAGGGCTAATTGTACATGCATATATATTTAAAATTATAGTATCTTTTAAAAAATCATTAGGCATAACTAATATATAAGCATATGGAAATCATATGGTATTGCAAAAAGAGAACAAATTGAGCTATGAATTACAATGGAAGCAAATGAAATGCGTCAAATAGGACTCTTTTAAGCGTAGTGATATTAGCAGGGAGTGAGACTATTAAAATATGCAATGAGATGCTTCACAATATAGAGCTGTCTCTTCTACTTATAGCACTGGAAAAGATGGAAAATGGCATATATGTTTTTGAAATCTCACATGTCCAATATCACAAATAAAGTCACTTTAACTCCAAAAGCCAATAAAAATAGCACAACAGATTAGGTAGGGTGCTGAAAATGACTTTCTTTACATTTGATAGCATTCAAAGAAAGAGCTAATAGAAGCTTAGAATGTGACACAGTATAAACATTAAACATAGACTTAATTTGGCTGGTAATTAACCCTGGAATATTATGTTTCAGGCAGTCAAGGAAGGCTAGCACAATGAAAGAAAATTCAGATGGAGGCACAGGAAATAAAATTTTAGGTGCATTGCCACCAAGACACAGTTGACCAGTTTGGATTGCCACTTAAAAACCTTTTCCTCTGCTGTTTTACCCGACAGAGCAGGCTGCTAAAGACTGCGGCAGAGTCATTATCATCTGTTCATTTCATTTCTATTGCCAATTATCCTTAATTATTGGAAACTTTTTCAGTGGATAATGGTTGCTGAAATGTTAGTATGCTCATTAAACTGAAGCAGTAGCTCAAGAAATGGGTTTTGATAAGCTCAGTTATGTTATGGCTTTCAATTCACAGTATTCCATTCCCTGCTAATTTTGGACACTTGCATAATATTTACAAAGATATCTCCTCTTCTCCACCCCACAGAAAGAAATGGAACTGCCAGGCAAATGTTTCCCTGGAGCATGCATAGCAATAAACTATAGACATGCTCTGAAAGAGTAACAGTTTCACAGGAAACACAAAGTCAGGTGGTTAGCATCACAGCTTGTTGATTGAATCACTAGAATTATGTTGTGTAATAGACTAAGAGAGTGAAGTCATGAATGGCTACCACTCATGTCCACATTTTAATAGTTAAATATGATATTTTATTTTGTTTGCATACTTTTGGTGAGGACCCTGGCCAAAAGAAAATCCATGAAGAGCTGTGTAAACCAAGAAAATAGTATCTGAAATGGTAAATAAAAATTCAATGAATATAGGTGTAAAATTATTTATATTGTGACAAAAAATCCCAACGATGGATTTGAACTGGTAGCTACTGACTAAGGGATTATGGCTACTTTGATTTTTGGAATTGCCTGGACTACAATTGTTGGATTGTGTGATTTAATGTTTATATTGATATGTTTTTAATTCCGTGTTTTAATGTTAAATGATGTTGTGTTTTATGATTTAATTGCTATTGTATGTTATTGTCATTTGTTAGGTTTCTGTATGTGAGCATTAACCTTTGCCATAATTATGCTGGAAACCATGATATACAGGTATAGTAAATAAATAAATAAAATAAATACTTTCTTTATAAAAATGTCCATCCATTATGTGGCTAAATTGAAAAGCAAGCGAGGGAAGGAATTCCCTGTTTGCTGTGGGGTTGCCACAGTACCAGTAGGACATCAGAAGTGAATAATGACAGGCTATTGAGGATTAATGTGGAAAGGAATATTTTGCAACAGGTGAGAAGAGAGGGAGAATAAGAGAGAAGAAGCTAGAACACGTAAAAGAACAGTGGGAAATTACACAGCAAACAAGATAGAGAGATAGAGAGATGGGCAGACGGTGGGCACATTATGTCCAAGCACCACCAATAATATTCAGTGATACCAAAGAGACTTGTGGCAAACAGAGTTGAAACAGTGCATGAAGACCACAGACTTCTCATGGAATAGGTTGAATGGAGTCAAGATGCACTTAAGCTTAATTTATGATAAAATTTGCGAAACTCCATATTCATCTTATTATTGTTATGTTTATTTATACACCACTTCATCTCTCCCAATGGAGACTCAAAGCAGTTTACAATTAAAAGTATGACCACATAATTTAAAATATACAAATATACAAACATTAAAGCAGAATTAAACATAACAGTATTAAAGTTCACAATTAAAATCCATAAAAAACATATTCAAAGCTAAAAAATATAACACCCCCTGACTTGCTCTTAAAATCCTTATTCTTTGACAGCTTGTCAGAATAAGGTTTTAGCCTGCCGTCAGAAGGACAACAGGGAGGGGGCCAATCTGACTTCCCTGGACAGGGAGTTCCAGAGTTATGAGCAGCCACCAAAAAGGCCCTCTCCCTCATTCCCCCCAACTGAGCTTGAAATTGAGGTGGGACCAATAGAAGGGTCTTTCCTGAAAATCTCACGGCCCGGGCAAGTTTGTACAAGGGAATGTGGTCAGCCAAATAGCCTGTTCCAGAACCATCTAGGGCTTTAAAGGTCATAACCAGCACTTTGAATTTTGCCCGGTAACAGACTAGCAGCCAATGGAGCTACTATAACAGGGAGGTTGTTCATTCCCTGTAGTCATTCCCAGTTAGCAAACTGGCTGCAACTCTTTGGACCATCTAAAGTTTCCAAGTACTCTTCAGAGGCAGCCCCACATAAACTACATTGCAGTAATCCAGATGGGATGTAACTAAGGCATGTACTACTGTAACTAGATCTGACTTCTTAAGGAACGAGCATAACTGGCACACAAGTTGTAATAGTGCAAAGGCCCTTTGGGCCACCAGAGATGCCAGGGCATCCAGGTTTAACACTGAGTCCAGGGGGACCCCCAAATTGCAGACCTCTGTCTTCAGGAGGTGTATAAGCCCATCCAGCACAGGCTGGATACCTATTCTCTGATCTGCCTTCCAACTGACCAGGAGTATCTGTGTTTTGTCTGGATTAAGTTTCAATTTGTTTGCCTCATACAGTCCATTACTGATGACAGACACTGGTTTAGTGTCAGGACAGATTCCTTGGCTTTAGGTGGAAAGGAATAGTAGAACTAGGTGTCATCTGCATATATGTGGCACCATACCCCAAAACCTCAAATGACCTCTCCCTGTGGTTTTATGTATATGTTAAACAGCATGGGGGACAAAATAGAATCCCGGGGAACCCACAGTTCAGCGGCCAAGGGTTCAAACAAGAGTCCCCAGCACCACTTTCAGTGTATGGCATTCCAGGAAGAGCTGGAGTCACTGTAAAACAGTGCCTCTCAGTCTCATCCCATCAAGACAACTCAGAAGGATACCATGGTCAATGGTATCAAAAGCCAGTGAGAGATCCAAGAGAATATGACCCCCCCCTCCCCCGTCTAGCTCTCTCTGTAGGTCATCCTCCAAGGTGATCAAAGCTGTCTCTGTTCCACAGCCAGTCCTGAGAACAGAGTGAAATGAATCTAGATAATCAATTACATCCTGAAATCCCTGGAGTTGAGGGGCCACTACACACTCCAATACCTTGCTCAAAAAAGGGGAGGTTGAACACTGGCTAATAGTTGTCCATTATGAAGGGGTTCAGGGATAGTTTTTAAATTATGGGTCACAACTACCTCCTTTAGGCAAGTTGGAATTCTGCAAGTCTCTTTCTGGCCTGCTTGATTAGCCAGGAACGACAAGGATCTAGAATACATATGGTAGCTCTCACTTCTCCAAAGATTCTGTCCACATCCTCAGACTGCACAAATTGAAAAGTATCTATCAACACTGGACAGATGGAAGTGATAGTGAAATCCTTTGTAAATGTATCAATAACTGCATCCAGGTTGGAAGAAATCTGAGCGACTTTCTCTCTAAAGTGCCATGCAAATTCTTCACAGTGGGCTGCTGAATGGCCAGGCATGTATCCTTGAGAGTCAGTGTGTAATAGCCCTCTGACAACTTGAAACAGCTCAGCTGGACAGTTACTTGCAAATACAATAATGGCAGCAATGGATGATTTTTCTGCTGTTTCCATTGTCACAGAATAGGCTTTCAAATATGCTCTAGCCCATGCCCAGTCAGATTCACTTCAAGTTCTTCACCAACATCGCTCTAGTTGCCATTTCACTTGCTTCATTGCTGCCAACTGCTTGAAAAACCAAGGGGCTGGTTTGACTCTGCTCCATAAGAGAAGACACTCAGAAACAATTGTGACCACTACCCTGGCAATTTCTATATTACAGGGGTCAGCTAGAGCTTTGACTGGATTGCCTGTCAAGGAGACAGGAAAATCCCCAAGAGCTGTCAGGAATCAATCTGGATCCATAAGCCTCCTGGGGCAAACCATCTTAATCGGTCCCCCACCTCTATGGAGGTTTGAAGTCCCAGAGAGTCTAAACCTGACCAGATAGTGATCGGTATATAACAAAAATACCACTTGTATAACATGAAACAATGATATAATTCAACAACAGTATATAAACATGCTGCACTGTTAACCTCACAGCGACAACAAACAGTATGGTGCAAACTTTTGGTACAGTTGTATTTTCTTATAAGTAGCTTGAGTAACAGCCTACCACAATTCAACAACAATATATATACATGCTGCACTGTTAACCCCACAGCGACAACAAACAATGTGGTGCAAACTTTTAGTACAGTCGTGTCTTCTTATAAGTAGCTTGTGGGACAGCCAACCACGACCGGTTTCTTGATTCTGAATGAGCATGCTGACGTGGGTTTGTATCACAGAGCCCTAGCTGGATGATATGGGGGGGGGGGGGCTCTCAGCTCTGTCTACCAGGATTCTCTGTGCAGCAGTAGGCAAGGTCTGGGGGGCAGGGAGGTAGTGGTCTGTTGTTATTTCAGAATCAAGTTTAAAATGGATTTGGAAGCCCTTACACGTAAACTTAAAGAATTTTCCCAACAACTTAGAGCTTTCAAACTTAAAAAAAATTGAGAGGGATGAAAATGATTACAACAACAATAGAGTTTACCAGTGGATATATTCCAAGAACCATTACTCTAGAAAACAAGTAAGGTTTAGTGAGTACACTTCTGAAGAAGACACTGGATCCATGTCTGACAGCTCAGGACACAGCATGTCTTCAACAAGGAGGGACAACACTTATATGCCTAGATGTACAGGTCGTATTAGGAATAAACCTACCCGTTTTTTTCAAGAGGCCCCGAACGTGAAACGGAAGACCTAGTAGTGAATTTGTCCAATAGAGTATTAACCACTCAGGAGAAAGATGTTATCAACAAAGGCCTAACATTTGTTCCCAAACCTAAATATAATCCCTTTAGGATGCACATAGAATTAGCTAGACTATTTCGAACGATTAGACTAAGACACCATTTTGGGACCACATTAAATCGTATTACCACCACTTTCAAACCGCGTAGTACCTTTTTCCCTACCACTGATCATATAGGACTCAGAGTTTTTGAGAAAACAGTATGCAAAGAATTATGTCACACATTTACTAGAAACAAAGGGTCACACGGTACGAATTTTTCTAATGATGAATGGCAACTTTGCATAATCTAGCGGAGGATAAAAACCTTATATGGAAACCGGCAGACAAGGGTGGGGCCATAGTATTAATGAATCACATTGATTACATGAATGAGATCTACAGACAACTGTCAGTAAGAGAACATTATCTCAATATAGAATAAGATCCCACACACCATATCCAGTCTATCATTAAAACAGTAACATTAGAAGGGCTTTCGCTTGGTTATATTTCAGAGGATGTATACAAGTTTTTGCGTACTCCATGTCCAAGAACTCCTGTATTGTATACTCTTCCTAAAATACACAAGAATGTCAGGCCAGTTCCTGGCCGTCCTATTGTATCTGGATCAGGCTCTGTTCTGGAACCACTCGCCAAATTTGTGGACTATTATTTACAACCCTTTGTTAAACAGACTTCATCCTATGTCAACTAGGGCTGGGCGGTTTCATTTCGTTAATTCGTAATTCGTTAATAATTCGTTAATTTTTTTCAATTACAAAACGATAACGAACCATTCTGGAGCAATTATTTAAAAAAATGAATTTTCAAAAACGTTTTGTAAATGCTTCGTATTTCGATATTGTATTCGTTTCGTTATTGTTTTGAGGTCGTTTCGTTATTATTTCCGCATGTCTGGGCCAGTTTTATGGTTTAATTAGTGAAAAAAAATTATAATATCACACCAACAGTCAACAGCAGAGGGAGAGGGAAGCTTCAGAAGGTTTTGGAGGTTTTTTAGCGTATTTCGCGGTCGCGTCCGCCATTAACGAATCGATTCGTAATTGTTTCGGAAATCAATTCGTTAATTTTTTACCATTTACGAAATTTTGTAAATATCGAACTTTTTAAAAGGAAAATTTTGTAATTATTTTAAATATCGAAACAAAAAAAACCCCCAAATACAAATCGATTTTAGAAACAAATTTCTCCGTTGTTACCCAGGCCTACTAAACACTTTATCAATATTATTGAACCATTGGTGATCCCACCGGATGCGGTTCTAATGTCCGTAGATGTAACATCATTGTACACCAACATTCCCATAGAGGAGGCACGTAGTATTTGTGAATCTACCTTGAACAGGAGGTCTAATTGTCACCCGCCCACTTTCTTCCTGCTGGATCTACTTGACATTATTCTTGAAAAAAATTATTTCAAATTTGATCAAAAATATTATTTTCAAGTATAAGGAGTAGCCATGGGCAGCCCTGTCGCGCCTTCTATAGCAAATTTATTTATGGACAATTTGGAGAACAACACAATTCTGAACCATATGAATAATCCAGTAGCACACAGTATCCTTAAATACTGTAGATTTATTGATGACATCTTTATCATTGTTAATACACACCATGAGGCAGTCACTTTATTATCTTGGATTAACACTATTCACCTCAACATTAAGTTTACAGGCAATATCAGCTCCACATCCCTTGTGTTTCTAGATGTCTTGGTCATAAAAGACAATGACCGTTTGAGAGTAAAAAACCACCGTAAAACCACTGACAGAAACTCTTTGTTACATTACAATAGTTACCACCACTGGGCCTTAAAAAACAACTTGCCTTATACACAGATGCTCAGAATTAAGCGTAACTCCTCAACCCCCCAAGATTTCAATGATGAGGTTGAAGTCACTAAACATCAGTTTAGAAACAGAGGATATCCTGAACACATCATACAATCATCGTTTTCAAAAGTTGCCAATACCCCTAGATCTAAACTTTTAAAGGACACAACCAGACCTGAAGTTGATAGATTGATATGGCCACTCACTCTTACAAACATGTCTAATCTGGCCATTAGAACAGTCAGGAAATACTGGAATCTTATTAGAGACATCCCGGGATGCGAGAAACCCCCATTGATAGCACACAAAAGGACTCGAAATATTGGTGACATATTAGTACACTCAGATGTAACCCACAGAACCCCATCCCCCAGGTCGGTTTTGGTCGGCAACTACCGTTGTGGACACTGTTCAGTTTGTTTGCTACTGGTGGAAACTAAAATTCTCGTACATCCACATCTATCATTTGAGTTCAAATTTTCCCATTTTGCGACCTGCACCTCAAAGGGATTAGTTTATTTACTCATTTGTAGTTGCAATCTTTCCTATGTGGGTCAAACTCGCAGAGAGATAAGATCTAGGATTATTGAACATAGGAGTAAAATCAAAAACCATTCCAGGGAGTCTATAGTCTACAAACACTTGGATGATTCACACCATAGCCCAGAACACTTTAAGTTCCATATCCTTGAAATGGTCACTCATTACCAACAAATTGATTTCCACAACAAACTTCTACGGAGAGAAGCATACTGGATTTTTAGATTAAGGACAGAATACCCACATGGTTTGAATGAAACAAATTTGTACAATTGTTACACATAATTTCTGGACCTTTACTGTACTATGCATCCCTTCTTAAATACATGGAGAGCACCCACAGTGCCATCTGGTGGTTGCTGTTCACAACCCTTGCTCCTATGGCTTTAACTGAGCTTCACCTGCAGTAGTTCTTCCCCTTTAAATGGAGGAATACCAAAGACCTTTCCCATACTCGCAGCCAGAACTAAACTCAAAGCAGAGTATCTCGTGAGTACCCTCTCTTATGTGTAAATACTGGAATATTTCTATAATATAACCATTCTTAACTTAATAATTTACAAAACTTACAGCCACATTACGTTCCTTTTGTATAGATACCAACCCAAAAAGATTTGTATCTCCCGTGGAGAACATACTTTCATGTGCATAATTTTGTAAGTATTTGAATATATTATCAAATGTATTATTGTTCAAGTGTATAACTTTTGGAAGCATGAAGGTGTATTGTAACCTATGATGTTTAATAATACAGATGTTCTATATGTATGCTACTGTAGTAAAACGTTGATTTGTACACTTACAGTCCACCAGAGGAAGGCCTGAGGTAGGCCGAAACCGGTCGTGGTCGGCTGTCCCACAAGCTACTTATAAGAAGACACGACTGTACTAAAAGTTTGCACCACATTGTTTGATGTCGCTGTGCGGTTAACAGTGCAGCATGTATATATATTGTTGTTGAATTGGGGTAGGCTGTTACTCAAGGTACTTATAAGAAAATACAACTGTACCAAAAGTTTGCACCATACTGTTTGTTGTCGCTGTGAGGTTAACAGTGCAGCATGTTTATATACTGTTGTTGAATTATATCATTGTTTCATGTTATACAAGTGGTATTTTTGTTATATACATTTCACTCAGGAACCCATCTATATTATTGCAGATAGTGATGGGTCCATGGCAATGGAACTATAGCAAGTTCCTCCACACCACAATCGCCGTCATCCCATTCTGCATAGAAAACAAGGTCCAAAGTGTGTCCAGCATTGTGAGTAGGACCAGATACTACTTGGGACAGGCTCATGATTGGCTTAGAAGCCTGAAGTTCTGAGCCACTCCCAACAGGGCAGTCTCAGCATGGATGTTGAAGCCTCCCATGTTGAAGTACAATTAGATGCTGAGACTCTAATGCCAACCCCAAAACCACTCTGGCTAGCTTGGGAAGGGAGACTGTGGAGCGGTGGGCAGTACACTAACAGGATTCCTATTATGTCCTGGTTACCCAGCTTTATGTAAATACAGTCAAAGGGTGCTGACTGTGAGATGGGGAATCTGATCAGAGAGATGAAATAACAACAGACCACTACCTCCCTGCCCCCCAGACCTTGCCTACTGCTGCACAGAGAATCCTGGTAGACAGAGCTGAGAGCCCCCCCCCCCCATATCATCCAGCTAAGGCTCTGTGATACAAACCCACGTCAGCATGCTCATTCAGAATCAAGTACTGGTTGACAATTATTTTTCCATTTACTGACCTGACATTCAACAGCAGCATTTTCAACCAAGGGGAACTGTCACCCTGGTTATCCAGTGTGGGGTTTCTGGAGCAAGACTGTATGTTATCTCATTATTTATTAACAACTTGTAAATCTTTGGCATTAAAAAGAGATCATAAACTAAAATGCTCTCCCTGATCTTAAGTGCAGGCAGCAAATTATTGGAAGAGATGGTGGTATATATTTATTTTCCTCCTCTTTGGGGCTTCTGTACCAAAATAGGATCATAAGCATGCAACTAAACAAACAGATCACATTAGTTCAGCATTAACACCTTATTCCCCACTGGATGTCCATTTATCGTGTTATCGGTTGAATTAAGTGCAATAAGTTGCATAGTAAGTACTATAGTGCAACATCTATCTATCTATCTATCTATCTATCTATCTATCTATCTATCTATCTATCTATCTATCATCTCCTCACACTGCCTGTTATAGTGCTGAGGGACAATCTTATTTTCTTTTGGTTTATTCCTTTTCTCTCTCTGTGTGTATATATATATATATGTGTGTGTGTGTGTATATATATATGTGTATATATGTGTATATATATATATATATATGTGTGTGTGTGTGTGTGTGTATTAGAAGATAACACATTTTTCAATCAACTATTCCAAAATGTGTACAAATTCATTTCAAATTTTTGACTCAGTTTCACAATTTAGTCAAATCCACACCAAATCCTGAATCCAAACTGAATCCAGTGGGAAAATGTATTGACTTACTTGTATCACGGGGATCAACATTCTTGTAACTTTTTAGTTTTTACACAATAACATGAAACATGGAGACATAGTAGGATCTTCTGAGCAGACTGCTGGTGTCATATGTTGCTTTAAGGATGTTTATAACAGACACTATAAAAGTCTGATTCTCTCACCTCCCAATAAAAGCAAAACCATGTTTTAAAGCACAGTCTAATATTGCCTCATGCTTCAAGTTCATATTGAGATGATGATGGTGCCATCTGCTACTTTTGGACTAAGGGACTTTGTGTATATAGGTGATGTACATTCAGTAGACGTAGACACAGAAAAGAAAAAGTTGAAAAGGGAAGGAGAGAGAGGAAAGAAAGACACTCTTCCTCGTGGACACAACCTCCTTTTATTGGTCCTAGGGGTTTCTGAGAGCATGACAAAAATCTAGAGCTTAAGTAGAACTATGGTGTAGCACATAGCTAAAGTTGAAAACTATGCTTAGAAGTAAAGTGCTGAAGCAGCAGGATTGGTTGGAAGCACCGGGTGGAACAGAAAGGAGAGCAAACAGGGGTGTGACAAAGCCATAGGACAGAATCTACAATTTAACCTCGCATCATCCCTCTCCATAACCACTCTGACTAAAGTGGTTCTTGGCCTGGATAGGATTCTTGGCCTGGATAGGATTCTTGGCCTGGATAGAAGCTAGAGATCTTGAAGGTAAAGTCTAACTCCAGTGTTTTCCCTTCCCATTGCTCAGCTATAATTTCTCAATGGTTCTATTGGAGAAACAGTATCTGACTCCCTAGATCAGTCAGGTTCAGAATTAATTTCTTTGGGTTAAGGATTTGCTTCATCTCCAAACCAGGCTGATGGGATTTACTTTGACCTCCATCTGAATGGGCTCAAATCACATTTATCTATTTCAGAATTTATCAAATTGAATCTCCTTCAGTAGGACTTCAAGGTCATCTTGTTTGCTTCCCAGACTCTGTGTCTTTGTGTATTGACTTATTTGTTCTCATCTATAAATTTACAGTCAGTTTTATTCGAGATTTGCATCTTCATTCTTGGCGCTGTCCAGGTAACATGGGCAAGTCACTGTGGCAGATGCTACTTGGTACTTAGTGAAGCAGAACACTCAAATATATCTTCTCACTTTCTATGGGCAAATCTGGAGCCTGCTTTGAAAGCAGTAATAAAGATATTAAAGTATCAATTCTGTGCACTTGAGTGATTATCTGAAGTTTATCTAGCTGTCTGCTTTCTTTAACTACATTCAAGCGAAGTCAGTAACTATGTTGGTTAAATATCAGCCATCTGCTTTGCATTTGCTGTGATCCATAACTATATACACAACAATAATTCTCCTTGTTTTCTTCTTTTTGGCTTGAAACCAAAATGGTCATTTCCCAGTGTGTTCAATGTGACCTACAAAAGAGGAACTAGCAATCTTATATAGCATCAAATTTTCCATTAACACCTCCACTTTGTAACCCTAAAGAATCCAGTTACATTTGGCAGAGATTAGAATTAACTTTTGAACTTCTGAGTAGCTCCAGCAATAGAGTCAAAGTGCCTGATCACTTAGATTTGCTCCTGACTAATCATTGCCTTCAATAACAATTCTAGATTTGAAACTGGGTGACCAATTCTGCCGATGACATGCAAAGCAAAGTGTAGTTCAGTTTGCTTTTCATCTTTTAGAAACTCTAACTCTGTTGAAGC
Organism: Anolis sagrei; assembly: GCF_037176765.1. Taxonomy (NCBI): domain Eukaryota; kingdom Metazoa; phylum Chordata; class Lepidosauria; order Squamata; family Anolidae; genus Anolis; species Anolis sagrei. The sequence goes on along the minus strand of NC_090024.1, from coordinate 56,317,172 downwards.
TGACAGTAATAACAACTTATTTTTGTCAGTAAACTAAGCAGATATTATTAGGGTGACATATGGGATAATTTTTTATAGCAGCTCATAGGGTTTTAGCCCTGGTTCTGCCATTAAAGTCAATAGAAGTTGGGCAGCTAAAACCTCAGGCAGCACTTTTGGACAATTTATACCACAGGGAGAAGATAAGTGAAGCAATAAAATGCCTTTCCCCCTATTTCTCTGATATTTAGTGTCTGCAAAAGTTGCTAGACTGACAGTTCTAGAAAGGGGAAATTCTCTGCTGTATTTGTCCTCAAAATATATACAAATCAGGCAGCAAAACCATGTTTTCCTTTATGCTATTCCACCAGTATGTATTACATTTTTCTGCTTATTGCAGTATTTACTAGGCCTGGGTAACAATGGAAAAATTTGTTTCTAAAATTGATTTGTATTTGGGGTTTTTTTTGTTTCGATATTTAAAATAATTACAAAATTTTCCTTTTAAAAAGTTCGATATTTACGAAATTTCGTAAATGGTAAAAAATTAACAAATCGATTTCTGAAACAATAACGAATTGATTCGTTAATGGCGGACGCGACCGCGAAATATGCTAAAAAACCTCCAAAACCTTCTGAAGCTTCCCTCTCCCTCTGTTGTTGACTGTTGGTGCGATATTATAATTTTTTTTCACTAATTAAACCATAAAACTGGCCCAGACATGCGGAAATAATAACGAAACGGCCTCAAAACAATAACGAAACGAATACAATATCGAAATACGAAGCATTTACAAAACGTTTTTGAAAATTCGTTTTTTTTAATAATTGCTCCAGAATGGTTCGTTATCGTTTTGTAATTGAAAAAATTAACGAATTATTAACGAATTACGAATTAACGAAACAAAACTGCCCAGCCCTAGTATTTACTGCAGATCTGGTCTCACTGCTACCTTTGGTTGGTTTAGTTTTCTGTTATCAGGCATATTGAAGTTACTTCAATCAATAATTTGCAGGAATAGAGGAATACGTTGGCTTCAATTTCTCCCCCTTTTTTTACATTTCAAGCTATTTCTGCTCTAGTTATATAAAAAATTTGAAAAAGATGGCAAACTGTATTGTCAAAGGCTTTCATGGCTGGAAACACTGGGTTATTGTAGGTTTTTTGGGCTGTATGGCAACGTTCTAGAAGCATTTTCTCCTGATGTTTCGCCTGCATCTGTGGCAGGTATTCTCAGAGATTGTGGGGTCTGTTGGAAACAAAGAAAATTTGGTTTATATATCTGTGGAAAGTCCAGGGTGGGAGAAAGAACTCTTGTCTGTTGGAGCTATGTGTGAATGTTTCAATTGGCCACCTTGATTAAATTTGATGGCCTGACAGTTTTTAGGTGTGCCCTGTTATTGCCTTTGGGAATTCTTTGTTGAGAGGTGATTAGCTGTTCCTTATTGTTTCTTCTCTGGAGTTCCCCTGTGTTTGAGTGTTGTTCTTTATGTACTGTTATAATTTTAGAGGGCTTTTTTTATACTGATAGCCATTTTGTTCATTTTCATGGTTTCTTCCTTTCTGTTGAAATTGTCCATATGCTTGTGAATTTCAATGGCTTATCTGTGTAGCCTGACATGGTAGTTGTTGGAGTAGTCCAGCATTTCTGTGTTCTCAAATAATAGGCTATGTCTGGATTGGTTCATCAGGGGCTCTGCTATGGCTGACTTCTCTGGTTGAAGTAGTCTGCAGTGCCTTTCATGTTCCTAGATTTGTGTTTGGGCAAAGCTGTGTTTGGTGGTTCCTATGTAGACTTGTCCACAGCTGCATGGTATATGGTAGACTCCTGCAGAGGTGTGAGGATCCCTCTTGTCCTTAGCTGAACATAGCATTTGTTGGATTTTCTTAGTGGGTCTGTAGAAAGTTTGTATGTTGTGTTTCCTTATCAGCTTCCCTATGCAGTCAGTGGTTCCTTTGATGTATGGCAAGAACACTTTTCCTCTGGGTGGATCTTCATCTTTATTCTCGTGGCTTGTTCTCAGTCCTGCAGCTCCTCTGATGTCGGCGATGGAGCATCCACTGGCCTGCAAAGCCCAGTTTAGGTGGTTCAGTTAATCTTGGAGGAGGTGAGGTTTGCACATTCTTTTTGCACGGTCTGCCAGGGCTTTAATTGTGCTTCTTTTTTTAACTTGGGTGATGGCTGGAGTTTCCATTTAGGTATCTATCTATCTGTACATGCAGGCTTTCCGCAAACTGTGTGTCCCAATTGCTGATCTGGTCTGCAGATGTCTAAGACATCTAGAAAAGGCAGTTTTCCTTCATTTTCTTTTTCCATGGTGAATTGAATGTTTGGGTGGATTCTGTTAAGGTGGTCCAGGAACCTGTTTAGTTCTTCTCTATGGCTCTAAATGGTGAAGGTATCATCTACATAGCTGAACCATATAGTGGGCTTTTTGTTGTTTCCAGGGCTTGTTTTTCAAAGTGTTCCATGCTATGACTGGACTGAGAGGGCTCCCCATAGCTACTCCATCTTTCTGTTTATAGAATTCATTGTTCCACTTAAAGTAGCAACTATTATCAATGATTAAGCACTTGAATCAAACAAGATTTGCACAGAACTTTTGTTTTACTGTGGCTGATCTGTATAAATGTTGGGCTAGAGTTAATCCCAGAACACAAATGGCAAATTTCAAATCCCCATTTCTGAAAGATGAAATGCATTTCTTGTCCTCCATATTCAGGTTTTAAAATTTAAAATATTTTCAGAAAATTTACAAAGGCATTTATGACAGGGAGATTTTTTTAAAAAATGCCACCCATCTGTAGTTATTTCATTTATCTTGCATTTTGTTTTCTTTCCCCCTTTGTTTCATATTGGATGTTAACATTCATGTGGATGTTACTCATCCTATAATGCTTACACTGGGCTGTTTCTTTATATATTCATGGCAGTATGTCACATGATCTAAAGATCTGTTGAAAGACTTTGACATACACATAAAAAGACTTAACTGGTAGGACTTGCTTTTATTCTTTCTAATTGAAATGTGGTACATGAGCCCAGCTTTGAACATATTTTTTCTGTGACTGAATTGAATTAGTAGAAAGGAAGTTCTTGTGCATGTTGCATCAGGCCTGTCATTGCAAAACATGGTGAGAAACTATAGAGGATTCAAAATGTTAGTATGTTTTTAAAATGCACAAGGAAACTACCCAAGCATCTTATACTTGCATTTAGAACATATCAGAAATGGATGCATGCACATAATGATGAGATTTCCCATATTAGGAGGATCTAAAAGGCATTCAGATTTTTTTCATGCACATGCATATAAAGTCCTCTGCCTAGATGAACAAGTCTGTCAGCAACAATTTCTTTCATACTCATTTTTTTTTAAAAAAAGAAATCTCAAATTCCATTTCTTGGGAAAGTAGTTTGCAAATCTATGAAAGTTTTATCAAAAAATTATCCAAACAAAATTCTTGCTCACCCATAACATGTTATTCTGGCTTGTTAAATTTAACATTTAATTCTTATGAGCTTAATTTTAAGTCTTGATTTTGACTGCATATTTGTCTAAATGTGAATTTTTAGTTGTGTGATGCCCAATTTGTTATAATGTTTCATTATTATTTGATGTTAATGTCTAATGTCGAATGATTTGATTTATGGTTTATTGATGGCATTGAATATTTGCTGCTGCATGTTGTGAACCACCCTGACCTCCTATTAGGGAGGTAGGACAGGATAGTTTTATATTTTTATTATTATATACCTGGTTGAGGAATATCACAGCTTCTTTATTTGGAATATTCACAAGCTTCTCTGATGACATCTCTATTGCTGTATTTAGGCTCTTACAATGTCAGAAGAACTGCTGTACTAATTGATGGAAATTGCTCTATAACAAACAGCTGTCCAAATCAGGTTTGAGGATTCATCTAAATCTGAAGCACGTCTCTCATTTTCAGTCCAAGCTCTCAACAGCAACTTCAACTCATACTAAACAAAGCAGCATCTTCAATTAGGATTTTTTTAAGTTCCAGAAATTGGTAAACAGGCTGGGACAAGAGAACAGAAAATATACCCCCCCCCCCAAATAGGGTTGATTGAGTGAGATGGGCATTATTTTGTATTATCTTGAAAACTAGTAATAAACATTCTCAGAAAGGTTATTTTTAGAGAGATAACTCTTTCAATAATGGCAACTCAGAATGGAACAGCTTTTCCAGAGATATTTATTGGTGCCATTCTTGTTTTCTTCTCACCTCACATACAGACTTCAGTTCAGAGAGATCCTTTAGCCCACATAAAGGTGGTTGAAAGCTTGCGATGAGATATAGATTATTTTATGAATTATGCTATATTGGTTGCTAGCAGTATAGTCAAGGCTAAATTTGAATACCTTATAATCCATGAACTCGCTGATAATTGCGGTTCCTTCCCCAACACAGTTAAACTTAGAGACACTGTTAACAAATCTTCAGATGACCATATGGTAATATGCCAACTTACCTTCTAGGTACCGTTTCATTGTGAATCTTATAGTAAAACAATATTCTGGACTCTAAATTGTTCAATTCAAGTGGATGAGGGTAATCCATTTGTGCAGAAATTATTGATACTGTGTATATGTTTAACTGTTAGAATATATTCGTGTTGGTAACAGTAGCTGAAAGCTAGAGTTAACTAGTTGTATCCACAGGAGGTTGCCAAGGAGACCAGGCAGGAGAGAGTGAGAAGTGGGTGGAGCCAAGCAAGAGAATGTTTTCTGCGTCTTTGAAAAGAAGCAGTTCAGTTGGTGTTAGGAGTCGGAGTTAGCAGTTGAGAGAGGAGAATGGAGAGTAGAGAAGCAGTGTGTGTGAATAGCCGGAGGTTTCTTCAGTCTAGGAAGGCTGAAGGGAGAAACCTAAATAGTTTCATTAGTCAGAGAGGACTAAGAAAAGTTAGTTTAGATGATTAGTCAGGAAAAGACTAGCGATCTGTGCTTTGATCAAGAAGGATCAAATTAGAAGGCTATTCACATTAGGAAACATTGTTATTAAAGTGCTTCACCTCAGTAAACGTCAAACACAAGTTGTGTCATCGTGAAGAGTGAACTGTATTGCAAACCAAGTTACATTCAAAGTTCTATAAGTTATTCCAAGTTATTTAACAGCCTGCAACCATACGCTTTGTATAAAATAAACATATTAACTTTTGTTGAAGACCGTGTTATCTCCATTTATCTGCGTCTGGGGGAGCCAGTTCTCATCAGCAATACCTCACGTTGGTGGCAGTTACCTTAATTACATCTATAATCATCCACACCTGTATAATTGGTGGCAGAATTTAAGAGCAGACAGTACAATTAGTGACAGTGGGTGGATTCTTTAAAGTTAAAAACCCTCTACCTTGTCTGTTGTTGGAATTGCAGCACCTTCACAATTGGCACAATTGTACAACTGGTGCGTGCAGACTTTGCACCATTTAAAAATCCCTTGTTTTTAACTTAGAGTTGCTATGAATTTTGTACTTGTATTTTTATGCTTTTAATTTAGTGGATGTGTTTTCAATTTTGTATTTAAACATGGTATTGAAATAAGCAATGGCTTTGCAGAGTGGATATATAAAAAGTTAATAAGTAGTGTGTACTGAATCTCAAGCGACTGTATCTCATTTCGTCACTTACAGTGTTGGGCACAGATGTAAGACTGCTGAATATGGATAAAATATATGTTTTGTCAGATTCGTCAGACAGATGCATTATAAAGAAAAATGAATAAAGAAATTAGCATTGTCATTCTAATAATTACCAGAAGACTAGAAAAACAACTCATAAAATCCTTTACTTCTATTCTGTCACCCCACTCCTACCTTGAAAACTTCTAAAGAAAACCTTCAGTTGATTCTTTTTACACTTTTGATAATTAAGAATGAATGTGACACAGAAAATGAAAAGAAAATGTAAATGAAAAAACTGATTCTTCCCAGAAAGTAGAGGAGAAGCAGAAATGGATTGAAACAATTTTTAATATAAACTAAGTTATCCTATGTGGAGGTTACTGGTAGTTATCAATTGAGTACTTCTAATGTAGACTGGTAGCTTCAGTTGCATAGATGTCATGTATAGGGCTTATGACCAAGAGGACCAAGAACAGTTTGACTAGATTCTATGCTTAGCTTCAGAAGCTTACAGAAATTTGAACTTGACTCAAGACATCTTCTATGTCTAGATTTTGGAAGACATTATGTTGCCAAAAATATAACTTTTTATGAAAAATACCAGAGAGATTAAAAACTATGAAAATAGGTTCTCTGGTTATGTCAGCAGAAAAAGAAGAAAAAGGAAACAGTAAGGCCTCTGCGTGGAAAAGACAGTGAAATGCTGACAGGACATAGGGAAAAGGCAGAACTACTCAACACCTTCTTTGCCTCAGTTTTCTCCCAGGACATGCTGCTTATCAAGTTTGCAGATGACACCAAATTAGGAGGGATACCTATACTCCAGAGGACAGGATCAGGATTCAAAACAATCTGAATAGATTAGAGAGCTGAGCCAAAACTAACTAACTAACAAAACGAATTACAAGAAAGCAAAATGTAAGATACTACACTTAGGCAGAAAAAAATGAAATGCAAAGATCGGTGAAACTTGGCTTGATGACAGTACCTGTGAAGAAGATCTTAAGAGTCTTCATGGACAACAAATTGAACATGGGTCAACAATGTGATGCAGCAGCTAAAAAGCCAATGGGATTTTGGGCTGCATTAAAGGAGTATAGTGTCTAGATCCCTGGTTCCCAACATTATTTTTAAAGGGGTAAATTTGAGAAAGAGTTTTTAACATATATTCTTTTGCATTTCTTATGGTTCTTATGGTATTGACAACTGGGAAATAGAGAGAGAAAACGTGGAGGCAGTGACACACTTTATATTTCTAGGTGCAAAGATTACTGCAGACACAGACTGCAGCCAGGAAATTAGAAAATGCTTACTTCTTGGGAGGAGAGCAATGACCAATTTTGATAAAATAGTGAAGAGTAGAGACATCACACTGGCAACAAAGATCCGCATAGTTAAAGCAATGTTATTCCTCATAGTCACCTACGGATGTGAGAGCTGGACCATAGGGAATGCTGAGCGAAGGAAGATAGATGCTTTTGAACTGTGGTACTGGAGGAAAGTACTGAGAGTGCCTTGGACAGCAAGAAGATCCAACCAGTCCATGCTTCAAGAAATAAAGCCTGATTGCTCATTGGAGGGAAGAATAGTAGAGGCCAAGATGAAGTACTTTGGCCACATCATGAGAAGAAAATAATACTTAGAGAAGACAATGATGCTGGGGAAAATAGAAGGAAAAAGGAAGAGGGACTGACCAAGGGCAAGATGGATGGATGGTATCCTTGAAGTGACTGGATTGACCTTGAAGGAGCTGGGGGTGGTGACAACCGACAGGGAGCTCTGGCATGGACTGGTCCATGAAGTCACAGAGAATCGGAAACGATTGAACGAATGAACAACAACAACATGGTTCTAGGGGTCTCATTTATAGTATAAAAATACATATTGTGACATACACATTTTAAAAATTAAAATCAGAATGTACATGGCATCTGGTGGTGACAATGGAGAGGGGAAAAGCCCACTAATAAAGAGGAGTGATGAAAGCATAGATTTAACTAGAGAGTGCATGAGAACAGAAAAGTGAAGCAACTTTTTGTTCCAAACACCCCCACTCCTCTTTGTTGATTTCTTCAAGCATGCAAAAAGTATCAGCATAACCTAATAAACTCTGATATGTATAATTCTGAAGTTTAATTTCAAACATGAAAAACATGTTGCTCAAATATATCTAAGATTCAGTCCTAATATAGAAGATTAATCTCATTTCTGCAAAAAGGGCTAAGGGCAAGTGAAAGAATAGAGGAAGTCTTGATTTATTGAAACTGACTACAAGGCCTGGGGCATAGCAAGGATTCTTCAGTGATAGGATAGATGCACACAGCACATAGTTTAAACTATATCTTCCTTTTTAAAACTTTACTTCATATTGCTACATAAAATGTAGACTGGTTCAAAGTTTGAACTGCATTATTAGGCAGTGTAAATCCAGCCAAAGAGGACATGAATGCCATTGACTATCACGGACTTCTCTTTGTTCTTTTCTTTTGTTCAGAATGGGTTGGAAGCTATATCCACGTTAGAAGCTCAGCAGTGTTCTGCCCTGCAGTTCTCTAAGAATGAAATCAGCTCACAGACAGTCTGGATAGCTAGATTTATTTTTATTTCCTGAAACATACAGTGCTATTTCAAAGTTCCATCTGAGAGTTTCTCCCCTCGGACCTCCTCATATCCCTCTCCCTGGCCCTCCCCTTCTGTGTGCCTGCCCCATTTCCATGGAGACAATCAGTTCTGGTCAGCACTGCCCTTTACTTGTTTCAAGTGTGCTAATGGCCAAGGGAGGACCTACTTTCATGGTTCCCACAACACCAGGAAACGAGGTTATGACAAGCAGTGAGAAATATTTTCTAAGCAGTAGACACATTTTTGTACTTCTGGCCAAAATTAGCTATTAGACTGATAAGCTTTTCTTTTTCTTTGTGAATCAGGTTTTTCTCATATGCCTCCATGGGCAGAGGCTTGTTTGGTGGAAATTCAACTTTGCAGGTTTCTAGTAAGCCAGTTCAATATAGTTCAATGAGAAACCACGTGGAAAAAAAACACCCTGAGAAAGATATTACTTAAAGTGAATGAAAGTGAAGGACCAGTCTTCCAAGCATACAACATACTTTGGATATATCTGATTCTAGTGTACAATTAAGTAGAAAAGTCAGACTACTCTTGGCTTATTGATAACACTGTATATGAAAGGACCATAAGGAAAAAACCTAACCCATACCCTTGAGTCAGAAGCTTGGCCAGAAAGGTCTGAAAAAGAAGTTCTACCTCAGGCAACACAGCTCAACAACTGTTTATTAAACTGATAACAATCTCATTACAAATCCAGCAAATTTCTTACTTGTATAAAACCCCATCATTCTTTGTGTTTGTCTCTTCATTATGATGCTGTGGGTGCAACGTTATTTGTGTATTGTGAAATGTGTACTGATAATAATGCTTACCACTCTTTATCTGCTCTTGAGAGTGTGATGTTTGAATCTTGTTTTTCCAAATATGATATGGCAGAGATCATATGTGAATTAATGAGTTTTGTTGCAGCTAATGTTGCACCAGATGGTTGTTTGCTTTACATTCTTTTTTACCTTTTTCCAAATATGGAAAGGCAAATGTCTACATTTTTTACATTTAGCTTGATTTAGACAATACTTACTTGATTGATTTTTTATCTCTCCAGAGATGTATAATCTCACCTGCAGTTGTTACTTGTTCCCATTTTTGTGCATATTCATTGCACATCCCATTGTTTTCTTTGGGTAGGAGTTTTTTTCTTTTCTATTCTCAAGGCCCCTGCTTCTTGTTTACTGGAATTAGAAGAAGTGAACGTAATGTTTAGATTCTACTAGACGATAGGAGTTAAATCTTGTTACGATCTTCATTTCACACTTCAGTAATGGAATGTTGCCTACATATGCAGAACAGGAAGCAACCAAAGTTGGAAGATATTGTTTTGGTTAATACTTCATCATGTTTGGCAAGATAAACATGTAAATAAGTTTTTAAAAAGCTTTTGTGAGAAATATTCATTCACTGCATAGAATACTTGATGGATTTTTTTCAGTTTGTATATCAAAAGGAATTGACTTAATCAGCACATCTTGAACTACTGTTTGTAGAATATTGTTATTCTATTAATTTTGTATTTCCTTAAACTTCTTAAATGTTACTGTTAGAAGCTACTATTATTTCAAAGTTGTTCTAAAGAAGCATTCACTGTTATCTTCTTTTCCTTTTGTTTACGTGTAATAACCAGCATGGTGTAGTGTTCCGAGTGTTTGACAAGGATTCTGGAATACCAGGGCTCAAATTCCTGCTCAACCATGAACACCTATTGACTGACTTTAGCAAGTCACAGTCTACCACAGAGATGTAATTCCTAACCTTTTGATTTTAAAGTTATTTTTTCCCATTGTGGGAAAAGTGAATATTTACCCAGAGTATTCTTCCTATACATTGCTCAAATGTCCCAAAATGTTACAGAGGAAAATTCAGCACATAAACTTGCATTTTTTGTGTGAAGAAAACAGGTGGGAATTTTTGAGTGAAAAGCTGTGTCTCTTTGAACAATAATCATTGCATGATATTTTGGATGTGGAAAATTTACACAACATTCTTGCTGTTCTCTTATTGTTTATCATCTATCTATACACATAATAAAAGTGAAAATATGCATATATGTGTATGTGGCAGGGGTGTCTGCTTACACAGACAGAGTCCCGCCTCCACAGACAGACTATAGTTCCCACTGAGCAGGAGACACCCATGGTCCTCCCAAAACAGCCCTGGCAATGTCCTCCACAGACGCCATACTGCCCACCATCCAAGTGAAGGCTTTCAGAAGGGGACCATTTCAGCCTACATTTTCTGTTTTTCCTCCACCGAAGATACCTCCTAGGATTCTTTTCTCTCTCAAATGCTGTGGAATTTGCGTGACCCCGCCCAACGCTTCTCCCATAACCCTTTCCTATGGCATACTGCAGAGGAATTGACCATTCTTTAGAGGGTTGGAGTGACTCCACAGGACTAAGAAAAAACACAGGAGGTCTTTGGGGGGATTTAGAGAAGCTGTAGTTCACCTACATCCAGAGTACACCATGAACCCAAACAAGGATGGATCTGGACCAAACTTGGCATGCATGCCTGATATGCTCACATTTGAATACTGGTGGGGTTGGAAGGGAATTGGCCTGCACATTTTGGTGTTGTAGGTACTAGGATGTATAGTTCACCTGCAATCAATGAGCACTGTGGACCCCACCAACGATAGCCCTGGACCTCACTTAGCAGACAGAATCCCCATAACCAGCAAAAAATGCCTGAGGACTTTTGGCAAAATTCACCTTGATTTATAGGAATTATAGTTCACCTACACCTAGAGAGCACTGTAAATGCAAACAATGGATCTGGGCCAAATTTGGCATACATACCAAATTTGCCCAAATTTTAATACTGGTGGATTTGGGGTGGAATTGGCCTTGACATTTGTTAGTTGTAGGTACAGGGATTTATAGTTCACTTGTAATCAAAGCCATTCTGAACCCCCCTGATGATGGCACAGAGAATCCCCGTGACCAACAGAATATACTGCAGGTGTTTGGGAGGAATTGCTCTTGATTTGGGAAGTTGTAGTTCACCTGTATCCAGATGAACAGTGACCCCCACTAACAATAGATCAAGACCAAACTTGCCACAGAGAAGCCCTATGACCAACAGAACATACTGGAGAAGTTTGGTGAAAAAGGAGTTATAATTCACCTGCATCCTGAGAAACAGTGACCCCCACCGACAATGGACCTGGACCAAACTTGGCACAGAGAAGCCCCATGACCAACTGAACATACTTCAGGAGTTTGTGGGAATTGGCCTTGATTTTGGGAGTTATAATTCATCTGCATCCAGAGATGAACTATACTGAACCCACCCAACAATGGATCTGAACCAAACTTGGCATACAGACTCAACAAAGTCAACTGTGAATACTGGCTGGTATTTCGGGAAGATTGCCTCAGGAACCTTGGAGCTGCAGTTCTGTCTTATCCAGAGAGCACAACAGCCAGACGATGACGTACCTGGACCAAACTTGGTGCACAAACCCAAAATGGCCAACTTTGAATAATGGCAGGATTTGGGGAGGATTGACCCATGATTCTGGGAATTGTTGTTCACCCACACCAAACTGAGAATACCTAACACCCAAAAACAAACACTGCCTTTTTCAAATAACCCAGGCATTGGCAGGTGTCCAAGCTAGTTTGGAAATAAAGAAAACAGACAAAACTGGGCACAAAAGGAGTACTTTTATTAACGGTTGAACTTTAAATATTTCTGCATGACAGCAGGTTGAACTGGAAAGCTTTTGAGGTCTCTTCCAACCCTATGTTTCTATGAAAAATGATCTGCAGGGGAAGGAGTTTAAAGTTGATTCTAGCTTTAGCAGATGTCTCAACCTGATCTTCTACACTAGAAGTCCTCAAACTAAGGCCCGGGGGCCAGATACAGCCCTCCAAGGTCATTTACCCAGCCTTCACTCAGGGTCAACCTAAGTCTGAAACAACTTGCAAGCACATAACAACAACAATCCTATCTCATCAGCCAAAGGTAGGTCCACACTTCCCATTGAAATACTAATAAGTTTATATTTGTTAAAATTGTTCTTCATTTTAATTATTTTATTGTTTTTGAGTGTTTTTTTGCACTACAAATAAGATATGTGCAGTGTGCATAGGAATTCAAATTATGGTGTGTTTTTTTTTTCAAATTATAATCCAGCCCTCCAACAGTTTGAGGGACTGTGACCTGGCCCCTGTTTAAAAGGTTTGAGGACTCCTGATCTACACAGTCGCCCATATGCAAAACAACCACCCTCTGAGTGCCACCCACCCTTTTCCCAGCTATCCACAAGGGAGACCTTCCTAGGAAAACTCCTCTCCCTACATCCCATTAAATAAATGAAAATTTTCCCCTAGATGAGCTTCCTTTCCCATTTGATATGTCTTGTGAAATAGCAGTATAAATCTAAAAATGTACACTTCATAAAATCAGTGCCCAGAGGTGTTTACCATTATTGCTTCTTCATATTTTCCATCCTATTGGGAGGAGGGAGCATACCCCTCCCCCCCCCCAAAAAAAACCCACCTGGAAATAGAAGAGAAAGTTCTGCACTGCCTCTAGAAGAGGAGGATGGGTCAAGCAACACCAAAGAGAGGGAGAGTGAAGTGGCAGAAAAGGTCATAATCCCTATGCTCTGACCAACCACCTAGTAGTACACAGAAGGACAAGGCCATTAATTAGCTCTCTGGTCTGTATTCCTAGACCCCTGCAAAAGAATCCCCTCTCTAAAGCTGGACTTCGCTGCATGAGAAATTTCCATGATCTTTCTGAAAGGGTTTCACAATTGTCATTCAACCTAAGAATGAATAATTGTGAATATTCTTTCCACCCTACTCTTTCAAGTTTAGTCAGGCACAGGAAATCTCCTCTGGGGGAAAAAAAAAACCTTACCAAGAACCCTGTAATAGGGTTAACATAAACTGGATTTGACGTTTTTTCATGTCAGGAGCAACTTGAGAAACTGCAAGTTGCTTCTGGTGTGAGAGAATTGGCTGTCTGCAAGGACATTGCCCAGGGGATGCCCGGATGTTTGGTGTTTTACCATTCTTGTTGTAGGCTTCTCTCATGTCCCCGTATGGGGAGTTGGAGTTGACACAGGGATCTGAATCTGCTCTTCCTGGATTCAAACCACTGAACTCTCAGTCAGTAGTCCTGTCAGCATAAGGGTTTAACCCATTGAGCCACCGGGGGCTCCAGTATTTGACATAAAACTACAGAATGATAGTCCACTACTCTAAGCAACTATACATTCACTGCCTTCATACAGCTGCCACCTTTGTTCTCAGCATGGGACTACAGCTGTCCCTGACATTGATGAGATGTAATGGTCCTTCCAGGTTCATTGTATGAGGAGGAAAAGTTTGCTACTTCCATGAATGATTGCTCCTGTACATATGTGTTCGTTGTTACTACATTACTGATTTTTTTGTGGAGTGTACTCTTCACAATAATGATTTTTGTTCCTGGTTTCTTCAAATAACCCTTAATTTAGTTGCACTGGTATTAATCACTGGCCATACCAGTCATCTTTAAATTTAATGTAATCCTTGCTCAATTTATAATTTTCCATGCAAGACAGCATAAAGTAATTATTAAATACATGCCATTTCTGTTGATTACATTTCCTGCAATTTGGAAAGACAAATTAAAAAGTGGGTTACTTTTTCCTTGTGGGGATTAAAAAGTGGAATGATGTAAATAGAAGTTTGGAGCAATGGTGCTATATTTTAACAAGCAAAACAAGCATTTTAAGGGATTTTATCACAGGGCTTACTGGCACTGATACTGGCCAGTTATCAAGAAAACAACTTTGCACAGAGATAGAAAATATCACTGAATTTCCTGTTTACTAGTTTGGTTCTCTTTCCAATAAATGTTCATGAGATCCCATTTTTGCTTGCAGGATGTTAGTTTCACCTCATTTTCCATTCTTTCAAAATAAGACACTTCAAGTGTTGAAAACACCCAGATATAATTAATCAGAAAGAATTCTGAATATGTAATTAATCTGGGAGAGGGGGTCTAAAATCTTGTTGGTAGATTTGTCTCTTTCCACTTATGAGAGACTGAGAAGGGACCAGCTGTTGATAGCCTTCTGAATTACATCCTTCATAAATCTCACGCTGAGAGTAATTGTTTCTTGCAGGTCAGCCATGTAATGTCACTTCCAAGTTGTTGATGCCATTAAGTTCCCATCTGAAATTGCATCAAGAAATGGAGTTATGAAAACTGAATTTATTTGTGGGGAAGACATGAAGGTTTCAGGTGTTTATCTTGGAACAAGAAAAACTAGATCCTTTGATCAAAGAAACTGAAATGAAGGGTAGCTACAATGCATTATATCAATGATTGCATCTCCTTTGTAAGAACTGACAAAAATGTGGTACTGAAAACCCCTGGTTACATGAAAGCATCAATAAATCTACTCACTGTGAGAAAGAGTCTGTGTGGAATTAACTTTTGAGTTTACTCTTTTGACAGATGGACCAGCAAAGCTGAAAGCAATACAAGAAAATGGCTGAAACAACATTTGGCAATTTTAGTCACTGTGCAGATCTTGAAATTCCTCTTCACATCTTCAGCTATTTTCATTTTTGAGTGATCTCCCATTTCTTTCCTATCATTTTTAAAAACACTGATATCTGAATGGTGGCTAATTGGAACTGATTATAGAATACACTGCTGTGTCCTCTGAGATTAATGGGCTTCCTCATTATTACTTCACTGATAAATGACATGTGGGTGTGTTTGTATGACATTAAGATAGTTGGGTTAGATGCAAGCATTTTATGTTTGTAGAATATCACTGTCTAAAACAAATAGATATGTGGAAACAATCTTGGGTTTAGTGATGAGGTGTGCATTGGGAATGATATGCTGGAGTTGCTGGGATTTATTGTTCGCCTTAAATCAAAGAGCCTTCTGAACTCCATCAATGATGGAATTGAATCAAACATGGCACACAGAATTCCCACGAAAAAGAGAAAATATTGGGAAGGTCTGGTGGACATTGACCTTGAGTTTTTGGAGTTGTAGTTCACCTATATCCAGACTGTGGACTCAAGCAATGATGGATCTGGATCAAACTTGGCACAAATACTCAATATGCTCAAATGTGAACACTGGTAGAGTTTGGAGAAAATAGACCTTGCCATTTGGGAGTTGTAGTTGTTGGGATTTATAGTTCACCCACAATGAAATAGTATTCTGAACCCCACCAAAGATAGAATTGGACCAAACTTTCCACAAAGAACTATGTTTTCTGATGGTCTTTGGCGACCCCTCTGACACCCCCTCACGACCCTCACAGGGGTCCCGACCCCCAGGTTGAGAAACACTGGTATAAAGTATTAGGCTGATACTTGAAATAAATACAATACTTAAAATATACAAGATAATTGTATACTACATTACATTAATACAGTTGTTCCCAACCTTTGGTGCTCCAGGTGTTTTGGACTTCAAATTCCAGACAGTTTACCAGTTGTTAGGAATTAGGGGAGCTGAAGTCCAAAAACTACTGGAGGATTAAAGGTTGGGGACCAATGCTTTAATACAATAAGCCTGGCACACACCTGGGAATAACTAAAATATATATGATGGTAGGGAGGGATTTACCAGATGCTTTAATTAAAGCCTGAAAAAACTCAACTTTTTAAAAGTACAAATCTCACAAACCTACCTAACATATTGAATGGATTGTAGGAAATTGTAGGACAGAATTATAGGAAATTGTAGGACAGAAATATCTGGAGGACCAAAGGTTCCACATGTTTAACATAAAAATATAGATGCTTCACTGGACCAGTGAAGTTGACATAGAGTTTGGTAGTGGGGAGGGGGTCTAGAAAGTGGAAGATTATAAAATAATTCTAGAGAAGGAGAAATATTAAACTGAGTTGGAAATTACAGATCTCATTTTCAGATTTCAGAGTTGCAAAGCAAGGTAAATCAAGAGACATCAAGTTGTGTTGTAAATAATAACTTCTTATTGCAGGTGAATGGGAGAACAGGAAAGAACCAATTTTCTGGGAGTAGCCTGGTATTCAGAATTACATTGATAATTGGTGTTTCTACTCCTTTAGAGCAGGGTGGAGAATCTGGAACTATTCAACTTCCATGATCCTTGACCATTGACTATGGAGGCTAAGATAATGGAATACATTCCAACATAATTTGTGGAGGACCATTTTTTCATATTAAACACTTGATGTCACCTCTAATCTTAACAGAAATATTATTTAAAAGTGAAGATTTAACATTGTTCTTTGGATATTATGTGGTTGTTGTTTTTTTTGTGAAAGACCTTAAATTGAATCTATGATCTAGATATCTGTTCATGGTGCAATGACCAGGAAAACTGATGAATGCTTCAAAATCAGTTCAATCTTAACTGCAGCAATCAATTATATAAATCTCTTTGTTGCTAATGGAGGATGTCACTAGATGAAGTGATTGACAGCTATGCTAGTTGAAGAGTTCATGCATTGAATCAGTTCATGTGTACCATCATGCAAACTGATTATGGCTTTATATTCAAAATCCCAGTGATATTTAAATGGGTTATGCATAACTTATTAGACACAAATTGATACCTTCTCGTTATCTTTGCTTAGCTGGTTTGTGGATAGGGTCAGCAACCCTTTTACTTAATTAGAGAGAAGAAACTGAATCCCACAGAAGGTGAAGGATTAACTCTGCTTGAATCTTCCTGGGAGGTTTCATTTCCAACTGCTGCATAACTGACATTGGTTTTCAAGATGACAGTGTGAATAAGATAGCAATACTGATATTTCACAGAACTAATATAATTGTTACTTGGAAAAATGATAAGTTCTGTCAAGGTGGAGATCTATGGCAACATTGACAGCGCCACTCTGATAGGATATTTTGAATATTATGCAGCCTCTTAAAATGTCTAGCATTTAAATAAATGCATTCTATGCACTTTTAAATTGTGTTTATTGAACCAAAATCCAATCAAACTACTGTCCAATCTAGTGAGATGGCTCTTGAGTTTGCATTTATTATTTCCTTTAATTTTATTGTCATTTTCTTTCCTCCTCCAGTCTTCAACAATTGACCACTGAAACAGAGCATTCAGGAAAGTTTTTCACACTCTGCATCAAGAGACGTCATTGAGTTCCTGAGCTCATTTCATTTGTGACTCTTGAAAGCTTGCAGTCAAGTCATGCCTCTTCAGCATGAAGCTCTAAGGAATTGCACAGATAAAGTGCCGAGAGAAGAGGAAAGCTGAAAAAGAGTTAAGGGGAAAAAAACAAGAGGGACTACAGGAGCATACGAGCAACACAGAAACGGCAGCCAGCATGCTCTTCAAAGAAAAGACATGGAATCTCGTGATACACAGTGAAATCAAAAGAAAAACAAAAGGTAACATTTGGTCCTCACCTAACCTTCAAAAGGCAGCCTACAGAGAGTCTAAGGGGGAAATGCTTGAAGTTGGGCTGGCCTCAGAGATTCTATGGCATTTGAGAGATGGAGATTGTGATGAATAACATGAGAATTCTCTTCTCCACTTTCAGCCAATCAATCTGGAATAGAATGATTTCATGTTTGAAAGGCACTCATAGAAATGGGCCGTTACACGAGATGGGAAATGTGGGGCGAAGGGATTTGAGTCAAACTGGAACTGCCAATTATAATCAACATGAAATATTATTTGGAAAGGTTCCCCATCCCCAAGGGTTCTAAATGTGTTTATAAATGTCACATTCCCACATGTCCAACTATTGCTATCCATTGGGATAAAAAGGGTGGGGGTGGTTGGAGGGGAGAGAGAGAGGATGTATACCACTAAAATCCAAGCTACAGAAGAAGGGAGGGAGTGAATTTGTTTGCTTTACAATCCACAAGTGCAGCATTATGGGTCACTGATGTTTGTACTGACTAAAACAAGATATTAAATCTCTTGATGTTATATCTAGCTGTCTGCATTTAAACAAATATTTGTGTAAATACAGACAACCATAGCTGCTGGTTCATTTGCGATTGTCCTTTGGATATTATCTGTTTTCTATGAGGGGCCTGAAGCTGTATTTTCTGACCATGTGCTTTTTTGCAGGGGTGGTGCTTCTCCCACCCAATTTATTGTACGAGTTTGTGCTATATAAAATCAATCTTGGTTAGGGATATGGGGCTTTAAAACTGATTTAGCACCATTTTTTTCACAGAAAGAGAAGATGCCATTCAGCATTGCCCTGAACTTTAGAGTGGTACAGATTGTGTCTTTCCTAGTCAGATTTTTGCTTTCTGATGGTTCAATGTGCATAAACTTTGTTTTGTGCACAAAATGATTAGGCTATATATCATTAGGTATATATGAAACATATAAATGAATTTTGTGTTTAGAATTGAGTACCCATTGTGAAATGACCATCTGACCTAGGATTAATTGCCCCCCCTCTTTTTTTTCACAATTTTTGCAACTTTCTGGCCTGATTTTTTTTGTCATGTCAGGAGTGACTTGAGAAACTGCAAGTTACTTCTGGTGTGAGAGAATTGGCCGTCTGCAAGGACATTGCCCAAGAAATCCCTGGATGATTTTTGATGTTTGTATCATCCTTGTGGGAGGCTTCTCTCATGTCCCCGGATGAGGAGCTGGAGCTGGTAGAGGGAGCCTCTCCCCGAATTCGAACCTGAGACCTGTCGGTCTTCAGTCCTGCTGGCACAGGGGTTTAACCCACTGCACCACCAAGGGCTCCTTTGGCCTGAATGAAATGTAAGAAAAACAGAAAAGGAAAGGAAATCTGCTAAAAAAACTAAGAGACTTGTGGGAAGAGATTTTTAGTGAAGTTGAACACAAAGATGAGGTTATGATCAAGGACTAAAGTCATGAGATCTATCATTAGATGGCTCTTCACCTGCTCTTGGAGCCAGACAGTCCTCTGATATTATGAGCCTTCTCATCAATACATGTACAAAGTGCATTTTCAATTGAAATTTGAGAGAACATTTGGAAAGGTGTGTGGGAAATAGAAATATATAAACAGAAAGAGAAAGCTGAGAGTATATTCAAAGCCAGACAGAGGACAAGTGCTTTAGTATAGCTGAAGGAACGAGTACTTAGAAAACTCATAAATGGTAGATTACTATTGATTTCTTGCCCTCTTTCCCCTTTAAATACATTGACAAAGTGCCCCTGATTTTGCTGTTCATACTGAGCCAACTAGTTCTTAAAGCTTTGATGAAGTTTCTTGAAGCAGAATTCTTAACTATAGCTGGCCTAAGCTATTCCAAAACATTTTATAGCATGTAAATTAAGTGGAGGTCCATTGATTTTGCATAGGTTCACATTATTAACTAGTGTAATTAGCCATTGCTCTGTTAATAGTTCTGCTGCTTGGCAGTCTCAGCTGTGAAAAAAAAAGAATAGGCAGAAGAGGAACAAGAAGAGAAAAGAGAGGAGGAGGAGGAGGAGGAGGAGGAGGAGGAGGAGGAGGAGATAGGTGCCTCTAGTGATCTTTTCTAATGCATGCCTTAATCCAGAAGCTCCAGAGCATGTGCACCTCTCTATGGGCTGGGCTTTTCAATTCACATTGGAAAATATTTTATTGATACTGAAATTTATGGGGAAACTGTGACAGAATTCTTAATTCCTTGCGTACATCATTGCTGCATAGAACCATCAGTCAAAATTATCACTTTAAAATGAAAATGTATGTCCTTCCTGGTATTTATCTATCCTGCAGATTGAATCAATGTGAAAATGAACTATCATTGGAGAAGGCCTTCATGTTGCAAACTGCTACACAGCAGGCCTGTCATGCCCCAACATGTACCTACGATATTGTGTTTGGCCCTCTTGACTTTTTATACCTCTAGATGTGATGTAATATCACCTTCCTTTCTCTCTCAGTGTTATACTTGTAGTTCTGAAGGGAAAACATGGCTGTTCAGCTCCTGGGAATGTATCATTTTTCATGTACTGTTGCATAATGTTTTCCAAGGTTTACCTGGATTAAAGAGAGATATTGACAAACTGGAATGTGTCCAGAGGAGGGCAACTAAATGATCAAGGGTCTGGAGAACAAGCCTTATGAGGAGCAGCTTAAAGAGCTGGGCATGTTTAGCCTGAAGAAGAGAAGGCTGAGAGGAGACATGATGGCCATGTATAAATACATGAGAGGAAGTCATAGGGAGGAAGGAGCAAGCTTGTTTTCTGTTGACCTGGAGACTAGGATGCGGAACAATGGCTTCAAACTACAATAAATGAGATTCTGAACATTAGGAAGAACTTCCTGACTGTGAGAGGCATTCAGCAGTGGAACTCTCTGCTCCGGAGTGTGATGGAGGCTCCTTCTTTGGAAGCTTTTAAACAGCTCCATCTGTCGGGGGTGCTTTGAATGCAATTTTCCTGCTTCTTGGCAGGGGGTTGGACTGGATGGCCCATGAGGTCTCTTCCAACTCTATGATTCTATGATTCTAACGCATCTGGAATCTTATCTACAGCTCCTCAGTTGAGTTGAACACTGCCTGACGATGTATATCTAGTGTAAGTGCTGGCGAAATAGAGAGCTACAGGACACTCTTACAACCTCATACTTGCAGCCAATATATTGTGTCAGAATAAGATCATAACAGTTCAGCCTATGCCCAGAGAAAGAACAGATGTATAGCATAAAATACAAATTTAGCAAAAAGCCCCAGAAAACCTAACCAAACTGTTTCTAGAATACTGCAGGTTTGGACAAGCAAAGCCAATATGTACTTTTCTTTTCCCTAAAGTTGCTTCAGAATTCTGAATTACTCCTCTGGTAGGTAGTGGAAGGAAGGGAAAGTAAGAGTTTTGATCTTTTCTCATAATAAGAGTTTAAGTTTTCTCAACCTCTGAGAAATCACAAACATTCATATTTTTAAGTTGCTGAAGTCTTGGTTTTATTGTTTAATCAAAGAGACCTGTTTAATAGTACAATCTAAAGTAGACTCATGAGGAAACAAACTAGTGGTTCTATCACCTCCTCCCCAGCAGCCATATGCCAGATTGACAAAATTGAGAGACTTCAAATAGGCCTATTTTGGGATGAATGGTAAAACATAATAATAATAATTATTAAAAATAAAACTTTATTTATATTCTTCCCTCTCTCCTTGAGGGGACTCAGGGTGGATTCCAATAAAAAACAGCAAATATTCAATACTAAACACATTCATAAATAAAAATACAAGAAAAAACTAAACAAATATATTTAAAAAGCTATGACAAAATTAAACAAAAATTAATAATAACATAACCAAACCAATTACCTTCTATCTTGTATAAAAACATTACGCATAAATTATATAAACACACATTTGATCAATTGGCTCATAGTGCCAGAATGATCATTAGTTGGATGCATAGTGTTCTCTGGATGTGGGTGAACTATAACTTCCAGGACCCATGGTTAATTTCCTCCAAACCCCACCAGTATTTATAGTTGGCCATGTTGGGTCTATGTGCCACATTTGGTCCAGATTATCATTTTTTTAGTTTCACACTGCTCTCTGAATGTAGATGAACTACAATTTACAAAATTAAAAACCAATGTTTGCCCCAGCCCCACCAGTATTTAAAGTTGGCCATGTTGGGTCTGTGTGCCAAGTTTGGTCCATATCCATTGATGGCTGGGTTCACAGTACTCTCTGTTTGTGGGTGAACTATAACTTCCAAAATTCAAGGTTAACTCCCTCCAAAACCTACCAGTATTCCAAGTTGGGCATGTTGGGTCTATGTGCCAAGTCTGGTCTAGATCCATTCTCCATTTCCCCATTCTCCTTTCCCCTTTCTTACACTCTCCTCTTTCACACTAATATTAAATTATAACTACCCTGTTCTCTTTTGCACATTACTATCAAAAGTTAGAATCATGTAGTCTACCAAAAGTTGGGCCACAAGCCTCTAGCCTTGTGCTAGCATTACTTAGGTTGGGAATGTTGGGTGTTGCAATCCAAAAACATCCAATCATGGATGAATTCATGATTTCTGTCTATACCATCTGTATCTAATTCGATGTGCCATCTTAGGGAGAGTCCTCACCTGCTGTAGAAAAGGGGGAAAGTAATTTAGAAATGTGTTTGTGCACATAAAAATATCTTATGATCAAATAGGACGTCTTTTGGAAATGCACAATATCATCAAGAAACAGAAGCACAAGCACTGAGAACATTGATCTGTATTATAAACCAGTGTCATGTGAATCTGAAAAGTAACAGATGGACCCATTGGAGCCAGAGATATTTATAGTGTAACTGATAAACAGATAGGTGCAAGGTCACTATGTGATAGAAATGTCTTTTTGTCAAGTGATAGACTTTAATAGAATCAACTTTGCAAATAGAAATGCTAGAAGCAACAGTGTTGCATCTATTTTGAATATAGCAAGAAGAAATGGTGCAATGTAAATGACAACAAACATGCATTTTGGAGATAAAGCACTACAAAAATGAAATCCAAACAACCTTAGCAATATCATTCATATTGATAAACAATGTGATGTGTTTTATCAGTCAGTCACTATATGCACATTTTTACAGAAATATCCTAAGGGCATAGAAATTCTCTTTCCTCCTTCTCTCTCTCACACTCACATAATTGATTCTCATTTCCAAAAAACGTCCTATTTGATCATAAGATTTATCTTCTCTTTCCATGGAAGAGTCTCCAGCTCAATGTGGAATACCAAGACTGAATCCATAGAAATTCTAAGCATGGTTAGGAAACTCTCTTCAGATCTAGTAGCTTGGCAGAAATGCTGCCAATCATTATTGACAGTACTGAGCTCAGTGCACCAATGGACACATTCAGCATGAGGCAGCTCCCACATGGTCTTTCTTATATTCACTTCTAGCATTTATAAAACACATCATTTCCCTATTTTTAAAATTGCAGATTCTCAAAATATATGCGTTTTATTGATAAACTAAAGAGACATTGCATAAAATGAAAAAAATCTGGGGAGGAAAAAGCAAGAAAAACAAATTATTTGCCATGTTAATTCAGAATATATATTATTTTGTAAATGTAATGGGAAATGTAGGCTGGTGCAGTTCTTCTGATGGACTAATCTGTTCTTTTCTTTTTTAAAAAAATATAATCTCACACAATAAAATGATTTCTTTCTTACCAATCTTGCCCTCGTAACTTATTACCATACTTCCATTCCTTCTACTACAAATCATTCTCACTGCTGTAGAATGTGTATTTTATTCTCTTTGACACTAGCTTTTCTATTAGGCTTAAATAATTTACTTTATTGTCAGATGGTTGCAAAATTAAGCTGCTTTGTGAAAGTACAATAATATATCCCCTGCCTTATTGGAGTGTTGCAATTTTATTTTTAGTCAGCACACTTATAATTGCATAGTATCAAAATAGGTGACAAATATTAAGGCATGAGCTTGCAGCAGAGTGCCTTATCATGAATTAATTTCTTCATCACTTTTGCACTTCATGGATAATTTGGAGAAGCAGCTTGCATTTTCCAAAGATTTTCTCTAGGAATTCAGGATAGCTGGGAGGTAGCCCTGTAAAACTTTATCACAGTCTTCCAAGGAAGGTTCCTCATACTAGTGCTCACTGCTTGTTAAGCAAATGTATCCTTCTGAAGAGTGGGGAAGTAAACTGGAGTGACAGTGGAATGTAGAATAGGATTCATCGTTAAGTATCAGCTTATCTTGAGTATATTAAGAAGTGTAATTTCCTAGTAGGGCATGTCTTTTTCAATGTGTATATGACATTACTTGTGCCATTTTCCTAAAGGTATTGGACCAACAATGTGCCGTCCAATGGGGGCTCAATAAAGGAGGAATGGACGTGGCATCTTTCCCCCAGGGGATTGCTTCTTGCCCTCCTATAGGAAACTGGAACTCCCAAAAACCCAAAACGCTGTAAATAGCTCAAAATAAGTTTTATTGATCACAAAGTCATTTCTTCAAAGCAATAAGCTGGAAAACTTTAGAGGGGTGAAGAAAAACATACTCTACAGTCTCAATTAGTCCTGGATCCAAGGGGTTTGAAGCTGAGAAGCCTCACCAAGTTTCCTCTTTCCTCAATGGCTGTGAATGCCGGAGCAAACCACAACCCCAGTTCAGATGGCCTGTGTCTTGAAGATTCAGAATCTTCCTCTGGTGCCAAAAGAACCGGCTTGAAGGCGCCCGGGTCTCCTCAATAATTGTCCAGGACGATCTGGACATAAAACATGAGTCCCAGGGGTAAAAAAACCTCAGAACTGGTGTTAAGAGGTAACTTAAATCAGGGTCTTTAAGAAACAAGTCTCTTACTCACGTCCATCTGGCAGGACTTCTGAAGGCAGAATGATGAAAAGAAAAGGAAGTTCTCCCCTCTTGCAGGAAGAGGTGGAGCCAAACAGTACTGATTGAAAGCTACAAGCAACCAATCCATACAACTGTACATAAGCAGTGTAAAAAGGGGCAGGATTAAGCATGATACAACAGTTTAAGTCTAACTAACAGTTCTATACATAGGTGGCGCCACTCACGCTGTCACAAACAATTATCCAACAAACATCCTACATGATTTCCCAGATGGGATGGTTGCGGTACAGGTGCCACTGGCCTGCCTGCCATCTCCTGCTGGTTCCAGCTCTTTTCCCTTCCCAGTTGGAATTGTGTTCTGGTGCACCCAGCTGGGAGGGTGAGAACATCAGCCAATTGGTTCATACTACTTTGTATGAACTGATTGGCTGGAGGTGGATGGACCAGAGGGAAAACCTTTTCCTTCTGGTCTACTAGCACTGTGTTTAAGCAATCAGTTGCCTTCAAGCTCTTGCCGCACTCGTCCATTCTTCTGTTTACTTATTTGTATTAAACATTATGCATTTTTCTTCTGTCACAACTTGGAGCAGTTGACTTGGGCTTTCCTGCCATGAGTCCTTAGTGTCCAGACCCAGGATATTTTGTTTCTGCTCATGCCAGGGAAGTTGTTGCACAGGTTGGCTCTGATCAGCTGGTAGATGGGTGCTTGTGCAGCACCCTTTACCTGGTCACTTTGGCTTGGTAGAGGTTCCTCTGGTGTTGGGTCTCTGCCTGTGCATCATATTTGTCCCATCGGCTCAGCATGCAGGCTGACTGATGTTGGATCCAAGACCCATGCGTGGTTGCCAATTACGGAAAACCCAGTGCCATTTTCAGTGTCCAGTTTTCAGCTGTCCCCCATTCCATTTTTTTTAGAACTACCCAAAATCAGGAGGGGGGAAATACCATTTCTTGATCTGTCAGCCAGAAGTTACATTTCTCTCAGGGAAGTTCCAGCCCATTGGTGGCAATGGGGGAACTTCCAAGGCTCCAATTCCTATCATTTTTAGGGCTATCAGGACCAAAATACCCACACTTGGAGGACACATTTGCCACTGCAAGTCCACCAAGTTTCAGAATGTTTGGGTCATCCACTGATTTTTAAGAAATACTTAAAAATTCCACAAATGAAATCTCATTTTAAGAAGCCCCCAAATGTCCTGGAATTTCTCCACAGAGACAGTATAGGAGCAGCAGCAGGACCTCATTCCTGTCAACATTCCACAATTTATAGAAATTTTTAAAAAGATTTTTACAAATAAAAACAAATACTGTACCTAAACTTTTGCATTTCTACATGGTTGTCAAGTCAGGTGCACACAAGACAAAAGGTAGGAAGGGGAGGGGAATAAATGAGCCAGTCAAAGAGGTGAATGAAAAGAAAAAAGGGCTTTTTTGTTAAAATATGTAAAATATTGGGGGGGGGGGGAGAGAATGAAGGTGCAGGACAGGTTACAGAAGCAAGAAGAGAGAGAGGGCTGGGGAGGGATTGAATTCTTCCCACAGGACTCAAGGGAGTCAGGCTATCCCCTCCTTTCACTAAACTACCTCCTCAAAGATAAGAAATATTTAAACACCCACCCCAAATGCTCTTTCATAGCCCTCCTCAAACACATACGCACTCCCTCTTCCTTAGCGGTACATTTTTGCTGAGCCAATTCAAGTCCATTCACCCATCCCATTTCTGTGGTTTTGGTTGCCGGATCTGCTGGATTTCCTGGATTTCATTTTGAAAAAAAGCACCATGCACACTTCTATTGCCAATCTAGTTATCAGCTGTAATTAGTAAATGCTAAGTTGTAGTCTTTGTTAACTCAATATGTTTGCATCCTCTGTGTTTTTTTGGGGGGTGTACAAGTGTGTACACCAAGCACATGCAAACAAGCATGTACTTTGCAGAAAAAGATTCCCTGAGTGCATATTAGTGGTGTAAGAGTATTTATCATGCTGAAGTAATAGCAATACTGTTTTTTTTTTTGTCTTCCAATAATGTATTTTTCTAAATATGTCACCAAGTAGGAAGTGTAGAACCTTTAAAGAGTAGTATTAAAACTATCCTTTGCGAGATGGGCCCAAGTTGTGAAGTTTCTAATTATTGTGGAAGAGAAACTCAACAAACTAGTCTTATATCCTGAAAAAGGTACAACAATCAAAGTGAAAATTGAGAAATAGAAAAAGGAAAGAAAAATGGTTAAAATTAATAGGGATTTGAGAAAAGTAAAAATAGAGGGTGCATAGCCCACTGAAGAATTAAAGGTAGATAAATTGCTAAAGGCAAGAGAAAAAAACAAGTAAAGGAATATGGTAAAAATATACAACCTAATTGTATAAGATAAGGAATTGATGTTCAGAGCAATATGTAACAAGGACACAAAAAATAGAGGAAATAATTAGGAACAGAAATAAAATAAAAATAAAAAATATAATGAATTCAAAAAAAAAGATGGTATTAAGATGGTATAGAGCTCCAGAACAATTGGCTTATATAGTAAAAGGGAAGAATTCAAAGTGTTGGCATTGTAATAAAGAAAAATGTACCTATTCACATATGTGGTGGGAGTGTTCTGAATTTTAAAAATTCTGGCTAATTATACAAGAGAAAATTCAGGAGATGTTACAGATAAAAATTCAAATTAATAATAATTTGCTATTGTGGGGAGTATTGGACCACCCGAGTATAACAATCAACTGCCAGGAGTCATTTAAAGTATCAATAAGATCAGCACATGTGGTGATCGCTAGAGGATGGAAAGATAAATCGATATGGATGTTAATCAATTGGAATGATCAAGTGTTGTTAAACATTATGGGAATTATGACTACGCAAGTAACAAGACCGAAAAAACAAAAAGGACATTACAAATAGATGGAAGGACTACTTCAACTGGGTGAAAAATGGTGGAGCCAACAATTACATCAAAGGAAGAAAAATACAAAGACTTTACCAGTGGCTGGACCTGTAAAATTAGTAGAAATATACTGTGGTTGGGAAGGGAGGGAGAGGGAGGGAAAATATATGTTGTTTTAGAAGGCAAATGCTAAAGAAAGGGAAGTACTATTGTTATGATTATGATTACAAAATTCAATAAATATCTTGAAATGGTTAAAAAAAGCTATCCTCTGTGAGATGGGCCCCAATTGCGAAGTCTCTAATTATTGTGGAAGAGAAAATCAACAAACTAGTCTTATATCCTCAAAAAAGATACGTCATAGTGAAAAGTGAGAAATATGCAATAAAACCAATAAAGAAACTATGATTTTTAAGATCTAGATCAAATATTAACATGTATTGTGAACATTTAATGCTATCTCTTTTCACCCTAAAAACTGAAGGATAGGCTGTCAGTTTAAAGATATAGATCATATTTTTCTCATTGCATGAACAAACGCCCCTAGTTTTATCCCAGTTAAAAACCAATTAATCACCAACCCACTCAGGGCCCTTCTACACAGGCCCAAAACAAGTGACCCATCATGGATTAACCTGAGGCATCCAAACAAATTTGCTGAATCTAATAATCAGTTCTAAGATACACACCTTCTTGGTTATGTGTGTATTCATGACAATTTTAAGTACATGGATGTCATGGTTTTGTTGTTATGATACAACATTCCCTCATTCTCCCAGGCTGGGTCTCAACTGCCCTATATCCCAGGGTCTTATCTCAGATTATCTGTTTATCCCTCATTATCTAGCAGTGTAAATTCATGTAATCAAGTTAAAATCAGATAACCTGGGATCAGATCCTGGGGTATATGGCTGTGAAGGGGCCTCCGAAACAGATGGAAACATTATCAATTAGATTTAGGAGCAATTTGTGAATAGTTTTCAATTCCTTTTTTAGTGAATGAAAGGAGTGAGTAATAGTGATGGTAACAGATGGAAAGGGTCTTCTTTGGTGCCCTGTAATTTAATTCTATATCATTCTGCAAATTATACTATTTGTGACACTGAACTTGTGCAGAAATCAATGCATCTCTTGCTAAGTATTCCTGCTGGCACAGGTTAGGCCATCCCATCACCTAGTGAAAATTGTTTAATGTCATTAATGAAAGCATCTTCTTGATTACTAAAGTGAAACCTAATTATGAACTAAATGTAATAATATATGTGCTTAGGGCTAAAAAGAAATGACAGGAAAATATAATATCAAGGTTAATATGTGATTCAGACCATATAGCAGCTAACAAGATTTGATAATCATATCAACCCTTTCCTAAACATACATAGAATTATACAATTGAAAAGGATCACAGCTATTGCTATATTTGTTTTGCATAAAATGTAAGACAATATAAATAAAACAAAGGAAAATATGGGGTAATATGTTTTTGTGTGCCTCCTGACAACTTCTAGTACCAGCCATTAATTATATTGCCTTGAAACGTTAGCAAACAGCCCAACTTCTGGATGTAAATTTAATTAGAAAGTCTTACAATTAAATACTGAGTCTTACCATTAAAAACTGAGAAGTTTTATGTGTAATGTATTATGAACAAGAGCCAACAATGTGGTGCAGCAGCTAAAAAGCCAATGGGATTTTGGGATATATTGAAAGGAATATAGAGTATAGCTCAAGGGAAGTCATGGTGTCCCTCTATTCTGCTTTGGGTAGACATTACCTGGAACACTGTGTCCAATTCTGGGCACCACAATTCAAGAGGGATATTGACAAGCTGGAATGTATACAGAGGAAAGCAACTAAAATGATCAAAGGTCTGGAGACCATGCCCTATGAGGAGTGGCTTAAAGAGCTGGGGATGTTTAGCCTGCAGAAGAGAAGGCTGAGAGGAGACACGATAGCTATGTTTAAGTATCTGAAAATATGTCATGAAAATAGAGACTAGGCTTGTTTCTGCTGTTCTGGAGACTAGGGGCTCTTCCAGACAGGCCCTATATCACAGGATCTGATCCCAGTGTTTCTGTTCATCCCAGATTATCTGGCAGTAGGGACTCATATAATCCAGTTTAAAGCAGAAAACCTGGGATCAGATCCTGGGATATAGGGACTGTCTGAAAGGGCCCTATGACTCCAGTGTTCAAATGAGTTTAAATTACAGGAAAATAAATTTTGCTTTCCTATACCAAAGCAACTTACAAGATACGTATTTCTTAGCGTACTTCTGTTATTTTCCATGTGATTTGGATACAGAAACATATTCAAAATGTGAGTGCTTAAAATGATTCCTTTCCTTTCATATCATTCTCTATGTTCTTCCTGAACATTTCAAATCAGATATCAAATTTTATTTTGTGTGTGTCATATAAAGTAGACCCATCACATTCATGGGATTTATATAAATGTTGACTTACACTTCAGGGGCTAGTTCAGTGAGTCTACTATATTGGGACTAATTGGATTTAGGCTCCTGAATTTTATATGTACATTTCATCCATACATCTTTTTGTCCTCAAACATCAATACTTTAGAATCATAGAATAATAGAGTAGAAAGAAACCACATGGGCCATCTGGTCCAACCCCTGCCAGGCAGGACAACCACAATCTATGTACCCCCAACAGATGGCCAAGTCTCTGCTGAAAAGCCTCCAAAGAAGGAGCTTCCACGACACTCTGAGGCAGAGAGTTCCACTGCTCAACAACTCTTACAGTCAGGAAGCTTTTCCTAATGTTCAGGTGGATTTCTCTCAGATAATTCAGAGACATTAACTTTCTTCCTTCAGTATATGAGCATTGATCTGAGGTGACCTAGATTAATGCTTCTTAAACTATGGGTCCTGGCCCCAAATAGAGTCCCCTTAGCCCAATGTGGCAACAGTAAAAGGTTTCTGAATACCACTTAGTGACTGTTTTAGACATTTATTCAAATCCATTAGCAACAATGTGCAGTGTTTATAGTGAATTCTGCAGAAAATGCTTTAGCCGTACCTAATGACAAGGAAAAATAGCCTGTTTAGGAAACCTTACAAATGCCAATTTATTAACAATAAATGTTTGGTGTTATTCCTATTTTATTTACCTATATATCCAGAGTCACATAAAAATTTCTCAGGTGGAAACGGGTCACAAGTGGAAAAGGTATAGGAAAGCCTGGCCTAGTTTACCTTAATGAATTCTAACTCACCTTTAACACTAACCCATGACATTTAGGTAAACCTTTTTGATTCAGTACATCTACTTTAGTTAGACCTAGGAATTAGTTTTAGATCAGGATGATTTTTCTTTCCATTTCTCAGCTTTGATCTTGTGAAATATTTGTGTGAGAATATATTTATTATATTTTCATCCTGTTCTTTATCCAAGGAATTAAGGGGAGTATATTAAGTTCATTTCCTCCCATTTTATCACCAGAAAAAAAAACTTGTGAAGTAACTTCATCTGAGGAACATAGACTGATCTCCCAGCATGCTGTGGTTAGGATAGGAACACATGAGTCCTCAGATCAAGTCTAATATTCTAACAAACAGCATATCTTCTTAGAAGGAAGCTCAACTAATTAGTAGATTTTCTAGATTTCAACCTAATAGTTCAAAGATATCTGAGTAGACATGGACAAGACTGCTCTGCATGCTATTTAAATATAATTACACATCTTGGCATTATAGTAATAGTACCTGAACTGTTCTGAACTTTTTTGATCTATTAATTGCTTGCGGAGAAACTTAGCCTTTGGCATATGACATAATATTATGCAGAGTTGCCTGATTTTGGGGTCATGCACAGATCCCCAGTTTTGATGGGTCCAGGCAACAGGTGGGGGATTCAGATTTTCCTGTTGCCATCTGGTCAGCTCCAAGTGAGAAGCAAATCTGAGCATAGGTAAAATGCTTCTTGCTCCACTTTGCAAAAGTCGGTAACAATGAAATGCTGCAATTTGCAAATACACTTAATTTCCAACTTTGAAAACATATTCTGTCTGTGTCTATGTTATCATGTAATCTGTGATCAGACATGGTTTCAAGTGATTGTTGCTTAACATATGTTTGCTTGATAACAGCTCTGAACCCATGACATGCTTAGGAACCCATATACACTGCCATATAATACAGTTTCAGATTGCAGATTAATTGGGTTGAACTAGAAGATCATATGGCACTTGTAGACTCATACAATCGAGGTCAGTACAGTTCAATCTGCATTACATGAGATTCCACTAACCATTTATACTGCAGTCCAAACTATATTTTTGGCAGTGTAGATGGGCCCTTAGAAACGTCAAGGCCTGAGGTGATCTTGACTTGGTAAACCTATTAGAGGTCTCTCTTTTTTCATGCATGTGTGTACTTTCAGTTCACTTCTTGATTCATGGTGATCTCATGAATTTTATTGAGTTTTTATAGGCAAGGAACACTGCGGCTGGATCTACACTGCCATATAGTTAAGTTTATGAATCCAGATTTTCTGCTTTGAACTGGATTATATGAGTCTACACTGCCATATAATTCAGTTCAAAGAAGATAATCTGTATTTAGAAACTGGATTACAGATTGTTTTGCCAGTTCCTTCTTCAGATGTGTAACCTACAGTATCTGGCATTCTTTAGCAATCCCATGACCCAAGAATTAACCAGAGTTTACCTTGCTTAACTTCCAAGATCAGACCTTCAGGGCATTCAAGCCTCAAACATTTTAAATATTCAAAGAGTGTTTATGTTTTTATCTTATCCTTACAATGTTATTTTAAAGTTGGTTGATCACAGTTTGGCTTTTTGCCACCAGTGCAATGAGGCTGGGATTAGACTAATGCTACCCTATAAACTGACAGCTTTGGTAAAATTTAAACTCATGTTTCCTAGATACATTTTCTTTACATTACACTGGAGTGTAATAAAGGCTATCTCTCCCCTCTGGTTGAAAACCATTGCTGACTACATAAATTATTTAAAATCCAACTCATATTCCTCCCCACTCCTAATTCCAAATATACAGGCAGCTTCCTAGTACTTGATGTGAAAACGTGTTCTTAAATATTATACTTTGCAAGTTATCCTCTTGATATCTATTAACAGTAATGGACGTTGTTGCAGAACTACTGTAAATCCACAACTAGGCTCTAAAATTACTCCTAAGTGGTAACTAATGGCAAATATTATGACCTGGCAAACCAACTATATGTGAACTCATTTCATTTTGTAAAAGTCACGTGTATGCAATATTATTGTTTTACAACATAGTAGTTTAGCACATAAAGGGTTTTGGAATAGGGTTTTTTTTTTTGTAAGTGAACCAATTATCAGACAAAGAAGACCTTGGTCCAACTATTCAGAGGCCAGGGAGCAAAATTTGGTCCCTAATGAGAATAAATAAGTTGAGGAGTATTTGCAAGACTGTTAATGTTACAGCTATTGTGCTTTTTTTGTTTCTGTTTAAGCATCGGTAAATAAACTTTAAAAATGTTGTGTCCGACAGTTAGACAAACAATTGGAGTACTTTGTGCTTTTCCTCCATGGCAAGGGTTGGACTAGATGGCCCTTGTGGTCTCTTCTGAGTCTATTATTCTTTGAATCTATGATTCTTAAACCCAGGCATTATGATACTACCTCCTTTCTTGACTCATTTGGTATTTAGGATCATTAATTCTAGTATATAATTTTATTTTCTGACAAACCAGAGGAATAAAGACACCAGACAACAGAAGTGGAATGAACTAAGGGCAACTTTATTAATGTTTACCAACTCTACTGCCCCTGGGTTAGAATTCTGGACCTTGACCTTGTTCCTGTAATCCTGTTCTGGACCTTGTTGTATTCTGAATACTTTACTCTGAATTATGGACTAACTTCTTGTATTTGATTTATTGACTTGAACTTCAGTTTGCACCCCTGGCTTGACTTTGGAACAACTTCAGTTTGTATTTTTGGATTCTTGCTCATTTACTTTGGTTTACTTTATTTCTATACCACTTTTCTCAGCCCTCAGGCGACTCAAAGCGGTGAACAACATCAGTACAAAATATCACAAAACAAGTATAGGGCAATTAAAAACAATTATCACATAAATCATTAACATCAGTATAACAATCATTAGCGCCTCAACAGTAAAATCAGAATCCAGTCTCGTCATCCATTATTCCGTATTCCTATGTTCAATTACACTGTTTAATCAAATGCTTGTTCGAACAGCCAGATCTTCACTTTCCTCCGAAACACCAGCAGGGAGGGGGCCAATCTGATATCTGCAGGCAGGGCGTTCCACAGCCGAGGGGCCACCACTGAGAAGGCCCTGTCTCTTGTCCCCGCCAAGCGTGCCTGTGATGCAGGCGGGACCGAGAGCAGGGCCTCCCCAGATGATCTTAGTGTCCTAGTTGGTTCATAGGAGGAGATGCGTTCGGAGAGGTAAGTAGGGCCAGAACCATTTAGGGCATTATAGGCTAAAGCCAGCACTTTGAATTGTGCCCGGTAGCAAACTGGTAACCAGTGGAGCTGGCACAACAGAGGAGTAGTATGCTCCCTGAGTGCCACTCCTGTTAGCAACCTGGCTGCCGAGCGCTGGACCATTTGAAGCTTCCGAGCAGTCTTCAAAGGCAACCCCACATAGAGAGTGTTGCAGTAGTCTATGCGGGATGTAACCAGAGCGTGGACTACAGTGGCCAAGTCAGACTTCCCAAGGTACAGGCGCAGCTGGGGCACAAGTTTTAACTGTGCGAATGCTCCCCTGGTCACCTCTGAGTTCATTGATTTATGAACTCTGATAAGTGAATTCCTGGTATCTGACTATTGGACTGCAACCTTGGCTATTTTTTTCTTGCTCCTGACCTGGTTGTACTTGGCTTCTCTGCAGTAACTTGACTTTCTACCTTGGCTTGTGTTAATTGTTACTCTGGCTGTGTACTGCAATTCTGGTATTTTTGCCAGACCTTTGAAAGATTCAAGACTTTAGTTTTCTTTATAAGTAAATGTGGTCATCTTGAACTTTGTGTTTGTTTAATAAATGTCAGCCTTTGATACCAGGAGAGTCATGGAACACAACAGACTTGCTTCAGCAAGAGCACTGCTGAGCTGAGGGAGAAGGTAGGGGAAAGAAGAGGCAAGCTCCTCTTCTCTGCCCTCCCATCACCCTCAGTGTAGTGGTACTCTGGCTGATGCCAGTGAGAGTGCCAATGAGCAGATAAATAGCATGCCACAGTTGGGGACCATTACAATATGATAGGAGGGTGGATGAGAGTTGACTGCCATTCCATGCCCCTGGGTCACCAGAACCTGGGTAATGCAAGATGCCAGTCAAGGCAGTTGTCACTGGCATCCTGCCAAACTAACTTTACTGTCCCTAAATCAGGGGAAAGTCCAAATCCTGGGACAAGAATTAGGCTTCCCCCTGACTTACAGTAGGTTAACCTGGGATATGGTGGACTTGCATTACATTAATGCACATCAGCTCCATATAGCATTTAGTTGCAGCAGGGTTGATCTGAACATACACTGACCTAAGTGGTCAGTGTCCACGTGGCCTTGGGGGGTCTCTCATTGATGGGGTCATCATACATTTAAGTCAACTTGATAGCAGTTAACAAACAACATTTCTTTCCATTAATGTTCTAGTGATCCTTTCTATGACACTTATAATTTATTTATTTAGCAGTTTTGTAAACAGTCTTCTCACCTCCATCGAGGGACTCAGGCCGGTTTCCAACAGTAATATCACAAACCGTCATTAAAAAAAACATAATATTGCATATTAGACTAAAAACATTAAAATAGTCAAATGCAGTCATATAATTACAATGGTCAGTCATCACAATAAAATCGTTATTCGTCATCATCCATCGATATCACAAAATATTGACTCACTCGTCGAATGCCACTTTCCAGAGCCAAGTTTCCCCCTGTTTTCTGAACGTCAAGATAGAAGGGGCAGTTCTGATCTCCAGTGGGAGAGAGTTCCAGAGCCGAGGGGCCACCACCGAGAAGGCCCTGTCCCTCGTCCCCACCAGACACACTTGTGAGGCTGGTGGGACCGAGAGCAGGGCCCCTCCAGACGATCTTAACAATCTTGATGGTTCATAGGGGAGATTATATTGGGACAGATAAACTGGGCCGGAGTCGTTTAGGGCTTTATAGGTTAACACCAGCACCTTGAATTGTGCTCGGAAGCTAATTGGCAGCCAGTGGAGCTGGTGCAACAGAGGAGTAATATGCTCCCTGTACCCCGCTCATGTTAGTATTCTGGCTGCCGCTCGTTGGACTAGTTGGAGCTTCCGGGCAGTCTTCAGAGGCAACCCCACGTAATCCCCCAAAAGTCAGGTCCTAGAAAAGCTGCCACCTGCTTTGTTCTAGATATAGTATGCAGGAGCCTATTCATTCCTGTATCAGCAATTCCTCTGAATACTGTCACTAAAAGGTTTTCAGAAATGGGACTAGGTAAAGCAAGAATAAAATCAGAAATGTTCTCATTTGAGCCATTGAAGTGCTCATGTAGAGAGCCAGTGAAACCTGGAACTCATCAATTAAACTAATTTTCAAAATGAGCTAATTTTGATCCAAAATACATTAAATTAAGTTAGCCTATTTAATCTTCAAGAAGTTCAAAAATCTTTAGTCAATGGCAGTTCCATAAACTTTTCATCATGACATTGTCTAGCAGAGAACCGGCATTAATGCATCATTTCCAAACTCTACTCTCCTCTTTTTGAAAGAATGGGTATATTCAAGTTCAAGATGCAGGAAAAAATACTTTTTCTCTCAAGACTAAACAGACAGAAATATTTACTATCTATGAAAAGACACCTGCTAGGTGTCAACTTTCATCAGAGGTTTCTTTGTACTATTGTCAGAAGTGGTGTTTTTAATGTTTCCTGTCTTGAATCATAACATGTTTGTCTAGTGACAATGGGGCTAGCACTTGCTTCCTGGATTTAGGCAAATGATTTTACTGTAAATAATAAAATGGCTTAGTAATATTCTATATGGATCATGCAATGTCATGTGCAATGCAAGCATGTAATTAATTTTGGCATGAAATAATTGCATTGTTATAGGATTATAAATGACTTATGCCCAAATATTATCTTTAACAATGATCGGGCAATATACCAGATTTGACAGAATATTTTTTTTCACAAAAGAGTCCAAACTCTTCTGATTTGAGATGCAGAGCCTCAGTTAGTCTCCGTTATCCTACTTTTTCAGCTGCTTTTTAAAAGTCTCAGTTTCTCTATCATTATTTCAATTTCTCCCTTTATGTTCAAGTTTTTTAACTCGTGCAAATTAAGGGTTTTATCACATGAAAGAAGCAAACTTACATTGGAGCAAAACCATCAACTTTGGTGATAGTTGCTATTTATTTATTTATTTATTTACAACATTTCTATTCTGCCTTTTTCAAGGTGGCTTTACATACATGCAACAATTTTATGAACTAAAAGACAATGTACACTTAAATAAATATTAAAATTGAATTCAAAAGTACATTAAAACATTTAAAAACAATACATTAAAAGTTAAACATGTAATCCATGAGTGTAATCCGGGCCGTTCCAATGGTCATTGCATATTGTTCGAAAGTCTGTCTATTGCACAAGTTCTTTAAAGGCTTGGTCACAAAGCCATGTTTTAACTCTCCTACGGAAGATCAGAAGGGAGGCGGCTGATCTAACATCACTGGGGAGTGAGTTTCACAGTCGAGGGGCCACCACTGAGAAGGCGCTGTCTCTCATCTCCACCAATTGTGCCTGCGAGGGAAGCAGGACCGAGAGCACGGCCTCCCCAGATGATCTTAAACTCCGTGGTGGTTCATAGAGGGAGATACATTCAGACAGATAAGCTGGACCGGAACCATTTAGAGCTTTATAAGCTAAAGTCAGCACTTTGAATTGTGCTCAGTAGCAGATTGGCCACCAGCGGAGTTGACGTAACAGGGGGTTATATGGTATTGTATAAAGCTATGTGAATCCCATTGCCAGTGTGCCTCCTCCCCATAATTAACCCATTCTCTGCTATTAACTGGAAAATCCTGTTAATAGCTGACAATCGCACCACCTTCTCATGACCTACATGGTGTGATGGGGCTGTTCTACTTCTGTGCTGATATAACAGAACGGATGTGACATCAAGGGCTAGCTGCACCTCCTCTTCTCTCCCTCCCTCGCTTTTGCTATTTCAAATGCATTTTTTAAAAAAGTTAGTAGTATATATCTATATATTAAAAAATAACAATACCTACAATTACAACATTGTTTTATAAAATATTTTTTTTAAATTACAGAACAGCAGAAGTGTGGTAGGGCAGGGTTACACATTTATGCCAAAGCATTAGAGTCGGATGGAGGAATTAGCAGTTACTTGAATAGAGAGATGTGTGATAGGGAGTGTGTTCATGCCAGTATGCCGTCACTATTGGTGATTATGTGACTGCCATGGAATAACAGCTTCATGTCATAAAGTCCTGAGTTTAAAGTACAAGAAGTAGTTTTTAAACTCAATCAGTAGAGAGAGAGAAAAAAAGAAGGAAATGAGAAGAAAAGGTAGAATTTTACCCTCTCCAGTAGACTCAGGTTGAAACAAACTGTTGCAGCCTCTTCTAATTTATGCATTCTCTCTGATGTTGCTTGGCCCTATAAATCCCAGTTTTCATCTGTAAAATATTGGAAGGTATGATACTTATGCAATGATCAACTCAGAGTTGTGCCTTCTTGGAGATTTGGACTCAATGAATCTCTTGAAGACTAAGCATTAATCAAATCCTCAAATCAGCATCCAGCCATAATTGGAGGATTTGGTTGGCAAAAAATAATGTGGTCAGGTTGGAAAATCCCATATAAGTGGTCCTCCATATATGGAAGTCTTTGAGTATTACAGCATCAGGGTCCAAATAATTTACAGGAAATTTGGTCCCACATCTGAAGACATGCCAAACAAGTGCCAATGCTGTGTTTTGATTATCTTACAAATGTTTAGGTTCTACATTTCTTCTCCTAAATGCAAATGTAGAGCCTCATATTAAGGGACTCAACTAATTAGTTAATGTCTTGTATTTTAATGAACCAAATCCTTTATTAACTAAGCATTGGGAAACCTGCCAAGCCTGCTGGAGGAAAAGCTTCCAGCTGGAGCGATCATCTTCTAAAATCCCGTTCTCATTCTGTGGCCTGTTTTCTTAATGCTTTATATTTGGTTTTAATGGATTAATTTTCAAAATGCAAACCATCTTCTAACAAACAGATGTACTTTGTAAGAAAATATGGATTGAGGGAAGAAATAATCCAGAATCAATTTTTCAAGAAAATTAATTTGCAAATGAGATTTACTCCTAGCTGAAGATGCACAACCTTATGTACATATATCCACACATATGCAGAATCTCAGACCAGGGTTATTGCTTTTCGTTTTTTATTGAAATCTTGGAAGATACTTGTTATTTTCCATAGCATTTTCTGAGGGCAGTGCTCCCAGATGGAAGTTGTTACAATTTCCTTTCCTTATAACAAAAATATAACTAAGTTACATTATTGAGGAATGATGCTAGTACTTTCACAGCACAATTACATTTTTCAACTATTTTTATACTTACAGAACCGAGAACTCATGAAATGGTTGAGGAAGAATATCACATAGTTGATGTGTGCTTCTTTATATTGTGTTTTGCCCATATTTAGTTTTAATCTTGTCTTGGATTATTTAGGTGCAATATTCAGATATTTATTAAAATAATTGAAAGTAACTTAGAAATTGAAAGTAACTTAGAAATTGAATAACTCTGTATTTGGGGAGGTCTGGAACAAATCTAATTATTTTTAAAAGAGAGGTTCTCACATTCTGTTTCAGATCTCCTTACTAACAGTTATTTTCCTTCCTCCCTATACTTCTCCAATTTTTCTTCTGATGTTCCTTCCAGTGCAGTTATTTGTCATGGCCTCCATGGATAGAGAGAGAGGTATGTGGGACATTTTGCACTAAGAGGCTGCAAATGGTGGAGGCAGGGTCAGATGCTTAAATAGGCTGCCCCTTCACACACCCTGTTTAGATCATTACTTCATGGCTTAACATTCTATCTCCAGCATAATGTGAGTTTTGCCCAGTCACTTTAGTCTTGGGTAGGATTTTTCTCACTTTTACTTGTAGTGTTTTCTCTACCCTGTACTCTATCTAGAGGACTTTGATGAGTGGATAAGCATGGTGCCTGTAAAGAGGCAGAACTGATGAATAGTCGAAGGAGAATATATGACTGTGGTGTGCACTTTGACATGCTTTTAGTAAAGGGCCAGGCTCTGAAGTGGCCTCTTTAGATCCTGGGACCTGAGGAGTGGCAAAAGAGTCTACCCTTGTGCCTTACCTAGGGGTTGCTTATTCTCATTCAAAGAGCTCTGGGACTGGGGAGGGAGTGTCTTGGGCTTACTTTTCAATAAATGCTTGACTGAGGAGCAACTCAATTGTAAAACTGCCCTCGTGGGTTTGATGTTTTCCCAAAGTGAAGAATGAGGATGATATCAAAAGCTGGGACTTCGCCTTGGCTGGACCTGCATTAGGTTGTTTCTTCTTCGTGGTCTCTGTGAAATCGCTCATATGGTAGTTGGTGCACCTGTGCAGCAAGCTCGGAAACTTCTGTAAAGCTTTCCCAGCAGTTGGCTATAGCCACGCCCATCTTCCTCAGAAGGCATATAGCCCATGGGAGGGGCTATAGCCTTGGTACCTTTTTTTACGCCACATACAGTAACATTAGGAACCTCTCTGATACTAAGCTACTTTCCTTTCCACAAACTGACCTGAATTGTTTTCAAATATTTTATTGATGCTGTCCTACCTCAACTCGGACTGTTATTACTCTCGGCTTCCTCCCTATAGGCCAGTATGTCAACAGCACTATTTAAAAAGGGCACCTCCTGTGTGGGAAGGTTACCTGACTCTGACAGGCATTTTATGTGTCTCCTGTATTTGAGGGAAACTCATTCAGTGCAGGCTTGTACCATGAGTCTGGTGCTCATGCCACAAGCCCATAAGAACCATGAGGCATGCTTCAAAGTATTCCTCTTCAAGTAAGCCCTCCTGCCTCTTGCACCGACTGCCAGCTGTGCAATGTCTTAGTTGTGATCACTTCAGCCCACAGAGCTAGTAAGCTGTGCTCCTTCCGAGTGGATGCCTCCTACCTCCACTTTCACAATGAGAAGGTTGTGCTTTGCACTGACATCTTGTTCTTGTCAGTGCATAGCAGAAAACAGAAGGTGTCTTCTGCTTTTCATGTGGCACAGGATATTGTTCTGCCAGCCTTCATCCAGAACCTGACCATGCCCTTGAAACGTTATCTCCATCTCCTTGACATCTGCAGGGCCCTCACTTTTTATGTCAACAGGACAATGGCAATCAGGATGTCACCTAGGCTCTTCTTCCAGTACTGTAGTGATACAACAGGCCTCCCAGTGTCATCCCAGCAGCTGATGGCATGGATGGTATCCATGATCTGACTGGCATACCAGCTTGCTGGGAAGGCTTCACCTGTACATGTCAGGGGCCATCCTTCCAGGGCTGTTACCACTTCTCTGGGGAATGCCATTGCAGAACATCTGCTGGAAAGCCACCTGGGTCATCCCACTCACCTTTGTCACCATTACAAGGTGGAGGTCCTCTCCAAGTGCCAGGCAACCTTTGGCAAAGCAGTCGTCTTCTCAGCAGTGGCATGATGCCCACCAGCCAATGTTTGTAGCTTGCTACATATGTGTGATATCACAGAGACCACAAAGAAGGAATGCTTATTTGCCTGTAACTGAGTTCCTTCGAGTGGTCATCTGTTTTATTCACATATCCTCACCCATCCTCCCTGTTGACCATCATGCCTTGGTTTCTTGGACACTGTTCTGTAACCGGGAAACTGGGGCTACAGCCTCTCCCATGGGCTATATGCCTTCTGGGGAAGCTGGGCGGGACTATAGCGAACAGCTGGAAAAGTTTTCAGAAGGTTCTGAGCTTGCTGCACAGATACAGCAACTACCATTTGTGGGAATTTCACAGATGACCACTAAAAAAAAACCCATGGTTACAAGTAAGCAACCATTCCTTCCCCCTCTTGTTCCTTTCCAGGTTCAATGCAAATTAAATAAGTTAGAAATCAAATAATATGACCCTTATTTAATCCAGATTTCTGTGTCTGGTCTTATTATTCCACTATTTATTTATTTATTATTCGAACTTATATGCCGGCACTCCCCTGGGGCTTGGAGTGGCTTACAAGAACAGGCTAAAATTGAACAAAATTTAAAAACAATTTAAAACAATTTAAAAACAGCAATATCAAAGATCACAGGCCTGTCGAAACAGATATGTCTTACATGCCCTGCGGAAAGCAGATAGGTCCCACAAGGCACGGACTTCAGGTGGCAGAGTATTCCAGAGTGATGGTGCCACTGCTGTAAAGGCTCTGCGTCTGGTTGCTGTTAGACACAAAGTCTTGACACTGGGTATTTCCAACAAATCTTGGTCTTCAGAACGGAGTGATCTCTGGGGTTGGTAGGGGGTGAGGCGGTCCCTCAGGTACATTGGCCCCAGACCATGCAAGGCCTTAAAGGTGAGTACCATCACTTTGAAAGTGATCCGGTGCTCAATTGGTAACCAATGCAGCTGCAGTAAGATTGGTGTTATGTGGCATCTCATCAGAATTCATATGAGAAGCCGAGCAGCTGCATTTTGTACCAACTTGAGCTTCTGGATCACCGACAGAGGAAGGCCAATATAGAGGGCGTTACAGTAGTCCAGTCTTGAGATGACCATAGCCTGGATCACAGTAGCTAGGTCATCCCTGGACAGGTAGGGGGCCAGCCGTCTAGCTTGCCGCAGATGAAAAAAGGCAGTTCTGCTAAC
The DNA here is from genome assembly GCF_037176765.1 of Anolis sagrei. Lineage (NCBI taxonomy): Eukaryota > Metazoa > Chordata > Lepidosauria > Squamata > Anolidae > Anolis > Anolis sagrei. Next base: position 56,274,883 of record NC_090024.1, on the reverse strand, counting down.
GGCGGAGACTTGGGCCTCCATCGTCAGCAGAGGGTCCAAAAGAACTCCCAGACCCTTTACCAATGATGATGGGCATAGCGCCTCACCATCCAGGGTAGGCAGCTGGATATCCCCACTGCCCGGTTGACCCAGCCATAGGATCTCCGTCTTTGCTGGATTCACCCTCAACCTTCTGGCACGCAGCCATCCAGTAATGGCCTTGAGGCACTGATGGAAACAATCGGGTACAGAGTCCGGTCGGCCTTCCATCTTCAGCACAAACTGAGTGTCATCAGCGTACTGGTAACACTCAAGCCCAAAACCTCGAACCAGCTGAGCAAGTGGTTGCATATAAATGTTAAACGACAGAGGGAAGAGAATGGCCCCCTGAGGAATGGCCCACAAGATAGAGAGGGGACCTCTCAGAGACCAGGCCTCCCCTCTCCATTCACACGGTTGAGAAGAAAGGAGGACAGCTGATTTAAAGCTGCCCCCCTGACTCCAACAGCAGCAAGGCGATCGGTCAAAAGATTGTGGTCGACTGTGTCAAATGCTGCTGTGAGATCCAATAACACAAGCAGTGCTGACCTGCCCTGGTCAAGCTGGCATCGAAGGTGATCCATGATGGAGACCAGCACAGTCTCTGTCGCATGCCCCGCACGGAAGCCGGACTGGAAGGGATCTAGTCCAGCTGTGTCATCTAGGAATTGTTGCAATTGCTCCGCTGCTGCCCTCTCGATCACCTTGCCCAGGAAACAGAGATTCGAAACTGAGCGGTAACTGGAGGGAACCAAACAATGTAAATCTGGTTTCTTCAGCAGGGGAGAGACTACCGGCTCTTTTAAACCCTCTGGAAAAACTCCTTGCTCAAGGGAGCTGTTTCAACAGAGGGTCACATAATCCCTCCAAGCAGAATTTCACCAACCAAGACGGACACGGATTGAGAGAGCAAGTGGTCGGTCTAGCTGCAGCTATGAGCCTATCGACAGCCTCTGTGTCCAGTGGGATGAACCGGTCAAGGACGGGCCCAGCAAGTGGCCACGGAGTCTCAAGTTCTCTCACTGTATCAATTCACCAAACTGGTCACCAAATTGCAAATATCTTTTGAAACTGTAATTCCAAATAAAGATGATAATATTAATAATAATAACCCCCTATATATTTATTATGACCATGCATGTCTATGCTCCAGGATCATGGATAGGGAAAATGCAGGAGTGGTGCTCACCCTTTCTTGCCTATAGAGAGTGTCTCTTGTTACTAAGAACTGAGATTTCTCATAAATGGAATATCTGCAAGAGTTCTGAGAAAATCAGTGTCACCATTAGGTTATTTCTACATTGCTGTTGCTGTTCCCTTTTCAATTTCTTACTTGTGCAAAATGTTCTTACTAATAATATTTTAATAGTTCTCTATTCTTCCAAGTCCTACAGCAGAGTGATCAAGGCTCATGGTACTCATTTTTATACAGAAGCTATGTTCTCTTGCTTGGCTAATGCATATGGGCTTTGCTGTGGTTTTCTATTAACAAGTAGGATGGATGGGAGGTGATGTTGAAAGCTCAAAGGATGACCATGAGGCTAAAGGCAAAGCATCTTCAACCAAGGGGAAAATAAAAACTGCAAAATTATTAAGCTCTTAGGAATGTTTTGAAAAAGCAGAATGAACATTTTCAGAACATGTTAACCTACTATCTTCTAACTGGTACTTTCTGCTAATTATCACACTCTGAAATATAAGAGAAAAGTTCAATATAAATACACTTTAATTTGTGTCTCTGTTATGGCTCAACAACTGATGTTTAGTAATTGGCTAGTATATATCTAGATACTCTTGTGATTTATTATATGTTGTTGCAGGGCTTCTCTGGATGAGCAGTTTAAATGCCCCCTCCCTAAACTTCAAGCCTCAGAATTCTGCAGGAGGTAGTAACAGCATTTGAAGTGAAGTGGAAAATTGCTCAAGTGTGATGGGGCCCTTTGTAGCCAATTTTGTTTTGTTACAGTGACTGTGAATCTGGAGTATGTCCCAAACATTTTGATTTTTTTTTCTAGAAGAAACTTCATTGAGTCCAATTTGTCATTATTTGAGCATAAGCTCTCAGTTCATACTTTTCTTCTTTTGACCACACCCTATAGATTACACTATATTGGGTAATACCTTTAAGTAAGGGCTCCAATGCCTAAATAGGCAGTAAAGGTGAAAGGGCACAACTATATCACTTCCCTTTCCTATTTCAATTCATCTTATTGCTTTGCCGTCTTCACCTATTAGACTGAGTAGATTGTGTTTCATTGCCAAATGTATTCAACAGAATCCATTATCCTCAATAGTTGAAATAAGTAATTCCAAGAAATATTGTCAAATGCTTTCTCTTCAACTAATTTTTTTTATCAAAACACACTTTATGCCATTACTATATTTCAAAAATTCAATAACGGTAAGAACAGCTCAAATTGTCTTTGAAGAAAACAAAACCCACTCTCATCCTCATGAGTGCCTCGACAGAGCCTGGAGGAAGGTTATCAGGGCCTAATCTGAATATCCTCTTATTTTATCTTTCTCGTCATAACTCTGTTCTGTGCCTTTTCCAAATCTTGCTGTAAAATCTCAATTTCCTTTGGATCATTAGAAATCTCCTTTCTATGTTTCTATGAAATATTTCTGAGAACTCTTTGAATTATTTTTCTGTAACCTCTTTAAACTATGTAGTCTACTTGGCCTATGATCTCTAATCTTACAAATTCAGTTTCTGTTTTAAATTCCCATTGTTTTCTCTCACATGTGTATTGAAATCTAAAATCCTGTCAGACATCTCAGATACTGAATTTTAATAAACAAAGAGTCAGATTTTTCTGCCAGTCATATTTGTGATGTTCTATAAATGGCTGTGCTTAAATGCTGGTGTCAGAGACGATAGTTATTTCCTCTTTTCTGAAATATGACTTCCACATGAACCTTTTAATTGTTTAATACTTAGAGAGGCCCAATCTGTTTCCTACTTCCAGTCCAAATTGCCAATTAATTTAAATTTCAAAATTTGACTGTATACTATCTGTCTCTTTCGGCACTTAGGCTCTCATCAGAGAGGGGTCGATATACCAGGGTATAGTAGGGAAATCCCTGGCTCAGAGGGGCAAATCTGTGGACAAGGGGGGGGAAACAATTGGGTAGCTCCCTGTATCGTCCCCTTACGATCACACAGCATTTCCCGTCTGCCCCGGCTTCATCCCACGCTGTCTCTGCCTTCTTGAATGAGAACACAGATAGTCTCAGGGCAGCCTCTGAACATGCTGCAGAGACAGAGCTGGGATGGAGCCACTCTGGAAGTAACCCTACTTCATGTGATGGGCTCCAGTGGGATCCGTCCTGCCTGCATCTTGGCACCGTATAAGGACAGGGAAAAAGCTCAGTGTGATTAAATCATTAGTTTCACTTTTAACTTCTCTGGACAGTGACACTGCAGTTTGACTATTTATGATGTAAATATGTATGATAAAAAATTTGTACTTCTCCTGCTCTCAACTACAAACACAATTCAGGGTTCCTTCCTAACTCAAATAACCCCCCATAAAATAATAGAAATGATACCAATATTATAAAGTAACATTTGAATTGTGTTTAGTTTTTGCATTTACCTGAATGAACTGAAATAGAAGTTTTTTTATCTTTGTTTTTATAATGGCATTAATTCTGGGATACATTCATAGTGACATGCTTGCTGCAGTTCTTCTCCATCGTCGTTTGATATGCTGATGTTTTGTTTCCTTTTTCTCTTAATCCTAAAGCCCCATTGTTACAGGAAGACAGCAGTTGAGATACAAAGGTGGGCCTTTGTATCTCAACTGCTGTCTTGTGATTTCAACCCAGCCATCATGTATAGCCTAAGTCAATGTGTTGTGTTAATGCCACATAGGCCCTGTGTAATGAGCAGAAATGAACTGAGAGGTGATGTATGCAGAGCAGCCATCTGAGAGACATTCAGAAGATGCTCTTAGGGCAGGTTCATATCAAGTGCCTGTCTGAATTATTTCACACTATTCCCAACAGTAAACTAAAAGCCTCACACAGATTTTTACACAGTGTTCTATAGCCAGCTACTTCTGTAGTGCATCCAAGGGTTTCATTAAACAGGTTTTCAGGCTGAATAAGGGATAAAGTGGAGAAAGATAAGATTTCCAGCTAGGTTCTGCAGATATATTCTTAATATGTTTCCGTTTAACAATGCAAGAATTATACCTTATTTCAGGAGAAGGAAATATATTAAATACCAAATATAAGGAGTTATTTCAAAGTTGAATTCCTGGCTGATATCTAGAACAGAGAAATGGCAAGAGCAATTCAAGAGTACAACCCTATTCAAGAATTATAGTTGCTCTTCCCAGAGAAAAATATTACTAAACATCACATACCATCATAAGGATCCATTACATTGTTAAAAACCTGGATGATCTGAAGAAATTGTCAGGTGGTAGATATAATCACTCCTAAGTGTTGACTCCTGCCATGTGGAGGCAAGCATGTCCCCTTGTTCACCAGAAAGCTTAGAGCTTTGGGATGAGCAAAAAACAAAACAAACCATAGTGTTGATGGCAGAAAACCTACAGAAGGCCTGATCAAATATGCTAGAGCCTATTGGAAAGTCTATGCCATGGCAGTGATGGCTGTGAAGATATATTTTCTGCCACCTTTGTGGCATCATCCTGCAGAGCAATCTAAAATGCTTATGGAGATTTTATACTCAGTTCTACAAAAAGGACAAACATATTAAGTTGCTGTGAAGATATCTTGAAGAATGCAAGATACTCCCATGTAGGAAGAAAAAATGAAATGCAAAGATACAGAATGGGGGACGCCTGGCTCGACAGCAGTACGCGTGAAAAGATCTTGGAGTCCTCGTGGACAGGAAGTGAAACATGAGCCAACAATACCACGTGACAGCAAAAACGCCAATGGGATTTTGGCCTGCATAAATAGAAGTATAGTGTCTAGATCCAGGGAAATCATGCTATCCCTCTATTCTGCCTTGGTCAGATCACACCTGGAAAACTGTGTCCAATTCTGGACACTGCAATTGAAGGGAGATGTTGACAAGCTGGAATATGTCCAGAGGACGGCGACTAAAATGATTAAGAGAACAAGAGGAGCAGCTTAATGAGTTGGGCATGTTTAGCCTTCAGAAGGGAAAACTGACAGGAAACATGATGGCTATGTATAAATATGTGAGGGGAAGTCATAGGGAGGAGGGAGCAAGTTTGCTTTCTGCTGTCCTGCAGACTAGGACACAAAGCAATAGCTTCAAATTACAGGAAATGAGATTCCACCTGAACATGAGAAAGAACTTCCTAATTGTGAGAGCAGCAGTGGAACTCTCTGCCCCGGAGTGTGGTGGGGACTCCTTCTTTGGAGGCTTTTAAGCAGAGGCAGTATGGCCATCTGTTGGGGATTCTTTGAATTTGATTTTCCTGCTTCTTGGCAGGGGGTTGGACTGGATGGCCCACAAGGTCCCTTCCAACTCTATGATTCTAAGAATTTACATAACACTTTGCAGACAAAACTGCCTGGATCTGCTTTGGTTTGGATACTGATGCTGATATAACATTGTTTCCTGATTGTCCTGTACATACAGATATGCTTCATTTTTTGTATTAAAAACATGCATAGAGTGAATTCTTCCATTATTTTAAGCTCCCAAAAAGTCCAATAAACAAGTCAAACTGTTCTTCTGTTAGTCATGTTGATGGGAGATGTATTTACTTACTGAATTGTTTTCACCTTTATGAAAATATCCAAACCCATTTACAGCAATACCACCATCAAAATGAGCAACAAATTATCTGATGCTGCTGTGAACACATTATGCCATTAAAGTCTTTTCATTTAATTTTTTGAAAAAAAATATATTACTTATTTCATATAGATTCACATTGCAATATGTTTATTATTATTTTGCTTACAAATATTTTAAAAGCAAAAAGAAGGTCATATGGGGGAGGGTGGTTGGGCATGGTTGGGCATGGTTGGGTGCGAGGATAGGTTAGGAGTGTATTGGGGAGTGGGGGGGAGCGACTGAAAACCGACGATAGAGGAGAGAAGGAGAAGAGGAAGGAGAAAAGGAAAGAGAAAAGAAGAAAAGAAAAAAGAAAAAAGGAAAGAGAGAGAGAGATACATAGCAATTAAAATCAGATTAAAGACAGGTTCTTTTTGTTGACTTCCACCTTTATCTTCTCTGAGTAATTTTGGTTTTCAAACCGGTGCCGTACTTTTTTTTCACTTCTTTTTTTGGATTTTTCAAATCTCTAATTTTTTATTTTCAGTTCTATAACTTGTACTCACTTGGGAGTATCAAGTCTTCATGGGCTTTGTTGTGATTTCTTATAATTTTTGTAAAGGGTCCAGTCTGTTGGATTTATTGGTTTGCCCTGCGGGTCTTTTAGATAGTATGTTAAAAAGTCCATAGCCATTATTTCGGATACTTTAGCTTCCCATTCTTCCTTGGTTGGCAGTTCCTTTAGTTTCCACTTCTTAGCGTATATTATCCTTGCGGCTGTTGTCAGGTAGGTGAATAGTTTGTCTTTATTTTTTTCCAGCGGGATGTCTTCATCCATGATGCCATGAAGGAAATAGTCTGGTTTTACTTGTATTGTTGTTTGGAGTATCTTCTGAGAGGCTTCCTGTATTGTTTTCCAGTATTTTCTAGCTTTGGGACATGACCACCACATGTGGTAGAATGTTCCCACCTGAGTTTGGCACTTCCAGCATTTATTTTGGATGTTTTTATACATTAGGCCCAGCTTCTGTGGGGTCATGTGCCATCGAAAGAACATTTTGTACCAGTTCTCCTTCAAATCAGTTGAGTATGTGTATTTTAGTTTCAATTTCCATGATTGTTCCCATTCTCTTAAGTTTATTGGTCTTCCAATATTTCTGGCCCACTTGATCATGCATTCCTTTATTACTTCGGTCTCGGTGGACCATTCTAGTAGTTTTGAATAGATCTTAGTTATAATTTTCTTTTCATTCTTTATTAGGGGTTCCCAGAAGTCGTCCTTATCTGTGAAGCCTATCTTTGAGTCTTTGCTGAAATGTTCTTTGATTTGCAAGAATTGGAACCAGGATATGTTCTTGTGTTGTGATGTTATCTCCTCTCGTGATTTTAGTTGTATTTCCCCTTCTTTCTTCGTTAACAGGTCGCTGTATGTTGGCCATTCCGACCAGCCTAGTAGTCTCCTTTGGCTCGCTTCTAGGGGTGAGATCCAAGTAGGTGTTTTTGTATAGAAGGAGTTCTTGTATTTTTCCCATATCCTTAACAATGCAGCTCTTACAAAATGATTTTTGAAATTCTTCTCTATTTTTGTTTTTCATACCAGAGATAGCCATGCCATCCGACCCTTAAATAGAACCCTTCCAGGACTAATATTTTCTCTCTTTTAAGTGTAATTCAGTCTTTTAACCAAGACAACCCACATGCTTTGAAGTATAGTTTGAGATTCGGTAGGCCGATACCACCTCTTTTCTTTGCTATCTATCAGGTTTTTTAAATTTTACACTCGGTTTTTTCCCCTCCCATACAAATTGTAAGATATCTTTGTTCCATTTTTCAAATGTTTTGTTGTTTCTAATGATTGGTATGGTTTGGAACAGGTATAAAAACCTTGGTAATATGTTCATTTTTTTATTGCAACCCTGCCCAATAGTGAGAATTTTAGATTTTTCCAGGAGGATAGATCTTTCTTAATATCAGACCACAGTGTTTCATAGTTATTTTTCAATAATTGGGAGGTTTTGGCTGTTATTTGGATTCCAAGGTATTTAATTTTGGCTGAAATTTTTATGTCAGTTATTTTCTCTAGCTTCTCTTGATTTATTTTAGAAACATTTTTGTTAAGATCATTGTCCTTTTCTTATTTATTTTGAGACCGGCCAAGTTGCCGAATTCTTCAATTTTATTTATCAATTTTCTGATGTCTTTAGGTTCTTCTACCAAGCATATCAGGTCATCCGCGAAGGCTTTTATTTTGTAGGTTCGTTTTTTTACCTTTGGTCCTAATAATTCCTGATCTGTCCTTATGTTTCTCATTAAGATCTTAATGGAAAGGATAAAAATTAAGGCTGAGAGGGGGCATCCTTGTCTTGTGCCTTTTTGTATTTGAAAGCTCTCTGTCAGTTGGGTGTTAATCCATAATTTTGCCTTTTGTGTTTCATATATTGCTTTGATTGCGTTATTTCACATAGATTCAAAGGTTCCTTGTTATGTTAGTGTGGCACATGTACACACTGTAGCTGACACATTAGTGTTGCAACAGTTTGGAAAGCTCTGACCAAGAAGATGAGAATCCTAATTTTAAAAAGAATAGTCTCATTAAAGCTTGTTCTTTTCCTTAAACTAGACATGCTGACTTACTGGTTCTAACAGTATCCGATTCCAACAATATTGGTGTTGCAGAAATAGCTGGCCAGTTCAATCCCACAAGGCACTCCAAATAACAATCTCCACTCCTTGTTATCCAATGTATTCCATCCAGTCTGCTACCAAACACAATTCAAAGTGCTGGCTTTAGCCTATAAAGCCCTAAACTGTTTTGGCCCAGTTTTGAACATATATCTCTCTATGAACCTCATGACCCCACCTCCTTTGCAGGCGCGATTGGTGAGGACAAGAGATGGCCTTCTCAGTGGTGGCCCCTAGGCTATTGAACTCCCTCTCCGGTGAGATCAGATCAGCCCCTTCTCTCCTGACTTTCAGGAGAAAACTTAAGGTGTGGCTTTGGGACCAAGCTTTTGAAAAGTAATTGTAGCAGTGCAATAGGTGACTATGAAACAATGTGATTGACAAATGGAATGGTCATGGATTATGTTTTGGTTGGCATGATTTTAATTGTTGAGTTTAATAATTTGGTTTTAATTGTTTGATTTTAATTGTTTATTTGATATATCTGTGTATGGCAGTGGTTCTCAACCTGGGGTCCCCAGATGTTTTTGGCCTTCAACTCCCAGAAATCCTAACAGCTGGTAAACTGTCTGGGATTTCTGGGAGTTGTAGGCCAAAAACATCTGGGGACCCCAGGTTGAGAACCACTGGTGTATGGCATCAAATTGCTGCGTGTTGTAAAGCCACCTTGAGTAGCCTCTGGGGTGAGAAAGGCGAGATAGATATAAATATGGTAAATAAATAAATAAATAAATCCTTTAAAATAGGACATTACTATCACAAGCAATTCCTCATTTCACACATAGATTGCTATTCATCAACAAGTCTTAACTCTTAAGGAAATCTCATTTTAAGATGATGACCCTCCTTTTGGTGAGGACTGTAATGGGCATCCTATTGAAAGCAGCCATGGGTGGTATCACTGACACAGGTTTGATAAATTGCACACGCTGTGGATGGATTTGCTGAGTGGAGGTGGGAACAAATATCCCTACATTTCCCAAATTAATGGCATCCTTAAAGATATGCTAATATTTGGCTAAATACAACTCAGCCAAATCTGTGACAGAGATATGGCAGACCTGTGTTTAGGTTAAATTTTAATGAGAATTACTTAATTTTAATAAGTACTTAATTAACACCATGCTTATATCTGACAGAGAAATCTCAATTTTTTGTAAGGCACACAAAGAGTAATAAGGACAATGTATTTTGTCTGACCCCAAAAGTACAGCCTTTTTTATTAGGGCCTTTTCACCTTCTCTCTCCTTCCCCAATCTGGTACATTCTGTCCTACGGAGCATCAAGATAAAAGGGAAGAAAGGAAGATCTCTGCATACATACTTGTGTTTGGAGGAATAAAAAAGGGAGACTTTCAGAGGCCTTAAAGTCAACCTCAAGATTGTGTAGGAAAGTTTTTTTTTTCATATTATATTATTTCATCTTTGGAGAAGTTTGAGCGGAGTCATCTCTGACCCTCTTTCCTACCGGTTTTCAATATTCTTTTTAACAAGCTGTATTCTTTGGTCAGTTGGAGGGAAGTTCCTTTCATGTTAGTACTTTTGTCCATGTATGGAGACTGACAAAGTTGGTAAAACTTGAATTGCCTCACTATGGAAATCTGTTTGCTGCCTTCTTTCTGTAAAAAGTTCTTTCTTTTTTTCAAAACCTAAATGTGAGCTTAATAACCAAGCAGGTTCTTTTTACTGTGTCAGAAGATGGAAGAGACCACAGACTTTCTGAAAGGACATGAAAGGGAATGTTTCTGTAATAATGAAGCACTCATTCCCAAGAAGTGAATTTTTGATGTCATTTGATGAGCCACCTACCCATTCTTATATGAAGGCAAATGATAATGCATCTCGTTAAAATGGGAATCGCAAAACAGAAGATAAATTTCATCATGGGATGCTGCCATGATTTAAAAACACTGCATTAATGCAAGTGAAATCTACGGCTATTATATGAGTGACCCAAATACAACATACAAAATCTAGGAGAAGCACCATTTTCAATTTCTTTTTATCAACTCTCTGTGGCTTTAAAATAAATCACCTCAACTTGGAATCTATCCATCACATCTGCCCACCTCATTTCCACCATGCCAGAATCAGAATATTTTTCTGTTCAAGAATAATCAAATTCCTTTAATAAGAATACCCTTAAGAATCTGAAAGTAAGACAGGAGTACTTGTTTCCATCCTTCTATGAAATATGTCAAGGACCTCTTGCTAATTGAATGGTGGTGTTTTTGTCATTTAGGTTTTAGGAATAAATTGGTATTTTTCTTGTTGTTTTATAAAAATCGGAACTCATTTCATGTAACTAACTGTTTAGCTTGGCTATTTACATAATTTACCTTCTTTAACAATATTCATTTTTGAAAAGTTTCTGATCAATAGATATTATTTTAATTCCAACCAGCAAAGTGAGATTCAAGAGGGCAATATGGTTTGAGAATTTGAAACCAAGATTCAAATCCTCTCTCAGCCAAAAAAAAAAAATGTACCAAGTGACCTTGGACAAATCAATCACACCCTCTGGCTTAGAGGAAAACAAAAGCAAACCTCTAGAAACAAATATTGCCAAGAAAACACCATTACATATTTTATCTATAATAATACAAGTGTGTGTGTGTGTGTTTATCTGTCTCCTTTCTAAGCCTATGGACATATGAAACTTCACATGTATACTACAAAGATGGGCATATAATTTAGAAAATTTTTATTTTAAAAATAGATTAATCAGTTTAATTAATTAGCATATTTCAGAGAATGAACAAATGAGAGTTCCATTGTGTAAGTGGTGGAAATTAGGTTGGTAAAGGTGGAAGGAGTAATGAGAGTACCCTGGATAATATACCATATGATATCAATAGACGCAGCTATGTGAAAGATGCTACCAACTTCCTACAGAAATTACAGTCCAGTCACAACTTTGCAGGTAATACCATCTTTAGCCACTAATTTATAGCCATGTCCTGATGCAATCTCAACTGCTTAGACTTGCAAGGCAAGGCAAGGATGCGAAAACAATGGAATTACAAAAGGCATTCCTCAAGATACAGTACTCACCATATGATATTAGGAAAAAAACAATCAAAGGAAGACTTGTAACCAAGACTAGTCTATTACAGAAAGGACTTAAGTCAAGAAATGGCAGGGCCCCACTAGTTTTCCCATCTAGATCCCAACTGAGACCACAGAGACATATCTATATAAATAAAAATGTAATGTTCGTTTGTGGGATTAACATAACTCAAAAACCACTGGACTAATTGACACCAAATTTGGACACAATACAACTATCAGGCCAATGAGTGTCCATCACCCCTAAAACACACAAAAAAAACCCAGCAGAATGGACTTAAACCCCCCAAAATAAACTATATATACATATACACATACACTCATACACATATACACATGCACACATACATACATATATACAGACAGACAGACACACACACACACACACACACACACACACACACACACATATATATATACACAAGCACACACAAAAATACAAATACATATACACATGCACACATACATATTTACATACACATATGCACAAATACACACATATACATATAGACATACATACACACATATATACACAAGTGCACACATATACACAATATAAATTTACACATATAAACACAGAAATGCACAAATATATACACACTTATACACACATATGCACACACATATACACCCATCTATCTATCTTTATATCTCTTATCTATCTCTATCTATCTATCTATTAGGCCTGGGTAACAACGCAAAAATTTGTTTCTAAAATCGATTTGTAATTGGGGTGTTTTTTTGTTTCGATATTTAAAATAATTACAAAATTTTCCAAAAAAAAAGTTCGGTATTTACGAAATTTCGTAAATATTTACAAAACATTTTGTAAAGATGGCGCCCTTTTTTTTCAATATTTTAAAAATATTTTTAAATTTAATTATTAATTTAGTAGAATAGGGAGGAGAAATTATTATTGAGGGAAGGCAGGCACTCACTCTGGCGGGCCCTCTCGCTCGCCGCTCGCTCGCAGCTCACCCTCTCGCTCGCCGCTCGCCCTCTCGCCCTCTCGCTAGGATGGGTTCCTTCCAGGAGGGGCTCTTTTTCCCAGGCTGCCAAACTACAACTCCCAGGATGCTACAGCATTGAGCCAATGAAAGAAAGAGAAGGAGACCTCCCTCTCGCTCGCCGCTCGCCCTCGCCCTCTCGCTCGCCATCTCGCTCGCCGCTCACCCTCGCCCTCTCGCTCGCCGCTCGCCCTCTCACTCGCCCTCTCGCTCGCCGCTCGCCCTCGCCGCTCGCCCTCGCCCTCTCGCTTGCTCAGCCGGTGCCGAGAGAGGAGAGCTCCCAGCAAGCCAGGCGGCCATCTTACGTATTTCCGAAATGGACGGAAATACAAAATTTTTTGGCGCCTGCCGTTTCGATATTTAAAAACACTTCCAGGTTTAAAAAAAAGTTTTATAATCGTTTCGTAGTTCAAAAATTAACGAATTTTTTAACGAAATACGAATTAACGAAACGAATTGACCAGCCCTACTATCTATCTATCTATATGCAAACACACATATATACACATATACATAGATATATACACACACATAAACACACACATATATATACACACAAATCATATACACAGACTGGGCCACAGCAACGCGTGGCAGGGGACGGCTAGTCACGAATAAATTACCATCTACTCAGGACAATAATACCGCCTTCTGAAATGCTCTTGATAGAAGGTCCTTACCTACAGACAACCCTCCCCATCAGTTGCTTAGAAGGACACACAACATGAATGGAGAAATGGATACCATCCCTTTTCACAAACCCAGATACCAAGTCTGCCCATATAGCTACTTAATGTCATCACAGAACAGAATTACAACATCAGAGGTACTTTCATGTGTTCATCATCTAATGCATTGGTTCCCAAGCTTGGGCCCTCCTCATCATACCCACAGGTTTGGATTTCTGTGGCTGTTCACACATACAACCTGCTAAATATGGCCATGAAGGTCTTTTCCTAGGCACCTCATTCTATATATCTCATAAAACCGACTTAAGTCTATGAAAACGAATGCTTCCTACAACTTTCTCTCAGTTTCAGTGGTGCTACATGGTCCATTTACATGTTGTTGTAGTTGTTGCTATTACTCATTCAATTTATAGCTTGCCTTTTCCTAGAATCAGGACTTGGGCTGCCAAAATTCAACCAAGTAGATAATATAACATATAAACATGCAAGAGATTATTATTAAAATATAATTAAACAGTATCATTTAAAAACAATTCAAAATTTCTAAAGCAACAAAGTGGTGCTGTAGATTATTAAAACCCTTCTCTTCAAGCATACAAAAGAAATGATGTTCCTAAAAGCCTGGCAGATTTCTTTTCTTTAAAAAGTGTTTGCCTTATGTTTATGTGAGAAAACCATCCCTAATAATCTGAATAAATTATTAAATGGAATGAAAATATTAATTTGAGAATAATCTACCTGCTAATTCTGCTTCCTACAAGCTAAAATAAGTAGGAAAATATTAATAGATCACCTTAAAATACTTTATTTCCCTTATCTGATGTAATTATAGGTTTGTCAGTGATATCCTAAGGAAAGGAATAGCAGTGGGGTGTAAAAGCTGGAAAGCAACAGGAATTCCCAAGTATGGATGATAATTCAGAATTTTCCTCATCCCTGAGAGATGCTGGTGGAAAAGGAAGACTAAAGGCCCATCAACTTGAGCCACGTAGTTTGAATTAGATCAGAAATCGCTCCTGGGTGTCCATATGGTGTTTAGAGTTTTTCAACCCTAAGACATAGTAAAATCAGTTGATCCAATTTTTCCCCGTATTAGCAAAAGAGGGAGAATGATCCACGTGACTTGGAAAAAGGAGGTCATGGGAACATCTTTGCTGATATCAGCAAAACTGCCTGGTAATGGACAAGAGATTTCCAGAGCTCCATGGTTGCTGCTAGAGTGACAAACAACCAGGATTCAACCCACTGGAGAGCCATGACTTCATCCCACCATTGCAGTGTGAGGAAGCCTTTAATTTTCTGGCTCATGTTGATGGGTCTTAAGGAACTTTATAAAAAAAACTATGGGACATTCTAAAAAACAAAAAGAAAAAAAACAAATGTTGCACATCTTTAATAGTTTCACAACTTTTTTCTCCTATGAAGAAAAAGAGAAAGAACAAGGAATGAGTGTTACAAAAGGACAGAGTGGGAAAGTGGACCACAAAATGAAATGTTGTACTGCTTTAAATGTTGTGCAACTTTAAATTTTCCACAGCCTTTAATATCATACACTAATTTATTTACACAAAGTTCTGCAATTTTAAAGCAGAAACAAGACCAATTTCCCCAAAGTGCAAGAAACAATATACATTACATAAAGAGATGATACTTTAATACACCATCCTTTAGTTTTACATTTTGTGGGGATTTTGTCCTGTTCCTCAAGCCCACTTATGGGGAAAAGAAAGCCATGGTAAGCTTTTTTTTCTTAGAAAGCTTAGACTGTGTGCAGATTTTGTTGTCCCTTTCTAGTTGCTATTTTTCCCCAGATATAGACACCAAATGGAAAATCATTGATTACCTCTTTCAAAAATATTCTAAAGACTGAAGATAAATCGCATATTATATATGAATAAGTTTCCATGAGACATCAGGGGGCACATCTGATGTGACCACTTAACGCAAGGGTCCAGATGATCAGCTTCATGTTGACTAAACAACACATGGAACTGAAGAGGGTTAACATAAGCCAGAGTTACTAAAAGCCTTGATCTGAGTTAAACACAGGTTGCTCCAAGTTCTCCCTCAGAATATGTAGCACACTGAGACTTTGGACACAACCGGCCACGACTATCTACATACCCACCCTGTGTTCCCCAGACTTGGCCCATGGGATGGCATTCACACTTTCTTCCTCCTCCCATTCTGTTTGTTGCATCATGGGCACAACATGGCTCATGTTGGTCACTGTTCACCTTGAGTGTTACTGACAAGGAGAATGGAGATGGGGCTTTAAGGATAGCAGTCCAATAGCACCAAACTGACCACTGCACAGTCAGGGTTTCCTCCTGCCTCTACACCAGCCAGGGGGCAGGGAGGCAGCAATCTAAACCATCTAGTATTTTTCATTTCACCCCAACCCCAGGATAGGTGGTCAGTGTAGAACTGCCTGGGGAGGAAAGAGTAGGGTTGTACAATTTGGCTGAACTGTAATATGAATCTTGGTGGGCCTGCAGATCCATTTTCACAAATCTCCTAAAAATGGGAGGTGCCAAAAAACTGTTTTTGTGTCTGCAGCCAATAAAGTGGGAAGATCCGGCCACTGGCAGCAAAGGGAGAGGGGAGTTTCCTGGCCTCCCCTTCCCATCATTTTTAGGGCTATCGAGATGAAAATGTCCACACTTGGAGGATGCATCTACCACTGTTAGCTCCTCAAGTTTCCAAATGAGTATGCCTTCCCAAGTTGGAATGACATCTCATATATTTTCTGTCAAAAATTGTAAGCAGGCACAAAATGAGAAATTGAACACCATTTCTGACCATAGGAAATGTTTGCTAAGGCTGAGATTTGTCCTTCAATTTCCTAGTTGTGCAGTGATTGAGTCAAGAACAGATCACTTTAAATCTGACTGTAAATCCCAAGACTTTCCATTATTTGATCATGAGTAGATACATGGATGTATAGAGAGGAACAGGGGGTGGCTTTTGCAATTCATATGGCGGGAAGAGCTTATATTATATTGAACAATCATGCATGACAGCAAAAATAATTTTGCATTATGATTAAAACTCTCTTGAACACAAAGGAAGGCAATTTGATAGCAGTCATCTTAAATGTATACTCTGTGATAAATTCAAGCAGCTCTTTAACTGAACCAATTGTTTTATTTTATCCACTTTTAATTATCCATTCACTTTTACAAAGCTTTCTTCAATTATTTAATATATATTTGCCCTTTGACTCTAATCATTAAATTATTCAGTTGATTAAATTTCAAAGTAGTGATTGCTGGCAAATGGTTCATTCTAACTTTATTATCATGGACCGTGGTTGTGATTTTCAGAATGGTCTTGAATGTATCATAACATGATTGTATGTAAAGCTCAGCCATTTTGAATGTAACCATTCTGCTTCAGTGGTATGTTCTGGTTAAACTGGAAAAAAAATCAGGTCTGATTTCTCCCCACTTCTCATTTTTCCAGTTTTGGAAAAAAATATTCCAAACTCTGAGCACCTTTCTAACTCTAAATCCATTTTTCTAAAGCTCAACATTTCAAAAAAAATATATTTATATATGAAAACGCCTATGTGTTTTGAGTGCATTTCTTTTCATGCATGCATTTTAATATGCAATTTTGCTTCTTGAAAGTTCTCCTAGGAGAAATGCCTATTTTTGAGTTTTGATACTATAATGTTTGAGTGCTAGAGTTCACTGGACAGAACTATTCCATGACTGAAAAGGAAAATGGCTTCCCATGGAACTAGAAAAAACAGTATCCACTAATTGCAGTGATGTAAATGTATCTAAAAACATAGAAGTTCAATGTATACATACAAATATCAGTAAAACATAGGATTGTCACATTCACATTTAACAGAAATAATTTGTTCTTTTCTTGAAAAATGAAAACATTCCTTTTCATGTGTGTGGAAATAGTTCTTGTGCCTTTACTACAGATGAGTAGACTCCAAATCCTTGCACAGTAAATGTCCTATTTTCTTTATTAAACAAGAGTAGACTTCAACAATCTCAACATTCTTAAACTGCATATATGTAATCATGTTTATCAAGCAGAAATTCCTAGTTACACAAGAGATAGAAAGAAATCCTTTATGCTTTTCCAGAATTGGGGGCTCACAACAGGGGGAAAATCCTCTTTCCTGTGATAAATGTTATACTTCTACAGAAAAGGTTATTTATGAAAGGCCCTCAAGAGAAGATCATAACAACCAAGTGTTTAGTGTGACATTCCACTTATATGGAGATGTTTTGATAAATGCTTATAAGTCTGGTGTTGTCTAATAATTTTATACAAACTATTCCTCAGTAGCAAAGGTTGTGATTTGCTGTGCCTCATTTTCACTACACTTATTTTTAATATTTAATCTATTTGTTAAAGGGATATTTGCTAATGATTGAGGTTATCTTTGCTTCCACTCTGAATAATCCCTTCTTATAATCATTGCCTTTATCTTGATACTTTTTTTTAAAAAAGTATGCTCTTATGAAAAATGAAAAATGTGTGCACTCAAACATTTCAAATCAAGGGATTATGCAAAAAAAAAAAAATGAAGAAAAAATCCACATCAGGTTTAACTGTAAATTGAGAGTCCAGCCAGGATTACTGGTGCATAATTACTTGAACTCTAAATTGTTCTGCCAATTGCTTGTAATTCCAAATGTACCCAACAGGTATTGAGGCCTTGGATGAAGAATATAAATTCCAAATTACAAATTGAGAGCCATGTCTTGGCTCAGCATGATCCTGCCTCAAGAGATTTTCTAATGTCAATCAAGTTGGCAGAGGCATATGTACAGATGCCCAGCAGACCTTACCAGTCCTTGAGACGCAAACACGCAAACATTTTGGCAGAGAATTCTCTTTGAATGACTGCCGGTGACTGTCCATAGAAGTAAAATGGATTTTCAGTGCAAGCCCTCACATCATTCTGATCTCTGGAGAATATCCTCATTAGAATCACCATGCTGAAAGATGTGATATCAGCTGGAACCCTCCATACCATTCCCCCAGAGCTTGGGTTTATCCTACCACCACCTTAATACAATAGATACCCTTAATCCTCATATCATCACTCCTGTAGAAAAAAACAAATGCCTCAGGCCAAGAATACCCAACACATTAGTGGAATATATATAACAGGACTGTGGTGTACATCTGCTTATTTATCACTGTGCCTACAAACAGACTGCATTTGCAGTTCTTGAGCCTAATGCTCACTTGCCTCAGGATAACTCTGAGAGCTTAATTCCTGAAGAGAAAATGGCAAGATGTTCTTCTTCAGGCTTAGATTCTCTCCTGGAGGCTGATAAACAGCTTAGACACTATAGAAAGATGTAGACGATTTGTTCATATGGTAGAGGCTTGATAACTATATCACAGTATATCCGCAGGTACACCAGAAAATCACGCTGAAATGTTTTAGAGAAGCATTATAATTCTGCAAGCACAGGGAAAATGAAAGGGAGAAAGAGAGGTAAACAGCAGAAAATAATAACACAACCAAATAGGTTTCTTTATGTTAATGATTCTCCTTTTTTCCTATTGTTCTAAAGCACCTACGATCTTTTTCACTGGAGAGTCAGTGTTTGCATCTCTTGTGTTAATGAGACCAGTTCTAGAGGGTGATTGGGTTAGTGCTATATGGTTTGACTGGGAAAGACATGGCACCATGTAGGCACAGTCCATAGAGGCCCATGAGTCCCATAATTTTAAAAAAGATACACAGTCAAAGCACACTAACAGCTGCATCAGTCCATGGGTAATTACAATCACAGTCCTTATGTTTCCAGGGATGTAGCTTTGGTACTTGTGTCATCATCCATTAAGTTTGCCACTTTTCAAAAATGCTTCCCTTCACGCCTTCAAAGCACTATACATATGCTATTTTGTATTGATTACCAACATAATAAAAGGCAACTTGCAAGTTGTATGAATACTAGGGCGGCTTGTGAATAGCTATTATTTATTTTTTATCATAATTGTCATCATTATCATCAGCAACATTTTTAGCAGATGGAATAATGCCTTCGTTCGTTATCTTTCAATAAGTGAGCTCTTTTTACTATACAAAACCATGTTCACCAGTCCTAATTAAACTGGCTTTGTGCCTTCAGCAGTAGTAGAGCAATAGTTCTGCATATTGATTGCTTATTGAAAAACAGGGTTGGTGTCTGTGTGACTTTGGGTGTTATTAACTCATTCTGTGTCTAATTATTGTGTTAATCACATGCTTTTCCATTGTGTGTGGCTCTTTATTCAGTATTTTCTTTAGGCATATAATCACTGAAGGTCAAATTGCCTATTGCTGAGTATGAACTACAAAATCGATGCCTTGCGTGTCTGTGTTCGCACTGTATGTTAGGAGCATAGAATGAGCAGTTTCCTGTGTTCAGGCTCTTCTGCTCCATATGTTGGGGTAGCAATGAGTTCCTTCAGTATCCCATATAAATACTGGCACTCTTTTCTTAAAACAGATTTTTTTTTCTTTTCAGGATACCTATTAGAACTCAATATAACCTACAAAAACTAAAAAAAATAATTATATTATTAAAAGAATTAAAATAAATGTAAAGTATGTATATTAAAAGGCCTTTCTTGATAAATAGTTAATGCTCAAAAGCTTTTTGGAATAATAGAAAAAGTCATCTCATACCAACAGAAAGACAACAAAAGGGAGTTTAAGAGCCTGAGGGCAGGGTGGGAGGGAAGACAACTGCTGAAAAAGCCCACTGGCATTCCCCCTATAAGTCACTGCATATATAGCAGTACCAAGAGTAGGACCTCCTTTAAATATCTTCAAGTCTAGGGAAAATTGTATGGAAGAACATGGTTTGACAGATAACCTGAATATGAGCTGTATAGGATTTCATAGGTTACAACCAGCATTTTAAACTGTGACCAGAAATAAATCAGTGAGGCTATTCTATCAAGTAAATTATGTCCTTCTTGTAAACAGCTCCATTCAACAATCTGGCTGTGTTTCTTCACATCATGTGAAGTTTTCAAACACTCTCTAATGATAGCCTCTTCATAGTACACATGCTAGCAATCCAAATGATATATAAATAAGTTATATTTTACCATGGACATATGAGGTTCCACTAAGAATGGATAGAGCTTTCTAAATGCATTTGTAGATACCACTGAAGGCTTAACTTCCAAGCTCACAGATGAATTCAAGAGTACAACCAAGCAGTGTCTTCAGGAAAGCATGGGCTGAATTCTTATTTCTTGAAATGGCTTTCAAATTAAAGGTACTTATAGTGTTTTGAGATTCAGAAATGGAAACCATGCTGGGAAATGGAACTGAGCACATGTAACTGCTTGTTTCTCTGACAGTATGTATTTGTGAAATTCCTAAGCTTTTCAGGCACTCTACAGACTGTAATAAATAATACAGCTCTTTTCTTTACCAATAAGGCAATAGCAGAGTGGTTGGGGAGGAAGATGAGGAAGGAAAAGAAAAAGAAAAGGCATATTTTAGCACCAATACATCATAATATATTTAATGATTAGGTGGAATGACTGCCAAAAGAAAGAGTTCTGCAACAAGGAGAAAGAAGAATGAAACATCTGAGTCTGTGGAGTAAACATCTTATATTTCCTTTTCTGGGATAGTTGGGCTGTAGTAGTTGATATGTCCAATATACTATTATTTAGCATTTCATATGGTAGCTTATTTCATGAGAGCAAGAGTTCAACTTTTTTTCAGAAGCACAGAAGGATTAAAATGTTAGCCCTCCCTAGACTCTATGGTCACAGTCAGAATTCCCAGCTGTCAAAGAGGGCAAAATTTATATATTACAAATGCATCCAGGAATAACATTTCAGTGGCTCCTAGCATCATAAACATTCTAGGTCTGGTCATTTCAATATGTGTGTGCGTGTGTGCATTTGTGTGTGTGTGTGTGTGTGTAATAAAATTTGGTTGGTAATAAATCATTACATATGAATACTTAAAGTAAATGATTTTATATATTAAATAATAATAATAATAATAATAATAATAATAATAATGTTTTGAAACACAATACACTAGACATCACGATTGTGGAAAAGAAAAAAGTCTGGATTATTGATGTCGCCATACCAGGTGACAGTCGCATTGAGGAAAAACAACAGGAAAAACTCAGCCGCTATCGAGACCTCAAAATCGAACTACAAAGGCTCTGGCATAAACCAGTACAGGTGGTCCCAGTGGTCATTGGCGCACTGGGTGCCGTGCCAAAAGATCTCAGCCGGCATTTGGAAACAATAAACATTAACAAAATCACGATCTGTCAACTGCAAAAGGCCACCTTACTTGGTTCCTCGCACATCATTCGAAAATACATCACACAGTCCTAGACACTGAGTGAAGTGTTCGACTTGTGATTTTGTGATACGAAATCCAACATATACATCTCGTTTGCTGTGACATACTGTGCTTTTGTGTCAATAATAGTAATAATAATAATTTGTCTTCAGGCCGGTTTTGCCTTTGTATAAAGAAAAAAATCTGTGGTTTCTGTGCAGAAATACGCATGGGTTTTCTCTGGAAAAAAATTATATGTAGAAAAAACTGCATATATGTCTATACAAGCAAATATTTCCCAATGTGCAAAGAATCTAACTGTCGCCTTGCCTGTATGCTTCCTGGTGGGAATTCCTAAGTGTTAGGAAACCTCTTTCTCAGTCAATACATATACTACAAATGAATATTCTTCCCATCCTTATCTAGATTGTCTACATTGCCGTATACAACACTATGAAGAGGAGGCCTATAGTCCACAGGCCAAACTGTATATAATCCACACACACCTCCTATATATATTGTGACCTTATGCTCATACTCATATGCAGAAATTAATGCATTTTCGATGCATTTTTGCAGTCACAAATCATGTTCATGTAAATGTTAAGGTGATTTCCTTCATGCAGTCATGCCGGCCACATGACCTTGGAGGTGTCTACGGACAACGCCAGCTCTTCGGCTTAGAAATGGAGATGAGCACCACACTCCAGAGTCAGACATGACTGGACTTAATGTCAGGGGACTACCTTTACCTTTACTTTGTCTATACATTCCAGAATTGGAAACTTGTAGATCTAAAATATGAGATTCACATGCATTCTAAACATCAGCAGACAACAGTTTGCTCTTCCCTTGCATTTTCGATGCACAAAAAATTCTATTACATATTCTTGTAATACACTGTGAACAGCAACCTCTTTCACTGAACTTCCATATGTAGATGGATTTCATAATGTACTTAAGCAATATATGCCCTGCTTCCCAAATCTAACACAGGATTCACTCAAACTAACCTTTAACAGGAAAAGTATTTAAAAAAATCAGTCAATCAAACACATATAGCTTATAGCACAACAGCTTTAAAAAGGAAAAAAAACACCCAAACTAGCAGTTAAGAAATAAAATTGCATGTTTGTTCAAAAACGAGTGCCTTGAATGAGCGATGGAACATAATGATATAAATTATGCCTTTAAAAAATAATCTTCACTGTTAAATTATTTAAAGGTCAAAACTGATACATTGTAGACCACCTTGAGATCCTGAAATATAGGTCCTGAAATAATTATTTTTATAAAGCAATCAAGGAAGGGAGATGGGCTCCTTGCAGTAGGGGGAACCACATTATGGGGATAAAGATCTTGCATTTTGCCACCAACTTGCCTCTAAAGGCTATGCTGAACACAAGATGGGTGCAGTATAGTAACCTTTACAATGTAACACTTATGGGGTTTAATGCCATAAATGGAGTCGTGATTAGCTTTCATAATGTTTGTAGGAAACAGCCTTGGCATCTTTTGCCATCACTACATATTTCCTTTACACTATATGAATGTCATTTCTTCAATGCATAAAACAATACATATGAATGATTTAAACTTCAATATAAGCAAACAAGTAGGGAATAAAGTTATGCCCAGAATATTTATAGATAGGATTTCACATGGATGAAGCTCAAAATGCTGGAGATAACAGGAAAGCCTTCAATCTTACCTATACATACAGTGGATTTGTCCCTTGATTCAACAATTTAAACAAGCAGTATTTAAAGAGGTAAGTGCTATTACTAATCAAAACTTGAAGCTGATCCAGCAATAGGTCCCATAGCATTATTCCTGTAAGACAAGACTACCCTGCATAAAGAACTAATTGGCCTTTTCTGCTCGGCTGCAAGATCAGAAACAGCACACCACTGGAAAGATGCAATGGATCTATTCCTTACTGTTGGAAAGATAGACTTGGATCATTTTTAATGAAAAAGCTGAGTATATATGCTTGAAAAAAATAAAGGCTAATCACACAACTCATTCTACATATCATTTTAAGTCTCTTTAACTTTAATAATGGCCTTTATGGTTTCCTGTTCCATATCCTAATGTACTAAAATTTACTTACTAATTGTGAAATACTTTATCAGTTTGGGTGACTCTGGAGGATGTTGAGGTTTTGATGTTTCCTGCTGTGTCGAGTGTCTCTTGCGTTTCTTCTTGCAGTTTTTTTTAACTTCTTGGATGTAACTATAATAAAATAATGGGGAAGGCAACAGATGAATATGAATTATATTGGGTCTCAACCACAGAAAGCCAACTTTCCCACTGAGGCATCCTTAGTCTTCTTTCTGTTCCCAGCCAGTCCATCTTTAATCTGTAATGTGGATAATTTTTGAACATCTTTAATTTTACAGCAGCATCAAATCAGAAGAGCATTCAGAATGAAGAAAGAAAGAAACATTTGCCAAAGTGATACTCTATAAAGTTGGGGCAGGGGAGGAAGCTTTAAGTACCATGCATAATGACTGCTACCCCCTTTTCAGAGCATCTTTAAAGATGGGAAATAATGGTTTATTCTTTTTTTATCTTCCACAAGATTAGTGATATTTCATTGTAAATTCTGGCAGTGCAGAGATTAAACTTGAATTAAGCATTCATTCATTCAGATCACACTACAGTACAGTCTAATTAAAAAGAGAATTGCCCCAAGCCAAATAACTAGAAAATCATTAGCAACTGAAGGCTATTTCCAGATATATAGAATATAATTATCTGTATCACTTTAGACCCACTGATTTAGCCAAATATCAACATGATACTTAGTCCCAGTAGGAAAATGTATACCCAGTTCCAGTAAAGATGTGATTATTTAATAAACTGTATAGAGCCCATATAAGATTTCAATACTCAAGAGGCACTGGAATGTATGTAGAACTTGTGAATCAAAGCCAGAATTAAAATACAATCAAAATTTGAAAAATTCTGGGGTAGTAATTTGGGAGATTTTTTTTCAGAATTCAAGTTCTCCAGAAAACCTATCTTACATGCTTCCAGACAATACAGTCCTACAGTATCATGATGTTAACAGGAAGTTCTTAATAAGCGATTACAGTTCCTGGACAACTCATAATCATAGGATTATAAAGTTGGAAGAGACCACAAGAGCCATTCTGTTCAACCCCTGTCATGCAAGAATACATAATCAAAATACAGGTGCCCATCCAACTTCTGTTTTAAAACTTCCAGATAAGGTGATTCTACCACATTCTACTGCAAAATAGTTCTTACTGTCAGAAAGTTCTTCCTAAGGTTTAGGTTGAATCTCTTTTCTTGAAGTTTGAATTAGTTGCTCCATGTCTTAGTCTTTGGAGGAAACAAGTTTGTTTCTGCCAAGTGTTGAGCAGGTCCTAGAGATGAAAAGCCTGATTCATGTAGGAAATGTGAAGTGGATTTTAAAAAAATAACTAAAATCTCCCATTGTAATTAAGTTACAGATAGTGCAGATCATGAACTGTGTCAGACCTAACCTCTCCAGTGCATATAAATGTCGCTCAGGCATCCCCGTGGCTGGAGAACTATATATGTGATCAAGTGCATGTTCAAAATGCTTCAACTTCTGCCAGTTTCATCCCAACTTATGTCTTTGGTGTAGATGTGTCCTGAGTTGCTGAATTTCTAGGAAATGAGTATAGGGAAATGCAGTAATTATTGCTTTGTAGTAAAAGAAGTAGTGCTAAATGGACTATATGTGTCTTAGATAAAACCGCTGTTGAAAAAACCATCACTAGACCCCACTCAATTCGTCAACTATCGGCCTGTTTCCAATCTCCCCTTTTTGGGCAAAGTCCTGGAATGTGTGGTGGCCTCACAACTCCAGGTATTCTTGGTAGACACAGATTATCTGGATCCGGCACAGTCTGGCTTTAGGCCGGGGCATGGTACCGAGACAGCCTTGGTCGCCTTAGTGGATGATCTCCGCCGGGAGCTTGACAGGGGGAGTGTGTCCCTGTTGGTCCTGCTGGATCTCTCAGCGGCCTTCGATACCGTCGACCACGGTATCCTTCTGGGACGCCTCGCGGGAATGGACCTTGGTGGCACTGCTCTGCAGTGACTCAGGTCCTTCCTAGAGGGTCGTACCCAGAAGGTGTTGATGGGGGACAACTGCTCGACCTCACAACCATTGTCTTGTGGGGTCCCGCAGGGTTCAATACTGTCCCCCATGCTGTTTAACATCTACATGAAGCCGTTGGGAGAGATCATCCAGAGTTTCGGGGTGCGGTGTTATCTGTACGCAGATGATGTCCAACTCTGTCACTCCTTTCCACCCACTACTAAGGAGGCTGTTCAGGTCCTGAACCGGTGCTTGGCCGCTGTATCGGACTGGATGAGGGCTAACAAATTGAAATTGAATCCAGACAAGACAGAGGCGCTCCTGGTCAGTCGAAAGGCCGAACAGGGTATAGGGTTACAACCTGTGTTGGATGGGGTCACACTCCCCCTGAAGACGCAGGTTCGCAGCTTGGGTGTGATCCTGGATTCATCGCTGAGCCTGGAGCCCCAGGTCTCGGCGGTGACCAGGGGAGCATTTGCACAGCTTAGGCTCGTGCGCCAGCTGCGCCCGTACCTCGGGAAGTCTGACTTGGCCACGGTAGTCCATGCTCTGGTTACATCCCGTATAGATTACTGCAACGCGCTCTACGTGGGGCTGCCCTTGAAGACTGCCCGGAAGCTTCAGATGGTCCAGCGTTCGGCAGCCAGGTTGCTAACAGGAGCGGCACTCAGGGAGCACACCACTCCTCTGTTGAACCAGCTCCACTGGCTGCCAATCTGCTACCGGGCACAATTCAAGGTGCTGGCGTTAGCCTACAAAGCCCTAAACGGTTCCGGCCCCACTTACCTCTCCGAACGCATCTCCACCTATGAACCGACGCGGACATTAAGATCGTCCGGGGAGGCCCTGCTCTCAGTCCCGCCTGCATCACAGGTACGGTTGGCGGGGACGAGAGACAGGGCCTTCTCGGTGGTGGCCCCTCGGCTATGGAATGCCCTACCCATAGACATCAGACAGGCCCCTTCGCTGCTGGCGTTTCGTAAGAAGGTTAAGACCTGGCTCTACGAGCAAGCGTTTGGCTAAATAGTGCAACTGAACATAGGAAGACAGTAAAATTGAACATAGGAATGGCACAAGGATTATGAGAATGGATTTTGCTCTGTTATCGAGGCATCATGAATTGATAATAATTGTTGATTGTGGCTCAGCTGGCTGAGTGTCAGCTGCATTAAGATCACTCTGACCAAAAGGTCATGAGTTCGAGGCCAGCCCGGGCTGGAGTGGGTGTCCAGCCATTGTGTAGCCCGTTGTCGACCTTTGCAACCCGAAAGACAGTTGCATCTGTCAAGTAGGAAAATAAGGCACCACCTTGTGTGGGAGGCTGAATTTAACTAATTTATGAGGCCATAAAGAAAAAAGACTCCGGGAATGTGGAATGCGGAAGAACTTCATCGGTGTCGTTGATGGACGATGAAAAGCAGCAGCTCCCCTGGCGGCCAGAAAAAAGTTAAATAGCCTTGGTATATTTGTCTGTATTTGTTGTCTGTCAAACTGGCATTGAATGTTTGCCATATATGTGTTGACTGTAATCCGCCCTGAGTCCCCTGCGGGGTGAGAAGGGCGGAATATAAGAACTGTAAATAAATAAATAAATTGTGTATGATGTGTTTTAATTGTCTATTGTTGTGATAACTTCCACTGTGTAAACCGCATTGAGTCGCCTAATTAGGCTGAAAAACGCGGTATAAAAATAAAGCAAATAAATCAGCATGACCTACTGTGCTTGTTGCATGTTTGTGTTTAGCTTCTGAAGTTGAAAAGATTGCAAAGAAAGAGAAAGTAGTAATTGGTAGCTTCCTGTTAATCTGTTTTAGTTTGAACTGTACAAGAAGCATCTAAGGTGCTAAATTGTATTTCACACTTCCCTGTCCTTAAAAAAAATAGTACCTTTAAATCTTCTTTCAAAGTTTCCAGCAAAATTTTGAGTGAATTTACTATCCCACTCTCATTGGGCGGGGGGGGGGGGGGCACAAGCCACCATTACAGACAGAAATGTTATATAAAGTATACAACTTTTTGCTCAAATTACAGAAACTGCAGTGGTGTCTATAGAGTTGTGCAGGAAGTGTGAATCATACTGGGTCACACTTTCAGAGGGTATGACACTAAAAATGACTAATTGTAATGTCTTTTGTGCAATGTCTAATGTGTCCATACCATGTGTCACTCTGAGATCTTGATGCATTAGCAAAGCTGTCCATATGGGGGAAACCAGTGTGTTTGTGTGAAGATTCCTAAAACTAGGAATGGACAAGTGTTTTGGTTTTTCATAAATTAATTCTATCTGTTCCACCTCATTCGGCACATGTTTAAATCCATAGGAGACTTCATGCATATGTAGTCTTTCCTAATATATGCCTTTTCCCCACTTTCCCTTAATACATGCATTGTTTATTTAATTTGGTCTAAAGTGTGCATTCTCAGCTTGATTTTTTTTTTTAAAAAAAAGGGTTGCATTGGGAAATTTGGAAAAATGTGAATATTTACCAGTAAGGAGAGAAACTGTGTTCTGCTTTGTATGTTAGTTTGAGAAGCCTGAATGCTGTCAGTTACAATCATAGAATCAAAGAGTTGGAAGAGACCTCATGGGCCAACCAGTCCAACCCCTGCCAAAGCAGGAATATTGCATTCAAGTCACCCCTGACAAATGGCCATCCAGCCTCTGCTTAAAAGCTTCCAAAGAAGGAGCCTCCACCACACTCCGGGGCAGAGAGTTCCACTGCTGAACGGCTCTCACAGTCAGGAAGTTCTTCCTAATGTTCAGATGGAATCTCCTCTCTTGTAGTTTGAAGCCATTGTTCCGCGTCCTAGTCTCCAAGAAAGCAGAAAACAAGCTTGCTCCCTCCTCCCTGTGGCTTCCTCTCACATATTTATACATGGCTATCATATCTCCTCTCAGCCTTCTCTTCTTCAGGCTAAACATGCCCAGTTCCCTAAGCCGCTCCTCATAGGGCTTGTTCTCCAGACCCTTGATCATTTTAGTCGCCCTCCTCTGGACACATTCCAGCTTGTCAATATCTCTCTTGAATTGTGGTGCCCAGAATTGGACACAATATTCCAGATGTGGTCTAACCAAAACAGAATAGAGGGGTAGCATTACTTCCCCAGATCTAGACACTATGCTCCTATTGATGCAGGCCAAAATCCCATTGGCTTTTTTTGCCGCCACATCACATTGTTGGCTCATGTTTAACTTGTTGTCCACGAGGACTCCAAGATCTTTTTCACACGTACTGCTCTCGAGCCAGGCGTCACCCATTCTGTATCTTTGCATTTCATTTTTTCTGCCAAAGTGGAGTATCTTGCATTTGTCACTGTTGAACTTCATTTTGTTAGTTTTGTTAGTTAGCACCTAGATGAGAGGAGAAAAAAATCTCTTCCCCATCCCTGTTTAAAACATAATAATAAGAAGAAGGAAGAAATTTAGTCAACATCAGTAAATATATAATGAGCAGAAAGTAAAAAAAGAATATTGGAAATGACTAAAGAAATAAATAATACTGGAATAATATTAAGAGCACAGTCCATTTGGGGAACATGAGGAAAACAAGACTAAAATAACTTTTCAAAGCAAAAAATGCATCTGAAATCAGAAATTTGTTTTATATGTACATTAAAATAAAATAAAGTAGGAAAGATAGAAAAACTAACAACAGGAATTTCAAATCAATGAAGAGAGAAGAGAGAAGAACAATGCTTTCTATAAATTGGCAGGCATAAAATTCAAAAAGTTGGAAATACCATTGATAACAGCTTTGTACCCAATACAATAAATGATAACTCCTTACACAACCAGAGATCATGTCAGCATAAATCACGAGTCAATCAATTAAACAAACTTTATTTATATCCCGCCCAGCTCCCCATGGGGATTCAGGGCAGCTCACAACATAAAAAGCAACCATCCAATACCACGAAAATAAATAATTAAACAATGAGGCGAATAGTATAAACATTCAACCATAAAACAAATCATAATAAAAGACTAATAAAACAAATTTCACAACAAAAATTTAAAAAAGTTAAAAGCCATATATGTAGTTAAAAAGTTATAGTGATATAGTACCATCTTATGCTGGCAGAACACTGGTCCATCTAGTTAAATGATGTCTGCATTGTATTGCAGAAGCTTTCCAGATAGATGTCCTTCCTAACCACAGATAGTAATCCCACAAATTGAATCTGGAGCCCTCTGTTTGCAGAAGGGAAAATAGGTCACTTTTCCAAATCTGATTTTTAAGAGGCATGCAAAGCATAAAAAGAAATAAAATAATATCAACTTTAATGTTTCTAATATTAAAATAGAAATAGAAGTTCTGCAGGTAATTCCATTCCTAACTAGAAGCCCATTATTATTTTTTAAAAATAATTGAGCCACAAGCCTTTCTTTATTTATTGTAGCTGATTTTTATGTACAGGTACATAGAAAGCAACACCATAGTACAATTTGATAAGGGTAAATTCTGATTCTATTTATTTACTTCAAAGTATTTAATGTCTACAGATGCATCATCATTATTTTTTACTAGTGCGGAAAAAGGATTCCAAATACTAAAGAAATCCTATTGAGAGGCAGCCACAGGTCTGCAAGGAGAGTCTTGGCAGTATTTGTTTCCACAAAAATATATGGGGCTTTTTCCATATTGATTAAATAAATGTTATTAGTACAGTCACAGACCAAGAGTGTAAAACATTAAAACAATAATATCAGATTTTTAAAATAAACACACACACACACACACACACGCTTCAAAGCATTAAAAGCAGAAAGTCCAGAATGTGCAACCATCTTCATCGGCTTCATATGGGACATTTAATCAAAATCTATGAATATAGATATTAAAATGAGTAGATTAAAACATTATCAGCTAAAATAATTCACAATCTGCCTCCTTATTTTTTATAGCTGCAACACAAAACTTAGCCACTCTAAGCACCAAAACAAAATTCCTCCTGTACTGGGAACAAACACATTTCTTCTGCAGAAAATTCTGTTATTTGTGCAGGATACATATTTTAATTGTTATGTAAAAAGTAAAACAGTGTCTGCTGGGGTTTGGTTGGAGGACCCCTTGTGGATACTAGAATCTAAGGATGTTCAAGTCCCATAATATACAATGATACAGTAAAATGATGTCTCTTATATGAAATGGAAAATCACAGTTTGCTTTTGGGATTATTTTTAAATGTTTTCAACCTGTTGATGGTGGGATCTGTAGATGAAGAATCCCTGGATACAAAGATCTGACTGTTTATACTTATGTGCAAAAATAAGACATTTGAGGCAGAAATACTGATCTAGAACCGTTCAAAGATCTCCCATGTTTGCATCCAGCAGGGAGTATAGTGGGGGAATAACTTGGTTTTGTTGAAGGATGAGGAAATCCCAAAGATTTACACCCCAAGAAGTGAGTTTTGCTTTTGTGAGAAGCAATGGGAGCTCCAGAAAAAAATGTCCCTGACATTTTGTTCTCTGACAGTCTTGTTAAAATTTGTGTTTTTTTTAAATTCAGGGAAATTGAGAATGACTTTTTCTTTTGCCACTTTTTGAGAATTGTCATTATATAGTGATTATGTATTATATAGTGCATAGCAGTTGAATATCTGCAGGGAAAAATCTCAATTTTTTTAAACAGAATGCATAGGTATTTTCTTTGAAAACTCATTTATAGAAGACACATCATGATACAAAAAAAAAAAAACTTCTTCCAGAGAAAGGGCAAGCTTGTTAAAATATAAAGTGGCAGTATGTAGTTCCACACAAGTGTATTTTTAAACCCGAATAACAAGGAATTTGTCATGTTAGGATTTCTCTTATTTTAAAAATGTAGGCAGATATGCTGCATCAGCAAATAGAGCTATGCTGGAGCTTCATCACTGGGGTTACTTCTATTGATATATCTCTTAAGTCTGACAGTGCCCAAAGTGCCCAAACCTATCTGAACACATCTCTCTTTATGAGCCACTTAGCACAGTAAGATCAGGTGGGGAAGTCTTGCTCTTGGTCCTGCCACTGTCGTAGGTGCGATTGGTGGGGATGAGAGACAGGTCCTTCTCAGTGGTGCCCCCTCGGCTGTGATATTAGATTTCCCTCCTCCTTCCTGGTGTTTAGAAAGCAACTAAAAACTTGGTTGTGTAAACAAGCATTTGGTGAGTTACAATAATGGCGAAGTAGATGGATGACAACCTCGGGATTGGTGCAATGTCAAAATGTTTCATGCTCATGTTTCATGTTTTTATAGTTTTAATGGTGTAATTTATAGTTATGTTTTATTGTTTTAGATGTTTGATGTACTATTTTATTGGACATGTGAGGCATTGAAATTTTTGCCATTTATTTGATCGACACTGCTTTGAGTTCCCCTAGGGGTGAGAAAAGTGTGATATAAATGCAATAATAAATGTATTTATTTTATGTCCTGTATACAGCTGCTTCAGAAATATACTTTGTAAATACGGAACAGGGTGCCAGTTATAGGATCTTACTCTTTTATTTATAAGTAGACCCAAGGGAACTATTCTTATATCTCAAAAGAGGGGGCATCAAATATTAACTCTAAATTTAATTGCACATTGAAACTTTATTGAAGGCTTACACCTAAAGCAATATGGTGCATTTGCACAATCATTCTGTAAAATATTGTTAGAAATTATTTCATTTCACAAAATTGTTTGTCCTCAAAATTACTGGGTATAATTTTGATCAAATGGGAAATAAGAAATGTTTATGTTAATGAAGCCTCCCCCTCCCCCCCCCCACAAGTTCCAATGTAGCAACTGATGCTTTTCCATTGGAAGTTTCTTTAAAGAGAATATATCCCTAATGCTATCAAGAGGGACACACGAACACTCAGTGAAATGAGGAAAAACAACAGAAATCAATCACAAAAGTATGTCTTCTTCTTTGACTCAAATTTAGTATTGCAGTTTGGTAGAACTCTCTTCTAGTAATCTTCAGAGAAGATCACATGTTCTAAGTTACATACAGTGTATATATAATATATGACATTATATAATGCAACATGATAATGCAGTCCTTCATATATTTATCCCCTAGGCCTTCCTCCTTCTCTCTTGATGTGTGAAAAGAGCCCCTTTCAAACTCCAATGGGACACAGAAGTTTGAGGGGCAAGGACAGTAATTTTAACCTAGTTTCTCCTGTACATCTTCAGTGTATTTGTGGCTGAAACTTTGAGAACAGCAACAGATCTTATCTCCGTACTGCTTTCAATATACTATATATATTATATACTGTAGTTGTTGTGGGTAACTTCCATGTCTATGGGGCACTGAGACTTCCCTGGGTTTTAGTTAGACCACAGAAGTCTCAGCTACCCACACCATCTCTTCAGCTACCCACACCATCTCTTCAGCACCTTCGATAGCTCTTTTATATTTCAAAATGTAAATCTAGATAGATTTACTGGGCCATCAGCATGAAAACTTCAGACTACACTCACACTCTCTATATGATAAATGCTAAAAAGATTTATCTCCAGTTAGTTGTGATTATACAGGGTTAGTCAAAATGAATAGGCCAATTCGGGTACAATTAATTTTCTTATTGGCCTATTCATTTTGACTAACCCTGTATTGTGATTGAACTTCATTTCTACATTATATATTAAGTCTGTGAAATAGAGATCCAACTCAAAGACATCATAAAGTGTACAAAGTTGTTCAGATTAGTGCAAAAGGTTTGTGTATATATTTAAACTTTGTTTTTCATCAAAATAAAACATAAAAACACAAGCCAATCCCCATGGAGATATGATTAGCATATTACCAACTTGCAGAAACTACATTCACAAGATCTGTTTATTCCTATGGTTTTCTGTTTTGTGGCAAGAATGGTAGAACAAACAATCAATATTCTGTCTGGAAATGTGATTCTGACTAGCTCATTGTCCTTTGTGACTAATGCAGACCAATTTAGAGATATGCCCAGGGAAGTTGAGGCAGCTCAGTGTGAACAAATATTTCTGAGCGCTTTGAAGTTGAAAAAATGGCAGTAATATATCTTTATCAGGCTTCAACAACAGTAATAGTATCTGAAGAGAGGCTTGGGATGTTACAGAACTATAAACTGATTTACTATTGCATTTGATTGGGTTTTGGCAAGAGAAGAAGCTTATATTTTTCAATACTGTTTTTTTTTAAAAGTTTCCCTTTGAGACATAAACAAAATTACAGAACATGTTTTCAACAGTATTCTGATCCCAACAGCTTGTCCTCACAGTAATGAGAACTGCTTGTTGTTAAATGCTTTGGAAAGCCACTCGTTCCATTTAGGTTCCTGAGAGGGAAACAGGTTCTCTGCCCTTCTGAAAAATTGGCCCTAGGCATACTGGCTAGCAAACTGAAGCTGGTTTCATCTAATGATGGCAATCCTTGACATGGTTAATCATTTCAATTCATTCAAGCAAGGCTTGGCAAGCTGTGAACTTTATCCTCGGCCTCCTTGGAAAATGCAGAACTAAAGCGTAAATCTCCAAAATGGCACATTCCTTGCTTGTGTTGGTTTAGCTGGAGCCTAGTCCTGGCCAGGGATTATAAAAAGCAAAAAGGTTAAAAAATGAAGCTTTGAGGGACAGAGAGAAAAATGAAGCCACTGCATTTTTATTGCTTTATAGACATCTAGTTTTGAGAACGGAAATTGCTGAGGTAAGACAAAGAAATATTGATGCTGGCTTCTTACAAGCCTGTGTACTTCATATCAATAGCTAAAAAAATGTTCAATACAATGTGAAACAAATCAAACTGATACCATTTCAGAGAATTGTTCTTTTAAGCCTCATCAAATAAATATGTCAAATATTTAAAAATTTGCTATGTCTAACCCTGAGTTAAATGAGCGATAGACTTCAAACTGTAAGTTTAATGATATGCAGGCCAGAAATACCGGCATGTTGTTGGAGACTATAATAGCAATCCGTGTTGCAAACCAAAGAAAAATAACCAAACCCTTTATCTAGTAAAAATGTATTGGACAGAAGGGAGTAGAAACATAGCTGGTTAAATGGAGGGAAAGAAAATACCATGTCCTTATTTTTATGACAACATGGAGGTGAGGAAAAAGAAAGAACTGTAGAGAGACTTGTTGAAAAATATATAATGGCATGAAAAGAACTGAAAGCTATACTGATTCCAAATGAAGCAAAAATGCAAGCAAATATATCATAATGTAGATTCAAGGAAAGAAGGGTGCATGTTATTTCCAATTAATTATTTATAATTAATTCTAAAAAATAACCTACTTTCTTCTCCCTCTGGGTGATATTATAAAGGATTGGTGTAACTGTTTTGCATTTCAGGAATTTTTGTGTGTAAAATATTTTGCAACATTAATATTTTCTTTAGAAAACTAGAAATTGAAAGAAACGTTCACAAAAAAATGTTTTCGGTAAAAAAAATCAAGGAGGTTTTTTTGGCTAAAAAATTCTAAAATGTGAGCACATCTCACACTTTATGTCATTGAAAGTCTGTCATTTTCTAATAAATTTGTATTTCTATATCTCTGTTGTTCCTGTCTGTATGTTTGTATGTCTTGAGTGATTTTTTGGGGGCAATTATCTACATGCAGCTCTGAGTACCAAGGAGATAACTGCATCAGTCAGTAATAACAACAACAACAACAACAACAACAACAACTTTATTCTTATACGTCACCACCATCTCCCCGGAGGGAATCATATCATGTTTATATGATACATGGGGACCAAGCCCAACATGGGAAAAAATTACAACGTTAACACAATTAAAAACATATAACAGATAAACAACACAATTAACACAATTAAAACCAGAAAAAAATAAAACATCATAAAAATACATCAACCAACATCAACAAACAGAAATAAGAAAAAGTGGGCATGTTCAGATTTGGGGGGGGGGAGTGGGCAGGGCAGGGGGTTGTGCAAAAACACAGACTATAGGGCTAGGTCTGAGAATAAAGTGCTGGAAAAGTGTTGCAAAAAACAAAACCATTAATTAGGACTGGCCAGATCTGATCTGAAGCTAAACTGTAGTTATCCGAAGGTACATTGGAACACCCAAGTTTTCAAATCTTGACAGAAGGTGGACAGTGTGGGAGCTAATCAAATCTCCCTGAAAGTTCCAGAGCCAAGGGGGGCACCACCGAGAAGCCTCTTTCTTGTCTCCACCAACCATGCTTGTGACGGAGGCGGGAGCAAGAAAAGGGCCTCTCTGGCAGATATTAGAGCCTGTGCTGGTTTGTAGAGGAAGATACGATCACAAAGATAAGCAGCACCCGAACTATTTAGGGCTTTATAGGTAATAACTTGCACTTTGAATTGGGACTGAAACTTATCAGCAGCCAGTGGAGCTGCATCAGCAGAGGTATTGTCCACTCCCTGTAACTTGTTCCAGTTAACAACCTGGCTGCTGTCCTTTGCGCCAGCTGTAGCTTCCAGGCCATCTTCAAAGGAAGCCCCACATAGAGTGCATTGCAGTAATCTAATCTTGACCAATGGACCATGTTGGCCACCTCATCTGTATGCCAATCCTTTTCAGGCCTTTCTCTCCTCAGATGATCTTCCCATGTCCTAAGGGAACAGCACTCAAACATCTTGTGTATTCTGAGTAGGTCACATGGTTTGTAACTAAATGTCCCATTTTAAACCAGGCAAACACCCAGGACCATACATTTGAGTCTTCAGAGGATGGCCAGGGAAATGTCATGGCAGTCACAAGGTGATACCAACAATAATTGATACAGGAATGCAAACTCGACATTCAGAAAAGAAATGAAGAAAATGTTCCTGAGCTGACTCCAAAACAGAGAAATATTCAATCCAAATTTGGTGAAGTCAACAATATCAAACAAAATCACTAGGAGGTGTTGGATCTGTTGTTCATAGCAGCCTTGGTTACCTTAGTAGATGATCTATGCCGGGAGATAGACGGGGGGAGTGTGTCTGTTGGTTCTGTTGGACCTCTCAGTGGTCTTTAAAACCATTGACCATGGTATCCTTCTGGAACGCCATGCAGAGATGGGACGTGGAGGTACTGTTTTGCAGTGGCTCTGGTCCTTCCTGGAGGGATGGCCCCAGAAGGTGTTATTGGATGACAACTGCTCGACCCTACAACCATTTTCATGTGAAGTCCCTCAGGGTTCAGTACTGTCCCCAATGTTGTTTAACATCTACATGAAGCCACTGAGGGAGATCATCTCGAGTTTCGGAGTACAATGTTATCTGTACGCAGATGATGTCCAAATCTGTCACTCCTTCCCACCCATTACTAAGGAGGCTGTTCAGACCTTGAACCAGTGCTTGGCCGCTGTGTTGGACTGGATGAGGGCTAACAAATTGAAATTGAATCCAGACAAGACAGAGGTCCTCCAAGTCAGTTGAAAGGCCAAACAGGGCATAGGGTTACAGCCTGTGTTGGATGTGGTTACACTCCCCCTGAAGATGCAGGTTCACAGCTTGGGAGTGATCTTGGATTCATCGCTGAGCCTGGAACCCCAGGTTTCGGGATGGCCAGGGGAGTTTTTGCACAGTTAAAGCTTGTGTGCCAGTTGCACCCATACCTTGGGAAGTCTGACCTGGCTACAGTGGTCTATGGTCTTGTTACATCTTGAATAGATTACTGCAACACATTCTACGTGGGGTTGCTTTTGAAGACTGTTCGGAAACTTCAACTAGTCCAATGGGCGGCAGCCAGATTACTCACTGGAGCGACATACAGGGAGCATATCACCCTCCTGTTGTGCCAGCTCCACTGGCTGCCAGTCCGCTTTTGAGCACAATTCAAAGTGCTGGTCTTGACCTATGAAGCCCTATACTTACTTGTCCGAATGTATCTCCCTGTACGTCCCACCTTGCAATTGAAGATCATCTCGGGAGATCCTGGTCTCGGTCCCACCAGCTTTGCAAATGCTTTTGGGGGATGAGGGACAGTGCCTTCTCTGTGATGGCCCCCTGCCTGTGGAACTTGCTCCCCAGCAAGATTAGGTTGGCTTCATCCCTCCTGTTTTTAAGGAAGAAATTGAAATCATGGTTTTGGAAGTAGGCATAACAGCAGGCATAACAGCACTTTGGATGTTGAATTGGACTGGACTGGACTGGAAATGGCTATATGGTTTGGCAATAATGTTTTTAACTTGTTTTGATTTAATGTTTTTATCTATTGTTTTAAATTGTTTATTTATTTGTTGCATTTGTTTGCATGTTGTGGCATCGAATTATGCCAAGTGTAAGCAGCCCTGAGTCGTTCCCTCCCTCCCCCCCCCCCCGGGAGGGTTGAGAAGGATAGGGTAGAAATGTTGGAAATAAATAAATGAAATAAATAAATAGCATTGCAATGACGTTGGCTTATTTATTTATTTTATTTATTTATCATGTCAGGAGCAACCAGCCATTTGTATTACATTTTTAACAAAGCAAGCAAACAAACAAACAAACAAACAGACAGACAGACAAAACACAAAGTTTGCAAGCTTGGTAGTTGATTAAATGTCCTTTGACCAGTATCTGGCCACTTGGAGTGCCTCTGGTATTGCTGTAAGGAGGTCCTCCATTGTGCATGTAGCCGGGTTCAGGTTGCATTGCAGCAGGTGGTCAGTGGTTTGCTCTTCTCCACACTTGCATGTCGTGGATTCCACTTTGTAGCCCCATTTCTTAAGATTGGCTCTGCATCTCGTGGTGCCAGAGCACAATCTGTTCAGCGCCTTCCAAGTTGCCCAGTTTTCTGTGTGCCCAGGGGGGAGTCTCGCATTTGGTATCAGCCATTGATTGAAGTTCTGGGTTTGAGCCTGCCACTTCTGGACTCTCGCTTGCTGGGGTGTTCCAGCAAGTGTCTCTGTATATCTTAGAAAACTATTTCTTGATTTGTCATTGACATACCCAAACGAGGGATGGGCTGCAGATGTCACTGCCTTGGTCCTTTCACAATTGGCTGCTACTTCCCGGCAGACGTCAGGTGGTGCAATACCGGCTAGACAGTGTAGTTTCTCCAGTGGTGTAGGGCACAGACACCCTGTGATAATGCGGCATGTCTCATTAAGAGCCACATCCACTGTTTTAGCGTGGTGAGATGTGTTCCACACTGGGCATGCATACTCAGCAGCAGAGTAGCAAAGCGCAAGGGCAGATGTCTTCACTGAATCTGGTTGTGATCCCCAGGATGTACCAGTCAGCTTTCGTATGATATTGTTTCTAGCACCCACCTTTTGCTTGATATTCAGGCAGTGCTTCTTGTAGGTCATAGACGTTGGCTGAGCTGGTATTAAATTAGCCCAGATGGCCTCATTAACCCAGTTTAGTTTACTTAAGGCAGAGAACAACATTTCTGGCATTTCTTGAATTTGTTCTCTGCATTGTAAGAGTCCATACATGATGGTATGATTTCTCTATTTCTTCCTTCAAAACTGCAGGTCTGCATGGCATGGACCACGTTTTGCTTCCAAAACAACAGGGCTGTCAGCCTCCTCTAGCTTCAGCTGGGAATCATTATCCTGGCAAACCTGTTCTCTTTCGTCATCTAAAGAGACCTCCTCAGGTGTAACATGACATTTCATATTGTCATCAGCAGCATGCTCTGCCCTGCTCAAAGTCTAATCACCACCTTTGATGGCTGTAGTGTATATCTCATATAAATATTTGAAACCATGTTAATGTACATGTTAGAAATTTGTTTTAACTCTATACAACCCTTTCTTTCCATTAATGCTTTAGAACACTATTCTGACAAAAGCTTTCTAAAGCAAGTCATTGTGTTAAGGTAGTCCCTTCATTCTTGTCATAGCAGTGAGGGTTGCCATGCTCATTTGATGCAACATGATGAACCCCTCTATCATGATTCCATTACAGTGAACCCTTGGTATTGGCTGGGATTTGGTGTCAGTCTCCTCATTCGCACAATCACCAATCATATGAGGTAGATTCTTAAATTGTACTTTGTGGCTATATAATCTACCAGCTTTGGAGTGAGTAATTCCCTTTTAGTGAGTAATTCCCCAATAGATTTATCATCTTTTGCCATGCTGTGTGAAATCCAATGTGTGTACAGTAGCTGACTATTTAAAAAAGTTATTAATTACATTATGTAACACGATTTTTGTCCCTGGGCTATAAATGCAATTTCCTAATTGTTTCTACACAGCAAGGCAGCATAACTTCCTTTTTTCAAAAGTTAATAAAACCCATTGTATGAATCAGATTTTTTTTAATAATGTAGGCGCATACCTAAAGTTTTGTTTTACATAGTTTTGAAGATCAAATTAGGTAGGTGGCATCTCCCATTCTCCATACACTGAGTAAACTGATTTCTGGCGTTTGTCATTACTCTTACCAGCATAGCAGGTGTTATGTTGGCAATTTCTTCCTGGATATTAGTATTCAAATGTTGTAGGGTCCTTGGACAGGTCACATAAACACGGATTTTTTTAAAAAAAAAAACCCATAGAAAAAAATCACAAGGAGCCAAATCTGGAGAGTGGGCCGACCACTCCAAATCTGCTCGAAAAGTAGGCCTCAACGGCAAAAGCACGCTCCTCACTGTTCCAATGCATGACGGCGACTGCACTGTGTCAAGACAAAACTTTATACTCCCGCCACTCGAATGAGACCACTAGTGCTCTGCTACGTCTTCAACTGTCTGAATGGGGCACATTTTAAAAAAAGGAAGTTATGCTGCCTCACCCTGTATAATAAAAAAAAATGGGGAAAGTTTATTAAACTGCAAAAACTTTGTTTTTGCAGGATATCCTGCAGCACAATTTGCTATAGACTCATTGAATTCAGCATAGTTTGTGGCAGCTACAAAAATGAAGTTTCTGGAGTATAACAACTATTTTCAAAGTGAGTATTGCACAATTAAACAGGAAATAACACTTTCAAACCAGAATCAGATTTTTTTTCAAATTTTTCATCTTTAAAACTTTGTAATCATTTGGCCTAATCATCCTTTTTGCACCCCAGCATAATGATGGCTAAGTGAAATTCAGGAAGCAATCATTCGGGATAAACTGCTCCACCATTTTTCATCAAAGAGTTATAATGATCTATGCTTTCCTCTTGGTTTGTCTCTGTTCTGTAGCAATTTTTGTCATGCAGTGATCAATTCAAGGCAATCAGTTTATAGAAAGGCAGGGAATGGAAATAGAAAGATTTCTAATATCTCTTCCATGCAATTATTTAAAACATAGGCATTCAACCTTATTGGTTTTCATATCCTTGGATAAATCATTCAAAAGTCAGGCTTTGTTCTATCAAATTCAAAATTTGAAATTTAATTTGCAATGATTATTTTTGCAGCACAGTCATTCTGTCATGCAAAATGGCTATTTCTTGTGCTGTAGCTGAAAGTTTTGTTGTTGATATGTGCCTTCAAGTTGCTGAAAGTATATTCTAAAAATCCCATTAACCTGTTCTTTGTGTAAGCCACTTGGTAAGCCACTAGAGCCACACCCATCAACATGGCAAGGATTACTTTCTTGTCTTTTTTCCTTTTAAATGGGAGGATGGGCAGGGTCAAATTTTGTTGTTTGTGATTGTTGTTCAGATTTATTTGGCTGGAGAGGCTTGAGCATCACTCATTCAAAGCCTGAGATAGAAGTACGGTGTATGTTCAGTTCTAAACATTTACTCCATTACCTGTGCTTGTATTATTGCCCTTATAACATTCCCTTGGTATCTCCTTGTGGGCTCTGGTGATTCACTGAATTTACTAATTTACTAAGCTACCCTTAAATCTCCTGCCACTTAGGACTATTGACATAGGAAAAAGCATGACAAAATAATGTGGTTCTGAAAAAGGGAAAATAGGCCATATTGTCAATTTCAAGATTCTATTTCAATATTATAAGGAAGAGAAAAAATATAACAAATGAAAAATGACAAGCCATAAAATATTTAGAACCCTATTGTGGATTTTAATAAATATCGTCCTATTTTCTAAGATACATATGCATTGGCAAATTCCGAAGTGTAATCTTCCCCCAGGGTATAATGAACAAAAGATGGTTGCCCTATTAATAATGTATTAATGTCTTCTATAACTCCACAATATAGTGTACATGTGTGGTGGGTTTGTGGGTGTTTTTTTAAAGGAAATCTAATGTTGATTATGGTAATGAATGTCAGAGTATAATCTAGGTTGTTTTCTCCTCCTCTACTTTGTCTTCGTCATTTTTTTCCTCTTTTAAAGGAGGAGAGGATGCATCAAAGAAACTCTGCACAGTGTGCCAGCATTTCTTTGTGCATCTAAAGAA
Source organism: Anolis sagrei (assembly GCF_037176765.1). Taxonomy (NCBI): domain Eukaryota; kingdom Metazoa; phylum Chordata; class Lepidosauria; order Squamata; family Anolidae; genus Anolis; species Anolis sagrei. Next base: position 56,233,052 of record NC_090024.1, on the reverse strand, counting down.
CAAAAGAATAATTAACTGCAGTCTGGATTTTTCAATTAAGTGAAGCTTTCTCATTCTGGTTGGAAACGTGGCCCTCCTTGATATAGAAAGAGAGCAGAAGGCTAATTTTATATGGGTGCAATGTGCAATTTTATTTGTCACATTGATGATGAATGCATTTATTGTATACCCTTTTTGCAGAAAAAAAGCACTTAATTAAATCTAATAAATGTTCCTGGCTCTAGTATATGAATAGTTGCATACATCTCAATTTTTAAAAAGCAATGATAGTAGGTTTTGTAAAAAGCATGAAGAAATAATTGGCAAGAGGGAGAAGAATGTTTGGACTAATACTTGACACTGATCTATTATTTAACATTTCCATAGCACTTTTTATATGTTTTATCATTCAGATCTCGTTTATCTCCATACTAATACTCATGGATAATTCATTAATATTCCCTGTTTTATAGGTAAAGAGGTGATGCTTAGAAATAATTACTTATCAGTGTGGGACACTGAATGGCACTCAAGCAGTACACCATTAAGGTCTGTGTCTAGTAACATCTACATATAGGGATATGCAAACAAGGAAAGCCATGTACCATTAATTGGGGAAATATTCTATGTAAAGTTCCTCAAGTGAGCTTTTCAAGACAGACTGCATTTCATTTTAGACAACACCAAAGAGGGGCAAAAGCCTGATTTTGTAACAATATGATGTTCCTAGAATTCAAAATACTAATAGTCATCTTTTTAAAAAAAATAGATAACCAGTGGCAGCATTGGAAATGAATTACAACAAACTCTCAGGTAACTGGAACTCAAACACCCAGAGCTCTCAAGCAACTAGCAAAAAATCAAAGAACTGATGCATACTGCATTCACACAGCTATTTTTATAATGCAATAAAATTATGTTACACTATGTTATATCTGTCTTTATTTACTTTTAACAGTAGAGTAGAGTCTCACTTACCCAACATAAATGAGCTGGCAGAACGTTGGATAAACAAAAATGTTGGATAATAAGGAGAGATTAAGGAAAAGCCTATAAAACATCAAATTACATTATGATTTTACAAATTAAGCACCCAAACATCATGTTTTACAACAAATTGACAGAAAAAGCAGTTCAATACACAGTAAAGTTATGTAGTTATTACTGTATTTACAAATTTAGCACTAAAACATCACAAGGTATTGAAACAGCTGTGGATTCGGGCAGGAGGCAGACTGCGTTGGATAATACAGAACACTGGATAAGCGAAGGTTGGATAAGCGAGACTCTATTGTGTATTTCAATATTAATATAAAGCAAATATAGAGTTAATGGTATAGGATAGTATAGGGTATAGTTTTAGTTAAGCCTATTTTTATAGTAACTTTCAAGCATCCTGAAACTATTTTTTGGGCATTTACCAATCTTCATGGTGCCAGTTAACGAAGAGTCTGCTGTATATGGAAAGGAAAAGAGCTAATTTGTATCCCTAGTAATCAGATCTCTTCTGTGCTAGCAGACATCAACATAGGTGGTGTAGATTTTTAAAAGCTTAAAAGGTTGAGAGCTTCCTGCCTACAAGGGGTATTTGAGTGTGGTTACTCAAATAAGGCTGATATTTTAACAGACAAGGTTCTCTCACCATATCTGCACTGGAAATCATGTCAAATTTTGAAGAGATACTTCTTAAGGAAAAAAATGCCACTCTTCCTGTACACTGAAGTCCATAAACTCAATGAAATTGATGAGGATGAGTGGACAGAAGTCCACTTACAAATAAGCAGCACTGGGACCAGTATCCCTGTTTATTCAATGTGCTGATTATAAACTGACCTAGTGCAAAATTTACAAATTTTATATGCTAGTACAAGAGTGGGAGAAAGTTACAAGAGTGTCACTTGTCCAAAATACATTTGTATTGCTAGTTATCTATGTGGAACATACTCTGGTAGTAGCTCAGTTAACTATTTGCATTCATTCCTACTGCAGTGTGTCATATTGTCATTCAATACCTCCAAGAGCTACACTGAGATTTTCAAACCACATGAATACTTTGCCTACCAAACATGTTTGAAAAGGATAAAAATAACTAAAGCATGGTTCCAAGTTTCACAGCTGCAAATCCAATTGCATTTGTTCTGTTGTGACCATTTATCCTCCTTCAAAAGAACCATCTGTGGGGATTCAGAGTATAAACCTGTAAACAAGCTAGCATTACAAACTATTTCATTGCAGATATATTATATTAAATAAATAAATAAGTTTTAACTTTTTAACTCCTATCAGATGTGTGAAGAATCAGTAGTTGTTTTTGTTAACATCACCCACTCTCCACTTCTTGGTTTGTCTGCAAGCCAGGTGCAATTTGTGTTCCATAATTCACACTGATAGATAGCTGCAGATGCAATTTTTATAATTAAAAAAACCAACAACATGTAAGTACTTTGAAATAATGAATACAAAAATTATATGTATTTTAAATGTGCACAAAAACCATTTACATCTAGCTTGGTCATATTTAAACATGAGGTTATTTGCGTGGCCGGGGGGGGGGGGGGGATAAGCATTTCTATTACAGGAAGGACATACACCTGTTCTATCTTATGGAATACTAGCTGTGCCCTGCCACGCGTTGCTGTGGCCTATAGTAAATCTTTTCAAAGTAGAGGTAGTTATCTGGAGTATTATGATAGAGAGGTACCTACCTATTCCTTCCCCCTTTTTCTCCCCCTTTCTCTCCTTTCTTCCTTCTCTACCTCTTTCTTTCTTTCTTTCTTTCTTTCTTTCGCTCCTTGGTTTCATCCTTCTCTCTTTCCCTCATTCCCTCCCCCTTTCTTCCTTTGCCTCCTTTCTTCCCTCCATGTTTCCTTCCTTCTTTCACTTTTTATTTGCTGTGGTCAACCTTCCCTCTTTCTCTCCTTCTTTCCCTCCTTCCTTCCTTCCTTCTTTCCTTCCTTCCCATCTTTCCTTCTCCGCTTCCTTCTCTATCTCTTTCCTTCCTTCCCCCTTTTTCTTTCTCTTCTGCTGTCTCTATTTTCTTCCTTCTCTCTTTCTTTCCCTCCCTCTTTCTCTACATCTTCCCCCTTCCTTCACTCCCTCTTTCCTTCCTTCATTCCCTTTTTTCTTTCCTCCTCTCCTTCCTTTTTCCCCTTTTTCTTTCCCTCCCTCTTTCTCTCATTTCTTCCTTCTCTACCTCTTTCCTTCCTTCCCCCTTTTTCTTTCTCTTCTGCTGTCTCTCTTATCTTTCCTGTGGCCCAGTCTGTTGATCTGGAAAAAAAAAGTAATGAGAAAGTGTTGGTTTCTAATATAAATAATTTCTTTATGCTTGTGTGTAAACTTGAGCATTTTCTGTTGGTCATGGGGGTTCAGTGTGGCAAGTTTGCCCCAATTCTGTCGTTGGTGGGGTTCAGGATACTCTTTGAGTGTAGTTGAACTGTGAATCCCAGTGACTACAACTCCCAAATGTCAAGGTCTATTTTCCCCAAACTCCATCTGTGTTCATATTTGGGCGTATTGAGTGCTTGTGCCAAGTTTGGTCCGGATCCATCATTGTTTGAGTCCACAGTGCTGTCTGGATGTTGGTGAACTACAACTCCCAAACTCAAGGTCAATGCCCACCAAACCTTTCCAGTATTTTCTGTTGGTCATGGGAGTTCTGTATGCCAAGTTTGGTTCAATTCCATCATTGATGGAGTTCAGAATGCTCTTTGATTGTAGGTGAACTATACATCCCTGCAACTACAACTCCCAAATGACAAAATCATAATTGTTTGAGTGATGGTCAAGGTGTGTGTGTGTGTGTGTGCTGCGCGGGGGGGAGTGAGGGGGCATGTGTGTGTGTGTGTGTGTGTGGCGGGGGGGTGTGGGCGGCGGGGGAAGGAGTGAACGTGCGTTGTGTGTGTGTGTTTGCGGCAGGGGAGGGGTGAGTCAGGGAGGGAAGGGGTGGGGGGGGAAGGAAGGGAGCATGTCTTACCGGCGTGAGTGTGTGTGTGTGGCGGAAGGTGTGTGTGGGCGGCGGGGGGAGGAGTGAAGGTGCGTTGTGTGTGTGTGTGTGTGTGTTTGCGGCGGGGCAGGAGTGAGTCAGGGAGGGAAGGGGTGGGGGTGAAGGAAGGGGGCGTGTCTTACCGGCGTGAGTGTGTGTGTGTGGCAGAAGGTGTGTGTGGGCGGCGGGGGGAGGAGTGAAGGAGTGTTGTGTGTGTGTGTGTGTGTTTGCGGCAGGGGAGGAATGAGTCCAGGAGGGAAGGGGTGGGGGGGGAAGGAAGGGGGCATATCTGTGTGTGTGTGTGTGTGTGTGTGGTGGGGTGTGTGTGTGGGTGGCGGGGGAGGAGTAAAGGTGCGTTTTGTGTGTGTGTGTGTGGAGGTGGCGTGACCAGGGTAAGATGAAGGAGGGGGAGGAGGGATGGTTTTGACAGGGCGGGAAATGGTGCAACGGGGCTTGGAGTGGGCGTGGCTTCCGCGGAGAGAACGTTGGCCGGCAGGCCGTGTGCGCGCGCCAGGGAACTTGCGGCTGGGTGCCATTGCGCATGCTCAGTTGTTTTGTCGTTTTGTGAGTGTTGTTGTGTTGTTTTTCATTTTGATTCGGTTTGTTTGTACCTAGTGGGTTGAGGTAGGTGCATGGGAATTTTGGTTAATTTCCATTGGGGGGGTTTTGAGTTTTGCTTCTCCGTTCAACGCCACTTTCATTTATATATATATAGATAACACACATTGAATAGATAGCAAAGGGGGAAAGCCCACAGGACCAAACCTTATAGACATAGACAGCTAAAACTCTGTAGTGATCCACCTACACACCAAAAGATAACATGTTGGTATGGTTTCCAGCATGGCCATAGCAACCTTCAATTTTTAGGCAAGGCACTACAGCATGTGGTGGCATTTCAAACTTCAGGGGTGACCAAAAGTGCTATTGCACAGTTAAAGCTAGTGCAATTATACTCGTTCCTGAACAAGTCAGATCTGGCCACAGCCTTGGTTACATCAACTTTAGAATACTGTAATATGCTCTAAATCAGACTGCTTTTGAAAAGTGTTCATAAATTTCAGTTGGTTGAAAGGGTAGCAGCCAAGTTCTTAACTGGGGCTGCCTACAAGTAGCATTCAACTCCTCTATTGCAACATCTCCACTGGCTGCCAGCTCATTTCAGGGCACAATTTAAATTGCTGGTTTTGGCCTATAAAGCCTTATATGACTTGGGTCCAGATTATTTGAAGGATTGTATGTCTTTTTATAACCCTATCAGAACACTCTGCACATCTGGAGGGCTTTGTCTTTGCTTCACTACCCTCTCAAGCTCATTTTGTGAGAACAAGGGAAAGGGCCCTCTTAGTGGCTGCTCTCACCTACCTATGAAAGATAAGTCCATCCTGGTATGCTTCCAGACCCAACAAAAATGTGGATTTTATATGGAGGACAAAAAAAACATGGGACCTGAAAACATGTCCCCCCACAGAACTGTATGTCCCGGGATTTCTTCCCCTGCCATCTTCACAGGCTTCCTCTGTATCAGAACAAGTCAGAGGGTGGATAGGAGGACATCCAGAGGAAGGTTTTTTTTAATCACTCTATTATTCACTCGACTGTATATGCACACATGCGGATTATCTTAATATAAATACAAGCAGATTTGCATGTGTTCATATGAGGTTTAGCACAAAACAGAGGGATTTAGCACAAAACAGAGGGATTTTTTTTAAAAAAATCTTCTGCTGGATATCTCCCTTTCCTAATTGTTTATTTAAACTCTGTTTAACATTATAAAGTTTAAAATAAAGAGCTTCAGAGAGTTCTAATTATTCTCCATTCGTGCTTCCATTAAATCAGCTGTGTGTCTGTTTCACAGCCCAATCAGCTGATCAGCTGCTTCAGGCTTTTCAAAAGTGAGTGTGTGCTAGAGCAATCTCCACAGGGAGGAGGGAAGGAAATCACATGTTTTTCACTAGTGCAGGGATTTACAGTGATGTGAATGTGCACATTTTCCGGCAGGAATTGGGATAAAAGGGGAACTTTTTACCCCAAGTTTTTTGTCCATTGCAGCGAATCAACATGGATTTTCTGCTAGCGTCATGGAGCCACCCTCCCTTTTAACTCAGGAAAAGCTGTGTTTCAGGTGCTGTGTTGATGGACTCCTGACCCATCCCTGCTTGCCTTTTGTATTATTATTATTATTATTATTATTATTATTATTATTATTATTATCTTTATTTATACCCCGCTAACATCTCCCAAAGGACTCGATGCGGCTTACAAAGGCCAAGGCCAACAACAAAAACAACAGCATACAAATACAACAGTAAAACTCATAATGCAAATAATAAAACATCAAGCAAAACAATAAAACACTAAAAACAATGACACTATGATGTATTTAAAACCTAAGGCCGGGGCAAATGTAATGGACAAATTTAAAAAGTGCTGGACATGACAGGTGAAATATAGAGGTTTTTGGAGGTAGATGCAATGTGCAGACAATCCTAAATCTCTAACAAAGTGCAATTGGGACATGATGCTAGGAGTTTCCTATTCTGGAAAGGCACACTGGAACAGCCAGGTCTTCAGGCTCTTCCTAAAGACTGCCAACATATGGGGCTTGTCTGATGTCCTTGGGGAGAGAGTTCCAGAGTCGGGGGGCCACCACAGAGAAGGCCCTGTCCCTCGTCCCCACCAAACGCACTTGTGACGCAGGTAGGATCGTGAGCAGGGTCTCTCCAGATGATCGAAGGGATCATGTGGGTTCATATATGGAGATGTGGTCATATTTGTAGGCAAATAAAAACATCCCTCTTCAATTATAAAGAGTTGAGAGGCTGACTTTTGAAGATGGTGTTATTTTCAGGTGAGTTAACATTTGAATGTACAGGCAGTACCCAAGTTATGAACAAGATAGGCTCTGTAAGTCTGTCCTTAAGATGAATTTGCATCTAAGTTAAAACAGTCAGTTGCATTTTAAAGTGTAACTCCTGGCAAATATATATTATCTTGATTCTGATAGCATAAGGCAGGATTAACATATCTGTGGTGTTTGTTTTGCTCTCTCAGTGCCCCAGTTCAGAAGAGTTCATCTCACTTTCTTCCCTCTGATAACTGGATTTTGAAAAAATTGGTTTGTGGAAACAAGGATTGGTGATAAAGCTTCAGTGGAGACAGGTTTTCCCCATGATAATTCTTTCAGGAGTGAATTTCCCTTACAAAAGGTATATTTCTCTTACTTGCTGTTGTCTTACCCCTGTTCTTAACTCTGAGTTGTTTATAAGTTGGATATTTGTAACTTGGGGACTGCCTGTATTTTCATATTTTAATGTTTAATGATTTTAATAACATAACTTATACACATACACACATATGCTGTTTTTAATAAATATTGTTTTATATTTATTGTTAGGTGTTCTAAGTCTCTATACTGGGAGAAAGACTTGAAAAAATTAAATTAAATATGTAATAAGTGTGCCTTGAAAAATACTCAAACTTGTCTGATATTTTTTTTTGCTTCCCTACATGGCTCCGGTGAGCACTTTGGAATGTATGCAATATTTATGTATGCTCAAAATACTCTGTCTGTGGAGTCTCCTTGTCCCTTCTGCATATCCATGCTGTCAGAAGCATAAAACCTATGGCTAGTCCCAACTAGAGTAGATTCACTGAATCAATGGTACTTAAATGTTGACTTTTCAAGTTCCCATTGATTCTGTGTCTGCTCTGTTTGGGGCTAGCAATTCAAGTCAGATTGCATATGGTTAGATAGGCATTGGCAAAAAATCAAGATAGCAGAATGGACTGCCTCTGGCTTGCTACTATATATAGATAAACATTTTCACCCCTTCCACTAGATGCTGTCTTAAATGTCACACACATGCCATGCACACAAAGTACTCAAAATACCATAGAAATTGGAAGGAGAATCACTGAAATCCCAAGGAACAATGGCCAAGATCCTATACTGGAGTTTCATAATCTAAATTCATATATATATGTATGTGTGTGTGTGTGTGTGTGTGTATAAATTTTGGTGGTCTGTCCCTGTTGTGCCCCCCAACACAGTTCATAAGGAGAGTATCTTGGTGAGAACAGATTGGTGTGGCACAGATCTACATTTAGCAAGAATTTAATAACAACAAAGTTCCAAATCCTCACACCTCCCAGGACTAATAAAACTGATTTATTTATTTACAGTATTTATATACCACTTTTCTCACCCCTGGGGGGACTCAAAGCGGTTTACACAGAAATAATGGCAAAATTCAATGCCTTACATATGTAAACCAAATCACAAATCAACACCATATAACTAAGCATACAATCAATAAGATAATTCACTATAAGACAAAAAAGGACATTTAAAACATGAAATATAAGAATTAAAACACCTAATAGAAACATTAAAATACTTAATAAAAACTTTAAAAGTCTTTGTAAAAAAGGGTAGAAGTGTTGATGAATTAGGGCTTTTATTTAATAGTTAACTTCACTTTGTATTCTTCCTTCTTGTCCTTTTCTTCATCTGTCTCTTGCAAAAAAGCTCCAAAGGTATTGTACTTTTTCCAGACTCCTTCAATCCTCATTGAACAAAATAACTGACTTCAGGCGTAGCTAGCTGGATCTGGCTGCGAGGAACATAATAATAATAATAATAATAATAATAATAATAATAATAATAATAGCAATAGTAGTAATAATAATAATAATAATAATAATAATAATAATAATACCAGGTGACAGTCGCATTGAGGAAAAACTCAGCCACTATGAGGACCTCAAAATCTAACTGCAAAGGCTCTGGCATAAAGCAGTACAAGTGGTCCCAGTGGTCATTGGTGCACTGGGTGCCTTGCCAAAAAATCTCACCCAGCATTTGGAAAAAATAAACATCAATAAAATCACAATCTGTCAACTGCAAAAGGCCACCTTACTTGGATCTGTGTGCATCATTCAAAAATACATCACACAGTCCTAGATGCTTGGGAAGTGTTTGACTTGTGATATGAAATCCAGCATATAGATCTCATTTGCTGTGACATACTGTGATTTTGTGTTAACAACAACAACAACAACAACAACAACAACAACAACAACAACAACAATCCTTTATTTGTATTCCACCCTCTCCCTAAAGAGACTCGGAAATTAACAGCATTATGGCAATGAATTTTTAAAATTGTATTTTTATAGTTTCCAATCCAAGAACAGTCTTGATTGACAGCATACATTTGGTTGGGCATCTTCCTAATCTTGCCAGGGACCAGCAGCAGCCTTGCTCATGGATCTTTCCTGCTTCTAGGGAGATTCTAAGGAAGCGGGGGTGAGGGGGCAAAGTGATATATTTTCTTAAAATAAATACTGAATTTTTATTTGAGAAGTAAAAAGAGAGCACAAGGTTTTTGGAAATGACAGACCCGCTTTCAGTTGAAAGTGATGCCTTCATTTTTTTCATGCCACATCGTTTTGAAGCTTTGTGTTTGACTTTAGAAGTGTCTTGTCATCATACTTCTGTATTGCTAGATGGGGATTAATTCACCTTTTAATCGCCTGTGTGTTGCTTTAGTCTTGACATTCTCTGAATTCCTTCCACTCATAGGAATTTTATGACTCAGAACTCACTGGCCCAGAACAAGCTTTTCCTTCCCATGATGGTATTAGAACAGGTTGAGGCATTCATTTACAATCCTTGCTGTCTTTGTTTTTCATTTTCCTTCTGCCTCTTTTCCCAATGCTCCCTGCATACAAAAACCTTTACATTTGTATGTAGTTGACACAATACACCGACAGACAGCAAGAATGTCCCAAGCTTTCTCTCAAACTTTTGGTGGCTGCACATTCCTCTTTTCACAAGTCACAGCATCATTTTCATTATCTTTCTTTCCAAAACTGAAGAGCTAAATGTAAATAGGATGAATTCAGTCCGGATAACCTTCAGCTATCTTAAAAGATTTTCATTTTAACATGACACATCCTCCAAGGCCCCTTCTACACTGCCATATAATCGAGATTATCAAATCAGATAATGCACATTATCTGCTTTGAACTGGATTATATGAGTCTACAGTGCCATATAATCCAGTTCAAGGAAGATAATATAGATTTTAACTGACAGTGTTGTAGGGGGCCCAAGTTACAAAATTTCACTCCCTAATCTAGGCATATATGATTTGCAATTAACTCTAATTTGCATTCTAATTATGCACATTCACATTATTTCTTGATTTTTTTTTCCTTCCAAAAAGCAACTGGTACAGAGTATTGTCAAAGTTCAGATCTCTTTCTTGGTCATGAAATTGTACTTTACAGAATTGATGTCAGAATTAAAAGGAAGAATGGAACCATATGATTCAGCTTGTTAATGTAATTTATCACTACCACTACCTTTCAGCAAACATACCTTACAAAATATTTTCTTTTTTCTTTATACTCACACCTTTCAATCTACTTTCTATCCTGTTCCCTCACTTGCATTACCTCACTCTGCATTACCTCACTTTTGGAGATTTGCAGAGCCATTGTGTATTTCTGTATTTCTTAGGAGTTCAACAGCACTAGCTTCATCACCTGAGCTTCCAAAATTGTAAACGTTGTCCTACCAAACTGGAATGACAGTAACAGTTCCTTTGAATGATATGAATTTCAGAATATTTGATACAAGGGAATAAATATGTGGCATTGCTATATTTTTTGATAGTAATCAATATAAACAAATCGGTATATATACACAAAGCACACATTCTTCTTGGGAAGGTAGATAGACTTCTCAGTTGAGGCAAATGGTTATCATAATCTTTACATGGCATGTAAAGAATCAAACATTTTTTATCATATTGAACATCATTTTAATTCTGTGAATCATATAGAGGAAGCAATAGAAACTTACTTTTGTAAAAAAATTAAACATTCTAAACAACACTATAACATAATATGTTGAGGAATTGTATACCTCTCTAACAGACATCTGTGGAGACAACTACACATTTTCTTATGCATATCAAAACAAAGGCATCTGTTATACATTTTTATGACATTGTTTTTCTACCATCCTATCACCATAGTATGGTATTAGGAACAGCATAGTAGGCATCTGTTAGCAAAAACCATAGCTACAAAAGTGAAAGCAGTTTTTGACTTGTTTTTATACTTTCTCAGACTTCTCTTACCAGTTCATATCTGCCTATCACCTGGAGGGACTGTTGTATGTCTTTTATCAGCTAACTTAAATACAAATTTTACTTTCATCCACAGTAAACTGGATAAGATTTGTTAATAGTCTGTTTAAAATCACCCCTCACTCAATTTGAAATTGAATTTTTGCACAAGACTAGTAGCCATACAGTCACATAAGAGTTTGACAGACCATGAATTAGAAACTCATCTTTCATTTTCATATATATATATATATATATATATATATATATATATATATACACACATACACACACACACACACACACACACACACACACACACATTTCTAGCTACCTATTACCAGGCAGCTACACCATGTATGACTTGGTATGATTAAAGCCTATTGTCCCAAGTAAGCCTATCTCCTTGGTTTCCCTTTTTTATTTTCTGCAATATACAGCTTTATTTATTTTATCTTATTGTAGATTTCACTGTGGACAAACACCAAGAACCAGTCTATTTTATACTTGCTAACTCTATGAAATCACAGCACCCTGATTGCCATTCTTCTTTCATTGTACAATTTACAGAACATTAAATCCCTTCCTTCCTTTCTCTTTCTTTGTTTCTCCTCATACCCTCCCCCTTTTTTCTGTTTCTTCTTCTTCCTTTTCTCCCTCCTTTTTCTCTTCCTTTCCCTTTTTCTCTCCTTCCTTCCCTCTTTTTCTCCCTGTCTCCCTTCCTTCCTTCCTTCCTTCCTTCCTTCCTTCCTTCCTTCCTTCCTTCCTTCCTTCCTTTCTTTCTTTCTTTCTTTCTTTCTTTCTTTCTTTCTTTCTTTCTTTCTTTCTTATCCAGTCTTGACCATGGTGGTCCATGCCTTGACTACATCCAATTTAGACTACTGTAACAGGCTCTATAATTGACTGCCCCTGAAAGGTGTCCAGAAACTTCAACTAGTCTAAAGATCTAGAGCCAGTTTACTCACAGGTTCTGGACCCAGGGAGCGTACTACTCCTCTGCTAAACAGCTGCAGTGGCTGCCAATATGTTTCTTGGCCTGATTCAAGGTGCTGGTTTTGATTTTTAAAGCTGGAAACAGCTCAGGTCCAACTTACCTATCTGACTGCATTTCCTCATACTAACCCACCTGACCTTTCAGAGAGGCCCTTCTCTCACTACCGTCACCATAGCAAATTATTATTATTATTTGAAGCACAACAAGATGAGCCCACAGCAGACACTCAGCTGGCTGTTGAATTGGATCACAATTCGGACACTTCCCAAGTGTCTAGGACTGTGTGATATATTGGCGAATAATTCATGCAGATTCCAGTAAGGTGGCCTTCTGCAGCTGGCAGATGGTAATTTTGTCAGTGCCAATTGTGTTTAAGTGCAGGCCAAGGTCTTTAGGTGCTGCACCCAGTGTGCCGATCACCACTGGGACCACCTTTACTGGTTTGTGCCAGAGTCTTTGCAGTTCGATCTTTAAATCCTCATATCGTGTCAGCTTTTCCTGTTGTTTCTCTGCAATCCTGCTGGGATTGCAACATTGACGATCCATACTTTATTTTTTTAACATGATTGTGAGGTCATGAGTGTTGTGCTCCAGAACTCTGTCAGTCTGAATTCGGAAGTCCCAGAGGAGTTTGACGTGTTCATTCTCTGTAACTTTTTCCGGCTCGTGATCCCACCAGTTCTTTGTTGCAGGCAGATGGTATTTGTGGCACAAGTTCCAATGAATCATCTGAGCAATGGTGTTATGCCTCTGCTTGTAGTCTGTCTTTGCGATCTTCTTGCAGCAGCGGAGGATGTGATCTATTGTTTCATCTGCTTCCTTGCAGAGTCTACATTTGGGATCTGTTGTCGACTTTTCAATTCTGGCTTTGATGGCATTGGTTCGAATGACTTGTTCTTGGGCTGCCAGAATCAGGCCCTCGGTCTCCTTTTTCAGAGTTCCATTTCTGAGACACAGCCATGTTTTTTTCTTTGTCAATTTGGCTCTCAATTTTTGCCAGAAACTGTCAATGGAGTGCCTTTTGCCGATTTTCTCTCTTTCGGAGAGGCCCTTCTCACTGCCGTCACCATAGCAAATTATTATTATTATTATTATTATTATTATTATTATTATTATTATTATCCTGACACAAAAACACAGTATCTCATAGCAAACAAAATCTATATGCTGGATTTCATATTACAAAACCACAAATCGAACACTTCCCAAACATCTAGGAATGTGTGATGTTTTTTCTAATGATGTGCACAGATCCAAGTAAGGTGGCCTTTTGCAATTGACAGATCATGATTTTGTCAATGTTTATTGTTTCCAAAAACTGGCTGAGATCTTTTGGCAAGGTACCCAGTGTGCTGATGACCACTGGGACCGCCTGGACTGGTTTATGCCAGAGGCTTTGCAGTTCAATTTTGAGTTCTTGATAATGGCTGAGTTTTTCCTGTTTTCTTCAATGCAGCTGTCACCTGGTATAGTAACATCAATAATCCAAACTTTTTTTCTTTTCCACAATCATGATATCTGGTGTATTGTGCTCCAAAACTTTGTCAGTCTTTTAATAATTCTTCTTCTTCTTCTTCTTCTTCTTCTTCTTATTATTATTATTATTATTTTCTGTCTCCTTCCTTCCTGGTGGTGGGTGACAGCAGCAATGGCAGGTTATGGATGGGACAGGTGATGGCAGTGGGGGCAAGAGGCAGTGGTAGTGAGTGATGGTGTCTGGTGACAGGGTGTGGTGTCGTGTTAGGAGTGATTCCTGGTGTGAGAGAATTAGCCGTCTGCAAGGACGTTGCCCAGAGGGCGCCTGGATGGTTTGATGTTTTTATCATCCTCATGGGAGGCTTCTCTCATGTCCCCGCATGAGGAGCTGGAGCTGATAGAAGGAGCTCATCCGCCTCTCCCCGGATTTGAACCTGCGACCTGTCGATCTTCAGTCCTGCTGGCACAAGGGTTTAATCCACTGAGCCACCGGGGGCTCCACAGGGTGTGGTGAGGTTGATAGAGGGGTGGGCAGCAAAGGTGACAGTGGTTCTCTGCAGCCCACAGCATGGCTTGTGCAGGCCACATGCAGCCCAGGGGCAATATTTTCTGCATGCCTGATCTAAATAAAACCTTATCAAAATGAGTGTATGACATCCTTTGACTCAACTCAGTGTAGACTGCTATGTGGACTCTCATCTGCAGGAAATGCATAGCTGCAAAAAGAGTTTGGGAGTTCCACATAAAAATCCAACAACTGGTTTGTCAAGAGGAAGCTCTTATCAGAGATAAATATTTTCAAAATTAGAATATTAAACTATTAAAAATGTTAAGGTCACTAAGTCTAGTTCATAATACGTTTGCATTTTCTTTGTGTGACTGCTTGGATCCTCTATGAGACTTAATTTCAGAAATAGAGCATTTTTCTGATTTCAGATCAGAAAAGTCAACCAATCAGCCAGTTTATTTTTTTTCCAAATTTAGTTTCCAATCCTCTATGTAGTCAGTCGAAGCATTTGTCTTTGATTATCAAACAAAGAGGAATATCTGAAGATTAAGCCCACATCTAGAAAGAGGAACTTTTAACAAAGGAGTCATTTGAAACACAACCTAAAATAATTATTCTCTCTCTCACTTTCTCTAAACTTGTAGTATGCAGTTTGTTTTTAAGGTTTGGTCACACAGATGTCAACAACAAGATAAAATAATTTTAGAGACAAAGCCAAGTTTAAGAGCTTATCAGCCTACACAAAATAATCATTCTTCAGTTCATAAAGAATGAAAATACAAGGGTAGTTTACAGGTCAAAGTCATTTTCACTGCGGGCCACATCAGCCTTATGGTTACCTTCAAAGGGCTAATTGCAATTTTAAGACTATAAGAATGTAACTACATGTCCTGGCATTGAAAGCCTCACGGGCCACATAAAATGACATGACAGGCAACATTTGGCCCGTGGGCCTTGCATTTGGTAAATGTGCTACAAGTGAATATGAAATGTGTCTATGGGTAATGATAAACTTTACCATAGACACACTTTCATGAGGATCTCAAAGAAAAGGATGAGACAATCCAATTGACAAAATATTTGTACCCAAAAGAAAAGAGTGAAATTTCTGATAAAAATTGTTCACGAAATATGAACAGTTAGTATTCTCCATCAGATGATTCAGCTTTCTGTTATGCTTGTCAATATGTTCGATCAAATATGTCAAAAATGTCTTTATGGATACTTGAATGTTTCGAATACTGAGAAGAAAGCACTTAAAAGAGAAAGGGTTTCACAAACCTGTCTTTATAGTCTATATTTCAGTAATGTCTATGTGACATGAAAAGGAATGACAACTATCACTTGGAACCTTTGTGGTGAATGTTATTGTTCTTGGAAGCAAGATCTATACCAGTTGTTCATGTTATTCTTTGAGTGAGTTCTTCAGGAATATATACTAGTAAAGACAAAGAAGAGACCAAGTTATTTAGAATTTATTTGAATATACTCTCAAAAAAGTTGAACAACTGCCAGAAATAAACAGGTTCCAAGAAATTTACCAATACACATAAATACAGAGTAAAAAAAGTAGTTATCACAGCACAAATGGTTCAAGAGAACATAGTGCTAAACTATTTTAAAAGAGATGTTAAAAATGCGAAAACTGCTTTAGGAATCCAATATGTGAATAAAGATAAGGTTTATGAACATTTATTCCATATAAGAGAAGGGGTTTTTTTTAAAAGAAAACAGTCTGTATCTATCCAAATTCTTCAGCCAATGTTACAATGAAGCAAATGTTATCTGTGAAAGGAAAGGCAGAGTGCAAGCCCTAATTCAACAAAAGCTTCAAAGAAAAATCTCACAGGGCCATTGAAGTAACCACTGTCTCCATCCAGCTGTTTTAAAAGCTGTGGATGACACAAAACCTGTCAAACAATGTTTTCACAAATGTGCCGCTCTTCATACATTTTTAAAGCATTGAGCCTTTTTGTGTGTGTGTTTGAAGGTCAAAGCATGTCTTACTTATTTGAACACAGAGTAAGCTATTTGAAATGTACCTGAACTGATGGTGTTAATCACATTTTTTTAAAAAAAATAATAATCCAGAATTGAGACTTTCAAAAGAGTGGATGGGTATTTTAAGATGCTGTTACCCAAAACCAAGAGCTGCTTGTGTAATGGCCATGGATGAGGGAGATTCCCCAGTTCGACTGTGAAATAATATTTTCTTTTTTTAAAAAAAAAATATTAATGCCATATAGCAATGTTTTACATTTTTATATAAAAATGAGTTGAAAAAAACATAAAGCAAAGAGAAGAAAAAGAAAAGAAGAAAGAAAGAAAAAGAGAAGATAATAATATTTTGAAAATGAAAAATCCACATGAAAATATTGGAGGGGGGGGGGGGGGAGAGAAAAAGAAAAGAAAGGAGATTTTGACCTCCATCCACTCCTTGGAGGTGTTTTCATATTCTTTATGCAATTATATTGTAGTTATTTAACCTATCTTTGTTCTAACTCTTCTGCTCCCCCTTTCTTACAGTCCTTGTCTTGCAAACCTTTTTCCTTTATTTTCTATTCTCTCTTTCTCTCTTTAGATTATAAGATCCATTTTTAGTCTTCTAAAATAGCCTTTACTAAGTCCCAGTCTGTTTGTCTTTTTGGTATGTGAAATAATATTTTCAATAAAATTCTCCAAAAAGCTAAACATTGTAGGTGCTCAACAATGACCAATGTGAGCCTCAAAAAGTCTTAGGAAAAACAACTCTAAAAGAACATGTTTTACCAGAAAATAGTGGTGAAAACAGTGGGACGGATAGTGAGCAAGTGAAAAGAATATATTTTGAAAACAGAGATAGTCTTCATATTGAAATGAACAGATTTGCTGGAAATGATGAAATAATAACTGCAGTGGCATCTGTTGATGACTTCAGTTTTGTCCAACAATCCACTTGACTCCCAAGGAATTACACTGCTGAGAAAAGAAGTGCTTCCTAGCCAAACATTTTATAGGAAATCAGAGCAAACTATTTTTTAATAAAACTGACCAACAATGAATCCTCTTTGAAGATAAATATCAAGTTCTATGTATCTGCTTCAAAAATGTTTTGCCTGGAGCACAGCTATCTGTGAGTCAACATTTTGAGTTCTCGCATGAATCACTTATCTGAGGAGCCTTTTACTGACTAACACTTAGCAAATTTAGAGGACTCTTTAAATCTTGCCAGTCACCCAATTACAAATCCACCTAACAGTAGTATTTCTGCATCAAGATACAAGATCAAAGTTGAACTTCAGAGAAAAACAAACTCAATCCTATGTTCTTCTTGGGTATAGTATAAACAGCTTGGTTTGCTTATGCGCGTAGCACCTTCTTCACTGTAACATTCTATTGGACAATGTTAGTTTTTGTCGCAGAATAATTAGTATTTACAAGCAGAATGTGAACAATAACTAGTCCCACATTACTACGAGCACACATACAACCTTATCACATTGAGAAATTTCCCAGTCATAGGACACTAGAGCCTCTATTCAAACATGGAGCGGCACTGAGCTCATCATATGAGTTAAACCACTTCTAGCAATCCTGCATAGCCCTCCATGGTTGAAAAGAGGCAGAAGAGTGCTGAAAGGAGGGAACTATGGCAATCAATAACATCACATTGAGAATTTTTCCCCTCATAGGACACTTAAGCCTCATTTCAAGCAGGGAGAGGCACAGAGCTCATCACATATTCCAGGGTTGAAAAGAGGCTGAAATGTCCAGAAAGGAGGAAACTCTGAACATGGGCCAGCAATTGTGTTCAGAGCTCCTACCTCTTGACTTATTCACATCTTTACAACTGAAAAGCAGTTGTAACCATCAATGTCCTGTTTCATTGCCCAACTGTCAGCAGTCTCTTGCATTCTATGGCGTTTGATGCAAAACAATAAGATTCCATGGGAAGCAATGGTTTTAAACTGGTGTCGGTCTCCTTTAATGTAAGGGGCTTTGGGCACGGCAAGGGATCTCTTGGTTTTTTGATATTGTTGTTTCTCCTGATTAAGAACAAAATAGTAATACTGACCTTGTGATGAATGTAAGAAGAATGTATTGCCAGCTCTTAAGTTTCCATGTGTGAGTGTGGTGGGGAAGCCGAAAATGGGGCTGGTGACAATGTGAGAGAGCGATTCTCTGCTCTTAAAGAGTCACTCATGCTTTCCTCTCTCAATGTGATGAGGGTCTATAGAGTCCTCTTTGTTAACAATATCTGAAGTAGGTTTGCTTAGAAATAGTACACTTCTATTACATGTGTTCTTCAAACATGGCGTGAAGAAGAAAAACTGAAAATTACAAAATGAGGGATGAAGAATTCCAGGTGAAGGTGGAACAAACAAATATAGGGGAAAGGAGGGTATAGCTGCTAAGACCCCTTCTATGCTTATATCCCAGGATCTGATCACAGATTATCTGTTTTGAACAGGATTATATGAGTCCCCACTGTCATATAATCTGGGATAAGCAGGTAATCTGGGATCAGATCCTAGGATATATGAACAGTATAGAAGGGGCCTAAAGCCCACAAAGAGGAAATGACATGGATATATACTATGTCTAAAATCTTACAAGTGAAAACGAGGAACATATGTGTGTTGTTCATTCGTTCAGTCATTTCCAACTCTTTGTGACTTCATGGATCAGCCCACGCCAGAGCTCCCTGTCGGTCGTCACCACCCCCAGCTCCTTCAAGGTCAATCCAGTCACTTCAAGGATACCATCCATCCAACTTGCCCTTGGTCGGCCCCTCTTCCTTTTTCCTTCCATTTTCCCCAGCATCATTGTCTTCTCTCAGCTTTCCTTTTAAACGTATGTTTATAAACACAATAATCAAACTTGTAATATTTTAACTTTAATATCTTTAACTTTAAAATCATTTTATGGAGGTATCAGTGAACTGCAAAGAGTGCACGTGTGCATCTTCTAATCTAGCTAGCATCATTCTCTGTAAAATTAGCATACTGACCAAAATACTAAAAAAAATTGAAAAGTTTTGGTGCAAACTGCTTTAGAATAACCACAATATGAGTCCTTGGAACATTTGTAGCAATATTCCAAAATTTGGCCATTCACTATCACTACTGTTGTATGGCTTGATGGGATAATATCTGATTAATGTTTTGCTTGGATTCCACTGGAAATGGGCATAATATAAATACTCCTAATCAAGCATGTAGACCTGATTTTTATAGAATGAACCCACATGCAGATATAGAACTAAGCTTTGGCAAATGCATCAGTACTGTGCAACTACTGTCCTAAATAAACACCAGAAGGATAATAAGTTAACAAAGCATAATCAAAACTTTCAGCATTGGCTTATTACATAAAAGCCTCATCATTAATCAATATATCAAGGCAGATGTTGTATTTCAGTTGCAAATTAAATGTAAAAACAACCAAGGACTACATATACTAGGGAAATTGCATGCCAAGAAACTTGTACAATAAAGCTATGGGGTGGTATCAGGTTAATTAGGAATGGAAGAAGGTACCTGTAGCTGTTGTTATTATTTCACTCTTTATAATTGCCCATTTTAAACTGATCAATATGCATTCCCTGCTTACAGCTTCTAAATCTACTTGAATGTTCTTAAAATACAAGAGTTTAAAACATAAGTGTAAAATTGAACAATGTATCCATTGAATTGAAATGAGAGGATTACTGAAGCAGGTAAGACCTTACTTTCTATTTCAGTGAAGAGTGAAAGTTAAACCATTTTTCTGACTACTCAATACTGGTTATGTGAAGGAAAAATCTAAGAATACAGTGATACCTTTAGTTAGAAATTTAATGACATGGTCAGTGTAAATGGGGCCAGGGAAATCTACCTGCACTTGCTGCAGGTTAGTTATCCACAACCTCTGGCAAGAACATAAACATACTGCAGCTTTTGCAGGTGACTTCAACAGCTTTTGCACCATCCATATCCAGTAGTCTACACCGCAATAAAAATCTGTATTATTGGTTTTGAACTGGGTTATATGGCTGTGCAGTCCAATATAATCCAGTTCAAAGCAGAGAATCTGAATTTTATATAGTGGTGTAGATAGGGCCTTAGGTATGCATTAGAACAGAATTATGGGATTCAGCTGTTTTACATCCTTGTTACCAGAACTACTGTCCAACTCTTATTGATCTAACTCCACACTCCACAAGCTTTCACCAATGGCCTTCAGAGACTGAGTTCAAAAACTGAAGCAACAGTTATATAGAGCTCATGGCTTATAACGCCACCTCAAGTAACTCATGACTTATCAGAAGCCCTTACCTCTTGGGCCAGTGATTCTCAACCTTTGGGTCCCCAGATGGTTTGACCTTCAACTCCCAGAAATCCTAACAACTGGTAAACTAGCTAGGATTTCTGGAAGTTGTAGGCCAAAAACATCTGGGGACCCACAGGTTGAGAGCCACTGTCTTAAACCATGTGTTCAGGGTCAGCGTCCACCATATTGTCCAAATGCCCAATCACCATCTCCCAAAGCAGTTACTCTACTCTGAACTCAAGAACAGAAAATGGAATGTTGGAGAACAGGAAAAGAGATTTAAAGGTGGGCTCAAAGCCAACCTTAAAAACTCTGGCACAGACACCGAGAACTGGGAAGCCCTGGCCCTTGAGCACTCTAGCTGGAGGTCAGTTGTGACCAGCACTGCAGTAGAATTTGAAGAGGCATGAATGGAGGGCGAAAGAGAGAAACATGCCAAGAGGAAGGTGCATCAAGCCAACCCCATCTGGGACTGCCTTCGACCTGGGAACCATTACTCTCACTGCGGGAGAACATGTGGGTCAAGAATATGGTTCCACAGTCACTTACATAGCCACCGCCAGGACATCACACTTGGAAGACAATCTTACTCGGACAATGAGATCATCTATGTAAGTAAATGGCTTAGCAGAAGACCCACCCATCACACTTGTTTTGAGAGAGCACATGATCACATAAGCCTTAAAAAAAGAGTCAAGGATCACCCCAAAACACAATTTACCTTATGTATTGTGGAAGGTTTTCATGGCCAGAATCATTGGGTTGTTGTGAGTTTTTTGGGCTGTATGGCCAGTTCCAGTAGCATGATTTCCTAATGTTTCACCTGCATCTCTGGTAAGCATCCTCAGAGGTTTGTTCAGAGGTCTATTGGAAATGAGGCAAGTGGAGTGTATATATCTGTGGAGTGTCCAGGTTGGGGCCAGAAAGAGTCCTTGTCTGTTTGAAGCAAGTGTAAATGTTGCAATTGGCAAGTTCAATTAGCATTGAGCGGTCTTGCAGCTGTCTTCAGGCAACAGCACTTTGGTCTCAACTGTGGAACCTGAAGACAAATAAGTAACTTCTTTTGTTAGTAGCTGTAAGGCTACTTAATACAGGTAAAACATCAGGAAAGAATGCTACTGGAACATACAGCCCAAAAAACTCACAGCAACCCAACTCACCTTCTGTTTTCTCCTTAGAGACAAGTCATGGCCAAGTCTAATCATATCAGGAACAGCAATATCCTATTTGAAGTTAATTTTCCATATTCACAAGTTCACATATTCAGTCTTAAAGAGCATAAGTCAAAGTTCATTCATACTTATTTAATCTAATTTCGCTGAAAAATACTGGTATAATATGATTCACTTCACTGGATCTGCAGTAAACTGTGAAAAATCAGTCTGTCTAGAGAATTAAAAAAACATGAGCCCCAAAAGTGTACAGACCTGGGATTCCTTCAGAAGGAGTTGGATCATTGCAATGCGTTTTGGATAATATTAATAATTCCTATATATGTTCCTGACCTCTCTTAGCTTTTATGTTTACATTCTATGTTTTGACAAATTACTTTCATAGTAAGGTTCCCTTTTTCTCTTCATATTTTGCAACAGTTGGAAGACTAGCCTTTGGTCTGAACTATAAGCTTCCTGGATTCTCCTGAAGACAAATGAGTAATGCATGCCAGTTTGTTTGGGTCTTGTTTATCCTCTTCTTCTAGCAAACTAACATTTCTGAGGCAATTTATAAATATTTATATTCAGTCATAAGCCCAAATACATTTCCTCTGAAAAATCAGTGATTTCCCACTAGTGAATGGCACACAGCTCTTCTGTGAAGGTTACTGATATGAAGAAAGAATAATAATTAAATGCAGGGATCAAATTCAGTACAGAATAATGATGGAAACAATATTAGTGATTCCAATAGCAATATTTTCCTGATTATAATAATATGCTATTCTCCACTGTGCAGTAAACCAGGTCACACTGAGGATGTATACAAGTTACTTTGCATAAAAAGTGCAAAGGAAGCTGTGCCCGATTCCAAATGCTATCAAAGATCGTGTAAAACATCTTTAAAAGGGGGTATAGACTTTATATTTGTTTGTCTAGTTGGATAGAGCAGAGCAGATTTTACTGGAGACAGAAAATTATCAAATACGAACACTTGGAGGAGCGAGAATATTAGCAACCATATTGTGTTTTTAGAACACAAGCAATGGCTTCAGGTAAGTGTCTAGCCTTTGATAATGTGTCTGTTTACAGTTGTGGTGGTATAAAGGCAGGAATAAAAATTGGATCACTATAAGGACTCATTACAAAATATTCTAAGGTTCAACAATGAGTCCATTTATTTTATATCCCACCTTTCTCCTGCAACGAACCAAGGAATGGCTGTGCCTCACCAGGAAAGATTGAGGTGTGCCCCCATTCAGTTTTTGAATTGCCTGTGCAATATGTTTCTGCTGTTCCAGAGAGTTGCAACCCAACACATAGATTCAAACCACAAGCAAGAAGGTTTTACTTAAATATTGGGAAGTATTTCCTGATGGAAAGAGCTATTCAGTACTGGCATGAAATACCCTCAAAAATTGTGGAGTTTCCCTTATTAAAGATTGAGTGCTGATTGCTTTGGTTGTGGATTAATGCATTGGTGGGGGACTAAGTTAGATGACCCTCACAGTCCTTTCCAGCTGTACAGTTCTATGAGTCTATGTTTCTGATTAAAAAATGAATCACATTCTTTCCAGCTTAAACTTTATCGTTTTGGCATCTGAGCCACCTAGCTAACCTAAAGTGATTTGTTTGAATCAAAGGGCCATGACATGGAATCATGGTTTTCTGACTCATAGCTTGATCATTTATTTATATTTACACCAGGTAACATGCTTGTTCCTAGTCATCTGCATTGGATCATCTGTGCAGTTGAAGACAGACAAGAGAACTTCAAAAACATTTTAGTTGTCTCTCCATTATCCATGCCATTACCAATTCAGTATGAGATTTCACTTTACAATAAACTTTACAATAAACTTTTCACTTTACAATAGAACAGTACCTATGATATCCACATTTTAAAATAGATAGCAAGGGTCAATTTGGTTACAAATAGTTGTCATCCATGATGTTCTTCATCATGATTGCAGTCATACTGTGGAACTGGAAATTAAGTGACAAAGGGATTTAATCTGCATGAGAAGAAATAAATATACCTAGAAAGGTTGCTTTTCACTTGGATTACAGTTCTTCAGACTATTGGATAAGAAATATTCAGTACAAACTTACCCTGGTTAGGTTTTCCATTAAAAACTAGGGAAAACATCACAGGAGCATTCAAGCCTTTTCCAGGCAGTATAAGCAGTACCCTCAGTGTAACTACTCTTGTCAATTCTTCGAGTTTCCAATGCCAGTCCTGTGCTCACATACCAACTGACAGTTTATTTTCTATTATTTATTTACTTACTTATTTATTTATTTTTATCTTGCTTTTCCGTCATGGGTGGGATTCAAAGCAGTGTACACTGGTTAAAAACCACAGAAATTATATGACATAAAAAGCATAGCATCATAAACCACATAAAACAGATAAACAAATTGCACATTACATAAACCATATATGCTTTCTACGTGGGACTGCCTTTGAAGACTGTCCAGAAACTTCGATTAGTCCAACAATTGGCAGTCAGGCTGGAGCAGTGTACAGGGAACATACAACTCGTCTGTTACGCCAGCTCCACTGGCTACTGATCAGCTTCCGAGCACAATTCAAAGTGTTGGTTTTAACCTTTAAAGCCCTAAATGGTTCTGGCCCAGACTACGTGTCTGAATGTATCTCCTGGTATGAACCATCATGAAACTTAAGATCATCTGGGGAGGCCCTGCTCTCAACCCTACCGACATCGCAAACATGTTTGGTGGGGACAAGGGACAGGTCCTTCTCATCAGCCCCCCCCCCCCATCTTTGGAATGCTCTCCCCAGAGACATCACAATGGCCACCTCTGTCTTGTCTTTTAGAGGAAAAATCAAGACCTGGCTTTGGGACCAAGCGTTCGATTAATGAGCAGCAAGTGAAAGAAGATTTTAACACTTATGGCAATGATTTGACCCAGACTAGATTTTAGACTCTGATTTTAATTGGCATGTGTTAATCAATTGTTTTAATGATTGTTTTAATATTTTAATGTATTGTTGATTGTTTTATTATGATGACAACGTATGGTGTTTTTGTGAGGCCGCCCTGAGTCCCCCCTTGGGGGTGAGAAAGCAGGGTATAAATATAGGAAATAAATTTTAAAAATAAATATACTACAAGCTCAATAAATATGACATATGTGATTAAAAAATAAACTCAGACCACTAAGTTTATCCATAAAAAACATTATACTAATAGCCTAAATGTTCTGCTTCTTCAGGCCATGTAAACATTGCTAAGTCTGAAATAGCATTAAGTGATATGCCTTACCAATAGCTATTATAGTCATGGCCTATTATAGGTTATCAGGGAAGGCCTGAATCCACATAAAGGTTTTAACTTATGAGCGAAAGGCCAGTAAGGAGGGGGCCAATCACACATCCCTGGGAAGGGAGTTCAAGAACAAGAGGGCCACCACCGAGAAGACCTTCTCTTATTTCCACCAATCACTATGATGGTGGGACTGAGAGAAGGGCCTCTCCTGATGATCTCACAGCTTGTGTGGGCTGGTAGGAGATGCGGTCCCTCAAGTAGGCTGGCAATTTTTGCTATTGGTTATCCAGCATTTACTGCTGAGCAGTCACTTATTCTTTCAGGTCACCTTTACTCAAAATGCTTGATGCTCCTATATAAGTCTTCTCCCAAAGGGAGCAATACAGAGCAGAGGAGGTAATAGGGGAAATGCAACCCAAAATAGGTAAAGAAGTAGTCCAGGAATACCAAGCTATTCTGAATGAATTCCAGTCTCCAGAGTCAGATGAACTACATCCAAGAGTATTAAGGAACTAACAGAAGTCATGGCAGAACCATTGGCAATGATATTTAAGAATTCTTGGAGAACAGGAGAAGTCCCAGCAGACTTTCTTAGTCATTGGCATTTGCCACTGTATACTTAGAGGAACATTTATATAATGTTGTTGTTTTTAACGATTTTTGAAGTGTTACTAATTAATTTAACGAAATGACTAAAGGTAGACACTCTAATTTGTACATATTTCATTGTGATTCATTCAGCATCCATTTTCATGTCACTTTCTCCACTTTACATTCACTTCTTCATTAAATCCTTTTCAAGAATCAAAATCATGTTAGGGTGCCCTGAACAGTAAGACTACAAACCAAAACTCTGTTGGAGTTCCTTTCAATGCGCACTGATTTATGATAAAAGATTTTTTTCCCTTTAGACATACAACATAGATATAATGTAAGAATAATTTTCCTTTCCTGTCAAAAGGATAGACATCATAGCAGAATAAACAATAAATGGAGACTGCTGGATTGACTTCTGAAACTAAGGTTGTCATGGGGATATAGGCAAGGCTACTTGAAAGTCATTTGTGTCATTCAGTAGAATTTATTGTGTTGAAGATACAGTCGGGCTGAGGTCTTGAGGGTATTTCTGTTGTATTTGTGTGTGTGTTTCACTTTTTTATTTGTTGCCATCCATCTTGTTGATGCAGATGTCATGTCAGTCACCACAAAAAAAAACTGTCACCATTCTCAAGAAACTAACAGCACCAATTTTAAGAAATGAAACAAGACAATGTTTTTACCATAGACAACTAGCTAGCTATTTTAATGGTCATTATTGGTGGAGATTTATCATCAGACATGAGTTTTTGTTCTTGGAGATGGGGGATGTTGGAGAGAGAAAAAAAAAGCATTTTTTTCATGCAGATGACAATTATTCTTGTCTGCTTTTGCACTGGGATTGTGGCGCAGCTGGCTGAGTGTCAGCTGCATTAAGATCACTCTGACCAAAAGGTCATGAGTTCGAAGCCAGCCCGGGCTGGAGTGGGTGTCCAGCCATTGTGTAGCCCGTTGTCGACCTTTGCAACCCGAAAGACAGTTGCATCTGTCAAGTAGGAAAATAAGGTACCACCTTGTGTGGGAGGCTAAATTTAACTAATTTATGAGGCCATAAAGAAAAAAGACTCCGGGGAATGTGGAATGCGGAAGAACTTCATCGGTGTCGCTGATGGACGATGAAAAGCAGCAGCTCCCCTGGCGGCCAGAAAAAAGTTAAATAGCCTCGGTGTATTTGTGTGTTAAACACTGTTTGTCGAACTGGCATTGAATGTTTGCCATATATGTGTT
This sequence comes from Anolis sagrei, assembly GCF_037176765.1. Taxonomy (NCBI): domain Eukaryota; kingdom Metazoa; phylum Chordata; class Lepidosauria; order Squamata; family Anolidae; genus Anolis; species Anolis sagrei. The sequence continues at coordinate 56,206,406 of NC_090024.1, read as the reverse complement.
GACTGTAATCCGCCCTGAGTCCCCTGCGGGGTGAGAAGGGCGGAATATAAGAACTGTAAATAAATAAATAAATAAATAAACTGACGGAAGAGTGAACCCCATGTCCATTTAAGTCGCTTAGAATTTCTGTATGAAAATGCTTAAGGACATTGTTTGTCTTTATTCAAATTAGGCTTTATTTTGAAGTTTAATATAAAGTTGTCCATTTAATGTTAATATTCCGATGAGAGGAAATGACCTCTAAAATTCACCAAGGACATCATACAAGTAATGATGTCTTTGGGTAAGCTGAGACCCAAAATATATAGGTAACAAAGGAAAGAACCTATCTTCTTTGCTCACCTTTGCTTGTTCTAATTCAAAAGATTAAGGGCTTAGTTTTACAAGTTCAGCTTCTTATTTTGTTGACTCTCTAGAGTGTTGCTGCACACACAGAGCCCTTGAATAGCGTATTGAAATTGCTTGTACTCTGTTTACACACATAGCACCGTATATTTTACAGTCTGTTGTTGTCACTCTGACAAAGATCATGAAGAGTAATGAATATCATTATTTTGAGATGACTTAGATAAAGTCTCCATTGGAATGACCTAGAGTGAACAATACCTTACCTACACCAATAATTGTTCATATCACTACCAGCACTAGATGAGGAATTTCTGCTTCTTGGTGTTATTAATAAGAGAAGGAGATGATGCTATCTTCATGATAGTGTAGTAGGTTTATAGCACCATAAGTCTCCACAGGGAATAAAAATTCATAAGAAGGGCTGGCTTTTGTTCATATCTGTGGGTTACTGGGAATTATTTTTAGAGATGAAGGGGGAGAAATGGAACTGGGGTAATCCTTAAGGGCTTGTGCCAGTTCGCTCTGTATTTAAACAGCTACAGATAAACTCACTCTTTTTAGTTCAGTTCTTTCAGTGCAGTTGGAAATTTTGGCTCAGAAATATTAAAACAGTCTATGCAGTTAGATTTCTAAGAGTTGAGAAAGTAGATCAGAAACTGAGGGGTGAAATGAATATGGAAAAGGAACTCTGGAAGTTTGAATTAAAAGGCCTAGAGAAGACAAAAAAGTAAGCGGAATGTGAAAAAGTAAGTGTCAGAGTGGTTTGGCTTCAAAGGAAGTTTTTTGAAGGGATTTTTTTGGTCAATTCTATCTAATATGTGTGCATATATCTGTGATTATATATGTGTGCATTAATTCTTGAAATGTAAGAGTGGGTGTATGAAAAGTGTGCCATTAAGAAGCTTAACATTCCAAGATTCTTCATCAGTTCATAGGTAGCTTTGAGGCTTCCTTCTTCTTAGCCTTAGGGCAAAGAAAGAGGTTGCCTTGGCATACAATATGATCCCTGTGTCCACAGGACCAGTACCCACAGTTTGCTTTATCCACATCTGACAAAATATGTCTTCTCTTTGCATTTTCCAGATTTTTCAGTGTGATTCTGTGACATTCTTGGGTCAGAAGTCCAATCGGGTTTACTATAATTCAGTTTTGTATATTCACCTGCACATATACATGTGTTGTATTATTTGTGTGCCATTTCTATGTGCTGGGAGAATTGTTCCAAGACTGTAATGGAGGTCAGGTAAGTTTATTTTCAAAGAGGTCTGCAGGCTTCAGGGGAGGGGGCTAGGGCCTCCAGATATTCTCATGGGCCAGTCCCATGGAGAGCATCTGGACACACCCAGAAATCACACACTTTATGGGGTGTGTATGAACAAGCCACCAGGAAGATCCGCGTTTTTTAAAATGCAGATTCTCCGGAGATGAAGACCTGTCTGGATCCACGCCCACTAATCACTTTTTCAAGAAACACCAAATCTGTCTTACAGGATAGCTGCTTCATGTGTTCCTTAGTTCCCTAAAGATACCATGAATGGATGAAGCCAGGGTGCATTACCATTGCTATAAACCATGGTAAAAAGCCAGGGTCTGCACTCTTCCCTTCAACTGGCAAAGTAACACATCATGTAATGAACAAAGACAAGACAATAAGGAGAAACATCAAATGACTTAAGTTACAGTCTTATATGTACTTACAAGGAAGTACCTGCCTCTGAACTCAATAAGTTTTTCTTCAGAGTAGATGTGATCAGAATTGCATTGTTTCTCTATCAAGATGCTTTGACTGACTAATTTGGGAACTTTTGCTTATAGTCTACCATGGAATCACAGTCCTTGACAACATGAAATTAATACTGGGGATAGTCATTACATACATTACTGTTAAATATGAACTTATATTGCAACCCAGGAAAATATTTGGACGTAAGAATCATTATGTATCTAAACACATTTAATAGATTTTGAATATTTACAATGGATATGCTGTGTCAGACGTGACATTGGTTTTGTTAGCATTTCAGAAAGGAAACCTATATCTCAATATTTCTTACACCTTCAACATAAAATAACAACAATGCAAAATAAAGAATACATTTTATATTATATTGTTCCCATTATTTTCAAAACAACAAAAATAAAAAATAGCCATATTTTTGAGTTTCATTGCTATATTTTTATTATCTAGAAGAAGGAATTGGAGACTTTCAGTGAAACCTGATGTTAAGAAAAGATGTATAGAAAGATACATGTGAGCATATTTAAACTACAACATTTTTATTGTGAGCTTCTTGTGTGGAAAACAATCTTAAAATTGTCACTTGAAATACAACTTTTGAAGACAAACCTTTCTGAAATCCTTACAGATATGAAATTGCTTTATCCCAAAAGCCCATTAAAAAGCCCATACAAGTCCCATCCTGACCTCCTCCTGAACCATACTCAGATGGAGTCTCTTTCCTTCTCTTAAATGATTCTTCGTTTCCAAGTATGATTGCCTTTCAAGTGTAGGATTTTGGGAGTGGGTCTGTAGGTGCTGTAGAGGCCTATTCTTGATTTGTATGTTTTTTCGCAATGAGGGCATCAATTTCCACATGGAAGGCGGTCCCAACCAAAGTTGGCTTGACATACCTTCCTCTTGACACGTTTCCCTTTCCGCCTTCTATCCGTGCCTCTTCAAATTCCACAGCACTATTGGTCACAGTTGACTCAATGGCGGGGACTTCTCAGTTCTCAGTGTTTATGCCACAGTTTTTAAGGTTAGCTTTAAGCTCATCTTTAAATTTCCTTTTTTTCTGTCCACCAACATTCCATTTTCAGTTCTTGAGTTGGGAGTACAGTAACTGCTCTGGGAGATAGTGCTTGGGCATTTCGATAACATGGCCAGTCCAGGGAAGTTGATGGCGAAGAATCATTGCTGGTGCTTCATTGCTGGTGATCTTTGCTTCTTCCAGCATGCTGAAATTTGTCTGCCTGTCCTCCCAAGAGATTTGCAGGTTTTTTTCAGAGGCAAAGCTAATGGAATGGTTCCAGAAGTTGAGTGTGATGTCTGTAGATAGTCCATGTTTTGCAGGTGTATAACAGGGTTGGGAGGACAATAGCTTTATAAACAAGCATCTTGGTAACCCAGGTGAAGTACTTAGACTCTGAATGACAGGAACTGTTTTGGCACCCAGCCCAGCAAAAGCAGCAAACCCCTTGAATATCTGTTTGTTTTTATGACACACAACCATATAACTTCAACTTAGCACAGATTTACACTTTTACTTACTTACTTTAGCAGGATCCTCTTTGCAGATCCAATGATTTTATGTATTACTAGCTGTCCCCTGCCACGCGTTGCTGTGGCCCAGTCTGGTGATCTGGAAAATAAAGTAATGAGAAAGTGTTGGTTTCTAATATATGTAATTCCTTTATGCTTGTGAGTAAACAATATTTCTTGTTGTTTCTTTGTCTACTCTGGAATATGCAACATATCATAGTCCTTCTTTAAGGGTCTCTTTCAAATCTGTGATACTATATCTCTGTGTGTGAGAGAGAATCATATCTATCTATATTTATAACTGGATGGCTCTTTGTCAGGAGGGCTCTGATTACATTTTCTTGCCCTGGTGAAGAGAGTTGGACTGGATGGCCTTAAGTATTTTCTGTTGGTCATGGGGGTTCTGTGTGGGAAGTTTGCCCCATTTCTGTTGTTTGTGGGTTTCAGAATGCTCTTTAATTGTAGTGAACTATAAATCCCAGTAACTACAAATCCCAAATGTCAAGATCTATTTCCTCCAAACTCCATCTGTGTTCATATTTGGGCATATGGAATATTTGTGTCGAGTTTGGTCCAGATCCATCATTGTTTGAGTCCACAGTGCTCTCTGGATGTAGGTGAACTACAACTCCCAAACTCAAGGTCAATGCCCACCAAACCCTTCCAGTGTGTTCTGTTGGTCATGGAAGTCCTGTATGCCATGTTTGGTTGAATTGCATCATTGGTGGAGTTCAGAATGCTCTTTGATTGTAGATAAACTATAAATCCCAGCAACTACAACTCCCAAATGTCAAGGTCTATTTCCCTTAAACTCCATCTGTGTTCATATTTGGGCATATGGAATATTCGTGCCAAGTTTGGTCCAGATCCATCATTGTTTAAGTCCACAGTGCTCTCTAGATGTGGGTGAACTATAATTCCCAAACTCAAGGTCAATGTCCACCAAACCCTTCCAGTTTTTTTCTGTTGGTCATGGGAGCCCTGTGTGCTAAGTTTGGCCCAATTCCATCATTGGTGGAGTTCAGAATGCTCTTTTATTGTAGGTAAACTATAAATCCCAGCAACAACAATTCCCAAATGACAAAATCAATTTTTTGAGTGGAGGACATAAATTGGACTGTTAGGTGTCTTGTGTCCAAATCTGGTGTCAATTCCCCCAGTGGTTTTTGAGTTCTGATGGTAGCATGAACGAACATTATATTTTTATTTATATAGATTAGACTGATTTTAAACGGCTGGCTACTGCAGCACTCATTGGGGTTTTTCTGATGCTGAGCACTGCATTCTGGGAAATGTAGTTTAGGGCATGGCCTTTTGCATTCCCTGCCATAGGGGGCCTCACTTCCCAAACTACATTTCTAAGAATGCTGTGTTCTCAGTCTCCTGCCCAAGTTCAGTAGTCTTATCCCCAGTGCCTTTGTGTATGGTGATGTAGCCAAAGAAAAACAAGAAAACATTGATTTTTAAAACACTTTATGTTTTCTTGGCTTTACCAAAGTTGCTTAATATTTATACTGAAAATTAAACTTACCTTGGGAGACATCCGAATGTTGCAGAATCTGAAAAATGATTGGTGAGTGTGTCAATTCTTAAATTACCCCCACCTTTCCTGTATGTTTCTAATACCGATTCATATGCACAAATTTAATAAATTTGATATGAAAAACAAATTAAAAACTAACATTTACACACCCCTAATATCCACACATTTGATATCCATGGATTTGACCACCCATTGCTTATATTTTTTTAAGAGAAAATTACACTTTGATTTTGCCATTTTATATAAGGCACGCTATTTTACTGTGCCATTGTATATAATGGGACTTGAACATCAGCAGAACCAGGACTTGGTGAATACTTTTATTTTATTTTATAATGCTTCAATAATTATATTAGTTTTAAATGTGATCCATAACTTTACCTGCCTCATAAGAGGTGAGAGTGGTCAATGAAAACAGTTTATATGGTTGAGTTTGTTCACAAAGACTAATTATAACCCACATCCTCAGGATCTCACAGAAACCCTATTGAAATATGGAAGCTGAATCTTAGCCTGCTTTTCTTGACACTCAGAGTTTGTAGATTAGCTTTGGAAGTTTCAAACATATGGCTATTTGCATTCATGCAGGTGTTTCTGCCTGCAAGGGAAATTGGACTTTGAAAATGGAACATGGCAGGTGGTGATTGTGATTATATAATATCAGTAAGTATTCTGATTCTGCATTTCCTCTTTCGTTGTGTGATTTATTTTGCATAGAAAAAATAGACCCTTTCTCCTAAAATCATGATTAGTGATCATAAGAACAAGATAACAAAGGTTGGAGATGTGCAAAAGTATTGTAGTTAAAGCATTTTTTTTACAGTCTGAAAACAGCTTTCAGTTTCTTGATCTATTTACACAAACTTGGTGCTTGTAATGCCTACTAGGAAGAACTTTTTTCTCTTTGTTAGTTATGCTGGTAACAGCTGGTATTTACCCTTTCACCTAAAAAGTCTGAAAGGTTAATAGGCACCTTGACATAGTAAACACAAGCTGTCACTAAATGAGGGTTTATTCAGAAGAACCATTTTTCTTGTTAGACTGAAGCCGTTAGACAATCACACCATCAACTAAAATAATATCTTTGATCTAAACATATATATTTTTAATCAATAATTAATAGTTTTCTTGAAAGGATATTATTACTATTACTATTACTACTTATTATTGTTATGTTTATTATGCTTATTTATAACCTACTTTATCTCTCTCGAAGGAGCCTCAAAGTATAACAACACAATTTAAAATATACAAATATGCAAACATTAAAACATATCTCAGAATAAGATTCCTTTCTAAGATGGTGGGTAGGGCATTCCGCATTATTTAAACATAGCCATCCATTTCAGATGTTGTAATCCACTGGTGCTTCAATTAAAAAAAAAAGATTTTTTCCTGTGAATTTGATTTCCACAAAAAGTGCCCAATTGATAGCTCCGATTATTGAAATGCATTGTTAACCACAGAAGAAATGTATGGGATGTAGGGACAATCATTTCCAGATTACAGGGTAGTTAGTGCTGAAACAATATTTATTTGCTCACCAAGAAGGCAAGTTTGTCCTCTTTTTTTATAAAAAAAAAAAGGAAAATGGAAATGGAAAATAGCACTTAGCAGGATGTGGGAAGGCTTTAATTCTATTCAGAATACTGTACATGAAATTGTCTCCTCAAACAAACATAAGGCTAGATAAAAAGTGGAATTAAGAGATAAAAAATAAATACATAAACTGTCAGATTTCCTGATGCAAATTTGCCCTTCTTTCTTGAGAGATGAATGTTCATTATCCACAAACCCAGCTAGAGTATCTCAGGAGAGCGACAAGTTTAGCCGTTCTCCTGGATATGCTTCCACTATGAATTAAATGTATTTGAACCTTATGTGAGTTATCCCCAGATGAAATCAGAGGTTTTATAAAGTGCTTTTGCCTCAGTACATTCTTTTCTCAAATGGCATAGTTGTGGCTCCCCATAATGGCATAGATAATACCAATCACTTCAAGAACACTGAAGTTTATGAAGGGTTGGTGACCTGATTGACCAAGGTCTCTGGACTATTCTGCATCCCACACTATAGCTTTGTGACAAAGGATGGTCATATTGCAAATCAGATGGGGAAAGAAGGGATCCTATCCTAAATTAACCACATTTTTGAGCCTTGTCGCTTTGCTACTGATAAATGAACAACTTTCTATTTCAAAATTTCAGTATGAGCCTCTTATTCACATATTCATTTTCCACAGTTCACTTATCTACAGTCCAAAAATATCCCCCCTTTGGAAATATTTTCGGGCCTCTCTCAGTGCTATTCTATAGTATGCCTTTAGCCCAAGCATAATCAGAATATAGGGTTTCCTATTATCCTATATCAGGTATCAATGAGGGGTCTCATGATAAAGAGGTTGTATTTTATTTACTTGTCCTTTTCAGAAAGCACAATTCAAAACATGTTTATTCAGAAGAAAATGGTTCTGGACCAAATGGGATGAGAGGTATAATTATATGCACTGACTTGGAAGTGAGTCCCATTGTGTTAATTGACAAATAATTGTGAATTGGACTTGAGTCGAGAGGGTAGCTGTATAGTATCCATTGTTTCTGCCTTTGCACCTTGATTTTAATGTAGACTTAGCCAAGCCAGCTGTCTAAACAAGGGATTTCAATCTAATGTATCAGGCAAAGCTTTTAGTTTTACTTCTCCTGCCTAACTCAGGGTACTGCATGTAGTTGGTGATGTGCTTATTTGGATTATTCATTTCTGCAGGGGGGAACAAAAACGTGAACATTTTTTTTCTTTTCACTCTGGCAATATCTTCAAAATTGCAGTTTTCAATGATGATCTCATGTTGGGAGTCTCACACTTCCCCAATTATATTTTTCCACCTGTCCCAAAACATGACTATGTAATGCGAAGATGGAATGTAAATTGCCAAGAACTTTGCTCTATTATTTGGTGTGCAATAATAATAATTATAATGTCATAATCCAGTAGAGATGGAAAAAATATTTCAGAAATAGTTTAAAAACATGTTTTCAGAGTGCTGAGAAACACTGATGAGAAGAATCCTGGACTAACAATGAGCATTTCAATTCAAGTCTTATTCTGCTAACAATCCACTCGTGGTTGTTTTGAACAGAAAGCATTCTGTGGAGAAAATTGGCATTTTGCTCTTTTGAACTAGCTCTTTTTGATTTGACATGTCCAAAGGATTAGCACAATATTTTTTAAAGCAGACCCTCTTCAGTTTCTTATTCTGTTATATCTCAGGGGTCAGAAATATGACATCAAGGAATTTTACAGCACCATAATATAAATTGTAAAATTCTCAGTTGCTGACAAACTAATTCTCCTGACTTTTTGCAGTGACCTATTTTTTTCTTCCTTTCATTTTTCTATTATTATGTCTGCAGTTTGCCTTCTAGTTAGGCTCTTTAGTATTGATGTCCATTTTAATCTCCTTTAAAATGAAACTTGTCAACTCAATCAACACATCATTGTGACATTCCTCTGACCTAAGAAAAAACAGCTGGAAATCAGACAAGATAGGTGGAGCAGGCAATTCTTCCCATCAGCCTTATATCAAAATGTAATTTTTAATGAGGATTAAAAACACCCTTGAGAATATTGATAGAGAAGGGTATTTCTTGTTCACAGCATCACCTGCTATAATGAAGGGATTTCGATAACCAAGTTTCCCATAAGGTTACTGAATTGATCAAAACACTGACACAGATTGAAAGCCACATTACTCAGAACTTTCCATAGCAGAGAAAACATGATTACTGATAAGAGGTAATGATCTTGTTTTGTGATCAAATTACATTCGGCCAAGTCCCATAAAAATAGTATTTACAAGGAGAGCACCCTTTATTTTAAGTTACAGATATCACAATACTCAGAAGGAAGACTTTACAAATAATGGCTATGGCCATAACATTTTATCTTAAGGGGTAATGAGAGAATAGTTACTTTTGAAAGTAACTTAATGAGATAGATGGTACTTTGTTCCATATAAACTGTACTATTGTTTCTGTAATTTTTAAGGGGCAACATTTTGAAGCAACTGCCCACCCCATTAGAATAATTTTAGCTGTTTTGAATGTATCTCTTCTTTCAAAGGATGTAAAACAATAACCTATTTTACCACACTTTAGAAATGTTGCAGAAAAAGGGTGCCACTTAATGGGAGAGAAGAATGAAAAGAACATTTGTAAATATTTTAAACTAGCTTGGGGACCCGGCGCTGCCCGGGTTATTAGAGAAAGTGGGTAATGGTGGTTCTCTATGCCAAGTTTGGTTTTTCTTGGTCATTGGCTGATGGTTGCATTGTTTTCAGGAAGTGACTGAAGGTACTTGAAGTGCCATCATCCATGGTCCACCCTTCTCCAAACAGCAGCAGGATATAGAGTGTGTCATGGGGGATCTGTGTGCCAAGTTTGGTCTTTATCAGCCATTGGATGAGGGTGGTAGTGGTTTCAGTAAGTGAGGGAAGGTAATGCAAGTCCCATCATCCAAAGTCCATCCTCCTTCAAACTGCAGCAGGATGTAGAGTGGGCCATGGGGACTCTGTGTGCTAAGTTTGGTCTAGATTGGTCTATGGATGAGGGTTGCAGCAATCTTGGGAAGGAAGTGGAGGTACTTGAAGTCCCATCATCCACGGTCTGTCCTCCTCCAAACTGCACCAAGATGTAGAGTGGGTCATGGGGGCTCTGTGTGCTAAGTTTGGTCTTGATCAGTCATTGGAGTAGGGTCACAGTGGTTTCAGTAAGTGAGTAAACATACTGCAAGTCCCATAATCCATGGTCAACCCTCCTCCAAAACTGCAGCAGGATGTAGAGTGGGTCATGGGGGCTCTGTGTGCCAAGTTTGGTCTAGATTGGTCATTAATGAGGGTTGCAACAATCTTGGGAAAGGAGTGGAGGTACTTGAAGTCCCATCATCCATGGTCTGTCCTCCTAGAAAGTGCACCAGGATGTAGAGTGGGTCATGGAGACTCTGTGTGCCAAGTTTGCTCTTGATCAGTCATTGGCGAGGGTCTCGGTCCCAAGGAGTGAGTGCAGTGACTGCAAGTCCCATCATGCATTGACAAATTCTTCCAAACCGCACCAGGATGTAGAATGGGTCATGCAGGCTCTCTGTGTAAATTGTGGTCCTGACCCATCATTGTTGGCAGTTGTAATGGTCGTAGGAAGGGAGTGCAGGTATTGCAAGCCCCATCATCCATGGTGCATCCTCCTCCAAACTGCACCAGGATGTAGAGTGCATCATGGAGACTCAGTGTGCCAAGTTTGATCTTTATCGCTAATTGGATGAGGGTTGCAGTGCTCTCAAGGATTGAGCAAAGGTACTGCAAGTCCCATAATCCATGGTCCATCCCCAGCCAAACCACACCAGGACGTAAAGTGGGTCATGAGAGGTCTATGTGCCAAGTGTGGTCCTGATCAGTCATTGGATGAGGTTAACAGCGGTCTCAGAATGTGAGTGATGGTACTGCAAGTCCCATCATCCATGGTTCATCCTCCTCCAAACTGCAGTAAGATGTCGAGTGGGTCTTGTGTGCTCTGTTTGCAAAGTGTGGTCTGTATTGGTAATTTTCTGACAGAGCCCCTGGCCTTTCCTTTCCTCTCTTTCTCATCTCGGAATCTTGGAATTGAGGCTGGCCAATCAGAGACCATATGCAAATTTCCTTCTGTTATATCCCTGTTACTGTCATGAACCCTTTTCTCCACCAGGGGCTCCGTTGAAGCAGGCCAATCAGGGATCATATGCAAATAGCACCACAGCAGCAGCCAGTCAGAATCTTGGAACTTTCAGGCTGGCCAATCAGAAAGCCGGCACATACACCGCCCTCCACAATTCCGATACAAACACTCTTCTTTATTATATACTAGCTTGGGGACCCGGCGCTGCCCGGGTTATTAGAGAAAGTGGGTAATGGCGGTTCTGTATGCCAAAATTGGTCTTTATTGGTCATTGGATAACGGCTGCATTGTTTTCAGGAAGTGAGTGAAGATACTGCAAGTCCCATCATCCAAAGTCCATCCTCCTCCAAACAGCAGCAGGATATAGAGTGGGTCATGGGGGCTCTGTGTGCCAAATTTGGTCTTTATCAGTCATTGGATGAGGGTCGCAGTGGTTTCAGGAAGTGAGTGAAGGTACTGCAAGTCCCATCATCCATCTCCAAATTTTTCCAAACGACACCAGGGCATAAAGTGGGTCATGAGAGGTCTATGTGCCAAGTTTGGTGTTGTTCAGTCATTGTTGAGGGTCGCAGCAGTCTTGGAAAGCGAGTAGAGGTACTTCAAGTCCCATCATCCATGGAATGCCCTACTCCAAACCATATTAGGATGTAGAGTGGGTCATGGGGGCTCTGTGTGCCAAGTTTGGTTTTGTTTGGACATTAGATGAGGGTTGCAGCAGTCTTGGGAAGGGAGTGGAGGTCCCATCATCCATGGTCTGTCCTCCTCGAAAGTGCACCAGGATGTAGAGTGGGTCATGGGGACTCTGTTTGCCAAGTTTGGTCTTGATCAGTCATTGGCGAGGGTCGCAGTGATCTCTGGAAGTGAGTGAAATGATTGCAAGTCCCATCATCCATTGCCAAATTCTTCCAAACCGCACCAGGATGTAGAGTGGGTCATGCAGGCTCTCAGTGTAAATTGTGGTCCTGATCCATCATTGTTGGCAGTTGTAATGGTCTTAGGAAGGAGTTTAGGTATTGTAAGTCCCATCGTTCATGGTGCATTCTCCCTCAAACTGCACCTGGATGTAGAGTGTGTCATGGAGACTCAGTGTGCCAAGTTTGGTATTTATCGGTAATTGGATGAGGGTTGCAGTGGTCTGAAGAATTGAGCAATGGTACTGCAAGTCCCATAATCCACGGTCCATCCCCGGCCAAACCACACCAGGATGTACAGTGGGTCATGAGAGGTCTCTGTGTGAAGTTTGGTCCTGATCAGTCATTGGATGAGGTTAACAGCGGTCTCAGAATGTGAGTGGTGGTACTGCAAGTCCCATCATCCATGGTTCATCCTCCCCCAAACTGCAGTAGGATGTAGAGTGGGTGATGGGGGCTCTGTGTGCCTATTTCGGTCTGTATTGGGAGTGTTCTGAACCAGCCCCCTTTGGCCTTTCCTTTCCTCTCTTTCTCATCTCGGAATGTTGGATTTGAGGCTGGCCAATCAGAGTCCATATGCAAATTTCCTTCTGTCATGCCCCGTTTCTGCCATGAACCCTCTTCTCCACCAGGGGCTCCTATTGAAGCTGGCCAATCAGAGACCATATGCAAATAGCACCACAGCGGCAGCCAATCAGAACGCTGCCACATATTCCTCCCGCCGCATTTCCTCTGTCCGATACAAACAAACACTCTTCTTTATTATATACTAGCTTGGGGACCCGGCGTTGCACGGGTTATTAGAGAAAGTGAGTAATGGTGGTTCTGTATGCCAAGTTTGGTCTTTATTGGTCTTTGGATAACGGCTGCATTATTTTCAGGAAGTGAGTGAAGGTACTTGAAGTCCCATCATCCATGGGCCATCCTCCTACAAACAGCAGCAGGATATAGAGTGGGTCATGGTGGCTCTGTGTGCCAAGTTTGGTCTTTATCAGTCATTAGGTGAGGGTGGCAGTGGTGTCAGTAAGTGAGTGAAGGTAGTGCAAGTCCCATCATCCAAAGTCCATCCCCTTTCAAACTGCAGCAGGATGTAGAGTGGATCATGGGGGCTTTGTGTGCCAAATGTGGTTTTGATTGGTCATTAGAAGAGGGTTGCAGCAATCTTCGGAAGGGAGTGGAGGTACTTGAAGTCCCATCATCCATGGCCTGTCCTCCTCCAAACTGCACCAGGATGTAGAGTGGGTCACTGGAGCTCCATGTGCCAAGTGTAGTCTTGATTAGTCATTGGCGAGGGTCTCAGTGGTCTCAGGAAGTGAGCAAAGGTACTGCAAGTCCCATCATCCATCTCCAAAGTTTTCCAAACAACACCAGGACGTAACGTGGGTCATGAGAGGTCTATGTGCTAAGTTTGGTCTTGATCCGTCATTGGATGAGGTTTGCAGAGGTCTCAGAATGTGAGTGAAGGTACTGGAAGTTCCATCATCCATGGTCCACCCTTCTCCAAAACTGCAGCAGGATGTAGAGTGGGTCATGGGGGCTCTGTGTGCCAACTTTGGTCTTGATTGGTCATTAGATGAGTTTTGCAGCAGTCTTGGGTAGTGGAGGTACTTGAAGTCCCATCATCCATGGTCTGTCGTCCTCCAAACTGCTCCAGGAGTGGTTCATTGAAGCTCCATGTGCCAAGTTTAGTCTTGATGAGTCATTGGCGAGGGTCTCAGGAAGTGAGTGAAGTGACCGCAAGTCCCATCATCCATTGTCAAATTCTTCCAAACCGCACCAGGATGTAGAGTGAGTTATGCAGGCTCTCTGTGTAAATTGTGGTCCTGATCCATCATTGTTGGCAGTTGTAATGGTCTTAGGAAGGGAGTTCAGGTATTGCAAGTCCCATCGTCCATGGTGCATCCTCCTTCAAACTGCACCTGGATGTAGAGTTTGTCATGGAGACTCAGTGTGCCAACTTTGGTATTTATTGGTAATTGGATGAGGGTTGCAGTGGTCTGAGGAATTGAGCAATGGTACTGCAAGTCCCATAATCCACGGTCCATCCCCGGCCAAACCACACCAGGACGTAAAGTGGGTCATGAGAGGTCTATGTGCGAAGTTTGGTCCTGATCAGTCATTGGATAAGGTTAGCAGCGGTCTCAGAATGTGAGTGGTGGTACTGCAAGTCCCATCATCCATGGTTCATAGTCCTCCAAACTGCAGTAGGATGTAGAGTGGGTGATGGGGGCTCTGTGTGCCTATTTCGGTCTGTATTGGGAGTGTTCTGACCCAGCCCCCGGCCTTTCCTTTCCTCTCTTTCTCATCTCGGAATCTTGCATTTGAGGCTGGCCAATCAGAGACCATATGCAAATTTCCTTCTGTCATGCCCCGTTTCTGCCATGAACCCTCTTCTCCACCAGGGGCGCCTATTGAAGCTGGCCAATCAGAGACCATATGCAAATAGCACCACAGCGGCAGCCAATCAGAACGCTGCCACATATTCCTCCCGCCGCACTTCCTCTGTCCGATACAAACAAACACTCTTCTTTATTATATATACAGATGGTCAAAATACAGTTTCTTCAAAGTGTTCAGAAACCCTGATGAGAAGCATGCTAGGTGTATGTGAATCCACATATTTTGCCACATTCTGTGTGAAAAATATCTGCAATGTTTTTTTTCCTAAGAAAATAACATTTCTGCACAGAAAACAAGTATCCTGTGCAGAAAACAGCATTTAAAATTCTATTTTCCCATAGCAATACTGTTTTCTGTGCAGAAATCAACATTTATGACATAGAACAAATCCCAATGTAAACAGCCTTTAAAAACTACAATTTTAGACATCTTTCTTGTAGTAAGGATAAAAACTATAAAATTTTCTTTTCTGCCAAAAGGCAACTTACAAATATTCCCATCTCTAATAGAGGAAGTTGGATTATATATAGTATTAGAAGAACCCTCCTGGTTCTCCATACAGTAAACTATTTCTTTGCCATCAACTTGAATTTTGAAAAGGAAGCTGTGTGAAAAGGGAATGTCTATGTAGCCAGGTATCAGATCAAGCTGCTTATCTAAAATATTGGCTGGAAGTAGGCAATGGGATCCTGGGGACAGTGAGCATAGAGAAGTTCAAGCAAGGAGTGAAACAAGAGACTCATGACATTACCTTTGAAAACCAACCCTTGTTGTTATTTTGTTATCTGGTACTATTCACTGTACACACCCTCTAATTATTACAGTCACTCTTGCTCTGTATATATGGCTCAATGTCCTTTCGTAGAAGAGCCAATTTTACTCTTAAGGAACTAGGATGCACTTAAAACCACCTTGCTCCTTTCCAGCTCTAAAATTTTAGAAGCTCATCTGTGAAATATAAATGAATTAAGTGGACATATTTTCCCTTTATCTCTATTCTTATATTACTTCATGTTGCCCCTCTAAAGAATAGCAATTTAAGTGGTTAAAATAGAAGTTTAATAAGCTGGCCATAAATAATACAGATTAGAACATCACCATTATATGCAACATTACAGAATATTTATTATACAGTAGCCTAGCTACCTGGTGATGTCCAGGTTAGGTATTTTGTAATGCTATTTATAAGAAATAGTCATTGCTTGCATTTGTTTTTATGAATGCTCCCATTAGAAAATTCATAAGGATGTGGTTAAATTATAACTCCCAACATTGTGGGTCAATTTTCCCCAAACCATACCAGTATTCAAAGTTGGTCATGTTGGATATGTGTGCCAAGTTTGGTTCAGATCAATCATTATTTGGGGTTTTCAGTGCTCTCTGGGTGTGGGTGAAATATTATCCCCAACATCCAAAGTCAATTCCCTCCAAAACCCTATCAGTTTTTTAAATTGTTCATCTTTGGTCTGTGAGCCAAGTTTGGTTCCAATCCATTGTCTAATAGGTTTACAATGCTCTCTGGATGTAGGTGAACTATAACTCCCAACATTCAAGATTAATTCCCATCAGAAGCCTCAATCAATTACCAGCAGGAGGCAAACCAACAGAGTAGCTGAGTGTACAATCCTTTCTTTCATGACCAGGATGTTTTTGGTCTATGTGGTTCATCCAAAAGCGAGTTTCACTTTATCAACCATTGCTCTTATAGTTTTGGTATAGCTTTGATTCTGCAGTATTGCATAAATACATAGTTACAAATTGCCTGAAATCAACAGGTCATAAAAGCATAAACATTTCACTTTTCAATCCTTTTGTAAAGAGTCCATGTTTGAGGAGAGAAAAAGCAATACAAAGGTTGGACTTGGTTCACTGTGCCAAGTGCAATGCGATGCTGCATTGTCAAAGTGTCACACAAATGTGAATGTTCAAACAGTGCATTAAAAACCCAACAACAACCAGGAACTGCCAGTGCACACTTTCATTCAGTGACTCTTTGCTGGAAAACCTCTTAGTCAGCTCATTGGAAATGACACAGTTCACTGGGGTCTGACAATAATCACACCCTATGAAGCCCCAAATCGAAACATTCCCCCTCTCTCTCTTTTCTCTCTCTTTTATTCTGCACCCTTCTCTCTGGCTAGTTAAGACAGCTTCTAAAACGGAGATCTGAAAAGAAGGAACTTTTGTTCACAATTGAAGCAGGCATCAAACATGTGTGTCAGAATCAAAAATGCCATTTTCAGTCTCATTGCAAGGAAGAAAGAGGGTAAGAAAAATAGTTAAGCAATCATCCCAAAGGACTCTGGCTTTTTCTTCTGTCTCAGCACTCCAAGAAAATCGTTCCTAGTCCAATTAAGCATGTCTAATGTCTGTAGGAAATGGGCAATTAACAGGCTGCCTTTTCTGAGGAATGCAAAGCACCAAGTAAGTGGGCAGAGTAAACAGATTTTTCCAGCAGTTGTCCTCAATCTACCTGCTGGCCTCTCTTAGTTTTCTTTTCTACCCTTGGTTGATAGTCCAAGGAAGGGAACAGTTGATTTAGAAAAAAGTAACTGTCAAAGTAGAATAACTGCTTTTCTGTTATTGTGATAGAAGATATATTTTTTACTTAAATGCATAAAATGTAGAACTCTCAGTGAGTAGGATCCTAATAGAAGGCTAGAGAAAGACACCATCCAGGATGCACAAAATAAGGAGCATCCGTTTTGGCTCTCCTGTCCCTCCTGCTTGATACATGAGTTGAAAAGGAGGGCCTTTCAGGCCCAAAACCTGTGATGGGTTCTGGATTATCCTGAGACATCCAAATGGCACTTCAGGTTAATCTGGATTAATCCTGAGTAAACTGAGATTTCTCAATTTACTCTGGATTAAAAAAAACCTGAAAAGATATGGACCTTTCAGTAAAGTCAGGATCTTTCCAGATGTTGGGCCTGTGGGGATCCTTCCGCAATCTCGAGGGCCCCTGTTCTTTGGGCTCTAAGAGTCCTAGGGAGCTGGGTGGCACCCCCTCACCTCTCAGACCCCCATTTCCCCCTTAAATATGTCAGAGGAACCTGACTGCATCCTCAGGTTTCTCAGAGTAAGCTTCTGATGCATCAAAATGATGTATTAGGAGCTTACTCCACGGAGCCCAAGAATGCAGCCAGGGCCCTCCGATAAGTCTAATGGAGAAATGAAAGGTAGGCTAGATGTACTTCTGGGTCAATCTCTAATCGACCCAGGAGGAAATGTAGCCATCACCACCCACAGGAAAACGGGGATTTGGGCCCTTTGTGTGGCTTAAAGCTCAAAGGGAATTGGGATTTTAAATACTGATTCCTTCTGTCTGGAAGGGCCTGGAAAAACTCCAAACCTGTCTCAATCCGAGTTTCTCTTCACTTCCTCCTTTGGAAATTCCTTTAGTAAAGCAAAAAAGGAGGGTGGAAATGGAGATTCGGCAATGGTACACTCTCAAAGAAGTAGCCTGCTAGTCTTTCACTACAGAAGGAGAAAAGGAGAAAAAAAGGAATCTATGAGTAGCAGCCCCTTTTACTGTAAAATGTAAGTGATGTATATTTTAGCATGAATATTTGTGGATAGCAATCCATTTCCTGAGATGCAATCACTAAGGAAGTAGATTGATATCCACACAAGCTCCTGCTAAAATATAAATCACTTTTTCTCCAAGGCACTGTCAATCCCCCCTTTCTCCTATCTTCTTCCTTTGCATGTGTCCACAGTTGTAAATCATAATTTCTCTTCTTTAGCACCTTTTCTTCTCTGTATAATGGGGAGTCCAGTGTAAATTTTCTGGAAGGGTATAGTAAGATTTCAATATGACAAGATTAAATTTTAAATTCTATGGCTGGCATCTGATACCTACTAGGATCATTAGTCAATGCAGATTTTATTTTACAAGGTAAGCCTCTAGTCTATCTAGAAACAGAGATAGACAGCAAAAAAGGTGAGTTCTTAAGTCTTGGAAGGAAGAACTTGATTTTGCTGAATCTTGCTTCATTTTACAGAGCTATATTTGTATAAGAATGCAGTGCAAAGACATTACAGGGCTTTCAGAAAAATGCAAAGTGTATTCTATTTTCTCCAGGCTTCTTGAGAACTGAACTGGATGCTCCCAGGTGAAAAGAAAATGAGAAAGGGACAGCTAGAAGATAGATATATGCACATTGATGAAGAGTGGATGTTTGCTGTAAGTTTTCAATTTCTTGTATGTAGTTTCAAATGATGAATAGTATTCTTTGGCAAGGGCTAAGTCTACATTTCCTTGTCTTTAGTATATAGGAATAGTTGAACTCTTTACTCAGACACATAAACCCCCCAAGTTAGATAGATTGTTAAAGTAAATGTGAATTATATATTTTACTTATCAGGATTCCTTTATCAACTGCAGTGTATCTCATAACATGGAAATAAAGCATAAGGTAAAAGGTGAAAATGGTGAAGGATTGGAGAAATTTATTTTAAAAGTGGAAATAAAATGCTGGATATTGGTGTCAATGGGGAAAAGTGTTCCATGTCAGTATGTTACTTGCTTTGAATACTTGTGTACTTTTGGGCACAACTGAAAATATTTTTAAGGACTTCGTTACATTAATTTTTTGCAGGAAAAAAATGACAAAAGAGACCTATAGTAACTTAAAGATTAATAAATTTTAGTTTACATAATTGGTGTCATTACCTCCAGCTATCCCTTGTCCAGTAAATTTACCAGCTACAAAAGATTAGATGGGAGAGATTCCACAAGCCATGGCATTTCCACAGAAACCACCCTTTTCAACCCATTCCAGGTAAAACACCCTAAAATGGCCAGAGATTTCAACTTTCAAGGAAGCCAGGGACACCAGATACAGAAGATGCACAAGACTAGATGGGTTGTGATGCCACAAATCAAAGAATTTGCTTAGGAATCATTTTCTAACCACTCCAAGCAAAACATCTTGTTCTGAAAAAAATAGCCCATAATTCTAATATCTGAAATGCTAAAGTTTCAGATAGCCATGCTTACCAAATTCACAAGTTGAGGACATGGGAATGAGAAAACAAGCAGGAACAAAAGATTTGCAGGAATCAGTCATATCTCTGTATTTTAGGACCTGGCCCAAAACGCCAAATTTCCAGGAAATTACATACAGGGCATATCGAAAATGCATTTTCTGAATGTAATTGATCTAAATATATTTCATTCATTCATTTTGATTGGTGTGTTTTCCAGGTGTGAGGAATCAGTTGTCTCACCTGGAAATGAATAATGGAAAATATATCATTTCTATCCCTATAAGGAAGGCATAAGCACAAAATTGGATCAAAGAGTACATTACTCTTACAGTGGTGATGATACTCCATGTAAAACTGGCTACCTATCCAGGTACAAACTAAGTAACTGTCCAACCACAGGAGCATCACTAATGTGATAAAGTAGCATTGCTGAAGATAAAGGTAATTAATTTATATGTGCATAATACAAAACCTATTTGGAATTGGATTTGCTATGAGTTTCTTGTGCTTTTGTGGAATAGTTTCAAATGTCCCTTTAACCTATATTCAGGGAACATTTCCTGCGCACACTGCCATTTTTCTCACATGGTTGCCAGTTGTGCACACAGGGACTTCAAGAGCTATAAAAATTCCTTTGTGGGCTACTTTTCTACAATTCCCCAACCCATCTGAGAGTTGTCACCCAAAAAAGAAATATCCACCCTCCAAGACATTCTGAGATAGGAAGTTGCATATGGCATATGGCCATCCTGTCTTCCTTCATTAGTGTGACATTTTGAATATTATTATATTTATATTCATGACTTATAACAGTTTAGCCTTTTTTAAAAAGCTAAAGAATTTTTGTTTCTGGGCACTGGATTAATATTTTACAGCTTGCTACAGATGTTGTTTTCAAGGTTTATAAAGTGGATTGTCTGGAGGGATTTTATTAATAGCTGCAGAATGGCTAGCTTACTCCAGTAATTTCATTGGCAAAACATGGATGAGCATGAGAATTGAAAATATGTTCATATTGCATTAGAAACTCTATACAGTGTCATTGCTTATTATTTTATTTATTCAAATTATAGGAGCAAAACCACCAGTGTGACCTTTCAGGTTGTTATAAATACAAGATTTATTAGCGGTTATTGAAAATTTCAAGCATTATTCAGCACTGAAGGAAAAGTGAAGTAAAATAATCTTATAGAAGCAGTAGAGATATACCAAATGATTTTGGTATATTAACAGTACAATATTTGTTATAATATATACATTAACAGTAGGGACTTCATCAGATGTGTCTTCTCTCCACTCCTCTCCGCTGCTGGAACGGAGTCCATCATATGATTTGGGTATAGCTTCCGGTGGGACACCATGGGGTTTCATTCCAGCAGTGTAGAGAAGCCGAGTCCAGAGTACTCCTGGAGGAGTCCTTATTGAACAACAAGAAGTGGAAGTGGAAGTGGGTGAAGGCAGATTTGAAGGGGGGAATGACGTGGAAAGGCAGAGGCTTGTTGCCTCCTCAGTGTAACAGCCTTTCAAATATTTAAACATCACTATCGTATTCTCTCAGTCTTCTCTTTTTCAAGTTAAGCCTGTCCAGCTCTCTAAGCCATTCTGCATGGGGCTTGGTTTCCAAACCTTTGAGACAGATAGATTATAGATAGATAGATAGATAGATAGATAGATAGATAGATAGATAGATAGATAGATAGATAGATGATAGATAGATAGATAAAGGGCTTGTAAGATATCTCTTCTTTAAAAAAAATTCTGCTATGTCCATTCTAAATCTTAAGGGTTAGCCAGCCATCCAGAACAGCATGAGGGAGGTAGGAGGAAAAATTGAATCAAGGGCTGGCATTTTGTTACATAGTACCAACTAGAGTAGACCTATTTATTCAATTATTGAATAGAGTCAACATGTAAGTAAATCTCATTTACTCAATATGTTTATTCTACTAAGGTCTATTTGTTTTTGCTTGTCTTTGATGAGAAGTTGTGTTTTTCAACAAAGTTTGACATGACATGCCAGGGTTTTCAACATTTTCCAATGTTTTAAAAAGATTTTTAGAATCCCATCCTCATGCCCATACTTTTCCTCAGGCTTCCTCCCCCCCCCCCCTTCCTGGCACTGAGGAGCTCAACAAGCCACATCCTTTGTGGAGAGCTCTGAAGGGAGGGAAGCAGGGAGGGAGGCCTGTGCTGTTCTTTCTTTCCAGCCCTGGTCGGCTCCAGAAGAATGAAGGGTCTTCCACAGCATTGGCAGCAGCTCCTGGGTTTCCCAAGTCGCTCACACACTCCCTTCACTCAGTCTCCTTAGCAGCCCCAGCTGCTGCTGTGCCTCCCTCCCATCTGCCAGGGCAGGAAGCAAGAGCCCTTCACAGGAAGGGGAGGACGGAGCTAGGAGAACCCTTGCCTATACTGAAAGGACAGCAGACTTCAGGAAATCATGGTTGCTCATGAAGTATCAAAAGGATACTCATGGCCTTCCTGTATCCACTCAGTGTTTTTCTTCTTGGATAGTATTGGCAATCAAATTTGCTTATGAGATGGAACATCAAAAGTTACCTCAAAACATCTGAGGCCAGTCTACCAGAGCAATGGCAATCTCAGCAGTACCACTGAAAGACATCTGCTGAGCAGCCATCTGGTCTATTCCGCTGACATTTATTACTCATTGCAAGGTTGATGCTACCGAAGGGTGTAGCCTTGGTAGAGTAGTCCTGTTTTCCTCGATGGCATGACACTTGCCTACCCTGATAGGTAGTTTGCTAATCTACCATATGTGCGCATTTCATGGGGACCCTGAAGAAGAAGGAATCGTTGCTTACCTGTAACCAAGTTTCTTCAAGTGGTTAGTGAAATTTGCACAGCATTGCCCATCCTCACCACTATTTGACACGACTCGGTTTTTTCAGCTGTCATTTGGTGGCCTATATGCATCCTATATGCATCGTAGGAGGGGGCGGGGCTATAGCCTTTGAAACCTTTTCAGATGATTCCGAGCCACTGTGCAAGCACAAGAAGTACCAGATGTGCAAATTTCACAGGTGAACACTCGAAGAAACATGGTTACAGGTAAGCAACCATTCCTTTTGCCAAAACTCACAGCAAAGTGTTGTCACCTGGAGGGCCAGCCACAAACTCAAAAACATCTGGATTTTCTTTAAAATGGTGAAGTAGAACAGAGAGGTAAAAATGAGTTTAAAGCCCAAAGAATTGCATTGCAAATGAATAATCAACAAAGTTGTGTGCCAGGATTGCAGTGCCTATCAGGTGAGTACATTTTTTCTACAGTGCAGACAAGTCCTGAATCACTGTAGTACGCTCTACAGTATCATAAACTGAAGCTGCAGAAGAACCCAGTACTCAGGTTACTGAACAGGGGAGAAGGATAATCTCCTGACTTAAGTGGTGAGTAATTGGCTGCATTAGTTTGCCAAGAGTACTCCATCATGCTGTTTTTTGGTGGCTGCAGTTATTTTTTAAATCTCAAAATATCAAGGATCGTTTCCTTAGATTTTTCAATATGGGATGCAAACATTTTTCTTTTTAAAATATGAGATACATCTTTATTTTTATATCCTTTTCTGTATCTGAGAACCTCAGCATATTGTAAATGAATACTATTTTTAAAAAACTAAAAAAAATATATCACTTTAAACCAAGCATTTAGAACTAGTTGAAAACATGTAAAACAATTCACCAAAGCACATGTGCAAACAGAATAAAATCAGTTAAGACACCAAAGGTTTTTAATGAAAAAACACATAGTTCAACGTGGCACTGCAAAAGACTGGTGTCAACTCGTCTCTAAGGGAAAGGTATGCCATAACTGGAGTGCTACAACGGAAAAGGCCTTTTATTTCTAATACCATGTATAGTTTGCCTAATTAATACCATGTATAGTGTAAACCATCATGCTGTACATAGTTCATACATAGTTCCATATTCAATCTGCTGCCCAAGTGATCTACACTATATTGATATTAATTTTTGTTTTGCTTATGTTGCATCTTCTTTTAGAGGAGACTTTACTCCACATTTGCAAAGTTGGGTTGAGAGTGGATGAAATGCTCATCCAGGCATATCAATATTGCATTGAAGTGGCATTAAGAATCCATCTGCCTTTTTTCTGCTATCTATCAATTTGCCCAAAGGAAGAATAACAGAAAACTGGCAGGTTGTCTTGTTCCAAAAACTAATGGATGATTTAGTTTCCTTGGTGTATGTACCTGCAGCTTGTTTTAAAATAGCTCTAAGCATCATATCCAGCAAAGTCATTTCTTGCTGTTATTTAGATTATAGAAGAAAGCTGCTCAAAATAAAACTGAAATTGGCAACTTGTAGAAGAACTATTCTCTTTCCAAGTGAGTGAGCAGCCATATGATGAAATAATAATATAATAATAATATAATTAGTAAATAGTGTTTCACAAAAAAATGAAAATAGTTATGTTCTTGTGCTCACTATCCATTTACTCTCAGTGTGCCAAGCAATCTAATGACAATTCAGGCCCTTTGCTCACTAAAATGATACATATCTTTGGTTAAAAATAACAGCATATTTATTTTATCAGGTAATATAAAGGCAAGAAAACACATCAAGCATCTGTTAAGCTTCTAGGAAATGCCTGGGGCCCTCAACATAAGGAGTCAACATGGAATTGTTCCTCATCTCTTTATTAATGTGAGACCACATTTCCATCAAACATTCATGGATTTGGGCCAAAAGAAAAGTCACTAGAACTGATAATTTCTTAGCCAATTTACTCTAATTACCATTTCCAACCAGAGTATACCCGTTGAATCAAAAACTAAATGATAAATCAATAAATAAGGAAATCCATTGATTCAGTAGATTTGATTTTGATTTAGGTAAAAAGATATTTGATTTAGGTACAAATATATTTCATACTCCATCAGAAAGCTGATTTAAAATTATGAATAAGGACCGTATCACATTAAGCCCCTAATTCACCATGCATCATGATAAATCTGGTGGAGCCTGGTGGTGGGCATGGGAAACCCGTTGCCCCACAGCCCACATTGCCCACCTTCCCCCGCACCTCATCCCATGGAGGGTGTCACCACCTGACTTCCCCTTGTTGTTTTCAATACAACACAGGAAACCTCTAATGTTGCTACCACCACCACTGCCTATACTGATTTAACCCCGCTTCCACCACTTTCACCCCTCTTTGGACACAAAGCCCCTCCAGAAGTAGATCAATGTTATAAGATAGAAGCCGTCTGGAGAAATTGGAGTAAGATGGGCAATTTTCCCCATCTGATTAGATGGTAGATCATGTGGTATAGTACCAAAGGAAATGAATAATTTCAAAATAGAAATAAAGAATTGCATTTTGAATACAAAAATGCCATAATAGAAAAAAACTCAAAACAAAAATGGAAAGCTATTAAATACCTCTTCTTGCAGGGTGCTTTCAAACATGAAAAGTAAATAATTTTTATAACTCCTTCAGTCTGAGTTCTCCACAACTAAATTTTGTATTTCTGAGGTGACCCAGATTATATCACACTATCTCTTAAAATATTAAATCACCTTTAGCATTAGCCTTCCTCATACAGTCCTTTAGTGTATGAGTTAAGAATGATATCTTAATAGCTTGCCATACCCTGGGCACATATTAGTCTGCTCCTCTGAATATACTGCTTATGGTTTGTCCAAACTTAACATGTAGAAAAATGCACCTATTAATACTTAGATGTACACAGAGGTTTCCATAATATAAGAAAACCTGTGCAACTGGGCTCTTAATCACGTGGAAGCTCATATATAGTTTCAGCTAGATATCTACAAAATCCACTTTCATGACCATTAGATGCATAACCAATTAGATGCACTTTGTTATTAAGGCCCAGTACAAAGAGAAGATGTGCATAAAGTGGGATTCTATCACAGCTTAACATGTGTGTGTGTGTGTGTGTGTGTGTGTGTGTGTGTGTGTAGAGAGAGATAGACAGATAGATAGATAGACAGACAGACACATAGAGGAGTTAAATAAAGTTTTAATGGCACCTCTTACCTGAAGATAATGGAACAGAAATGACACTGCATGGTGGTGGGTATTATAAGGGAATATAAGTAGCAAATACAACTGTTCCCTCAAGGTTGATGCTCCCTTCTTCTACTGATCATAAATATTTCTTTTTTACCTTTTTATTCTAGGAATTATTCCTTACATTTCCCAAGGTAAATACATAATGAGAAGAAGCCAAAAACCTGAAGTATAGGAGCCAAGAGAATTCAAATGAGTTTGGAATTTAGTTTAATATCACTTCCCTTCCAGCTTTTATTTTTTACACAGTATTAAATGTACAGAATATGTGCACACCTGGGGACAACTTTGAAATAGCAGTGATCCTGGTAAGCTCGCCATTTGGCATTTCAAGACTTTTTTTCACTACAGGAATATTTTGTAATTTATTATGACAATTTAGTATGTATATTACAATTCTCACATGCAAATACTTTAATGCTCATCTTTCTTTCTTAAAACAATTTTGTAATGCTGGTCCTATTTTACAGATAAGAACTGGGCATAAGATAGAATGAGTTAGGTTTGGGCCCAGACCAGTTTGACTGAAAGTGATTTGTAATATTCAGTGGTCCATTTAATGTAATCCCCAAAAAACAGAATGGGGGAAAGAGGGAACCAAAAAGCTGGACAAAATGGATTAAGAGAGCAGGATTTATCAACTACTTGAGAGAATGGAGTTAAGTCTGCATTATACCTGAGGCAGGAGTCTGCCTCGGGGCTCTTGGAGAAGATCCTGCAGCTTCTTTGCTCTCTCCCTGGCAGCGAAGTGTCCCATTTCTTTTGGAAAAGTTCCCTAGGCTCCTCCTCCAGAGAGGGCCTTATTGAGAACTTGCTTTCCCAGCAGCACATGCATGGGGTGGGCATCGAAAAGTCTCTGAATGCCTCTTGGAGCATGATGGGAGTTGAAGTTTTACTCTCTTTCTCTGTTCCTTAACCAATAAAAGGCCTGACTATGTTCATGCTCTGATTGGCCAAGAATGGACACAACCAGCGACTACAATTCCCAGAATCCTCTCTTGTGATTTGTCTTATTTTTAAAATGTTATTGTAAAAAATTAAAATAATTCTTTAAAATCAGTTGATTGGTGAATTGTTCTGAAACTTGGTCAGCCTGTAGTTGTAAATAGAGTCTGAAACTGAGCTAGGTTTCATGTAGATAGACCTTAAAATGACTGAGGATCAAGCCTTTAAAATTTCCCATTGTAGCCAATAGGTCAAATCTTTGCCAAATGAAAACAGCAACACACCTCCTGATTTGAGTAACTTCCCAGTAAACTGAATGAGCTGAAAATGGACCCCAAAATGGCATGCCTTTTGCACAAGCCTAGAATGGGTGTCTCAAGGCCACTAAATGACTTAATGACTAAAATGTTATATTGAGATGCAGAGCTCAGAATTTCAGAATGCCCTAGCCAGATCAGTGAGAGGCATTACTGTCTGTTATCTAAGAATTGATTCATAGCCTCCAATGGCTCACAGGGATGAAGGAAATCAATGTCTTAACCAAGAATAAATAGTACTCTTGCCTAAATAAAAAGACATAAAGAAATCCAGTAGCATCTTTGAGATTACATAGGAAGAAAATATTTCTAGCATAAACTTTCATGAGCAGTCTTGCATCTTGTGAAGTATCTACAAACATTTCTTCTTCCCTGTTAGTATGAAATATGTCTTCTTCCTAGCTAGTTTAAATGTCGCATTTGGGTTTCTTTCTGCTATTTTCTGCTAAAACAGATTAGCATGACCATATTTTTAAATAGTACCTTGTTTAAACAGTTTGCATGCTTTATTTGTTTTTCTTGTTATATTTCATTTTTTCAAAATGCTTTAACATTACTAACATTCTAATGCTGTTGGGGTTATTTCTTCAGATATTCTTATCCAAGCCCCATTCTCACAAGCACTGCAATCGAGCTGGAAGACAGCTCAAGGTTGAGGTATCTACAAAATATACATCTCCCAATGTGATTTCTTGCCTGTATCCAACCAGAAACCATGAGTAAAAAAACTGACCAAAAATTCTAGATTATGCCATAAAATCCACTGAAGCCAATCACTGCATAAACAGTGCAGTGCTGCAAAGTGAAAGATGCATTCAAAGTACTTGTGAGGACAGATTTAAATTCCAGAAGTCAGAAACAAAAGCCGAACTAGAAGTTTTGTGTAAAGGTAAAAAAAATCCCCCCTCCTACAAGTAAACGATTCAATTATTCAGCTTGTTCTGCTCGAAGTCAAATGTTTCAACCCGCATATTTCACTAGAGATGCTAAAAATATATATCCTATATTAAGTTTGCTATGAAACCAGTGGTGTTTTGTAGATACCATAGCAGCTTTGAACAGGGACCTTATACTGATAGGCCCCCTAGTTCCGTTTCGCTGAGAAACGGAATACACACATGGCACCTTGTGGCAACCTGCATACCATCCCTCCTTCCCCCATCACATGGGGGCATTGCGATAAGGAGGGTTGGAACCCTGTCAGCCTTTATTGGGGGTGGGGGGAGGGTGGCAACTCACATTACCACATTGCAATAACCATGGGTATCTCCCTTGGAGCTAACCAAAAGACAACTTGCCTAACATTGTTGATGAGGAAGCTTTTTGTGATGCTTCCTCCCCACTTTGGCCATCAATGAGGTGGGGCATTATGTGATGGTACTCAGCAGGCTTCACATCTGAAGAAGAGCAAGGAACCAATTTCCTCTTGTGTGATGAGGTGACAAGTTCAAGGAATGCCTCTATATGCACTCCAAAGTGAATCGGATTTCTTAAATTCAAGTACTGTCCCAGATTAAATGGCTATGTGGAAGAGGGCTCTCAAGTCCCATCTACACTGCCATATAATCCAATTTCATATCTCAGATTATCTGCTTTGAACTGGATTATGTGGCAGTGTAAACTCATATAATCCAGTTCAAAGCAGATAATCTGGAATAAGATATTATTTATTTACAGTATTTATATACTGCTTTTCTCACCCCTAGGGGGACTCAAAGCGGTTACTGGATTATATGGCAGTGTAGATCCAGCCTCAGTTGGATTGGCTATACTGGCTTGGGCTAATGAGAGTTGAAGGCCAAAAACATCCTGATAGCCATAGCTTAACTACCAAACCCTGCTTTAAGCTCTTGTAAATGCACAAGTTCATATTGATGTGGAATCAGTCCAGTTATCCCCAAACATAACCCTCAGTTTGGGAAACCCTCAGTTTGGGAAATTCAATCAAAATATAACAGAGTACTAGAACATAATTTCATAATCAGCAGAAACTCACCATGTGGTGTGCAAAAATATGCTTAATGCCTCAGGACGTCTAAGGATTGCAGATTCCAATCTTATGGTTTCAAAAATTTATTGAAGTAAAAAGAAATACATTCTTGATAGAAAAGGCTTTGGAGCTAACTAGCTTACTAAGCTTCATCTTCTAAAAAAGAACAAAAGTTAAATATCCAACAACTATGTTTTTCACTCAGACAGAGGTAAAGGCATACTTTCAGAAAGAGAGCCAGAAAGTGACGATGGCATCCAAGATGACATGGCCTTCTTCTTACAACTGCAAGTTCCCTCACAGAATTGCATTGCTATCTCATCAAAAGGGAGAAGACAGTAGCTTCTGGAAAGAGAAGGAAGATAAAACTTTTCACACACAGGAATGTGGAGGAAGGGATTCCCTAAATTTAGCCCAGTCTCTGACTAGCTACCTTTTTGAAGATTAGGAATTTGATATCAGGAAAAGCTTGAGCAGTGCAGGGGTGAACCAAACAGATATAAGTAAATTGTGCTGTACAAGATGCTGTCTATGTATACAGTCTGATGACATCTACTCTAGTGATTTCTGTGAGAGACATTTGCTGCAGACAGACAATTTGTAACAAGCATCTGTGATCCTCTAGGGCTGCATTGAGTATTAGATCAAGCACAATGTCTAATAGTATACCCGGATTCTTCACCATGAACCTAAACTTTCTGTAGATGGAATAAATTTGTACTTGAAACCAAATCAGACTGCCCATATTTAAGAACCTTAGATGGTTCACAAAGACAGACAACTATTGTCAAAGAAAACAGATTTTGGCACTTCTTGAGTAAACAAGAACATGAAAGTTCTGTTTTTGAGCTTTCTCTAGGACCTCTGCCCAGTGTTGGAAGCATGATTTTGGGTCAGATAAATCTTTAGTCTGATGCATATTTTCTGTACTCATATTTTCTGTATGCGCCAAAAACTGTAAATTTAATGCAGTTGCCATATAAAGAGATTGCTAGAGTTTTACCAGTTTGAAACAGCATCCCTTCTATTTAAGAATGGGTAGATATATGGCTTCCTTTAGCATAGGAGCCATTTTATCACCCAAACCGCACAATATATCACAGATATTTTTGACATCTATGTCTAGTCTCTCCTATGGTGGATTTTTTTTCAAAGAAGCTTGTTAAGCATCTAGCTTTCCCTACAGAATTTAAATATTACAACTCAGAATGTAATGTAAGTGTTCTTAATTGCAAGACTGTTCCGCTTTCTTTATGAAATAAGCATTGCATCGTTCTGCCTCTTAACACAAGAGATGTCACTTCTGCTTTTCCACATGAAAAATATCTTGTATCATATTCTGCTTTTAATGTTGTATTCATTAGGTTACATGTTGCTTCTGGGCTACAAGGTACTTCAGGCTTAGGGTAATAGTGAATAATTAGTGTTAATTCTTCAAGAATTCTGACTGTCACTGTAATTGCTAATCAGAAGCTAAATGCATAGGAAACAATGTCATTTTCTCCTGGAAGTTTTGTCCCCTCTTCATCCCTTGAGTCACTTTATCTACTGTTATCTGTGCACTGGACAAGAAGACTGCAACAGCCTCAAATAGCTGCATTTTTTTCAAAATGCCAGGGGAAAAATACTCCTAACTGCAGTTGTGGTGAATGCAACTTTATTTGCTTGCAACAAATAAATTTAGAGTAAGGACTGTAGATATGGAGGGTCCTGCCTGGCAAGCATTACACTCAATCTAATTTTCCCCATTCAAAAGCACACTCACCAAGGTTGAAAGCAGCAGCAGTGGTTTATTCACAATCTGGCCAGAAGGGATACGTGTAAGGCTAGCACCAAAATTACACACATAACATGAATACAGAGATGCAAGACTTTATGCATTTGACAGCCATTCAGACTTTCTGTTCTGCCCACTTCCTTCCCTGGTTGGCCAGAAGGAGGGCAGACTTGGTTCTGTGCTCCCATTGGCTGCTGTCTTGATGACATTGCCACCTCCAGATGGGGACTCCCTGGTGGAGGGGAAGAGATGGAGGGGATTGGCCCGAGGAGGGTCAATCAGCTGTTGAGGGGTGGCTCTCCTGGGAGGAGGCAAGCCCCAGAAAAGTCTGTGTCTGCCTCGGGGAATGCAAAGTAAGTATTTGATTGTTTTAATTGTCCTGATTTTGGATGAGGAGGAAGATTCCTGGGAAAGTTGAAGGTGAGGTGTCCTGAGACGAAAGGTGATGATTCTCTTCAATCAAGCCTTGGGTGCCAAACAAAGGGATCCAATATGTGTGTACACTTGGAGTTCCTGTTTTGCACACTCAGCTCAATAAAAACAATCAGCTGGTGAACACTGCCCAGTGGTTGTCAGATTCTGCAGAGGAAACTGCCTGTTGTCAAGTATGTGTACATAATGGATCTTGATTGTTACCTTTGTCTCAGGATTAATACATTCCATAAACTAGGAGCCCCTAGTGGCGCAATGGGTTAAACCCTTTTGCCGATAGGACTGCTGACCAACAGGGTGAACTCCTGTCTCAGCTGTAGCTACTTATTCAACCTATAGTTTTCTGTCAACAGGCAAAAGGATATATAGATAGGGAGCAACGTTTAAAGATGACACATTTATCCCATCTAACTTCATCACACTAGAGAAAAAATCAACTTAAAATCTGGTTTCTGCCTCCAGCAGAACTCAGAGTTTTAGTTTAGTGAGGCTGTTAAAGATTGATCAGCCTGAATGAGTTGAAACAATCTAGTGAAAGTGTACCTGTGTTCAAAGCAGATGGACATACTGCGGCGTTTGAATTGAAGTTGAATTTACCTTGCGAAGGGTGATAGAAGGAGGACTTCCCAGATGTTACCTTAAGTTCTTAGGATGCCCAAACTGGAGGCTGGAATTAATGTTGTCAATTATGTTCTACTTATTGCAGAGTTGAACAAATTCAACATTACTGTGGTCTCCTTTATTCCATATGGTCACTCACATCTTCGTTGGAAAACATGTAGACATAATTATTCTTGGTATTTACATATATGGTTACAGCTGAGGGGCAGCACTGGATTCAGTCAAATCCTAAATCACCTTGTCCTTTTTTTTCATGAAACTTGTCACCTCTCAAAAAGTGCTACTGAACTTGTTGAAATGTCACCCAATTCTGTCAAACAGCATAACAAATGAAGGCATGAACATTAACATTTTTAAAATGAGATATGATTCCCCCCTCCCCCCAAGTCAAACAGGCCAACTTCTGAGTAAGTCTGAGACATACACAGTATTCTGCACTTTTGGCTTTCCCTAATTCTAGCCCATTATTATGTCATGAAATGGAGAATAATGCAATACCTTTTTGTTCATTGTATATGAAAAATGAAATATCCCCTCTAGCTTAGCATAATGTAGCCTCTGGGTTAGGAATATATTCATTTTACCATTTTGATGGACATATTTAGATCTGCAGCACTCCCAGCTGCAATGATTTTGGTCTCATCCCTGAGCTAAAATTATTAATATACATTTTTGAAATGCTGTCATTAGAAATGGTTGCAAGTAAGCCATGCTGATAGGCGGCTGTTCCAGTACAATAGTTAAACCATAAAATATAAATTCACCTGGAGTGTTTTCCAACAGAAAGGAACAAGGCAACCTACATGCATTTAATCTGGCCTTCTTTTCACTCTCAACAAGCAGTCTGTTCATATTATATTATTAATCAGGAGAATAGTGCATAAATTAATGCTGTAATTCCCTTGCTAACTGACTATAAAGAGAACCTTCTTAAGTAATTTCATTATCATAGTAATTTCAGTTTTGAGCCATTGTGGCATAGTGGTTTAAGGCTTGGACTGTGACGCGAGTCCAGGATTTGAATCCCTTTTGGCCATGAAACCCACTGGGTCCCCGTCCCCCCCCCCCCCAACCTCTGTTCTTTCACTATCCAGCAAAGATATTTTTATTCAACTGGACAGGTAATGATCTGGTTAAAGGACATTTAATCAAATACCAAATTTGCAAAATCTGTGTGTTTTTTTCCTTTTTCTTTTTAATCTGTGTGTTTGTTTTGCTCTGTTAGAATTGTAATACAATGGTTGCTGATGACACGATAAATAAAATAGGTAATGATCAATTATTGCAAGGAATCTTTTCTATGGAGTGTGTGCATGTGTGTTGTATTTTTATCCTTATGGATTTAAATGAACAGAAAGGAATTTTAAAATGATAATTTGTTATACTGTTAAGTCATGGTATTTATTTATTGATTTATTTAGGGCATTTATATCTCGTCCTATCTCAACCTCCGCAGAGGGACTCAGGGAAGCTAACAACCAACACAGCATGGTGCACACAACAAGAAAAAGTATAAATATACATATTATAGTAAAAACAATATAAAAACATTTTAAAAATCACTGATTTAAGTTGTCTTCCTAAAAACAGTCCATCATAGTCCATTAAAACTGTAACTTTGCCAGCAAGTCAGTCTAGTCCACAAAGGCCTGACCCCACAGCCAGGATTTCACTTTTTTTTTTGGAAGCTCAGGAGTGATGGAGCAGATCTGATCTCATTTGGGAGGGAATTGCATAGCCAAGGGGCAGCCATGGAGAAGACCCTGTCTCTTGTTCCCACCAAGAGTGATTGTGATGGTGGGGGGACCGAGAGCAGGGTCTCCCCCAACGATCTTAAGGTTCTAGGTGGTTTGTAGCAGGAGATACATTCGGACAGGTAAACTGATAGAGGTTGATTTGGATGACCCATGTGAACATTTCAACCCAATGATTCTATTGTCAGGTTTCTAGCTTTTTCTTTAGCCATGTTGTAAGTTGCCTTGATTCCCATTCTGGGAGAAAGGCAGAATAGAGTTAAAATAAAAAATACAATAAAATAAAGTGTTGCCCAAATGAAAAATGCAATTCATCAATGTTTGAGACAGTAGAGAAAGAAAAGAGGCAGGCATAGGGAGTTATCAATATCCTTTTATCTAGATGAGTCGCACACCATGTATGTATGTGATTACACACACACACACACACACACACACTTGCTTCAGTGAAAACGAACAGTGAGCTTTGATTTCATAATTAATTAGAAAATTAATGGGCATTGCATATTTTTGAATGTTAAGCTGTCCTGAAATCTAATTCCTTCCTTCTGGTGTAGAGGAGGGATTTTTTTAAATGTCACGTAAAACTGACCGAGGAAGTTTATTGAATACCTAATGCGAAAACACTACATCATTCTCGACACACAGCACAAGCAAACAGTTTTATTCTTGTTTGTGCAGCTTAACCTTCTGCAAAAGTAATTAGGTCTATAATTAAAAAGCTATTTGGAATGATTAAAACCTTGTTATCTGGTGGCATTTAAAGACAAATGCAAATGTCAGAAAGGATAAATTCATTAAAATTGTTATTGAAAAGCAAGAAAATATCAGTCTAGTGGCTTCAGGATGTTATTTGTAATATGTAACAATATCAGTTAAGTGTCCAAAGAATACAATGAAGGTCAGACCCAATGTTCAGTTCTTTCCATCAATGCATCATTTATCATTCAACAATATACCTTCTACATGTGAATTTGTATTTCTTCGATAGAAAAGGAACACATCATGTGAACCATAGTACAAGGGTAACAAAATACATTGAATATCCTTATGTGATGGTGCAGTGCCTTGTCTGAAGTTGAGACTTCTGTAAGATATTATATTCTGCCAAACTAGGAGCGTTCAAATTTGACAAATGTTGACAAATGCAGAAATAAATCACTGTCATTCAATTGACTAAATTCTTCATGAAACAA
This sequence comes from Anolis sagrei, assembly GCF_037176765.1. Taxonomy (NCBI): domain Eukaryota; kingdom Metazoa; phylum Chordata; class Lepidosauria; order Squamata; family Anolidae; genus Anolis; species Anolis sagrei. The sequence continues at coordinate 56,172,146 of NC_090024.1, read as the reverse complement.
ATAAAGTGAGCTTTGGTCCATGACAACTTAAGAGACAGTTCATTTCTTTCTCTCTCTCCTTTTGGTTTAATCAGCTAACAATAATTGTTAGCATTTAGCAAATATATACAGAGGCAGAGGCGGCCCTAGGTAATTTTCAACGGCAAGCAAATAGTATTTTGGCGCCCCCCCCCCCCAACCAATCACTGATATATATTTTCTGTTCGTCTTGGGAGTTCTGTGTGCCATGTTTGGTTCAATTCCATCATTGATGGAGTTCAGAATGCTTTTTGATTGTAGGTGAACTATAGATCCCAGTAAGTACAACTCGCATATGTCAAGGTCTATTTTCCCCCTCAAGAGCGCCCCTGGGCAACATCAACTATACTGCAAATGCTTACTTTGCGTAATGGGTTGAGCCACCCCTGTATAGAGGAAGGGGAAAGATTTAATTACATTTGGACAATCTCATGATATTCTGTAGAAGCAAGTGTTTTTACCACCTTTCTCTATAGTAGGAATGAGCAAAATGTGGTCCTGGGACCACATACAACTCTCAAGAGTTATTTTGGCAGCCTTCAACACCTCCAGACAGGCCTGTAGCGAGGGGGTGGTTTTAGGGGTTCAACCCCCTCCCCCCGAAATGTTTCAGATTTTTTAAAAAACCTGGTTTACTCATGAATTTGAACTGGTTAACCAAATCCCCCTGCTAAATCTATGAGATGCAAAAAATTAAGAGTCCCTCCAGAACTGCAAGCACTATCTCAAGCAAATATTGACAATTTATTCACACTGTCATTACTTGCTGCAATAGCCAATGCAGTGAAGCAAACAAGTTGAGCGTGTGTGTTGAATGTGTGTGTTAAGGAGGCCAGACCTGGTGGAGGTGGTTGACAGGGGCGGAGCTGCAGGCTATTGAAGGCTGCTCTGCCACCTGCTGTGCTCTTTGCTTCAGCGTGAGCAAGGAGGCAGGTTTCAACCCTCCCCCCCCCCCGCAAAATTTTCAACCCCTCCCTAATTTTTTTCTGGCTACGGCCCTGCCTCCAGACCTCACAGATTTCCCTTGCCCACTTCAAAGAGGATGCACCATCTTCAATGTAATCATTTTAATTTAAGTTCTTGAGTTTTAGTTACTCCTCAGATGATACTCCTGGTTTGCTCCTTGGTTCTACTCCTGTCTTAGCTTTTCATCCAGTGATTACTTATCCTTTGATTTGACCACTTATTTTCTAATTCTGCTGAGAATTCTATCTCATAGTTTTTCTCTTGAGTATTATTTATTATTTATTTATGACATTTCTACCCTGCCTTTGTCCAACCCGGAGGCAACTCAAGGCAGCTTTACAGCCAGGCAACCATTCAATGCTTTCAATAATATGCAACTAAAAACAACATTTAAAACGGAATTATAAAATACATCAATTAAGGACTTCATCACATTGAAGCAGGCGAGTGCTTGGTAGAGTAGAGCTCAGTCATACTGAATTTTGAAATGAAATTGATGATTTCCCTACCTTCATCACACTGTGTCCGTGTTATTCAGTTGTATTCAGCATTCTTTCAGTTGATTTTCCCTCACACTGTAATCTCTCGGCACCGCCCACCATCCCTCCCTTTATGTTCTTTGTGGGGAAAAACCCTCCTTTTTTGAAATGTCAGTTGTTACATGTCTTCAATTCCGGAGGCAAGGAAGCAGGGAGGGAGGGAAAACGGCCGTGCACTCTCCTTCTTTGCCCGCCCCCCTGCTGCCCCACAGAGAAGGGTGTGGACCTGGGCAAACTATAACTCCCAGGACTGCACAATGTGGAGCTATGGTAGTTATAGTAAGGTCCAGGTGCATTCATTTCCCATTGTAGATGCAACCAAGAGAAGGTTCATGGACCTTGGGAAATTGCAATTCCCAATACCATCTCATGTAGACATGGCATTTAAAGTTAGGTCCAATTGCATTCACAGTGGAGATGCATGCAGAGAAGGGTATGGACCGTGGAAAACTATAACTCCCAGGACTGGACAGCATGGAGACATGGCATAATAATAATAATAATAATAATAATAATAATAATAATAATAATAATAATAATGGCATTTAAAATGGGCACTGTTTGCATTTATTATCCAGTGCAGATGCACTGGGAGAAGAGTATGGACCTTGGAAAACTATAACTCCCAGGATCGCTTAGTATAGAGCTATGATATTTAAAGTGGGGTTTAAGGGCATTCATTCCAAATTGTAAATGCACCAAGAGAAGAGTCTTGGTAAATGCACCAAGAGAAGGATCTTGTAAAACTATTATTCCCAGGACTGCACAGACTATTTTTTAAAGAAGTTGTTCTGGCAGAGTAAAAACTCGGTGAGCAAAGGGTAATGGTAGAACATTTCCTAGCATGGGTACTTTTATCCCCTTCCACAATTTCTCCTGCTCACAAATTAGGGAAACATTTCATTTTCCTAGACTCCTGCCCATCCTGGCTGAAAAATGAAGCCAGAGGGGTAAAGGTGGTGGTTAATGCCTCCTTACAGGAAGGTAAATTTCCAGCCAACTTAAAACAAGCTGTTATAAAACTGCTGTTGAAAAAACCATCACTGGCTCCCACTCAATTAGTCAACTATTGGCTAGTTTCCAATCTTCCCTATTTGGGCAAAGTCGTGGAATGTATGGTGGCTTCACAACTCTAGGGATTCCTAGTAGACACTGATTATTTAGATCAGGCATAATCTGGCTTTAGGCCGGGACATGGGACTGAGACAACCTTGGTTGCCTTTTTGGATGATCTTCACCAGGAACTAGACAGGGGGAGTGTGTCCCTGTTAGTCCTGCTGGACCTCTCAGCGGCTTTCGATACCATTGACCACGGCATCCTTCTGGGAAACCTCACAGATAGGGGAATTGGAGGTACTGTTCTGCTGTGGCTCCAGTCCTTTCTTGAGGGACAGTACCAAAAGGTGTTACTGGGTGACACCTGTTCGACCCCACAACCATTGTTTTGTGGAGTCCTACAGGGTTTAATTCTGTCCCTGATGTGGTTTAACATCTACATGAAGCCACTGGGGGAGATCATCTGGAGTTTAAGAATGAGGTGTTACCTCTATGCAGATGACATCCAAATCTGTCACTCCTTTCCACCTGTTACCAGTCCCTGAATGGTGCTTGGTTGCTGTGTCAGACTGGATGAGAGCTAACAAATTGAAACTGAATCCAGACAAGACAGAGGTCCTCCTAGTCAGTTGTAAGGCTGAACAGGACATAGGGTTACAGCCTGTGTTAGATGGGGTTACATTCCACGAGAAGACACAGGTTCGCAGCTTGGGAGTGATCCTGGACTCATCGCTGAGCCTGGAACCCCAGGTCTCAGTGGTGACTGGGAGAGCTTTTGCACAATTAAAACTTGTTTGCCAGCTGCACCCGTACCTTGGGAAATCTGATCTGGCCACAGTGGTCCATGCTCTTGTCACATCCTGAATAGATTACTGCAATGCACTCTACATGGGGTTGCCTTTGAAGACTGTTTGGAAACTTCAGTAAGTCCAATGGCGGCAGCCAGATTACTAACTTGAGTGTCATACAGGGAGCATACCCCCCTGTTATGTCAGCTCCACTGGCTGCCGATCCAAATCTGAGCACAATTCAAAGTGCTGGTTTTGACCTATGGGTCCGGTCCAGCATACCTGTCCGAACGTATCTCCTTCTATGTCCCACCTCGGAGTTTAAGATCTTCTGGGGAGGCCCTGCTCTGGGCCCTGCCTCTGTCTCAAACACACTTGGCAGGGACAAGGGACAAGGCCTTCTCGGTGGAGGTCCCCCACCGGTGGAATTTCCCCAGGGAAATTAGGTCATCTACTTCCCTCCTCACCTTTAGAAAAAAGTTAAAAACGTGGATGTGGTACCAGGCCTTCAGGTAATTAAGCGGACAATGACAATAAAAATATTGACCATGGCTTGGAAATGTATTATGGATAAGTTTGATGGAGCATTCAACTAGTTTTCGTCTAATAATGGCCACTAAAGTGGTAATTCTTAGTAGTTTTTAATTGTATTGTTTAATGTTTTTAACTATTTATAATTGATTGCTTGTTTTTATTATGTACTTAATGTGGTATCGAATTGCTACTGATTGGAAGCCGATCTGAGTCCCTCCCAGGGGGCTAAGAAGGGCAGGGTATAAGTGTTTGAAATAAATAAATAAATAAATTTTAAACCTGGGAGCAATAAATGCCACCACATTACAGAATTGGCCAAACATCCGGATCATTGCCAAAAGTCCACTTCCCCGCCACCTCTTGAAATGTTTGAAAAGAATGGTGCCCCCCACACTTAAAATACACCAAGTATGCTCTTCCCTACACTTGAACCCAACCTAATGTGATGAACACGGTGGCTTACTGTGTTAGTAAATGTGATGAAGTGGTAAGACCTTTAAAACATATATTGTCTTCTCACACAGCTCCTTGTTGCTATGTATCCCTCAGAAATGGGTAAACATAGTAATTTTATCAATTTAAACAATTCAAGAATCCAATGCTTTTAAAACTTGCAGGATTCTTGTGGTTCTCAAAATAAGACCTGGATTTCCAGGCATTTCCACTTGGAAAAATTTGTGATGATAAGGAAACGTTAGTAAGCAATAATTTGAAATTTATACAGAAAGGAAGAGGTATGTTAGAAAATTCATTTGAGGAAGAGTTATCCCAGGAAACTCAACCAGTGCTTTTCCATTACATAACATTAGCCTTAGTTTAATGCAAATCCTGATGAGTCATGGCCCTGCTTCCACCACTAATGAGATTTCTCCATGCTAGAAGAAATATCACAATTTAAATTTGAGGAAGCCTCCTTTTCTGGAGTAAAAGAAGTGGCATAGAAGTCTTACATATCTGAGTTGTCATTGAAAAGGATTATGGGCTGAATTACTAATGTATATAGAATTCCAAGCTCTCTTACAACATATGGATGTTTAGGCTATAAAACCACCCCCTCCAGCTTATACTTGATATGTTTCATTTTGATACTGGAAAAAACCCATAATAATAATGTAAATGAGTAAGCACAACAGATGATATGCCATTATCCAGATTTGCCAAATACCCAAATTAGTCTAAATACAGTACAGCTTCAACACAATACCTTCTTAATGATCTGTGTTATATCTCTAATTTTCACTCTGCTGGATTCTTAATCACCAAGAGTTTCAGTTAACTTTGTGATGCTGTTGTGGCTTTGAAGGAAGGCAAATGCAAAGTAGGAAAACATAAACTCTTTCTGGTTGTTATAGTGCACACAAGCTTCTCTCTTATATTAGATGGCTTTTGGGAATAGATAGGAAGTAACTGATTGATTTTCCAAATATTAATGACATAGACATTAATGCTGGGAGAAAGTTACTTGATTCCTAGCTACAGAGAGGGATCAGCTATTTTATATCTGATTCTAACCAACAGTGATGACCTGATAAATGGGGTTCTTGTAGTTGGTTTCTTAGATGGGAGTGACCATGTTCTGTTAGACTTTGTGATACAGTAGAAAGGGGAAATCAAGCATAATCTCTAGAATTTACGAAAGCTGATCTGTAAACTTAGGAAAAATTGAGAGTGATCCCTTGGTTGGGAATACTAAGAAAGGTGTTAACAAGTTTTTGAAAAGTGAGATACTGAATGCACAATATTAACCAGTTCCAGTAGGGAGGAAAAATAGGAGATGTCTAAAGAAATAAGAGTGAATGTCTAAGAAACTTTAAATAAGGCTAAGATTTAAAATGTACATGTACAAGAAATAGAAAAATGGAGAAATCACCAAACAGGAATTCAAATGAATAGCCAGCATATGTAGGGGTAAAACTAGAAATACCAAAGTGCAGACCCAAAGCTCAGGCTTGCTGAAGAGGTTAAAAACAATAAAAGGGGCTTTTTTGTTATATCCATAGCAAAAGGAAGAACAAGTGATGGTAAACTGCTAACAGGGAAAAGAGAATAAGCAGAACTCCTCAACACCCCCCCTCCCCTTTTTAATAATTTTTATTGATTTTTCAATAAGAAAATACAACAAACATAGCTAAGCTAAAATATAAAATAGGGTAAAGTAGAAAAAATAGAAAAGAAAAAGAAAAATAAGAACATCCAAATCTCCGCCATTCCCCACATCCATTCTCACCAAAAAAGAAAAAAAACATTAAAAATTATGACTTCCACTCTTCTACCTTCGCCTTTCTACTTTTTATCATATTCCCCCTTTCCTCTCGAGAACTTAAGAGAGGTCGGGAGAGAGATTTTATTCATAAAAGATCGTTCTCTCTCATCTTCTATTTCCCTTATCATCTTTGTCCATTTAAAGTTCCTTTTTAATATAATCTTCCAGTACCTTCCAATCAGTCTGTTTCATTCCTTTCCCACTGCTTTGTCTAAGCCATTAGGTCAGTTCATCCATGTCTTTAATGTCTATTATTTTTTCCAACCATTGAGTCCTTGAAGGTACCAAGTCCTGTTTCCAAAATCTGGCGAAAACCATTCTAGCTGCTGTCGCGAAAAAAGTGAATAGCTTTTCCATGTTAATATCCTTAAATATCTCTGCATCATACATTCCTAACAAATAAAATTCTGGTTACATGGGGAATTCAATATTCATTTTTTTTTACACTTTATATATATCATTCTCCAATATTCTTTTGTTTTACCGCATGACCACCACATATGGTAAAATGAGCCTTCCTGCGATTTACATTTCCAACAGTTATTATCCAAATTCTTATACATTCTTGCCAATTTTTGTGGCGTTATATACCAGCGGTGTAGCACCTTCAGCCAATTCTCACTAAGATCTGAGGCATATGTATATTTTAATCTTTTTGACCATATTAATTCCCATTCCCTCAGCTTTATCGTTCTACCTATATTTTTAGCCCATTGGATCACTGAATTTTTAATCTCTTCGGTTTCTGTAGCCCAGCCAATTAGTTTGTTATATAAATTTGTTATGATTTTCTTTTCTCCCATTTTTATTTTGTCCCAAAAGTCTTCCTTGGTTCCAAAACCTATTTTCCTATCTTCTTTATATCTTTCCTTAATTTGTATATATTGAAACCAGGATACATTGCTATATTGACATGAAATATCCTCCTGAGATTTCAGTTCTATTGAACTATTTCTTTTAATTAATAAATCTTTGTATGATGACCATTGTGTCCATCCCAACAGTCTTCTTTGGTTCACCTCGAGAGGTGAGATCCATAGTAGAGTTTTGCTAAACAGATATTTCTTATGGCGTTCCCATCAACACACACCTTTTTGTCTCAGTTTTCTTCCAAGGATGCAGTTGGGAAAATGCAACACAGAATACATAAAGAGGCAAGGCAGGAACTGCTGGCTAATCAAAATGAATTCAAATCTCTAAGACCAGATTAACTACAACCTATTAAAAGAACTGGCAGAAGTAATTTCAGAACCATTGGCAATCATCTTTGAGAATTTCTAAAGAACAATAGAATTTTCAGCAGACTGGAAGAAGGCACACGTCATATTCAAAGAGAGAGATAAAGAAGATCCAGATAATTACCACCCAGTTAGCCTGACATCAATACCAGAAAGATTCTGGAGCAGATTATTAAAGAGACAATCTGTAAGTACCTAGAAAGGAATGTCATACTCTCAAAAACAAGTAATGCCAGATAAGCCTTACCACTTTTTTATTTTAGTTATTATCTTTTTTTTTTACAAGATTGGTAGATGAAGGGAATGCTGTGGATATAGGGTTGGTTTGGATGGCCTTAGTAGTCTCTTCGAATTCAATGATTCTATGACAAAACAGATATAAATAAGAAGAGTACAAAAAAAAAGAACTAATATATGTTGGCAGAAACATCTTGATGGTGTTTTTCTGAGAATCTGTGTAGTAGTTTTGCTATTATAATTGCTGGCCTGCAGTGATGATTTGCTTGTGTATTTCTAATGAAGCAAAAACTCCATAGTCTCCACTACTGTCTCATTCAAAAGATGAGTACTGATGTTGAACGTGCTGGAGGAAGATAATCAACTTCAGGGTCTCTACCCTCTGCCTTCTCCCAGCCCCAAGAATGGCACTTCTGTGATAATAGAACTTGCAGTCAGACTTATAATTGAGCAAGTGTATTAATTTTGGAAACTGTCAAGAGCTCTCATCTGTCAGGAAAAATCATGATGAATAACCACATATTGTGATGAATTCTGATGCTGTTGAAGTCATAGGAAATATTCTTTTAAAGGAATGTTTAACCTGTGAGCATATTTTTTTAAAAAAATGTATTTGCTGCTTCACATCTTGTCATATGACATTTCTTTGCTATTTTGTAATGACAAATCAATAATTCATGCAGAATAACAATAAATCACACATTGATATATTTTTTTTTGTAATCCTCATTTTGGTAACACAGATCAACTTCATTTTCATAGTTTAATTTATCCTTACCCATGGTAATGAACCCATGGTGTGAGATTACACCATCATTTTAAATTGTAGTTTGAGAAGTATTTTTGTAGGTTTGAAATAGTATATATAAGGAAAATTATATTTGGAAAATTTCTCCAATGCCAGAAATACAGCTTAATGGTGTAACATTAGAAAATGTTGACCTTTTCCGCTACCTTGGCAGCCACCTCTCCACAAAAGTCAACATCGACACTGAAATTCAACACCGCCTGAGCTCTGCAAGTGCAGCCTTTTTCCAAATGAAGCAGAGTGTGTTTGAGGACCGGGACATCCGTAGGGATACCAAGGAGCTTGTTTATAAAGCTATTGTCCTCCCAACCCTGCTATATGCTTGTGAGACGTGGACAGTCTACAGATGTCAACTCCTGGAACGATTCCATCAGCGCTGCCTCCAGAAAATCCTGCAAATCTCTTGGGAAGACAAGTGGACAAATGTTAACGTGCTGGAAGAAGCAAAGACCACCAGCATTGAAACTATGGTCTTCCGCCATCAACTCTGCTGGACCGGCCATGTTGTCCGGATGCCCAACCACCGTCTCCCAAAGCAGTTGCTCTACTCTGAACTCAAGAATGGAAAACAGAATGCTGATGGACAGGAAAAGAGATTTAAAGATGGGCTTAAAGCCAACCTTAAAAACTGTGGCCTAGACACTGAGAAATGGGAAGCCCTGGCCCTTGAGCACTCCAGATGGAGGTCAGCTGTGACCAGCAGTGCTGTGGAGTTTGAAGAGGCACGAATGGAGGGTGAAAGAGAGAAACATGCCTGGAGGAAGGCGCATCAAGCCAACCCCGACTGGGACCGCCTTCCACCTGGAAACCAATGCCCTCACTGCGGGAGAATATGCAGACCAAGAATTGGGGTCCACAGTCACCTATGGACCCACTGACAGAACACTGACCTTGGAGGACCATCATCCTCAGACTACGAGGGATCACCTAAATAAGTAAGTATAAGGAAAATAATCTAGAGATAAGCAATTTACAAATCATCATTATAGGCAATGTCTCCTGGCTATGTAAGATTGTCTTCCAAGGGTAGATCTTTCCTGTAGGTCCATGGGTGACTGTAGAGATCTATTCTGGATCCACATGGTCTTTCACAGAAAGGTCATACACTTCCAAATAGAAGTCAGTCCTGACAAGAGTTTATCTGATGCACTTTTCTCCTGGCACATTTCTCACTTTTGCTCTCTATTCCTGACTCCTCAAAATCTGTTGTACTGTTAGTAACAACTGACCTCCAGTTAGAACACTTGAAGGCCAAGGTTTCCCAGTTCTCAATGTTTATTTACATTTTTAAGGTCAGCTATAAGCCCATCTTTAAATCTCTTTTGCCATCCGTTTTCTGTTCTTTAACTGAGAGAAAAGTGATTTACCAAGGATAGTCCACTGATGACAATTACAGGATTAGTCTCTGGTGTGAGAGAATTGGCCATCTGCAAGGGCATTGCCCAGAAGTTGCCCAGATGTTTTACCATCCTGTGGGAGACTTATCTCATGTTCCTGCATTTGAAGCTGGAGTTGACAGATGGGAGGTCACCCCACTCCCCAGATTTGAACTGCCAACCTTTCAGTCAGCAGTCCTGCTGGAACAAAAGTTTAACTCACTGGGGACTCCTGATAAGTTGCCATTTACCTAAGTCTTGTTGATTCCAGTGATTTTATTGTAGACAGGACTAAAATTACATTTACCCAAAATGATTTGATGATGCTGTGTTGCATGCCCTTTTCTAGAGATGTAAATCTTCATAATATTTGTTCAAGTTAGAATCTTAAAAGTTGCCATTTTCTCACTGCTGCAAGCAAATAATAGAATGCCACACAGTTTTCAAAGACTATTTCCAGTTCAGTATTATTACTAGTTTTAAAAAATAAATATACAAGGCAACATTAATATGGTCCATTCTTTGTTACTGAGGAAGTAGCATTTGTCATCTTCACCCCTTCTCATGAGCTATTTCCAGTACAACAAACAGAAAAAAACTTCTGATGAAATTCACTCTCATGCTAGAATTCGCTTGCAGAAGGGCACAAGGGGTACTAAATGGGACCACTTCTTGTTGGTGCCCACGGCTACTGGTAAATGGGAATTGGGGGACAGAGCTCCTATACTAAGTGATACTGAACACATAATAGTCATGCATGTGTAACTCCTAGGCTATGGATTCATCACTGCCATACAAAATTCTGGCCAATGTATCTGTAAAGAAAACACATTTCCTACACAGAAAACAATATTCTCTGGGCAGACATTTTATGTACCTCCTTAATGTATAATCTGGGTCATAAATCTCATCAGCACTCTTCAGTTAACAGTGCTTGTAATTAAGACAGAGGTTTATATGAGGTTAATGAAGTTAAAAAGAGAGGGTTCTTTACAATCCTACATCTGTGTTAGCAGCATATGGGAAAGAGTTGGAGTGAGGTGTAGTGTGTAATTTTTAAGCTTGTTTTATTTTTCTTTAATTTCCTTCTAGCTGGTTGAATTCAAAAGTTTTTTTAAAAAACACACATGTTATTAGTATTCAAAAGTAATCTTATTACATACGATAATGGTCCTGTATAACAGACACGGGAATGCAAAGCATAAGAGGAAAAATAATCACATTAGTCATCAATTTTATAAAAGCTGACCAAATATGTCCATTTGTAAATTTTATTTATACATCATTTTTTAAAAATGATTCAAATGTTGTTAGATATTCTATCCATTGCATCACAGGTGGGTAAAATGATCTTTTAGGAGATGAAATATAACAATACTTTAGCAGTCAAGGAGCAAGCAAATCCCATTTCCATTGGCCATTTGTTAATTGCAAAAAAAGGGTAAATATATTGTCGAAGGCTTTCATGGCTGGAATCACTAGGTTCTTGTGGATTTTTTCGGGCTATAGGGCCATTTTCTAGAGGCATTTCTCCTGACGTTTCGCCTGCATCTATGGCAAGCATCCTCAGAGGTAGTGAGGTCTGTTGGAATTAGGACAATGGGTTTGTATATCTGTGGAATGGCTGGGGTGGGGCAAAGAGCTCTTCTCTGCTGGAGCTAGGTGTGAATGTTTCAACTGACCACCTTCATTAGCATTTGAAGGCCTGGCTGAGCCTGGGAAAATCTTTTGTTGAGAGGTGTTAAGATGTACCTGGTTGTTTCCTCTCTGCTGTGTCAGACTACACAGAGAAGCCATTGAAATCCACAAGCATGTGGACAATTTCAACAGAAAGGAAGAGACCATGAAAATGAACAAAATCTGGCTACCAGTATTAAAAAAACTCTAAACTTACAACAGCAAAACAGCAGAGAGGAAACAACAAGGCACATCTTAACACCTCTCAACAAAAGATTTTCCCAGGCTCAGCCACACAGCCAGGCCTTCAAATGCTAATGAAGGTAGTCTGTTGAAACATTCACACCTAGCTCCAGCAGAGAAGAGCTCTTTGCCCCACCCCAGCCATTCCACAGATATACAAACCCATTGTCCTAATTCCAACAGACCTCACTACCGCTGAGGATGCTTGCCATAGATGCAGGCGAAACATCAGGAGAAATGCTTCTAGAACATGGCCCTATAGCCTGAAAAAACCCACAAGAACCTAAAGGGTAAATAATTCAAAAGAACATTCATATCTCTGATTATCAAGGAATTTCCATAACCATATTTACTCATGTTGTTGTTGTTGTTATTGTTGTTGTTGATGATGATGATAGCCCTCTTTATCTCTCTCACAGGAGATTCAAAGTGGCTTAACAAAAAAAATCAGCATACAATTAAAATATACAAATATTAAAACAGCATTAAACATCATTAGTATTAAAACAATTCAGATTAAATCCATCAAAACATATAAAACCACAGCAGCCCCTGACATGATCTTAAAAGCCTTCATCTTTAACAGCCTGCCTGAATAAAAAGGCTTTCACCTGCCACAAGAAAGACAGTAGGGAGGAGCCATTCTGACATTCCCGGGTAGGGAGTTCCAGGGTTGAGGGGCAGCCACCGAGAAGGCCCACTGTCTTAATCCCACCAACCACGCTTGAGATGGAGGTGGGACTGAGAGAAGGGCCTCTCCTGAAGATTTCAGGGCCTGAGCAGGTTTGTGCAAAGGTATGCAATCAGCCAAATAGCCTAGACCTGAACTGCCTAGGTTTTTAAAAGTCATAACCAGCACTTTCAATTGTGTTTGGAAACAGACTGGCAGCCAGTGGAGCTGCTACAATAGGGAGGTTTTCCGTTCCCTACAGCCATCCCCAGTTAGCAAGCTGGCTGCAGCTCTTTGGACCAGCTGAAGTTTTCAAGCACTCTTCAGAGCCTGCCCCATGTAGAGTACGTTACAGTAATCCAGATGGGATGTAACTAAGGCATGTACCACCATGGCCACATCTGGCTTCTCAAGTAACAGGCGCAGTTGGTGCACAAGTTTTAATTGTGCAAAGGCCCTCCTGGCCACCACTGACACCTGGGCTTCCAGGTTCAGTGCCAAGTCCAGGAGGACCCCCAAACTGTGTCTTCAGGGGGAGTGCAACCCCATCTAACACAGGCTGAATCTTTATTCCCTGGCCTGCCTTTCGACTGACCAAGAGTATCTCTATCTTGTCTTGATTAAGTTTCAATTTGAAACTTACCTCAGGTAAACATGCTCATCCAGAATCAAGTCCTGGGTAGCAGCTGTTTTTCCATTTACTGTCCTGATGTTCAACAGCAGTATTTTCAACCAAGAGGGGCTATCACCCTGGTTATCTAGGCTATTATATATAGGAGGCAGTTTAGGGGCAATAAGAACTCTATTTCACTCCTACCCCCTTCTGCATCTCCTCCTGCCCTGACTCCAGTGGCTGCTACACTAATCTGAAAACTCCCTCACTCCTTAGGAAACACATCCTTCATGTATCGAGCAGGCCAACAAATGGCAAAAAATGTATATAAAACCAGGCAGGCAGATGTTAAAAGCAACGTAATAGGTTTGAGGTCTGCCCAGCAGAGGAGCAAATCCCTTTGGTGTCACCCCTTCAGAAGCAACCCTGCCGATGGGAACCATTACCTTGCCAATGTCCTCCTTTTATGCCTCAGCCTCTGGAGGCAAGCTGGAGTTGCCTGCTGGGCTTTGTTTCAGGTAAGCAGTCAGGGCCTGAGTCTGCAAGAAGCCAGGCACCAGGAGCTGAGGTCAAAGGCAGCCTGGAGCAAACAAACGCTGCCTCTTCCTCCAAGCTCCCTGTTGCTAATGTTCCCTTGGCTCTCTTGGATCATGTTGTGTGACCGGGCCCCTGCCGGCATCCTCCTTTTATGCCCCAGCCTCTGGAGGCAAGCACGTGTTTCTTCTGGGACTTGCTCACCAGGAAGTGAGGTCAAAGGCAGCTTGCAGCAAACAAATGCTGCCTCTTCCCTCCAAGCTGATTTCTACTGATGTTCCCTTGGCTCTCTTGGATGGTGCTTTTTCCTCCCAAAATGCAGCTGCTTTGGGAAACTACAAAACATGTACAGTAAGTAAATATTATCATTTTACATCTCTAATAATATGTTTATTTAGACAGTTCTTTCTTGACTAGAGACAAAGAGCAATTTTTGCTGGATAAGATATAGAAGATCTAGAGATACATTATTTATTTATTTCATACACTTGTACCCCGACCTTCTCAGGGTGGCCTCACAGCAAGCATCATTTGGTTCCATCACAATTATAAAAACATCCAACAAATTCATTAAAACAAAAATTAAATAAACAGTTGTTAAAAACACGCCAGTTAAAAACCAAAGTCTGGGTCAGTTCATTGACACTGTCACTTATGTCTTCTTCTCACTTGCCACTATTTAATGATCAAACACTTGGTCCTATAGCTATAGATGTTAAAACCAATAGGCATTGATTAGTCATAAATAAATATTGCAATTCTTTATTCCATTCTTGCTGTACAACTCACATGTCATATTCATGTTTAGATTAATATATAGTTGTTTATTTGTTCAGTTGCTTCTGATTCTTCCTGACCTCATGGACCAGCCACACCAGAGCTTCCTGCTGGCTGTCATCACCCCCAGCTCCTTCAAGGTCAAGAAAGTCACTTCAAAGATAACATCCATCCGTCTTGCCCTTGGTCGACCTGTCTTCCTTTTTTTCCTCCATTTTCCCCAGCATCATTATCTTCTCCAAGATATTCTGTCTTCTCATTATGCAGCCCAAGTACTTCATCTTTGCCTCTAATATCCTTCTCTCCAGTAAGCAGTCATTCTTTATTACCTGGTATATGGACTGGTTTGAGGTTCTTGAAGTCCAAGGCAGAATTTTCTTCCAACACCACAGTTCAAAAGCATCTATTTTCCTTCTCCCAACCTTCCTTATGGTCCAGCTCTCACATCCATAGCTTACTACAGGGAATACCATTGCTTTAACTATGCGGGTCTTCACTACCAGTGTGATGTCTCTATTCTTCACTATTTTATCGAGATTTGACATTGCTCTCCTCCCAAGAAGCGTCTCTTGATTTCCTGGCTGCAGTCTGCGTCTGCAGTAATCTTTGCACCTAGAAATACAAAGTCTGGCACTACCTCCACATTTTCTCCCTCTATTTGCCATTATCAATCAGTCTGGTTGCCATAATCTTTATATATATATTTATATATATATATATATATATATATATATATATATATATATATATATCTGAAAGCCAGCTTTTGCACTTTCTTCTTTCTATATATATATATATATATATATATATATATATATATATATATATAACTGAAAGCCAGCTTTTGCACTTTCTTCTTTCATCTTGGTTATAAGACTCATCAGCTCCTCCTTGCTTTCAACCATTAAAGTGGTATTATCTGCATATCTAATATTGTTAATGTTTCTTCCAACAATTTTAACTCCAGCCTTAGATTCATCAAGCCCCACGTTGCATGATGTGCTCTGCATACTAGTTGAATAAGTAGGGTGAGAGTGTACAATCCTGCCATACTCCTTTCCCAATCTTGAACCAATCTGTTCTGACCATTGCTACTTGGCCGTTATACAGATTCCTCAGGAGACCATTGAGGTGACATGGTATCCCCATCCCACCAAGAACTTGCCACAATTTATTATGCTCCACATAGTCAAAGGCTTTATAATAGTCAATACAACAGAAATAGATGTTTTTTTCTGAAACTTCCTACCTTACTCCATTATCAATTTGGTCTCTCGTTCCTCTGCTTTTTCTGAACCCATCTTGTACATCTGGCAACTCTCACTCCATGTATTGCTGGAGTCTGCCTTGCAGGATCTTCAGTATGACATTACTGGCATGTGAAATAAGTATCACTATATGAAAGTTAGAGCATTCTCTAGCATTCAACAGAGTTTGAGCCCCTATACAGAGTAGGCATGTGTACGAAATTCATTTCTACTGTTCCTACTGTTTCTTTCATGTCTTCTGTTTTCCATGAAATGGGAAGCCCCCTCCCCACACAAAAATCTGCTTGACACAAAAGTATGCTTTTGTGTGCATCTGAACTTGCCTCCTTGCCTTGGAAAGAGAGTGCATGTGTGGTGTCTGTCTGTAGGCAGACAGACTCAGAGCTCAGCTGCAGGTGCACTCTAGGCCTGCCTGCATGTCTTACCACACATGCACTCTCAGAGAGTGTGGCAGAGGTGTGCAGCCAGGCAAGCCCAGAGCTTGGCTGCAGGCACGCTCCAGGCCTACCTGCACACCCCATCACACACGCACTCTCAGAGAGTGTGACAGGGTGTGTGTGGCAGGGTGTGCAGGCAGGTCTGAAGCACACCTACAGCTGAGTGCCTCTTACTCTAGAGTAAGAGGTGCTTGCCTGTAGGCACTGGCAGATATGCATGCTTTCTAGGCATGCCTACACGCCCCATCACACACAAACTCTCTTTCCAAGAAGAGTGTGTGTGTGGCAGGGAATGCATACAGGCACAGAAAGTACACACACCTGCCAGTGTTTACAGCCAAAAGCCAAGAGTAGGAGTAGCAGATGCCAGGTAAGAAGAACGCACACCAGTAAGGGGAGTAATTTATTTATTTATTTATTTGGGGTGCTTCTACCCCGCCCTTCTCAACCCCCTAGGGGGGACTCAGGGCAGCTTACAAAAGGCACAATTCGATGCCTAACAATTACAACATACAATGCAATATATAATACACAAATTTACCACATAATATCACAGTTATAACTAAGTAAAACAATCAGACAGTATGCTAGCAGCAATAAAAACATCTTGTGGTCAGTGTTCACCAAATCCAAGTCTGTAAACCATTTAGCATTATCATTGTTCTTTTCTTACTCTGGTCATTATTGGTTGTCTTTGTCCATCTGTCAGCTTAGCCGAACGCCTGGTCCCACATCCAGGTTTTAGCTTCTTCCTGAAGGGGAGGAGGGATGTTGATGTCCTAATTTCCCCGGGGAGTGCATTCCACAGGCGAGGGGCCACCACTGAGAAGGCCCTGTCCCTCTTCCCCACCAGTCTCGCTTGTGATAAAGGTGGAGCCGAGAGCAGCCACCCACCCATAATGATCCGATTTTTGGGCTCCTAAATGAAAGAACCAAAAACAACCCTCCCAATTTCAGGAGACTTACAAAAAACAGATTGGGGTTCCCCCAAAAAAGAAAAGAAAGCCAGGACATGAAATGGGACAAGGTTTTCCCCAAATGCACATGTCTAGTACAGAGTCCTAATTTAATAATCATCTAGCAGTTTTATGACTTTAGTAAAAAGCTGAATTGTTTTTAAAGAACATTTTTTCTGCCTTTGGAACACATTTCATGGTGAATGATTGTGCCTTTCTGTTATTCCTTTACTGTTCTTCGGCTTTTGTCCAAAATAAACCCATTAAAATGTTATCATTTTAATGTTCAAACCACTTTCCTCACTTCTGTAATCGATTTAGGGAGCCAACATTTATCGACAGCAAAATCTACATTTGCCTCTAGCCAAACAGATGGAAAAATCAAGGCACACATGGTAAGTGTTACTTAGGCAATCACACACAATCGCCTCTTGTCAGCTTGGCTTATCTCACCACTATTTTTGGCTAACTAAGCAATGCTGAGATACCATGCATTTTTAAAAAAGAATCTTTTTTAACAAGTTACAGCCACAACTAGCATTTTCTACATTTGATAAAGAATGTGATAATTGGACAGCAACCCAGTGCCAGTGCCAATAGAACCTTTGTGGAGTGGGACATTTTTTCCCCATCTTTTTTTAAAGAAAGCTTTTGATTTGAACAGACAATCTTTCTTCTGCCTGAGGAAGCAGAAATGACAAGTACTTTACCAGAGATACAAAGTATATGTCAGAAGCATATCATTCTAGAGGAAAAGAAATAACAGAAAACAGAGACAGACAAAGTAACAGATACTTAACATGAATTTAGGTAAACATATAATCTACACTTTCCAACTGCATCACTGTGTGTTGAAGAGAAAAATATAAAGTCAAATTTGTTATAATTTGAGCCTGTTCCACTTATGGAGCTATGATCTTGTGAACACATAAAAATGGAGAATGTGCTAGTTCTGCCCACTCCTCAAGGTTTCCCCCCTCTGTTATTACCTTCATATGCAGAACAATTATGTGCAGAACTTTCAGAGTCCATATTGGGAGAGTATCTTTATCAAGTGAATCAAAGGGTGCAAAGATAATTCCTTATGCAGACTATAAAAACTGACATTGATTCATCAGACAAACATTTTTAAAATATCTATCTATCTATCTATCTATCTATCTATCTATCTATCTATCTATCTCCAAGGACGGCAAGAATGGCAGTGAGTGACAGTGTTAGAACCATATAACCCAAAGGTTGTCTTAAGACAGTATGAGAGAAAGTTATGTAGACAAGCAAATTCTGAAGCCATGGCCCCAATTGTCATGAGCCTGTGAGGAACAAGGAAACCTCTATTAGTGTAACCATGAAATCCCATTTCCCTTTTGCAATTAGAAAAGCACTTACAGACATTCAAAAATGTTATACATTTCTATCCATGAAGAAATTTGAAAGGAAGGATAAGGCTAATTTGTGTTTATCTCAGAGTATAGATTTGAACATCCCTTCTCCAAAATTGTGAAATCCAAAACACTCTCTGAAATACAATACAGGTCGTCCCCAAGTTATGCACAACATAAGTTCTGTAGGTTTGTTCTTAAGTTGAATTTGTATGTAAGTTGAAACAGATCCCCAGCCAGATAGATAAATATATAAAAGCTTTGGATAGCTATGGGAACACCACTGTGGTGTTTATTTTGCTACCCGTGCCTCTGTTCAGAAGATTTCACCTCACTTTCTGTGAAAAATGGAAACATTTGGCTTGTTGTGGAAACAAGAATTGGTGATACACTTTTAGTTGAGACACCTTTCCTTCATGGCAACTCATTCAGGAGTGAATTTCCCTTACTAGGGATATATTTCTCTCACTTCGTCTTGTCTCACCCCTGTTCTTAACTATGAGTTATATATAAGTTGGATGTTTGTAACTCTGGGACTGCCTGTATTGCCAGATGAATTGTATAGATCGTGATATATTTTCTTTCTCATAGTTCAGCCTACAAAAACTTGTTTAATAAATCAAATTGATACAACTGTTGTGTACTCGCATATATACCTGGGTTTTCATTTTCTTTGTGGTTCTTTTTTTTCTTCCTTCCCTTCATGCACCTTGTTCCTCTTTTTTCTTTCTTTCCATCTTCTCTTGTTTTCCCGCATACATCTTCCTCCCTTTTTTTCTTTCCTTTGCCTTCCTTAGTTTGTCTTACCTTTTCTTTCTTTCTTTCTTTCTTTCTTTCTTTCTTTCTTTCTTTCTTTCTTTCCCAGTTCCTCCTACTTGTCCCCCTTTCTTTTTTCTTCCTTTCCCCAACCCTTTACTCTTTCCTGAGGACCTCACTACCTCTGAGAATGCTTGCCATAAATGCAGGCAAAATGTCAGGAGAGAATGCCTCTAGAATGCCATATAGCCCAAAAAACGTACAACAACCCAATTCTGACCCAACTCAAAAGGATTTATTGAGGCCAGAACTCTTCCCATTCCAAGGCAATTTCAGTTTGGCCTCACCTCGGTTATTTGAACCACCTCAGTTATTTGAACCAAGATGGCACTGGCAGGGCCTATGTCCTGGTGGAGCCAAGATAGCTGTTGCCAGGGCCGACCACATGGTAAACAAAAATGGCTGCTGATAGATAGCATTATTCAATTAAAATGGCCACCGTCCATGCCAGCAGGAGGGGACAAGATGGCGATTGCCATGGCCAAATGTGTGGCTGAGGGAGGCAAGGCACAGACATACACCTTGTCTCCTCTCCCACTTGACAAGATGTAGTGCTGTGCAGCAACCAGCTTGAGCTGGGGCCGGTGAATACTGCCGCCACTGCCAGACAAAGGAATAAGCATAAATGCATGCTGCTGATCAACCCTGCCCCTGCACAAAGCTAGGACATGGACACAAGGCAGAGGAAGTAGAGAAGGTTTGGCAGCAGCAAAAAACGAGCTCACCCACCCACCCCCAACACAAATGCACCCTGCCGACCACCCCTGCCCTGCTAAGACCTCTAAGTCTAGAAGGGGCTTCAGTTTCCACATATTCCGTAATAACTTGAATGTAGTGCACCGGCAAATCTAATGCACACCTCAGTTTTCAAGACCCAGAAAAAAAGGATTTGCTGGCAAATGTAATGTGCAGTGGAAAGAGAAAGAA
The DNA here is from genome assembly GCF_037176765.1 of Anolis sagrei. Classification (NCBI taxonomy): domain Eukaryota; kingdom Metazoa; phylum Chordata; class Lepidosauria; order Squamata; family Anolidae; genus Anolis; species Anolis sagrei. Next base: position 56,152,023 of record NC_090024.1, on the reverse strand, counting down.
GGCGGAAGAAGGAAAGTGAGAGAGAAGATTTGAAAGAAAAGGCCAAGAGAGGGAAAGGGAATAGAAAGAAGGTCCAAGAAGGAAAGGGAGACAAAGAAAAGGCAGAAAGAGGAAAAGAGAATAGATAGTAGGTATAAGAAGGAAGGGGGAGAAAGGGGCCTTGAAAGAAAAGACAGAGAAAGGAAAAAAATAATAGAAAGAGAGTGCAGGAAGAAAGGAGCCTTGAAAGAATAGGCAGAGAGAGGGAAAGAGAATAGAAAGCAGGTGCAAGAAGGAATGGATGAAAGGAGCATTGAAAGAAGAAACACAGAGAGGGAAAAAGAATAGAAAGAAAGGAGCCTTGAAAGAATAGATAGAGATAGGGAAAGGGAATAGAAAGAAGGTGCAAGAAAGAAGGGAAGAAAGGAGGTTGAAAGAAAAGGCAGAGAGAGGGGAATAGAATAGAAAGAAGGCACAAGAAAGAAGGGAAGAAAATAGGTTGAAAGAAAAGGCAGAGAGAGGGGAAGAAAATAGAAAGAAGGTGCAAGAAGAAAGGGGGAGAAAGAACAGGCAGAGAGAAGGAAAAGTGAAAGGGGTAGAAAAAGAAGAAAAGTAGCTCAGCGGAGGTGGAGCTAAGGCTGGCTACACTGAGGAAAGGGAAGCCAGGGCGAAGGAGACCACCTTCTCCTCCTCCTCCTCCTCCTCCTCCTCCTCCTCCTCCTCCTCCTCCTCCTCCACTTCAGGGTGAGCAGCACACAGCTGGAGAGGTTACTGGCTCTGGCTCTTCCTTGGCACACTAAGGAGGAAGATGGCAGCTGTTTGCGGCAAGCACCTTTGCTGGCTGCTCATCCACTGGCACAGCCACCTTCACCTCTTCCTCCTTGGCTCCTGGGGCTAGCTGTTAGCCCTGCCTCCTGCCCTTTATGCAGAGGCATCCAAAGGACCATGCCAACAGAAGGGAGAGTCAGGGCAGGGCACAGTGATGTGGAATGCAGTGCCTCAACACCACCGCCCTCCCAGACATGGCTAAATCCCATGAGACCCAGCAGGCTGCATGCACACTTTGGCTCCTTCCCCCTCCCTTGGTGGCTGTACCGGTGGAGGAGTGAGAGCGGTGAGAGCAGCAGATGGCCAGCAAAGGCACCTGGAGCCTGCATGGTTCTGCATGTCCTGATGAGGAGGAACTTGAGCTTTGTGCGCTGGTGGTGCACAAAGTCTGGGCATTTGGCAAGAGGGGGGAGTGAAGCATCTGGATTTAGAGCGAAGCTGGGGGAGAGGGGCAGGTTTAGGTGTGATTCCAGTGCAGCATTTAATGTAACGTGTGCTTCAATTTTGGCTAAGCAATTTAGCCAAAAAAAAGTGAGCTTTATAATCAAGTAAATACAGTAATCTGTGATAAACAGATAATCTGGGATTAGATCCTGGGATATAAGGACAGTGTAAAAGGGGCTTAAAATTATTAAGAGCAATATCTCATTCATGCATATGGGTTTGCAATTGCAGCATAAATGAAATATAAATATAAATGAAATATGTGTTTCTTTCCTCTGTATATCATTATTTGTGTAAAGCATTCATATGCCATTTTCATAGCTACATATCCCAAAGCAGATTAAAGTGCAATTTAAAGCCCAGAATAACAACAGTAAAACAGACAACGAAAGAATTAAAAATCAATGAAACATCAGAGCAGGAGACTGAAGTTACTAGTGCTTAAAAGCAAACTCATTAAAAATTGCCGGGAGAAAAACACACAGCTTAAAGGAGAGTCTTAAATTTGGACCTTGGAAAAATTATCAGGATGTTCTCAATCAGTTTGAACACTAGGGGATAACTTTTATAACTTTGCCTAAAAGATTAATATGGCCTGTCAAATAACTGAGAAGACACCACCATTTTTAATGGTGCAAATTTAGAATTTAGTTGTGTGGTGATAAATTAATATCTAAGAGACTGTTTCAGATTAGATAATCAAAACCTATATATGTGTATGTCTTCAAGTCCCCTATTAATTTATGGTTATCCTGTGACTTTTACAGAGTTTTCTTAAACAAGGAATACTCACGGGTGGTTTTACCAATTCCTTCCTCTGAAGTACAAGCTACAGCACCTGATATTCATTAATAGCCTCTAACCCAAGTCCTAGCCAAAGCTGACTCAGCTTAACTTCAAGATCAGATGGGAGCTGGTGCCTTGGGCCTAGTAACACGAAGATACAGTTCAATATTTAGAAATGCCATTAGCAAGTCTGGCCCCTCCAGTCATGAACTGAGACCCAAGAGAATTGTTAGGGAGCTACTTAAATATTAAGTATTGTAAGAACAATACAATATGCATGGTTCTCTTTGTGTGTTATCTGATTTCATACACTGCTCTTAGCTCTTATAGTGCATAAAGAATACAAAGCATTACTCAAGCACTGCTTAATATTTTAACAGATAATCTGCCCTATGTCACTGTGATACAGCATATAACAAAACATTGGTTTCTAATATGTTATGTTTGTGTTGTTGCACCTGTATGCTGTTCTGAATTAGATCTTCATTTTGTTGCATAACAAAGTCCATATCATTGGAGAAGAGCAAACCACAGACCACCTATTACAATGCAGTCTGAGCCCTGCCACATGCACAATGGAGGACCTCCTTATAGCAACACCAGAGGCACTCCAAGTGGCCAGCTACAGGTCAAAGGATATTTAATAGAATGCCAAATTTTTAAATGTTGTGATTTTTAAAATACATTATGACTGTACCCTTGGTTTGCTTCTGATATGATAAATAAATAAATTTGCATTCTTTCACAATTTCCATCTGCTTCCTGCTTCCTGGATTACTATAGTCCAAATGATAAAGTTTTGAAATGATGCATTTGTAGATAAGTGGTGAAAACTGATTTTTAAATAGTTACTCTTAGCAATCTTACAGAAGACTAAATAGATATTGAAAGTAGCAGAATGTTTTTCACATGAGTTCACATAAGTAATTTGGGGGGGGGGGGGGAGGTGGGAATACATTATTATTTGATCAGAGAAAATACTGGTTGAAATTTGAACATCGGATTATAATTTTGGAGACCAGGATTTGAATCCCCACTTGACCATGAAAACCCATTGAGTAACCTAGGGCACGTTACACTTTCTCAGTCTCAGAAGACAGTTCCAAGAAAGTTCATTAGAGAAATTTAAAACTTTTAAAGGAAAACTACAAAAACAATTTAAAGCAAGATTATTTTTAAATTATTTTTAAGGCTATGGAAAAAATCACATTGGGAATGACATTAAATGAGACAATATGTTGCAAGCTGCACACAAACTTTAAGTCTTATACAGTCTGTAACCAGTAGACATTACAGATTCTGTCTCCTTCCAGAAAGCTCCATGACACATCAGATCTTTAAGTAGTCCTGCATCAGTTGTAGTTTAGAGCTTTTGTGAAACTGTAAATTGACCTCACTAGCCATGTATGCATGACACTGGACAATGACAATTCCAGATAGATCACCATCAAAGAATGGGCAAGAAATGTCTAAATATTGTGGGCGTCTAGACCATTTGCTTCAGAGCTATAGCTGTTTTCAGCATTGGACAAAACAATGCTGGCAAGCTTTAACTGATCTCAGATTCCCATAAGCACTGCTTGACTGGAATATTTGCCACTTGGAACTTTCCTGCCAGAACTCTAAATATACTCTGAAGGCTAAAGCTCTGTTCCAGCAAGTACCATTTAATCAAGTTAGAATATTTCATAAATTTTCAGTCCTGTGTCTCTTTGTGAATTGCTTTCATATCTCCTCTCCCTCAGATAAACATCTTCTCCAAGAATACCACAGGTTGCACTACTCTTATGCTATTCTCCTTCGCCCCTAGAATATTTCAAAATAGTTTTTTGAGAAGTCTGTTCTTTGGATTTGGGAAAGTAAATCCATTATGTTGATGAAACCCTTTTACTATCTCAACAGAAGGGATGAAAACTTTGGACATTATGTGTTACTGTGTGCAAAAACAAAATTTTAGAACAGTATACATTTGCATTAAAAAAAACATCAAAAGCATCTGCATAAAATGCAACAATAGCCACAATTATTTCATTTCTATCTCTAAATGCTATCTGTACCTTCCTATATCCACATTTCAACTTAAAGTGAATATTCAAATATAAGCTTCTCTTTTCCTCCAAATATGATGTGAGTGTGTGTGCGTGTGCAAGCATGAACTGATTTCATTTTCTTTAATGGCCAAGGTTTATTTCACAAAAAACTGATGAAGTTGACCTGTTGAGTCTGTGATGCTTTCATGAAGGTCAAGACACAACATGACTATTGATGTTCAAAAGATGCACCATTGGTTCTGAGAGTTACAGATGTAGTAAATGGCTTAGAAAAAATAAAATGAGATTACCCAGGCCCTCTAGGTAAAGTGGATCTTCTGGTTATCGTTTGCAAATTTCTACCATGTCACATCATTTAATGTCACATTTTCCCAGATTGTGTTAAGTCATGTCAAGTCATATCAAAGAAAGAACACTTTAACATGAAAAGACACAGGATCGGTTTGTGAAAAATGGCAGAATAAAATTGTGCTGTATTTGTTAGTCACTTTTGCATTAACTGCTTGGAAATAGTAGTGATCGATCAAATAAGGTTTATTTGAGAAATGGGTCTGCTTTCCATTTAACTTTTGAGCTACTGACTTTGTGAAAATCAAGACTTTCAGTTTGCACAACCAAATAAAACTGCTCTAAAAGACAGGAAATGTAAATACTGTGCCAGGTATAAGTAGACCACATCAATACTATGAAAATACCAATTTGGCATTGCAAGTCTAAACTCCAGGTTCCATATTTTTAATTTGAAGATATCAAACCCTTGTTTCAAATAAGCAAAAAGATTAATTTTTAAACATGATAATTGTGCTGTCACATGCTGGGCCTGTAATAATATCTGCTTACAGGAATTGCCTTTTGTATGCCCAACGGGATGTCGGGGTGCCTCAGCTGAAGGGTCCCTTAGATTTCCCAACACAAAATTCTATTGAGGCTCAAAAAACGTTCAACAAAGTTCTTTATTTGGGCTTAAATCTTCAAACAAATGAATTAAACACTTTATAACCTTGGAAAACCGGTAGCTTCCTCAATCTGCCAACAAGGGGCAGGCAAATGGTGGTAAACTGTTCCTTTCTTCCTTAGGGAAATCCTTTGACCCCTCCCTGGGCAATCTCTTTTTACCTTGCTGGCGGGAGGCCCCAACTCCCGGCTCCAAGCTGCTTTATGGATAGCCTGAGTGGTCCCTTACCAGGCAAGGTTACTGTAGATCTGCCAAGCTGAAAGGTGTCCCTTACTTTCTCCATGAAGGCTGTAGGAACTATTCCTTTACTCCCCAGCAGAAGTGTGGATCGATTTCTTTAACCCCCAGCAAAAGCTGTGAGAAGTGAAGCTTTTGTGCAGGTGGGAAAGAGAATCCCACACGTCCTTCTGTTAGGCTTCCAACAGTGAGACTGAACAAAGTCCTCCTTTCCCTCCAAAACCCTGGGAAAGGGGGCAGGTCTAAAGATTCTAACGATGATTGCCAAGCTGTTGGCCCTATGATTGCAACCTGAGGGAAGCTACCTTATTGCAACATGCATGGCTTAAATAGATTCATGCAAACTAGCAGTGCAAGAAAATGAATTCAAATCTCCTGGCACTACTGTGCCAGCACAATAATGGTCTGGGTTTACTTTCCTTTCCAAAATTCATTCCAAGTCTCTGAACTGTATTCATTTCTGAAGGAAGATGTGCTCCATTCTGTCCTCAGTAAAAACTGATATTTTTATTGAAAATTTTGGACTCACTGCAATTCTTTTCCACTTCTTCCAGGAGCATAATTTTAAAAATAGAGTTCAAATGTGTACATATTAAAAATGATGTAACCAATTAAAGTGTGTATACATTTACACATTAACTGAGATCCTGCATGGGGAAATGGAGAGAAAAGGTAAAATGTCCTCATGAGTAAAAGTTCAAATGTAAACATTTTCATATGTACAGATTCGTCCCATCATCACTCTCTCATCCTACAGAACTCATTTGTCTCTTGCAACACAACCAACATGTGACATCCTCCTCTGAGAATCTTAAATTACAGGTAGGCTTATATGGAAATTTGAGGTCCTCAGAGAAGATATTGTTTCATGTCCCAATATCTAATCAAGTTAGGTTGGCTTGTACATCTTTTCTCCCATGGGTGGGATTCAGAGCAGTGAACAATGGTGAAAACAACAGAAATTACACGACACAAAAACATCACAACCCCAAATAAAACAGATAAACAAATATCACATTACATAAACCATATACAACAAGCTTAATAAATATGAAATGTACCATTAAAATTCCCTGGGCCTCAGGGCACTGAGATTATTCATAAAAACATTATACTAAAGATCCTAGAGGTGCCCCTTCTTTAAGCTGTGTAAACATTGCCAAGTCTGAGATGGCCTTCAGTGGTGTGCCTTACCAGTAGCTGGCCTGGTCATTGCCTATTATAGGTTATCAGGAAAGGCCTGGTTCTATAAAAATGTTTTAACTTGAGAGGAAAAGGCCAGTAGAGAGGGGGCTGATTGTACCTCTTTGGGAAGGGAGTTCCAGAGCTGCAGGGTCACCACAAAGAAGGCCCTCTCTCTTGTTTCCACCAACCATACTTGTGATGGTGATGGGACCGAGAGAATTGCCTCTCCTGATGATCTTAGGGGCTGGTAAGAGGAGATGCGGTCCCCCAAGTAGTAACTTCAGAAAGTTTCAGGGAAGCATTATGTCACTATAACCAGATACACAACAACATAAAAATATCCCAGAACCTCCCAGGGACCCCCAGAGATTCTCTGTGCATCTTGCTCTCAGGATGCAACTGGATATTGCATGATGAACCTTAGCCTCTCCTGGCCACTACACAGCTGTGCCTGGAAAATATTTGGAGAAGTTAAGTGAGTTTTCAGGGTATGTGGCCCATACCCCCACACAAGAGGTATTGAAATCAACTCAGAAAATGATCTTTTCAGAGATATATACTGACTTTACACTAACATATTGGCATAGTTGAGTGTTGGATTTTGATTCTGGAGATGGGGTTTTGAATTCCTGTTCACTTATGAAAACTCATTAAATGCCTTGGACAAGTCACAAAATCCCAGATACAGAAAACCCTATGCTAGGTTCATATGGCAATCCTATCGCACCTTAGAATTGCTATAAGTCTGAAATGACATGAAGGCATACAACAACAATGCCACTGAAAAGTCACCTGCCTTCAGAAAGTTGTATAGAAAAAATGGAGAAAAAATTACAAATTGCACATATTTACATGTGAGAAAGAAAGAAATCATCACCTGCTAAAGGACCAAGAGAGAATGTGGCAGGATTCTTAGAATGAAATATTATTCCCTCCCTACTCCTGAGGTTACATGCATAAAATAGCACTTTAGATAATTTAAGAATGTAGCATCCCATCTCAAAGTCATCTGTAGTATTAGAGAAATCTGAAAGATGAAAAACTAAGAGGGAAATGCTGTTGTTGATTCCCTTTCACATTATTTTTGTTATCTGCAGAGTGGCCAGTGAACCTGGGGAATACAGAAACATGGACTTAATGTAAAAAGGGAAGCTGGTGAGCCTTTGTTGAAGAAAGAAGTTTCCCCCTCTGTACCATTTAATAAAGAATGAAGCTTGAGCTGGGATTACTGGAGGATGAGCAAATAGCTTTTTAACACTGTGAGGTCCACTGGGCTTGAAGGTAACCCTTTTGAAAATCAATAAGTCATTTTTTGTAAAGGAAAACAGGAATAATGCAGCATTAGAGAAAAGCTTATCAGATGGGCTGGCAGAGCTATTTTTTAGCACATCTGGCAGAGTTGTTAACTTTGAGAGCAAAAGCAAGAATGGATGAGCTCCAGTAAAAGCAATACTTCCCATTAACTCCATGAGCCAAGAAAGAGCTTGCCAAGTCCGTTGGTCTCATTAAGCTTGACAGAATCCCATAGGAGTTTTTTTTTAAAAAAAAAAGAAAAAAATTCAACAAGTTTTATAGACAAAATAGCTCCTGGCTGTAAAGGGGAAAAAAACTACTACTTGAGATTATTATTGTTTGTTTCAGGCAGTTCACCTCTGTTCAAAATGCAGTGCACATACCGGGAAAAGCCTCATAGGAATTTTCATATCAAAAGGCAAAGAAAATATTTAGCAAAAATTGTATCTTCTTTCTTTAAAAAGCAAAGAGAAAAAGAAATGCCTCCTTGGGGATGGAAAGACTTGCCATTCCAACCATTAGGCAGAAGGAGATGTGTATAACCCTTATAAAATTTCCTTCAATTCAAACAGGATGGTCAGGGATACCAAACTCAGAGTGGTATGCGTGTTCCCTTACATTTTACTCATCTACTTATACCTATCCTTATACTCCTGAATAGTACTAAATTTACCATGAATTATTTCAGGGCAGTTCACAGTGGTGGCAACAATTCAGTTCCATCAATAAAAAAAACTGTTCAAAACATCAAAATTGACCCTCCCCTGATAACATTAAACATTATTAAACACTTTACATAAATAACAACACATATCACACAAAGACATAGCCATTGTCCGTAAATGGTTCTGGGTCATGGCACTTTCAACTTTAACTTTACATATTCCTATGATGGACCAAATTATTTTTTCAGTCTCTGAGCAAGCTAACTAAATGGATTGTACAAGGATATTTTGCAATGAAGTTCTAACTTATGAACACATAGCTGTAGCCCTTAGATGCACAATTCAGCAGTAAGCAATGGAATTCATATTGGTGCTATCATCTCTTCTCACTCCATTGTGTTTCAGCAAATCACAGTGAAGGACATAGTGTCAGCTTATTTCAATCTAAACTGGCAGTTCTTTTACTGTGCTGAATTTGTCAAGAGTCGCAGCCTAACTTTAATTCTTCATTTTGGAGTTGAGCAGTCACATGAGTGCACATGATCAAATGCAGTTTCATCAACAGGAGTGTCTTTCTGCTTGAAAGTGGAAAAAAATGGTATTTGAGTGAAATGAAAGCATTTGCTCTGACATAGAGAGTTTGACAATAGTTAGGTCAAACGCAAAGGACGGTGAGTGAAATGAAAGGAAACCTTCTTTCCTTTATCCCCCTGGAGTTTCTGAGTACATGAGACATTGTGTTTCACATAAAGAGAGAGGAGAGAGAGAGAGAGAGTTCACACAAATTATGCACATACAAAGAAAAGCAGTACCGCCAACCTATTTGAAAATGAAATAAGTTTGGCACATACAACTGATCCTCTCTCTTTCTCTCTCTCTGCTTATGCCAGGACATTAAAAAACCAACACAGATCAAAACTGCTTCACACAGGGAACAAGATGGGGTATGTATGCATATTGTATTTTAGGCCCCCTCATCTTAGCTGGTATAGAAGAAAGAAAGGTCAGCTAAGAAAGACTTTCACTGTGTTAGCCAAAATGAAGCTTTACAGCAAGCCTGCCATATCCATGGGGCTTTGATTCCAGGGCAGATATGGGGAGAAAAAAACATGGATTATCACACCACATATTACTAAGTGGCAACAATGTTAACACACATGCTCTCAGCCTCAATTTATTAGTATGTGGAACAATAAACCACAGTCACTAAAAATTGCAGCTCCAAATCTGAGGGTAGACTGTATTTAATATTTCCCGTGCAATTGCTGTACATATGTTAATTATTGTGTTTGTTCCCCTCTGTATGGATGTGTTCTCTACATCAGTAGTACTAATATCAAGTTCAAAGAATTCCCTACAGATTGATTGACTTAGATTTTGTATGAGTTCCTGTATGCAGTTTGAAGGCATATCTGCTAGCAGGACTGCATTGGGAGTTTCAGTTCAACTGGCATTGGATACCAAGCAACATTGTTCTATCTTAACCAGGGTAATTTTTGAATGCATTTTCTTAGAAATATAGAGATGAAGGGATCACAAAAAAGTTGTCTAACCTGTCATATTGGAATACACAGCCAAAACGCTTTCAAAAGATGACCATCTAATATCCACTTGAAAACCAACAAAATAAGAGAGTCTATCATTCTCAAAGGCAGTCTATTTCACAGCTGAGCTGCTCTTATCATGAAGATGTACTTCCCTATAAGCAGGTGATTTTTCCCTTGCAATTTGAATCCATTGACTTGTGTCATAGTCAGCACCAGCACAAACCGAAGTCGCTCCATCTTCTACATGGCGTTCCTTCAAATACTGAAAGATGAGCATCATATTCTCATCTTCAAAATAAACATACCTTGATCCTTAAGCCATTCCATATCAAGCTTGAGTTCCAGACTTTTCACAATCTCAGTCCAATGTTCAAGGGTTGAGAGTCAAGTGTACACACAATTCAGTCCCTCTGATATAGATAGCAATATAGACAATTCTGATAAGGTTAGACATCATAATACTTCTGTCCCTCTATTTGAATGCAAGAAAAATAGCATGTATGCGAGATGTTAATGTCCCTATCTTTATGCCTGCTTGAGCTGTTCCCCATTACTGGTGAGATGTATATGAATCTTTTTATCTATGTCTTCATCTACACAGTATTGTTTGCAACCGCTTTGAGTCCCCCCAGGGGTGAGAAAGGTGGTATATATAGTACTGTAAATAAATAATTAGATCATGATAACATTCCTCCAGCACCAGGTCCTATGTCAGTTATATCATTTATATAGTGTTTCTCTTTCTAAATTCAAGGAGTTACTCTTAACGCATTCATTTTATTCAAAATAGATTGAAATGGTTTTGTTCTTAAAGGAATATTGTCATAGTTTTCCTTATTAAATCATGTGATGCTTTTCAAAACCTTAAAAGAATCACAAATGTAACTTGCAATTATTCCATTTTAAAAATGATTTTACACATAATAAGAAATTAATGAAGTATTGTTTGTATTGTAGTCATTTCTCAAAATTCCTTGTACTGGACACATGAAAGTGTTATTATTTTTCTGCTTTCTCTGACATTATCTCTAGGAAGAGAATGATGATCAGCTTTTTAGCTGCTTGTACAGAATGGAACAATGACACTGTGAATGTACATCAGCTACAGCTATGACCCCATCATTTCATGTGGCTTTTACAGATGCTTGATAGTGAAATAAAAAAAAAATCTGAAAATCAGTTGTTTTCAAACTTTCACAGATTTCTTTAGAAATGAGAATTTTAAAATTATTTTTTTAAAAAAGAATACTGGAGGAACTGTGAAATTAATCCTAATTGAGACGTCAGTCAATGTGAGTCTTGTAATGATGTATGTGGTGTCTCACAGTAGCACGGTTCAATGCGTGATTTCTCTATGATGAAGGGGTTCATGGAAACCCCTTTGATAATGGAGGCATAGTCCTGACAAGTGCGGTATTCATAGTAAAAACAAAGTTATCTCTCATAACGACATAGCCAAATCTGACTGACTCTTTATTATTAGTGTCATCATATGCAAGACATAATTAGGTTTTGAGGGGGAAAATAGATGTAAAAATAATAATGCACCAAATGTATTTCAAGATCAAGGTACTTATCTCTGAGAACTGTTGATCTTTGAAATATGTGTGGTTGAAAATTTGGCAAAGCAGTAGCTAATATGTATCAAAGTATTTGTTTCTATGAAGTTCTTTTGGTTAAGAAACAAGTTTTTGAACACCAACATGACTCTTTGGTTGTCTCTCTCTGCTTCAAATAGTATCTGTTTACCTGTGAGTTACATTTAATGAGAATTCTTATGCACATGTTTTAATAACAAATTCTCCAAATAAGAAAACAGCTTAACTTCTTGTCTTCCTGTTTCAGATATGATGAGTATCATTATTTCACCTGCAGATGAAAGTGAAATGTATTGCTGTGAGCTACAAAACTTGAGGCCTGCTTTAATTTCCATTGACAAAGTACAGATGAATGTAATTAAACCAAGATATTTGTTTTTATAGTTTGCCACATTGCAAACATTAGTATTTGTTTCCTTTGACAATGAAATTAGTAAAGAAATTGATCCTTAGTGTCTCTTCAGTTTGGACTTCAGGTCCTAACTGGATACAGACAGCTAGAAGGCCATATCCAGGCTAGAAGGCTAGAATGCTCTAATTTTAAGGGTCTTTGACAATCCATCAAAAATAGAACCTTTCACATGGGGAAAATCCTCTGAAATGTAGGACACATAGTGATCCTACCCTTAGCACAGAATCCTCCCTCTCATTAGGTGTAGTGCTTAGATTCATTACATATAGCAGGTTCTTTTAAAGATTTGTCTCCATGAAAACCTATATTGTATTACATTGTGCTAATGTCTTCATGATGCTATGAAATGCTGGTGTCTTTTCCCATGGCTCAAAGACTTGAGAGCTATCCATGTGATTCATTAATTATATTTTATTTAAAGCATAAATCTATTTCCAAGACTGTTAAAATAACTGCTGGTGCTTCTCTTTTGGGCACACCAAAGGTCGGATCTCTCTAATTCTCTCAGTCTGCTCAGTGAATTATATTTAAAACTCCACTGAGTAAGAAGGCAGAGGACAAAATAAGTGGGTGATTTTTTTATTAGAATCATATTTTGATACAATTTCTCTACTTCTCTTGGTTTGTTCTTTATTTCATCTTTTTGCTGCATTGTAAAATAGCATGCAGAGATGAGAACATAACAAATCTAACTTAGATTTTTATTCAAATCTCTATCAACTAAGGATTAAATTAGATGTAACCCATAGAGGTGACACACATTTTAAATGTGTTTTCAAATATACTACTTCTTTCTTTCTATTTCATTTGCAACCATTCTAACTGCATTGGACAATGGCCTTGGAGGTAACAAGAACTATGGCATTTGAAAGAAAATAATGAAAAACTGTCTCTGGGAAACAACAACATCTGAAGAGCATGGAGAAAATATGCATAAGCCAACACTGTGCATCTTCTGAAATTGTGTTGCTTTTTCAAAAAAATATGCACTGTCGGTGTCGGAACACAGATGCCTTAAAGGGCCAGGCTCAGAGTTAGTTCCAAAACAGAGTTTATTAAACAAAGGAAAAAGACTCAGACACACTTAACTCAATGTCTCTGGTCAGAACTCAAAGGTAAAAACCAGTCCTGGTTCAAAAAGGTTAAACAAAATAATAATCCAGATTATCCGGAGAAAAGAACCGGATTAAACAAAGTACTCCGAAAACAACACAGCATGCAAATGGTTAACAAAACACAGAAGCCGCAGGGAAGGAAGCATAGTCAAGCAAAGTCCAGGGTCGTAGCAAGCAGAATCTGAAGTAGCAAAGTTCCAAAGTCCACGGAAGCAGCGTCGTAGTCAAGCCAGTCCAAGGTCAAGGAAGGGGGAAATCCACACTCATGAGAATCCAAGCCGAGTCGAAAGCACACACAAACAGGAGCAGCAACCTGCAGATCCCAAACCCAACGCCAACACGGAACAGGCAGCAACAAGTCCAGACAGTACCCAATGAACAAACGTATACCAACACCTTACCTTTTGCAAAGATTCCCCATTTCAGAGCCTACTTTTATCTTACACATCATCATCAGAAGATGAGCTGACCTCCGCCCCATCGTTATCCCTTGCAGCTGTTCTTGATTTCACATGTGAATTCCTACTCCCATCTCTCCAACTTCTCCATCTTCTGTCAAGACTTAGCTCCCCCCAAGACTCAGATGTATTCCCCAATTGCCAGTCCTCATTACCAGAGAACCCTATAAATGTATCACTAGACGTCGGCTCCACACATACAGCTTGTACCTCTTTTACCTTAGTTCAGTCCAATGTGTCATCCCCGTCTTCATCACTTCCTAACCCATCACCCCCAGAGAAACCCACAAATGATTCCTCATTTGTAGGAGCAGTAAGTATATCCCAGATCCTTTTCCTCTGTCGTTCCTCATCTGATTCCTGCTCCCGAGTAACCTTCTTTGTTCCCCTATTCCCATTCATTGTATCTCCTTCCTTTCCTTCACTCATTGACTCTTCGTCCCCAGAGAACCCCTCAAATGAATCCTCATCGGTAGGTGCCATAAGTATATCTCAGATCCTTTTCCTCTGTTGTTCCTCATCTGACTCCTGCTCACAAGTACCCCTTTTTCTACAACAGTTGGACACAAAACTAATCTTTCTGGTTACAAAGGCCAAACAAAAATCTCATATAATGAAAAGCATTTATGAAATATGCACTCTTCCCATGTGAAAATATGGCCTACCTAAACCCTTACAATGACTGATTTAATTAAAAATCTGGAATAATGTGAGCAACTGTTCGTGTAAAATGGACATTTGGCTTTTGTTCAAGTCAAGCAAGAAGGCAAAATGCAATATTACATTTTGTTAACTTTACTCTTTTATTTCTAAAACATAAATTGCACACAAATTCTCAGTGCCACAATTGCAAAAAGAGAAAGAAAGCATTGGTGCAAAAGATTTGTTCAAATGCAAATGGTTTAAAAAGATCAAATGGGAAATAACTGACTATTCACCAAACCAAAAACTCAAGCCTAACAAATCTTAACTAATTTTAAAGTCAACATTATCACTGCAGATGATTCTGACTGCACAGATGCTTGAAAGAAAATATGAGCAGCTGGGAATAAATAAATAATTTCACTAACTGTACACATGCAAATTTAAGGGTTAGTATCCTTGAATGCCTATAAAGAAGATAAATGTAGAAAGTAGGAGAGATCTGAATGGAAATTAGTAAGATTAAGCATGGCATACAATTTCAGGGCATGATATAACCCTGTTCACTTTTCTTTAATATGGGTGTCAATATGGTGACATGGTATACAGTAAACAATATTCCCCTTTGTTAGCCTCCAAAGCTTTCACCAGGTTCTCTAAACTGAACCTGCCATATACAAAAGACTGGGAGTCATGAAACCTGAATCCACAAACTGAAATATTTGAAACTTAAATATTAACAGCTGACATTACTTACTTAGATCTTTAGCTGTCATTTTTTAAAAAGTATTAGTTTTCAAAAATTCAATTAATGCTGGCTTTCACAAAGTTTTCCCTGACACTCTCTATACCTCTGTATGAAGTGCTATTCCTTTATCGAAATTCCCTAGACATTCATGCTTGAAAGACTGCAACTTTGTTTTTGCATATTAAATGTGGGCAAGACAGAAGCTAGAGTGCCTCTGGTGGGGAACTCAGAAAGTATCTGACAGAGCATGGGCTAGAGAACCTGTTGGTTCTGCAGGACCTCTCAGCTGCCTTTGATATTGTAGACCACAGTATTCTTCTGGGATGCCTGGCAAGAATGGGTTTGGATAGACTGTTGTGCAGTGGCTCTAGTCCTTCCTGGAGGGCCATTTCCAGAAGGTGTTGTTGTGGACCTGTGGAGTTGTTTCAGGTGGTCAGGGAACGCCTTCATCCCAGTGACCAGGAGGAGTCCTCTCCTCGTCAACTCAATGTGGTGAGTTCGCCCATCACTTTGCAGATAAAGTTGCTTCGATACGTTACAGCTTGGATGCCAGTCCTACTGAAGTACCAACAGATGTACCTGAGGTATCTGTCTGCCCCATTTTGATGGATTCATTTCAGCATGTTCAGCCTGATGATATGGACAAGATTCTTGGAGCTGTGAGAGTGGCCACCTGTGGTCTAGATCATTGTCCTTCCTGGCTTATCAAACTTGCCAGTGGGGGAATGTCTGAGTGGTTCATGAGGATTGTAAATGCCTTGTTGGAGCAGGGACAGATACCTTTGAGCTAAAAAAGGCAATAGTAAGGCCAATTTTGAAGATGGCATCCCTGGACTCCTCAATATTAAATAACTACCCATATCTAACCTCCCCTTTTTGGGCTAGATTCTAGAGTGGGTGGTGGCCTCTCAGCTCCAGGCATTCTTGGGTGAAATTGATTATCTTCATCTGTTGTAGTCTACTTTTAGGCCTGGTCACAGAATGGAGATGGCTTTGGTCACCTTGGTGGATGCACTCCGCAGATAATTTGTCCTTGTTGGTTCTCCTGGACATCTCAGCGGCTTTCGATACCATCAATCTAGTATCATTCTGGGGCAACTCTCTGAAATGGGTCTTAGGGTTATTGCACTGCAGTGCCTCCACTCCCTCCTAGAGGATGGCACCCAGTTGATAAAGCTAGGGTACACCTGCTTGGACCCCTAACCTTTGACCTGTGGGGTCCCGCAAGGTTCCATTCTATCCCTTATGCTTTTTAATATCTACATGAAACCACTGGGAAAGGTCGTCTGAAGTTTTGGAGTTCGGTGCCATCTGTGTGCAGATGACACTCAACTCTTTTACTCCTTTCCACTGAATTCCAATGAATTCCTGGACCAGTGCCTGGCTGTTGTGATGGACTGGATGAGGGCTTACAAGCTGAACTTTAATCCAGACAGGATAAGGTCCTCCTGGTCAGTTGTGAGGCTGATTGGGTTATATGGTGGCAACCTGTGCTCGATGGTGTTATACTCCCCCCAAGGACACAGACTGGAGGTCCTCCTGGATTCAGCACTGACGCTTGAAGCTCAGGTGTCAGTGGTGGCTGGGATGACCTTCTCACAGTTAAAGCTTGTGCACCAGCTGTGACTGTACCTTGAGAAGCTGGACTTGGTCATGGTGGTCAATGCCTTAGTTACATCAAGATTGGATTATTATAATGCACTCTATGTGGGGCCTTTGAAGATGTATCGGAAACTGCAATTGGTTCAAAGATCTCCAGCCAGGCTACTAACCAGAGCCAGCTATAGGGAGCACACAATGGCCCCATGAACTGACATTCTGTACTTTATCCCTCTCTTTATCCCTCTTTCCACTACTGCAGCTGGCACTTGTTTTATTCCAAAGTTTATAGCCCAGTCATTGTGCCAGTAACTTACCGCCATGGTTAGAGGATCACAGCTTGATTGAGTGAGTTGATGTTTTTATATGTGTATGTGTTTTATTTTATTGTGTTCACTTTTATGTTTGTTTTTAGGCACTTTGTGCCATCAGTACGCCGCCCTGAGTCCCTTCGAGGACATGGTGGTGGGATATATGAATAAAGTTGTTGTTGTTGTTATTGTTGTTGTTGTTAAATCAAGAATATAGGAATAAGAAACACTCATCCTTTTCCAATCCTTGAGAACAAAGGATCTCACGGCATATTGAGACAACACAGAAGAAAAAAATATTGGCACACAATATTAATTTTTTTGTATATTTTATATTTGGAAAAATATGCAAAAAGTTCCATAATCTTAAGTGGCAAGGGAGAAAACATTTGAAAAATATTCATTCAAATACACAACAATAATTTAAATTAATGTGAATAACCCCCTGAAGAAAGAAGGAGAGAAGTTTTCTTAAATAAAGAGGAATAGAAGAAAGAGAAAAGTAGAACACCCCCATCACAATACTCGGAAAGTCATGAAGATCTTTAAATTTTTATTTTTATTTTTATTTCTTCTTTTTTCCTATTTTTATTTTTCTCTTCTCTCTTTCTATTTCCCTCTTTATAAAGATTTTCTCTCTCTTTTCTTCTTTTCTTGATTTTATATTTGTCACAGAAAATTCAATAAAGATATTTTTTTAAAAAAAGAAAAATATTCATTCAAGAATGAAATATGCAAATATTTACATTCTTGAACTCCATACTTGGAAAGTAATTTTTATGAAGAGGAAAAATCAGGACCAAAATCAGCACAAACATACACATAAATATTTGTATTCCATTAAGTTAGTAAGTGGCTCTGGGAAATAATATCTAACCTAGTGGTATATCACGTGCTTTGTGGATGATGGGGATATTACACATTTCTAATATTATCACCTGTGACAAATTCAGATTTCAATTTGCTGTATTCATTTGCCATTTCTATATTTTATTTATGTATTTTATTTATTTGGAGTGCTTCTACCCCACCCTTCTCAACCCCCTAGGGGGGACTCAGGGTGGCTTACAAAAGGCACAATTCGATGCCCAACAATTCACAAAATACAATATACAACTTACAATTTAACATCAACAGTTATTACTAGTTAAAACAATCAAATCAATACAATAACAGCAATAAAATCATCTTGTGGTCCGTGTTCGCCAATTTATCAATCCATAATCCATCCAGCATTGTCATTATCCTTTCCTATTCTGGTGCTTTCCTATTTTTCAAAGTTCTCATTTCAGATTCCATTTCTGTTTGCCCCTCATCTTTCAAGGATATATCTTCAAAGCCTTCTTTATACAAAATGTAGATTGAAGCTAAAAACCTGTTCAGTTTTTTCTGCCAAACACTGGCATATTGCCATGACATATTAATTGTGACTGATGGCCCAAGTAGACATGCCACTGACCTACTAATATTCCATGAAAATGGGCAAACATATGTAGTAACTGTGTTAAATCCAATAGGAATGTAAATAATATGTATGGTTTTTTATGAGAGAAACCATGTAAAGAAAGATCAGCGGTGGTGGTGTTTTTCAGCAACAATATAAAGTTAATAAGAAAAATAAAGTGGTGAGGAGGTTGTACATCTTTTTAAACATCTGAAAGTTTTCTTGGATAAATCATGAATTGCAAAAAAATCAGATATTTGAAGGAAAACAAAAGCAAACACTTGTCTCACAATCTCATGCAGTGGGTAGAAATTTTCAAAATAGAGTCAACTGAAGAGCAGGACCAGCTATAAAGATGAAATAACCAAGTTTTCTTATCTATAAACAGGGGGACAATGCACCTTTTTTAAAAAAACTGAGGGCTATGATTCCTGGGGTCTTTTTATGCTTCAGCTTCACTGCAACATTGTTGAACTGATAGCATGAAAAGCCCTGAGGGTTCTCAGAAACAGACATGTTCTTAAGGGAAAGTTGTTCATTCCATTTTCATGGAATAAAAGACAAAGATGAAAACAAGTTCTGTACAAAAATAATGTTTTCTCCTTATAAAAAAAATCAACACTTTGGGGTATCATCCTATGTGAAGTTTGGAAGGGGGGAAAGCATTTGAAAGCATAGGAAGACATTTCTGAAATTAAAGACACAAAGGTCTGGGGAAGACGTCTAAGTCATAGAAGTGCCTATTTGGACACCAACTTTGTTATGCTATTGAATGAATAATGTCGGTCCCGGACATTAAAATCTACATTACATTAAACTGATCAGAAAAGTATCAAGAATTGTTTCTTGGAATTAAAGCTGCCAGATTAAGTACAAGATAGTACTACCATATATGTAATATTGACATGGTTCTGAATAACATAACCTAGTGTAAAGTTTTTCTGAATAGCACTGCCCATGGAGGGAGATAAAAAAAAAAGAAGAGAGAAACTCATAGCTCCATCACACCTAGGCCCAAAAGTGAATGAAAGCCTTTCCTCCATCCTGGCTACTACTGCCTCAGACATGGAGGGAGAGAGGAAGAGGCAGGCAGAGTTCCATCATGCCTAGGTCCAGAGGCAGATATGGGGCTTTCCCTCTATCCCTTCTGCCACTGTCCTGTTCTTAGAAGAAGCAGGCAAGTTGTGACCTCTGAGGATGCCAGCCATAGATGCAGGCAAAATGTCAGGAGAGAATGCTTCTGTGACATGGCCATACCGCCCAAAAAACTTATAGTTTTCAGTTATATTCATTTAGCTGGATGCCTACCACTGATATCCTGTGAATGCTTCTCCACTATCTCCTCCACCAGTCAGTCAGTAAATGGCCATGTGCATATAATAAAGAATGGTGAAGGCATTGTAGAATGCCACCTGACAGAACTTAATACTACATCTTTTTGCCCTGGGATCTGTTAACATTATATATACAGGATCCTTGTCCTATATTCAACCTGGCTTGAAATTGGCCAGGATTCCATGCTCTTGGAGAACCATTGTGCTAGTATTATATGCATGCATGTTCAACAACTTTGAACAACATATAGAGATTTGTTTGCACCCCTTTCCCATCGCGGAAACCGAGAGTATTTCTTGAGAAAATACAATTGGCTGGATGAAGTTTTGAAAAGTTATTGAATTACAAACAGGATGATGACTGAATAGAAGGTATGGTCTCACTTCACTCAACCAATTAAAAAGGCTACTGCTGACATGAAATGCATGTTTTGAGAACAACATGCTTCCGCATCTAGAGAAGGAAAATCAATAATGTAACAAAATGGGATTAAGTAAAATCACAAGTGGCAAACTTTGATTAATTGGAACCACAGAAAAATTCTGTCCTTTCCTAATGTCCCTGATGGATAGAAAGATGGATAAAGGAGCTACAATGTATGCCATTTTATCTTTGAACTGCAGAATAATTCTAATGTTCTTCAACTTTTTTGTTACTGCTGTGCCTGTCATTCACTTATCTTTGAAACAATAAACCACTTCACTGGTGAGCAGAAGTATATTCATTAACATGTCTATCTCTCTATCGCTTTGGGATATGAACATTCAAAGGAGTAAGGTATTGATTTTCTGATTTAGTCCTTGATTTTAGGCTGTTTTCACAAGAAACACAAAGAACAATAGGCTTTAAATGTATTTCTCGAGAATACTTCTTATGTGGGTGCTGAAAGAAAAGAGGTGATATTCTAACTGTTGCAGAATTTGGAATATCTATCTTCTGGACAACATAGAATTTTCCCAGTCAGTGGCAGTATAGGCTGGGGATTTGGGGGATCCCAAGTTTCAAACTTGGATCTATCCATCTATCATTTATCAATCAGCCAACATTATTTAGGTGCCACCGGGCAGGGCCAAGCCAGGGGTCTTGAACAACGAAACAATACAATACAAATCATGTTAATATTAATGGATAAAAAGCCACCCGCCTCCGAGACTAGAAGGAAATATGAGCCTTAAGAATGGACATGTATTAGAAACCTGGCTCTAACAACTGGAAAATTTAAATTATGATAATAGCTTGGGATTTTCTAGTACTATGTCACTATACCTCATTATATAATGAATCGTTTATTTTATTCTAGGGTAGGGGTCCCCACTAAGGCCTGTGGGCTGGATGCACCCCTCTAAGTTCATTTACCCAACCCCTGTCCTAAACCTTAAATTTAGGGTTGCCCTAAATTTGAACTGACTTGAAGATATGCACCAATCACAATCCTAATTAACTTGATTATCTCATCAGCCAAAAGAAGGCCCACACTTCTCATTGAAATACTGGTAAGTTTATGTTGGTTAAAATTGTTCTTCATTTTAAATATTGTATTGTTGTTTCATGTTTTTTGTACGACAAATAAGGTATGTGCATAGGAATTTGTTCATGTTTTTTTCAAAATATAGTTTGACCACCTTCCACCCCCACCCCCAACAGTGTGAGGAACTATGAATTGGCCTTCTGCATATAAAGTTTGAGGAATCCCATTCTAGGAGGGAAATATCATTGTGCCTTGATAGTTTGCTTAAATGGTCTCCTCTCATGCATCCAGGGTTGATTGGACCAGTGCAAAAAGATTCAAACAGACAGTGTATCTCAAACTACCATTAGAGAAAAAACCTCAATAGGATGATGGAGAAGGGGAAGAGAACTATTGCAAAGTAATAACTCTGGCATCCATCCTGGGGAACCAATCTCATGAGCATTTTGCAGTTACCACATGGTGGGAAGTATAATCCCACTGAATAGTACATACTCAAGGTAATTGTGTGTCCTTTAGCTAGATTTAACTGGTAGGAGCAAATCTCTGACTGCTTATCTTCTCATTTAATGCCCGCCAAGCCATCTCTTATTACTGTACTTTGGACTATATTGTTTCTGATCTGTAGTTATGCTCTTTAGTGAAGTTGAACTGAATCTTGGGTATGTTTCTAAGGGCTCAGGCATGGTATAATATTGGTGAGAGGGGAGAACCTCACTTTGAAAGGGGTTTCATTTACCCCCTCTTTTCTGAACTTTTTTGTACCTGCCAGTGCTTGTTTGCACTTAAAGACTACTATGGCTCCAAATTTGTGTTTTTAAAAAGTTGAAATTGTAAATCTGTTTTGATGTCAATGCAAATTAATGAGATACTCAAAGAGGGGCTTACTTGATCCAAGTCAGACTAGATCAAATTTGCCACTGCATTGAGCTCTAAGAAAAACATGCTGAACTACTGCAGTACTCCTAATGATAAGACAGAAAAGCTTGGAGAAGATAATGTTGCTGGGGAAAATGGAAGGAAAAGGGAAAAGGGGCAGACCAAGGGCAAGATGGATGGATGGTATCCTTGAAGTGACTGGCTTGACTTTGAAGGAGCTGGGGTGGCCACGGCCAACAGGGAGTTCTGGCATGGGCTGATCCATGAGGTCACGAAGAGTCAGAAGTGACAGAATGAATAAACAACAACTGCAACATTATACTTCTAATGCCTTTTGGAACAAACTAAAGACCATCTCCACTTTAATAATACCTCTACATATTTTATCTTTTATCTGTAATGACAGATTCCACTGTGTCAAATAATATCAAAGTTCCTTCCCTCAGAAAAAAGAGGAGAAGGTCACAGTAACAACAAAATAAAATCTGGAAAGAAAATAAAGATAAAGATAAACAAGATGAAGAAGATTGGAAGCACAGAACTTAGGTTTTTTCTGATTTTTCTGATTTTCATATCTATCTTTCTATCTATCTAGCATATCTCTTTTTTTCTTTCACATTTGTCTCCTTTACCTTTCTTCTTTATCTTTTTTCTTTATTTTATTTTAAATATGCAAAATGTCAATAAATACTATTTTTAAAAAAAGAAGTTCCTTTCCCCCTTAGCTACCTTTGTCTCTTTCATTTACCAGCTAAATTTTAGCAATGCCCATTTGTGAATCTTTCATTTTATTGTACTCTCATTACCCAATTCATGTTTCTGTTAACAACAGCAAAATGGTGAAGGCAGGACACACTATGTGGAGTTTGGTTTAATCCAGTTGCAGCTTGTGCTTTTGTTCTCAACCTAAATGGCCTTCCCTGGCCCTAAATAACTTCTCAGATGCCACCAGACAATTGGGGGGGGGGGGGGGGGATAAAGAAAGGAATGCAACTGTGAGTGATTTGGTTTGCAGTCCTAGCTGTTTTTACTCTTAATTTGATTTACAGTCATAATGCCAGTGGCTCAAAATGGCTTATGGCACCTGGATTGTAATTTGTCCCCATCTCTCAGGCAATGAACCAGATGAAAAACGAGTTAGTTAAATAAGACTTCAAGAGTACCCATCAGGACAGTGAGTCTGAACTGTCATGTGGAATTTTGCTTTTCTGGCTGGAATATAAAATAATTTTTCATTAATTGTAGCATAGTAATAAAGCAAGTAATTGAGCAAATGAGCTAGCAAAAAAAGAAAAGAAACAATTAATCAGTGACCTGCTTGTTATAACCTATGGGTCAATTCATGTTTTTTCCAGTGCAAGATGTGAGAATGATGAAACAAAAGCATTCTGCTAAAATAAGAGGTTTGAGGCCTAGGTAGTAAATTGCATGAACAAGGTCATCCAAAAGCCAGACATGATTCATTGTATAGTATCCTGAGGTATGGGGAGGGAAATAAAGATTCAAAGTGTTGGATTTGAGTTATTTCTTCTTTCATATATAGGAACAAACTTTTAAAGTGTAGATGTGTGTGTGTGTGTGTGTGTGAGAGAGAAATGTGTGTCAGAGGGGAAGCGCATTGTCTCAGTTAATACAGTGCTCAAGAACTCCTCTTTGGAATTATGATTTATCAATCAATTTACTTATATATTTTAGCTAAAATACATTAAATAATAAACATTAATACTATATCATTTAGGTCATCCACATTATGCACCAGAGTTAGACACCCAAGTTAGAAAGTACCTACAAACATCTGGATCTTCAAGGAAGATCTGGAACTTTGCAAGTATAGGGTCTGTGGAGGCAGACACCTAGGGATGCCATTAGTGATCCAAGGCATCTGTCTCCACTGCCTACCCATGCTCTCTAGCCTCAGACAGCAGAGATCAGGCGGTGAGGAGAGATGATAGTGCGACTTTTCCTTCCATGCAACGTGTTTTGCCCCAAAACCAAAGAAGTAGCCTCCTTACTGTTCCTGGAGGCTTCGCTTAGTCTCATCACCCAGCATGATGGAGCTAAAAGAAACCTCTAGGAGTAGTAAGGAGCCTGTTTAATTGTTTTGAGGGAAACTGGCATGCAGGGAAGGGGGAATGGCACTTGTGGTATCGACAGAACATCAGCATGCCAGGTACGTCTGGCCAATCCCACCAATCAGATGGGTTTTGTTCTTCCTTCTGTGAGGCTGCAAAATGTGGCACTAACCAACATCATTATTACTGGAGGTTTATGTCACATTTTGGCCAGTGTGGAAGGGCCCATAGTCACATTCAATAATTTTAAACCTGCAACTTCATCTCACGCAGATTGCGCTGTGTTTCTGAACACTTAAGAAATGGCCACTTAGGGAGGCCATTGGACGGCGATGCATAGTCATCCCATGGGTTTCAAGTCAGTCCCTATTTTTAAGTGTTCATTAAACCAATGATACAGAACTCAAAAATAAATTGTTTTCCTTTTTGTTTCCCCACATAGAGACACGCTAAACTGGCAAATATCTGCTTGTAATCAATACAATGAAGTCACGTGGGTGGAGCAGAGATGTCCAGTAATGCTCCCTTTTTTCTTTTTTTCTTTCTTTTTTTTTTTTTTTTTTTTTTTTTGCTATTACCATTTGGGCACCAGGGAAGACAGATCAGTAATTTATTGTGTTCTTTCAATTTCCTCAACTGAGCAGTTTTGCAAGTAGGCTAATTTGCTGTTCTTACATTCCCCCTTTTCACAAGAAAGGTATTCCAATGTAGCTTGTGTTCTAAAAGTGAAAAGAGGTCTTTTTTGCTGGGGAGGAGAGGTTACATTTTTGACATTTTAATGCTATTTTAATATTGAAAGTATATCAGTGTTCCCTTAAACCTTTTCAAACTTCTGTATTTTTATATACAATAGGTGGCAAAGGAAAATATGCTGCAAAATTATTTATGAACAATTTAATAAAACTTTATTGTTACTGCTGTCAATGATTATTGCCAAACTTATCCTGTAATATGTTATTTGGTCTTTTTCTGTATACATTTCATGTTCTTCTTCTGTATCTTGTGGTTTTTGTTCCCTTTTAATTCAATTTTATTACAATACATTTGTAATAAGTATTAAAATATTAAGCTGTTTTACACCCTTACTAGGTATTGCATTAAAATAGTTCTGCTACTGTGCTGTGACCTGCAGAAATGTGTGTGTGACTAATGTGTTAGATTCCCTAAACAGTTACATATTCCTCTCTTACACTTTTTTTTTTTTTGAAGAACTGTAATAATATAGGTACATGTTCATATTTTTATTTAATTTTTAGAAAGGAAAAGCAGTTCTTCTTTTCATTGATACGGGCCAAAACAAGTTGCATATACAGTGTTTATCAACTCAGCAGGTGGTTTGGACTCCAGTTCCCACAATTTCTAAAAGCTGGTAAGGTGGCTGGGATTTCTGCAGCTGAAGTCTGAAACACAAGGGGGATTGAGTTTGAGAAATAATAAGAAACAACATCATCTAAAGCAACCCTTTAAAAATAGTCCATCACACATTTTTCAGAATCAAAACATTTCAACTTTTAATGGTCATTCATATAGCAGCATAACTTTTTAAAATTAAATTACAATTAAAAATATTTTTCATGCTTTTTTCATTTATTTATTTATTTATTTATTTAGCAATTTTGTATACCGGTCTTCTCCCCTCTATCGGGGGACTCGGGCCGGTTTCCAACAATAAACAATAAATTTCATGTCTTACAACTGTGCATAATTCATAAACACCACTATGTATTAAACACATCACAAATGCTTATAGTAGACATTGCAAACAACTTCTGTTGTACAAGGTGACACTGAATCAATGAAAAAAATCATTTTTCTAATACTCACAAATTCAAATTACACAACCATAATTGACCATCAGATTTGAACTTAGCTATGCATATGTATAGGGTAGTAATTACACAGTTAAACTGGTTATGTTATACAGCACATCATATATTCCTTTATGAAAGCAAAACACACAAAATAAAACTTTAAGGCAGTGGTTCTCAATCTGTAGGTCCCCAGATGTTTTGCCTTCAACTCCTAACAGCTAGTAAACTGGCTAGGAATTATGGGAGTTATAGGCCAAAACACCTGGGGACCCACAAGCTGAGAACCACTGCTTTACGGTCTTGTCTTGACTGTTACTACACTTTCTTTCACTGCACAGCCTGTAATTTAAGTAATAATAATAAAATGGAATGTTCTGTGGTGGTACTGGTGAAATAGGTCCCCCACCTCACCATTGTCATGTCAGATCCAGTTCTGGAAAAATAAAATTATTATTATCATTGCATTTTACTTTCCTTTTTCTGCAAGAGCTGTAATTGTGTAATATTCCTTTTGTTCCAGTACTTCTGATTTTGCCTGTATTGGCTCAAGGGAAATTCTTACTGCATGTTAAAAAAAATGGCAGCTCATTAAACATTTTGTGTACTTCAGTAATACAGTATTGGGACAATATTCTAAATACTAATAAATCACCTTGCTCGTTCTGGGTCTGTTGCATGGTCAGTAGCTCCTCTCTAAGATTTAAGAAAAACTGTTGTTGCATTACCGGTCGATGATCCGTACTATCATCTACAAAAGCAAAGCTTTAATTACTGTGGAAGGGTAATAAGATTTTGCAATAAGGAAATATATCTGGGTTTCTGTTGTGTACAAATCAGTGCATGTTATAGTATATGTTTAGAGGGTAACACATGGGCAATCCAGTCTGCTATGCGCTGCAACAAAGCAACACAAAGAGACGGTCACAATCTGATTAAAATCTGCATTGTCGAAGGCTTTCATGGCCATAATCCCTGGGTTGTTGTAGGTTTTTTGGGGCTATATTGCCATGTTATAGAGGCATTCCCTCCTGATGTTTCGCCTGCATCTGTGGCAAGCATCCTCACAGGTAGTGACTTCAGGGGAAACATCAGGAGAAAATGCCTCTAGAACATGGCCATATAGCCCGAAAAAAACGACAACAACCCACATCTATATGTATTTTATTAAAATGAATGTTTCTCCTTTTTGGTATGTCTGTATCTCTGTTGTGGCATGTATTTCATATTAATACTCTATTGTGACATTGAACCTCTGGAAAATACATATCTTCCACATACTATGCAGTCTGAGTACCCTAATAGATTTTTAAAATAACTAATGGATATTACGGGGATCTACCACTGATGTAGAAAATTAAAGATCACACACTGTCAGTTAGAATTGTCATTCCTCCTGGCAATTGAATAAAATAATGTTATTATATTGCAGGTCTTTTTGAAAAAAAAATAGATTCTTCAAGGTGCTGCACCTTTCAAAGCCTGATTAGAAGTCTACGTGCATGTAGGAAGCACAGTGAAGCAATATGACCCTGCTTCTGAACCAAAGCAGTCTTATAGACCTTACATTGCATTTTTCATTTACTTCCACTCTTTTGCTGAAAATTAGGTTATGGTTTTCCATTTAAAAAAAAGAGAGAGAGAGAAAGAATATTACTTCTTCTTCTTCTTCTTTTTTGGATGAGTGGTAGGTTTGATAAGCATTAATTACATTTGATTTTTTAAAATTTAAAGAATGTTTAAAAACATTTTCCATGCCTGGCACAGTTGTATCTGTTGCAAACATGGCATGTATTATTGGGGTTACAAAGAGAAATTGCATACAACAATGGATGGTTTTGAGTGCAGTCACATACAGACTGCGCTAAAATGGCTAAGACTTATGGAGCAATACCGAAATTCTGACACATACAGACATTGTATAAGTTGAGTTCTGGAAGAGTTGTTTGGGAAGGTGATCATGAATTAGGGAGTAAATTATTATGTTGAAGTAATTCACTCACACACACACACACACACACACACACACACATATATATATATATATATATATATATATATATATATATATATATATATATATATATATTACGCCTGGGTAACAACACAAAAATTTGTTTCTAAAATCGATTTGTAATTGGGGTTTTTTTTTGTTTCGATATTTAAAATAATTACAAAATTTTCCAAAAAAAAAGTTCGGTATTTACGAAATTTCGTAAATATTTACAAAACATTTTGTAAAGATGGTGCCCTTTTTTTTTCAATATTTTTAAATATTTTTAAATTTAATTATTAATTTAGTAGAATAGGGAGGAGAAATTAAAATTATTATTAAGGAGGGAAGGCAGGCACTCACTCTGGCGGGCCCTCTCGCTCGCCGCTCGCTCGCCCCTCGCTCGCCCCTCGCTCGCCGCTCGTTCGCC
The DNA here is from genome assembly GCF_037176765.1 of Anolis sagrei. Classification (NCBI taxonomy): domain Eukaryota; kingdom Metazoa; phylum Chordata; class Lepidosauria; order Squamata; family Anolidae; genus Anolis; species Anolis sagrei. Next base: position 56,123,741 of record NC_090024.1, on the reverse strand, counting down.
CCTCTCGCTCGCCGCTCGCTCACCCCTCTCGCTCGCCCTCTCGCTCGCTTGCTCAGCCGGCGCCGAGAGAGGAGAGCTCCCAGCAAGCATCGGCAGGCGGCCATCTTACGTATTTCCGAAATGGACGGAAATACAAAATTTTTTGGCGCCTGCCGTTTCGATATTTAAAAACATTTCCAGGTTAAAAAAAAAAGTTTTGTAATCGTTTCGTAATTCAAAAATTAACGAATTTTTTAACAAATTACGAATTAACAAAACGAATTGACCAGCCCTAATATATATATATATATATATATATATATATATATATACTTTTAATTATCAGAATACTGTTTCAAAGCAGACAAGCCCACAATATTGGAGTCTACTTCTTACTTTTGAATTCAGTGAAATTTAGTTTTGGGTGTGACAATTATAGAGTTAACTCATCTTGAGAGCTGAGAGCTACTCGCCTTAAAATATATATTTCCTATAGTTCTACAGAATAGACAAGATGCTAAGATTGTGGGGATATGTCTTTGTTCAAATACATTTTCAAAAAAAATTATGACATTAAAGTCATGATTGTGTTTCTGTTATGATGGGTAAAGGCAGTCCCGGAGTTTAAAACATCTGACTTACAGGAGACTCATAGTTATGAATGGGGATGAGACAACAGGAAATGAGAGAACTCCCCAGAAGGGAAATTCACTCCTGAAAGGGTTATCATGGGAAAATAGTGTCTCCACTGAAGTTGAGTCCTTGTTTCACAACAAGCTACATTGATCAAAATCCAATTATCACAAGGATAGGAAGTGAGGTGACATCTTCCGAACAGGGCCACTGACAGCAAAACAACTACAGAGGCATTAACCCTTCTCTAAGCAATCCAAAGCTAATACATGTATACATGTTTTTGGGTGGCGTTACACTTAAAAAATGTACATGTTATAAATGCTGGACTCTCTCTGCAATGTTAGGTAATGCTGGGGGGATTATGGCTTTGCTCTACATAGTGGAAGTAAAACTGAAACCCAATAGTCATTTATGTGTTTATTTAAATAGTACATGTAGTTTAGTAACATGCTTTATTCTATTTTCAGAGAGAGTAGTAAGTTGAAGCCATCGCTGAAAAAAAATGCACAACAAAAAAGTCCATTGTGCCACTTATGTACAGCTTCATTTAAGGCAGCGTTTCTCAACCTGAGGATTGGGACCCCTGGGGGGGGGGTCACAAGGGGGTTTCAGAGGGGTCACCAAAGACTGTCAGAAAACTTATATTTCTGATGGTTTGGGAACCCCTTTGGTAGAGAAGACTGAAGATCTCCCCACCTGTCCTTCTCTTTCTTTATGGAAACAGACAGTAAATCCTCCCATCAAAAGCCCTCCTCCTGCTGTGATTGGCCAGCCTTTCAGCTAGCCTCTCAACCAAGAGGAGGTTTTTTCTGAGACTCCAAGCAGGGAGGGGAGAGCAGGCATGTTTGGAGTGTGGCAGTGTGGTGTGCATATGCGGGTGAGGGAGGCTGGAGGAAGGCTTGCACCAGTGAGTCCCTTTAAGGCATGGGGGTTCTGTGTGGGAAGTTTGGCCCAATGCAATTGTTGGTGAGCTTCAGAATGTGCTTTAATTGTAGGTGAACTATAAATCCCAGCAACTAAAACTCCCAAATGTTAAGGTCTATTTTCCTCAAACTCCACTAATGTTCACATTTGGGCATACTGAGTATTTGTGCCAATTTGGTCCAGATCCATCATTGTTTGAGTCCACAGTGCTCTCTGGATGTAGGTAAACTACAACTCCAAAATTCAAAGTCAATGCCTACCACACCCTTCCAGTATTTTCTGTTGGACATGGAAGTTCTGTGTTCCAAGTTTGGTTTAATTCTATCATTGGTGAAGTTCAGAATGCTCTTGGATTTTAGGTTAACTATAAATCCCAGCAATTACAACTCCCAAGTGACAAAATCACCCCCCCCCCAAACCCCCACCCCAGCAGTATTTGGGCATATTGGGTATTTGCTGTACAGTTCTATAGATATATCTCATAGAAAAGAATAAAATAGCACAATTAGGAGAGATAGTACTCATATGGCAGGTAGATTTTTTTCAGTACTCTTTACCTATGCAAACAATCTGAAGGTTTTGCCTCCAGCTATTATCTTGTGCTCATTCACTAGAGGCAGATAGATTATTTTTAGAAAGCTAATTCTGAATATTTAGCATAATTCAAACTCAGGAGACAACTAACCCATGGAAAAACTAAAACCTTAGATTAAATGCTGGGGAAATTATTTATACACAAGCTTTTAAAGTCATATTTTATGGTGGACTTTTAATTTTCATCAATACTGTATAATCTTGTCAAACATTTTTCTCTTATGATTTACTGATTACTTATGTCATGTCATATACTTTAAGGAAGATATTTACTTTGCTTGGTGTTTCAGCATTTGAGAACTGAAAATGCATAAAGATGAAAAAGAGCTTTGGTGCCAAAATTACCTAGGGTGTAGGTGATATGTGCAATATTAATAGCATAGCTTTTGTCGTAATATTTTATACTGAACAGTGTAATAAAAAGTAGCTAGCATCATCAAGTCTGAGAATTATTGTGAGCATAAAGTGAGTTTTGAAACCTCAAGATAGAGGGTAACCACAATTCCATTAAATTGGGGAATTGAGTCAAAGATGTTCCCGTTACAACTGCACTGATATAACAAAATGAAATATAGCCCTATTTCCACACATCACTCCCATGATGAATGACAATATAAACTAACATTCACCCGGGGGGGGGGGGGGAGAGATAAAAGAAATCTTAGATTTTGCTACATGGGACTTGCAAGCAAGCATTGTGAATCTCTAGCACAATGTTTAAAAATAAAGCTGTTCTAAATTCATTTATATTTAACCTAGCATCCATCTTAAAACACACTGACTTAAAAGTCCTCCTGAAATTAGTGGAATTTACTTCTGACTAAACATGGTTAAGAATCAATTGAATTGTGAAGGAGACTCAAATCAAGCGCATTTGCAAATATAGACATAATACAAATGGAAGACATAAATAAGCTGAAACTTGTTCCAACACATAACCATTCCTATTCCTAATTCTGCTTCTCTTCTCAATACTTATCTTCAGATAGAGAAATAAAATTGACATCTATTGTTTTTTTTAGTATCATCCAGCCAGTCTATTGTGGAGGTTGAACTCTTAGCAAATACAAAACTTTACATTCCAGGAGTTAAATAGTGTGTGGGCCAGTGTTTCATCTGTTACCATGACATAGTAGGATGGAAGCAAACACGAAGATGCATATAGCATCCATAAGCAAATTGGTGAAGGGGCAAAATATAATTGTCCACAATCTCCCCAAAATGTGATGCAGTTTTTGTGCACTATATTCCCTTGGTCCCAAGTTATTGTTTGGGGATTTGTTGGGAATTGCTTCCAGACTAGAGCAATTCAAGATTTTTGTTAAAAAATTTTTTTAAAAAAATCAGCTTATCCCAGCAGAATTCAATAATATGTAGAACTGGTACCATGAACTTAACTGGGTTCATGACAATAGAAAAGCAGTGGGGGAGGGGGCAGATTACAAAGTGGATGTTGGATGGGTGCCTTGAGGCATCATTATAGTGAAAAGAGATTCCCCAGCCTGTCAAACAGCACTTTAAACTTCGGTGTACCTGGGCCACACACACATTATTGTAACATAGTCAATGTACAGCTGATTCTAAATATGTTCTGGAAATTTCCACTGGGGCAGAATGCAACAACAAGAATGTCGGTAGGGCAGAATGCTAGCAGAGGCATTCTGACATACTACTCTGATTCTGTTAAAATGACTGCTTATTTGTTTCTAGGCCTAATTTAAGTATCATCTATTATTTGGGATCATATAAGAACAGCTTGCATTGATATTCATTGTTAAGGTTAGCTGGTGAGACAGGTTACATGGACAGAGCTTTGAAAGTGCAGACCTCAGTGAAATGAGACCTTGACCTTCTCCTCCAGGAAATAATAATAATATAATAATAAACTTTATTTATACCCCACCACCATCTCCCCCAACGGGGACTCGGAGCAGTGGCCAAGCCCAAACAACCTATTACAGTAAAATATAACCAAAAACATAAGCAACAAGCAAGAACATCATAATTACATAAAAACATATGAATACATTAAAAATATAACATTACAATAAACACAATCACAGTGACAATGGGCGGGACACATGTGCACGATAAAATATTTAAAAACTCGGGTGAGATAAGAAGAGGAGCAAGTTATTTGCAAGAGGGAGCTCATAAAAACAGGGTTGTGGAACCAAGCTTTCCCACGAGGGGGGGAGGGCATGTACTCCAGTGACAGAAGTGTTGAGGGGTGCAGTAATGTCATATTGTGTACCTACTTCCCAAAGGAGCAATGGAAGAGCCAGATTTTAAGGTTCTTTTTAAAGGTTTCTAGAGTAGGGGCTTTCCTGATCTCTCCAGAGTTGAGGGAGGGGGCACAGAAGAGAAGATTCTTTCCCTTGTGCCCACAAGACAAGCTTGTGAGACTGGCAGGGGCAAAAGGAGGACCTCTTCCGAAGATCAAAGGGACCCAATGTATTTGGGTCCATATATGGACATGCTTTTGAATGCTGATTCTGTCTTCTGTAGTATTAGCTACTACTTGTAAATATGGTATCATCTACAAATTTGATAAATATCCATACTATTCCATTGCCCAAGTCATTTTTGGAATAGTGCTGAGCCAGAACTCAATGGTACCCCACTAGTCACTCTTCTCTGAGATGAAGAAGAGCATTGATTAGCACCCTCTGGGTTTGGCCAGTCAACCAATTACAAATCCATCTAACAGTAACATTTCCTAGCTTCCGTTGTATTACCTTGCTTGCAAGGAAAGCATGAGGGACCTTGTCAAAGGCCTTACTGAAATCAAGATACACTGCATCTGCAGCATTCCCTTCATCTACCAAGCTTGTAACTCTATTAAAAGAGCGATGTAAGATTTGTCTGGCATGACTTGTTTTTGAGAAAATCACACTGACTTTTAGTTATAATAGCATTCATTTCTGTTCATTTAACAAACTGCTTTAGAATCTTTTCTTGTATTGATGTCAGGCTGGTGGGGCAATAATTGTTTGAATATTCTTCCCTCCCACATATTTTCAAAGATAGGCACAACATTTTTGCCTTCCTTTATTGCAGAAAAATAGTGGATGATATTTTAATCTTAGACATATTAAACTTCAGATGAAGAAAAATGTTCTTATTTGATGAAAAATAATGAGGATATTATTTGGAAAGATCTAAACCATTGGTATTTTATTGTGAAAGACTTAAAATAGCTACAATGTCATCCACCTAGGGCCCTAAGATCATCTGGGGAGACCCTGCTCATAGTTTCCCCATTGTCGCAATCACGTCTGGTGGGGACAAGGACAGGGCCTTTTGTGTGGTGGCCCCTTGGCTATGGAACTACCTCCCAAGTGAAATTAGATCTGCTGCATCCCTCTTGACCTTCTGGAAACAAGTGAAATCCTGGCTAGGGGATCAGGTTTTTGTAGATTAGATTGACTTGCTGACATGACGACTTTTATAGAACTGACTGACTGCCCCTTGGATGATGATTCAAACCAATGACTGCTGACTGCTTGATTGTTTTTATATTGTTTTACACTTTTTATTGTTATACTGCTGTTAAATTGTATATTTATGTTTCTGGTATGGGCATTATGGGGTACCGATTTGTTAGCCGTCCTGAGTCCCTCTGTGGAGGCTGAGAAAGGATGGGATATAAAAGCCTGAAATAAATAAATAAGTAAATAAATAAATAAGAAATGTGTAAAAAAAGAAAAAAATATTTCATAATGTGCCAGTGTGAGCAAATGAGCATAATTCCTTCCCCACCTCTCATTCTGATCTATTTAGTCCTCTTTTCATTATGTCTCTTCAGCTGAACAGCAATTATATTGACTACTGGGGAGGCTGTTGTATCAAATCTGAGATGGGAGTATTTCTCAGGCTGCCACTGAAACTGAGAACATCCTACCTAAAACAGTAAAGTTATTTCCTCCATATTTTTCTTAAAATACTTACATTGAAGAAATATCTGAGAATTTCCCATGGCAGTTTAACTGCATCTTGGAAGCTAGTTGAATTGCATTCTCTTTAACTCTGAACCAAAGTTCTCTTCTATGTAAGTTATGGCTATACATTCTCATGCATTCTCTCTGAAAGCAGTGAACCATTTGATGAGAAATTATTGCTACCATGTTGTCATGTTAAAAAATAAAACAAAGTCATGTTACGGTCTTCTTTCATATCAAAAAGAGGTTCAGTTTGAAGCCCTTGAATAAAACATCATATTCTTTTTTTCCCCTCTAAGTGTTTTCATCATGACCCACAGGAATACAAATTTTCCAAGAACAAAAGCAACTGTTTCTGTTTTCATATAGTCTTCTATGCCTTTGTGGCCTTCAATGAACAGCTCATTTAACAATGAACAACAGTGTATTTCAGATAGATTATTAGTTACCACCATGATGAAGACATCATTTATAATTAAGAAAGGCAACACTTATCAAGACAAGAGGAATAGTTTTGCTTTGGGAGCCAAAGTGGGATATAAATATCATTTATTAATAGTTCAATAAATCAGTGTAAAATTTTTAATAATTCCAACATATTTTGCTGTGAAAAGCAGAACATTATCTTTTCCACTAGCCCAGCTGATTCAGTATGACAGAAAACTCCCATATATCCCTATTGAAAAATAAATTGCATTGAGTTGAATGGGGCTTTCTCTCAGGCTTTTGGATTGTCTTTGGTTTCAATGGCTCTGTCTTCTAGTCAAATGGGGAAATTAGTGAAAAAATATTGCTGCTCATAGCAGCAAGGAGTAGGTCTACTGGTCATTTTACCCTTTCTTCCTACTATTCATTGTAGGTAATGCAAAACACTTCAGCTTCATAGTTACCATAATTGTAATTCTTTTGGGACAGAACTTAGACATACACATTTAAAAATAATGAATTATATGCTGAAATAATTCATTCCTGGTCATTGCTAAAATGTTGGGTCTTGGTGGAAAATATAAGAGATAGCAGTGATTCTTTCATATGACCTTATCAGAAAGTCCAGGTGAAGTGTGCCACTTCACCTGGTTTCCACAAGAAAAGAGGCAGCAGCGGGGTGAATCTATCGACCACATGCATCTCTCTTTCAGTGACACTTCCCCATCACATGGGGGAAGCATCACTTGCATGGGGAGGCCCTGTGCTGACTACATTGGAGCCAGCACAACGCGTGAAGCCTCTCAAGTTGAAGTGAAAGTCCCTGGCAATGCTTTGAAGACCTAAACTACGTCGTGTGATGTCTGACATGGGCATCCATCCTCCAGATGGGGGGAAGCATCCCAGAACACTGATTTTTTTCCTGTCTGATGAAGTCAAAACAGAGTACTTGGCAATACAGAAATTAAACAACATCCAGAGGCTATACAACTATCAACTCCTTATCCATCCACATGCATGCCAATGACCTAACTGATACAAAAACAGTATACCTTGAAAATAGTATTCCTTAAAAAGCATATAAAAACAGTGCTACTTCCAAAGCAGAGTCAAACACAGGTGTATTCACATGAGAAAGGATGAACATGACATGGTATCAGAAAAGGTTTTTTTATCCTCTCACAGAGGGAACACTGCAAATAACAGGTTCTTATGGAGGAGAGAGAAAGAAGATATTTGGAGATCTCAGAAAAATGGGGTGGGGTGGGGTGGGGGCAACAAAAAGGAAACCACCATAAATACATAATGCATCAAGACTTCTATAGTGTGCTAGGCAAAATAACAATGAATGAATACAGACAAGCAAAGGTTTATTAACAGTCCTAGAGCATGACCCTATCATTACAGCTGGCATAAACATATTATATTCATTTTATTTGATAGTAACTAAGAGTACATCTATTCTACACTAGAGAATTCATGCAGTTAGACACCACTCTCTATCATGGCTTATTGCTGTGGAAAAGGTTTTTGTATCTTCTCATGGATTTGCAGATTGTTGAGGCACCAACCCTCTTTGGTAAAGAATACTAAAGACTTTGTAAAACTACAGCTTCCATGATTCCTTAGCATCGAGCCATGGCAGCTAATGTGGTGCCAAACAGCATTAATTCTGCAACAGACTAGCACAGCCTTATATCAGGTCTTCAAATTCTATAAAGCTGACTCCCTCATTTGCCTTCAGAGAAGCCTCCCCAAAGTCCCTCTAAAACTAACTGTGGTTTTGGATGGTTTGTGGCATTCCTAAATTTTGGATTTGTAAAGGTGGTGCCACTGATGTCATTTTGTAACAACTTTGATGGGTTGTGCATGAGGGTGGATAAAATTGTGGGGAATGACCCTGAGTGGATATTATCTATTGCTACCGGGGATCTGCTTGGGTCAAGAATATTGGAAGCACGGTGAGGGGAAACCATGCAGGGGATATTACACATGTGTAATCCTAGTTCTGTCACTCTAGATTCCCTTTATACTGGTGATTTGATTGGCCAGTAGACACGTTGCCCAGTCTCAGGATCCCTGCTCCATGTCAGACCAATCTTTCTCAGCTGTATTCAATAAAAATTATCACCTTTTTATCCCAAGTGAGCATGCTGATGCCGTTATTGGTATGCTCCACACTATCTCATTGCCAGAGACAGCAACACACAGGTGTTTTACATTTTAAATTTAGAAAAGTAGTTTTGTCTCTTTTCCTGAGCTCAGGTATGAACACAATATGGATATTTCTAAGTTTATTGCTCCAAAAAGATTGCATACAAATAATGCAGTGTCGACCCATATAATGCAGTTTGAATTGCATTGAACTGCATTGTATGGGTCTACACTGACCATATTATGCAGTACAAACTACACTCTTTGGCAGTGTAGATCCAGCCACAGTAAAATTACATTCACAGACTGTTTGATGAAAATTCCCATGTCTCTGGAATGCTTAGCTACAGGTGAAGAGTTTAGCTCTAATTGTGCTAAAGGAAGTAATACAACCCTTTCCCATCCCTGATAAGCCATTATGATATCCTGTGAATCTTTTATATAGTTGAGTTTTAATGTACATTTCTCCCATGTGTACAATTGCTGCAGTAGGAAATGGCCTCTTCTGGAATATGCTACTTACAGGTACCTCTTCATGTTGTTTCATAGTAAGTGTGACCCTCAGAGGAAAAGCAGGATATTGTTTCAGACAAAACTCTTTCACTGTTTGAAACTACCATTTTATCTGTTGCATTTTATCATTTGGAAATCAAATTTGGAGTGGAGCAAGGGGAAGATTTGATTTCTTTTTTATATATAATAGAAGTCAGGATCTTTGAAACGCAGAGTGGGCACCACTATTAAATGAATATCAATGTTTAACTAGCTTTATATTAGGCAGATTCCCCAAATTTACAAAAAAGCCCTTTATGTTACTAAATTATTTTTATATCCCTTTGGTAGAAGTTTACTTCAAAAGTATTATAATTTTACATATGTGTATACCTACATCTTTTCAGTGTTTCATTTTGGCACTATGTATTTACTTACATAAATACATAGATCTTAACGTCCTGGTGTATATTGTGAACCAACAGATTAGAGAAGATGTGAGTCCAAGTATTCCAAAGTATCTTACTGTTTAGTGCTTGATAATAAATTAGAAAGCTGTTTTTAACCTAGAAAGCATACTTTCTTATATCTTTTTTTTTGGGGGGGGGGGTGAGCGATGGGGACTCCAATGGATAGAATCCATAACATTTTGCTGTAGGTAAACATCTACAGTTTCCTTTGAACAAGGAAAAATGTGTCAATTTATATTTTAAAAATATTCTGGAAAAAATACATTGCTAGGGGCATTTTCATGCCAAGCATGACATAGACTGAAAATCCTTGATCATCACAACTGAAGTGCTATAGAACCTTAAAATAATTTTCTCACATGTGAAACTAGAGATGGGAAAATATGTCAGTTTTACTTTCTTCCATATCTGATATAGAAAAAGAAATCTCATGCTGAATATGACATCTATCCTCCAGAAAGCACCCAGGCTCCATTTTACTCACCAAATGGATTTCAAAACTAGCAGCCATAGAATTGTTAAAAAAAGGACAGAGCAAAACTGAACACAATTCCCAGACACCAAATAAATCCTCAAGTAAAGCATAAAAGGAGAATTGTATCAGGAAAGCTAGTTCAGGCAGAGTGGTCTGGAGTTTGGCTGGGAAATGTTTCTATATTCTTCAGGTGGACTAGAGAAAGAACATCTTTTTCCATATCTGGTGAAGAGCCTCACCTAGTCAAGGCACATCTCAGTTGTTTGGACGCTGTATCTTTTACACCAGGGGCCTATACAGAATTTACAGATTTCTGGAACAATACATATAAGGCTTGTGCTAAATGTGGAACCATTCCTTATTTCCTGTAAACCAGGATATTCCTGGCATAGAAAAGTGCTATATTGTATATGTGCACTATAGTCATGTTAAAGATGAGGAGCCTTTGAGAAAAGGAAGAGAGCAGGGGCAATATTAAGGCCCCCTTCCACACAGCTGTATAAAATCTACACTGAACTGGATTATATGACAGTGTAGACTCAGATAATTCAGTTCAAAGCAGATATTGTGGATTATCTGCCTTGATATTCTGGATTATATGACTGTGTGGAAAGGCACTAAGTCAGCACTAATGACTCAAACCCAGACTTAAAAGCCAAACATCCAAAGCTCTGGGCCTGGACAGAGACACAGAGATGTTATTTACATTCTCTCTCCCCTCCTCTGCTTCAAAAAAATTAGAACATTATATTTAGAACACATTAAGCTGCACGAAGTGGAAAGATAAAACTTTGTAGATGTAGTTACTTCACACAACACTGGCCTCATCATTAAATAGAAGATGACTGTCTTAGTTAGCAGATTCAGCATATGATGAAAAGGCATGAAATCATTAGTGATTTTATTGTTATTGTAGCCTAAATCCAACAGGCAATATCTTACAATCAGCATAGTCAAAGTTTCCTCCACTCCCCTTTGCTTTTAAGCTGTCTGCAACACGCACACTCATGGAGCTCTAGACCTGCCTTTCAGAGCCGCTTTTAGGGGTGAATGAGTGCAGCAGTAGGGGCAGGGCAGTATTATTTTATGATTCCATTAGGATCTCCACTTCCAGTGGACAATCATACTGGTTTGTTGTTCAGTGTGTACCTTCAAGTCGTTTCCAGCTTCAGGAGATGACTTTTCTTGGGCCCTGTCTACACTGATCATTTAATGCACTTTGAAACTGGCATGAAAGAAAGTGGTTTCACTGAGCAAATGATTACATAGCAAGATCTGGAACCAGTTTGAAGGCCAGATCATGATTACATAGATGTGCATTAAGGAATCTATTTTGCATGTTTTTGTGGGAGTTTGTTGTCTGGCTGTTGCAATTTGAAGCTAGCTTCAAACTGCATTAAGTGGTCAATGTGGATGGGATCTTGGTAAGATTTGTTCAGAGAGAGGCTGTCACTATCTTCCTCTGCAGCTGGGAAAGTGTGGGCTTCAATGGTTGAGTGAATATTTGAACTCTGACCCACCCCTGAAGTCTGAATTTGAATGACTAGAACCATGTTGGCTCCTCTGCATTGTGCTATCCTGCCATATATTTTGAAACCAGAAATGGGACTTATGATGTCCTCTCTCTTAGGTGCATAAATGTCCTACCTGTTGGAAATACAGCAAAACTTAGCACCACAGATCAAAAGATTCCTTAGAGCTGGCAGTAGTAATTGGGTTACATAGAGTGTGACCCTCTATGTCTATCTATCCTGATGACTCTGTGATATAAATTGATACTCTTAGGGGTGTTTCCTCACTTCTTCCCATGAATCTTCTCTCATCCTTTCGGAGATGTAGCTAGGTTAGATCAGCACTTTGAATTGCTATCCTTAGAATAGACGTCCTATAATAAAGCTTAATTTATTTCTCCAAGCTAATGGTTACTACCATGGATACTAGCCCCCTTGATTTAAAGGACAGAAGGGCTATTTGCTGTTCTAACTCAGAGAGCAAAATATTGCACCAACTCAAGTACCATCTCAGAAGTGAACTGGGAGTCAGGGATGGAAAGAGACCTACAGACAAGCCTGTGAATATCCTGAAATAGTTTCTGAATTATGTTGTACCTTACCATGTTGCCAATAAATATCAACAGCAGCTCATGTTAAAATGTATGGTTATATTATGCAAAGGCAAAGAGTCCTGGCAGCATAAGATAATATCTTCACACATGAATGCTGTTTCTACTGACTGATGTATATTACCAATCCTTGCCAATTTGTTTGGAAGGTTTGCAGAGTTCCTACTTCATTCCCTCATTTATTCATGGGCTCATAGAAGAAAATAAAGTGAAGCACAATTTCATGCATCTCTATTAAAAACATGGTAAATTTAATGGGACTTATGGTCAAATATGTGGGCACAGAGTTACACCCTAAAGCTCAGTAATGTTTCCTCATATTGCCATTGCTCATTTAAAGGGGTTGTACCCTGTGAAGAACCCTTACCTTTAGCAGCCAGAATGTGGGCTTAGCGAAGCCTGTTGGCCTGAACAGTTAGAATATGGGCCTAGTGAAGCCCTGGTGGCCATCTTAATATAGGGAAACAGGGAGACACCATCTTAGGTCAGGTTTTCTTAGAGTGGGCGTGTCCTAGTCCAGTAAGCAAAGTAGATGGTCAGGATTGGTTAGGAATAGGTGGCGGAGCCTAATATTCAAATAAAGGGAAAAGTGCACTTTTGAATTTGAGGCTTGAGTTTTGGCAGTTGGGATTTGTCAGTTGGGAGTTAGATAGTCGGTTGGTGTTCACAGTTGGATAGTGCTAGATAGGAGAATTGGGTTAATCTTTTGTAGTACTCAAGGGCTAGAGGAATTAGCCAGGAATACTGACAGTGGGAACAGGACCTTGCTTATGATCTGTTTCTTTCATTCCTGAGAAAGGCTAGGCCAAGTATGTGTGGCTAGATTCCATAAAGTGGGAATTTGGTTTGGAATTATCATCAGAGATTAATTTCCTGAGATAATCTCCTGCTTGTCAACTCTAGATTTGAACCCAATACCCATATAAGAATTGTATATAAAACGTAACCAAAAGCTATTGTACCATTAACTTACAGAAACCATTATGCATTTGTACCAGAAGAGTTTAAGCCTGTTAAATAAATGTTTTATTATAATTAACACATTACAACAGCCTGTGTGTGAACGTCATTGGTATTTAAATACCATAGTAACACAGAAGGGTGTTACTAAATATCCTCTCTACACATATAACTCAGCCTGAATACTAAGCTATAAGGTGGCAGTGTACCCCAATTGAAGAAACAGTTACAAAACCTCTCAGTTCAGACGTAATTAAAATATATCTATACACAATCTTTCCCTGTCTGATAAATTCAAATTATTTAAAATCTTCTCTACTACTCAGCCTTCCTTCCTCCCTTAGTGTGATATTCCTTATAATATATTGATATTATCTGTCGAGGATTTCCATTATTTTATTAAAAATAACAGCATGTGTGGATGGGGAAAGTGGAATAAATCTGAATAAATATATTTTTCTGTTGCTTAGATCCAGACAGAAATTTTAACAAACAGGGAAAAATGGAAATAAGAGCTGCACAATAAACCTGTGGCCACTTTAGCAGCCTTACTCTCTCACAATCACAACTATTTTCACAAAAAGGGATCCAACGTCCAAGGCTTTCCCCACATTTCTCCTTCACCTGCTTGCATGGCAGTCTGTCAGCAAAATCAAGATTACAGACTTAAATACTCTATGAGTTCTGAGAAAAAATATGCTGTGAATAGTACTGCACTGACCTTTTCAGTATTCTGTTTTGACTGACTGTCCATTCCAGTCACAAGTTGTGGAGACTGTAAACAGGGGAAGATGGGAATGGCAAGCGAATCAAATTACAGAATACTAAAAAAGGTCAAAGCAGTACCATTTATTTTACCTTTCACAGAACAGATGAGGCAGAAAAAGTTATACCTCTGACTCATGACAAATTATAATGAATACAGTAAATGGTACCAATTGCAAATCCACTTTTCTGTCAAATAGTTGTGCTAAGAAGGACAAGCTATAATATCTCATTTCAATGCAATCACTTGGAGCCTTTCATATTTGGTTCTACTACCATCGCCATCAGAAATACGTTGAATGAAGTCTTTCAAAATATAGATACAAACATCTGTGTCTAACTTTTATTTATTTCTTTTACCTTTTCAATTTGTGCTTCATCTTGTTCCTACCAGGGGATCCAGTTGAGTATCCCTTATCTGAAATTCCAAAATCTGAGATACTTCCATATCCAAATTTGTTCACATGGCTGGTCATTAGATGCTATGCTTTCTCATGATTCAATATACACAAACTTGGTTTCATAAACAAAATTAATTTAAAATTGCAGATAAAATTCTTTTCAGGTTATATACATAAGGTAAACATGAAACCAATAAATTCTGTGTTTAGACATGGGTCTCATCTCTATGATACCTATTGATGTACACATATGTAAATATAGGCATTCCACAATTTGGAGGTGGGGGGATGACCCTGACATTCTAACCAAATATGATTTCATGTACTTCAGATAAGGGATACTCAATCTGTAACAACAACAACAATGCTGGCTACTTTATAAGAAACAAAATGGAATACAACCCCAACCATAACATTATTTTCGTTGCTCCTTTATAACTGTAATTTTGCTACTGTTATGAATTGTAATGTAAATATCTGATATGCAGGATATATTTTAATTGTTACAAATTCAGCATAATTAAAGCATCATGATTAATCTGAAAAAATATGTGTGGGAGAGTGTGGAAAACAGATGATGGGATTGGCAGTACCTTCAACCGATTCACGCTGTTCCTTCGCTCTTTCACTTCTTTCGCTGTCTCAACTGTTTCTCTCTCTGCCTCGCTCTTCGGATGGCGTGAGAGTGAGGCAGGTGAGGTGGGCTTTGCACAGGCCAAGCCCGCACGGAGGATGCCTCGCCTGCCTCGCCCCTTCACCGAATGGCGGGAGAGTGAGGCAGGCAAGGCGAGCTTTGCGCGGGCCAGGCCCACACAGAGGACCCTTCGCCTGCCTTGCTCCCTTGCCAAACGGCGGGAGAATGAGGCAGGCGAGGTGGGCTTTGCAGCAGGCCAGGCCCACACGAAGGACCCTTCAGCTGCCTCACCCCCTCACCAAATGGCGGGAGAGCAAGGGAAGCGAGGCAGGCTTTGCGCAGGCCAGGCCCACACGGAGGATGCCTCGCCTGCCTCATCCCCTCGCCGAATGGCAGGAGAGCGAGGCAGATGAGGCAGGCTTTGCAATGGGCCAGGCATGCACAGAGGACCCCTCACCTGCCTCACCCCCTCACCGAATGGCGGGAGAGCAGGGAAGGCGAGCCAGGCTTTGCAGCAGGCCAGTCCCGCATGGAGGACCCCTCGCCTGCCTTGCCCCCTCGCCAAATGGCAGGAGAGCACGGCAGGCAAGGCCGGCTTTGTGTGCCTGCCTTGCCCCCTCACCGAATGGCAAACACAATATAAAAGTTATATATAAAACAATTGGCATATAAATTGTGCTTATTAGATTAAAGTTCAATATAGGCTAACATTCGATAGTTACACAATCATACAATGGACTGAATCATTAATGACCAGATTTATCCCGCTGAAAACTTATTTTTGCTGGCTAGCAATGCCTAAAAGAAAAGGTTTCGGAGCACCCAGCCAAAGAGGTTCTGAACCCCTATGAATTGGGGTAATGACTGGGTAATGACATATATAGTGGTCTCCCAACCCTGTGCTGCTTTGAGACAAGAAATAGCAGCAGGATGCTGAGTGGTCTCTCCCGCTGCCCATCTTAATACACTTCTGATGTCACTTGGTCCAGTACTCAGAGCCTCAGATTGGGTGCTGCCAAGCTGAAAAAGATGGGTTTTGAGGAGTAGCATTGTCCCACATAATGACAATGGCACAGTTTTGTCGCCATGCCTCTCACTGACAATCTTGACTTGTTATTGTTACTAATAAAACAGCCAGCTTAGCCATCACATTGGGTTTTTCTCCAGTGAGTTAAAAGAGTTTTAAATATTTACTAGTTTTTAAATAGTTTCTTCATGGTTCAAGCAGCATGAAGATTTTTTTTAAGTTATTGATTTAATCACATTTACAAGACAATGAATAGACTTATTCCACACATGGCTAAATATGGATACAATTTGTTATCATAACAGAAACACATATTTCTTTAGTTTAAAAGTTGTTGTTTTTTTCCTACTCTTTAAAATGAAAGGAAGTGCATCTTCTAGATTCTTGCAGCTGTAATCACTAGGGCTGGGTAACCACAGAAAAAATTGTTTCTAAACTCGATTCGTTTTTAGGGGGGTTTTGCGTTTCGTTTTTTTAAAGAATTCAGAATTTTTTCTTTAAAAAAGTTCAAAATATACGAAATTTCGTAAATTACGAAACAATTATGAATCGATTCGTTAATGGCGGACGCGATTGCGCAATATGAAAAAAAAACAACCTCCAAATGGGACAGGGGGAACTTCTGAAGCTTCCCTCTCCCTCTGTTGTTGACTGTTGGTGTGATAATTTATTTTTTATCACTGATAAAACAAACAACAACCCTAAAACTTGCACCAGACATACGGAAACAATTATGAAACAATTACAAAACAATTTCGAAACAATTTCGAAACAATTACGAAACAATTACGAAATAAATTGAAAATTTTGTTTTGATTTTTAATTGCTACTGCATGGCTCAATATAGGATCGTAAGCTAATTTAAATACGAATTAATAACGAATTACGAAATTAACAAACGAAACCGCCCAGCCCTAGTAATCACCATGCATCATAATTGCTTTAAAAAAAATCTTGTTCTCTCCTTCCCTCTGTAAGTATCTATGTAGAAGGGCAAGATAAGGGAGGTCTATGGGCATAACTTCACAAAACCTATTTTGAGAACTGATGTATGGAAATTAGGAATGATCATCATCATCATCATCATCATCATCATCACTTATTAATTGCCCTCCATCCAAGATGCTCTAAGCGATTTACATAGCAGAAATTATACATGATAAAACACATACATACAAATATTAAAATTAACATGGGTCAAATGCTCTAGAAAAAGGCAGGTCTTAAGTGCTAGGATAAAATGCCCTAAGTCATGCATGGCTCTCAAATAGGGAGGCAAGGAATTCCATAAGGCAGGGGCAGAAATAGAGAAGGCCCTGCATCTGGTGCTTTCCAAGTGCACTTCCCTAGGACCTGGTATATAGAGCAAATCGCGTTGGGATGGTCGTGGCGACCTCTGATGATGGTAGAAGGAGAGATGGTCTCTAAGATACAATGGACCCTGGCCAAATAAAGTTTTAAAGGTTAGGACCAGCAGCTTATACAAACCACGATACTCAATTGGGAGCCAGTGTAGATGCCGTAGCACTGGTGTTATATGGCATTTTATGGGCGTTTTTGTGAGTAACCTGGCTGCAGCATTCTGGAAAATACGGAACTTTCGGGTCGTAAAAATAGGAAGGCCAACATACAAAGCATTACGATAGTCCAGCCTAGATGTGACTGTGGCATGGATGACTGTTGCCAGAGCCTCACCCAACAGGTAAGGTGCCAGTTGCCTTGCTTGTCGTAGATGGAAAAAGGCCTGTTTGCTGGCAGCAGCGACCTGAGCTTCCATTGTCAGCTGTGAATCCAAAACGACACCTAGGCTCTTAACGGTAAGCGATGGAGATAGAGCAGCGCCATCAAAGGTAGGTAACGGATGGGTCGGACCTATCGGGCAGCCATGCCACAGTCTTCGCTGGATTTACCTTCAGTCTGCTATCACGTAGCCAGTTCGACAGAGCCTCCAGGCATAAGGTGAAATTGTCAGGTATTGACGTTACCCCAGGCTCCATGCGCAACAGGAGTTGGGTGTCATCCGCATATTGATAGCAGTCCAGGCCAAATCTCCAAGCCAAACTGGCAAGGGGTCTAACGTAGATGTTGAAAAGAAGAGGGGAGAGAATTGCACCTTGGGGTACCCCGCATAGGAGGGGGGAACTTTCGGAGACTTGATAACATCTGAAGTCCAAAACATCTGGAGGAGCACAGTTTGAGAAATTATGATGTAGGGAAATTTACATAAGACATGGGCAAACTTTGGCCCTTCATGTGTTTTGGACATCAGCTCCCACAATTCCTAACAGCTGGTAAACTGGCTGGGATTTCTGAGAGCTGAAGTCCAAAACACCTGGAGGAGCACCATTTGAGAAACACTGAGTTACACGAAAGGTAGATGTGTGGACTCATGAAAAATAGTAGATATATTTTATTGTATATTCCATACATCAGTTCTCAAAACTGGCAAGGGAGCAGAGAGAGGATAGTTAGAACCGACTTTCTGGGATTTTGGCAAGAAGAAAAATAAAGTCTTGTTTTCAATGATATTCATTGTGAGCATGTTTTAATTCCAAGAACTTCCAGGTTCTGACACTGATCAGGAGCTGATCCAAAATGATGAATGCTGGTTCAACCCTGGGATAGTTTAGATCACTGCTTATTAAACTGTGCATCCTGACCTCCAGTGTGTCCTGTTAGTTCAATGTTTGGGTCAGAAAAAATTAACTCTTGTTTGGGTATAAGTTAAAAGTTTCTGAACACTCTCTAGATATTTATATAAATATGTTAGTAACAACAATGTAGTAAAAAAGCTTCAGTTGTATTTTGTAAAAAAAAGAAAAGAAAGGAAAATCAGCTTGTTTAGCAAGCTTTGCAAATGCTGAATTAATATCTGTAAATGTTTGATTTTATACCTACTTTATATACCTACATACCCAGAATCAAGAAAAAGAATTCAGGAAGAAAGGAGTTGCAAGTGGAAAAAGTTTAAGAAGCTGTGGTCTAGACCAACACCTTACCATACACAGTGGAAAAACAGTTGCCAGGGAAAGGTTTAAAGAAAGATAACAAAGATAAGCTAATTAAAGATGGGTTTTTGTTTCCAGTTTCATTGAATTGCCTTGTGGTTTGGTTTTGACTGAACCATCAGTTATTCAGTTGATTACAGTACTCCTATATTGTGAGGTGTTTAATGGAAATTTATTCTGATTAACTGTCTGGTCACTTGGATCAATTTTAACTGGTTCAGAAAAACAATCTGCTTCACTCAAAAATCTGTTAAAACAGTATGGTGACTCCTATCACTGTGTCAGAAATAATACTGGGGAATATGGGTAGATTTATTAAGCTATTACTCAGGTCAAGAAATGTATAGTGTTTGCTTCAAAAATGTTACCAGCATGTAATCATGTAACAGAGAATGGCATCAATTTTTTTAAAAAAATCTCACTTTTCATATTTTATTAATGAATAAATTGATTCATGATTTTACCCATGAGGATGAAAATAACTATATGTATGCCTGCACAAATATATGAAATGAAAAATATATTCCTATATAGAGGCAGCCTAGAATAAGTAATTTATGATACAATTATTAGATTCACTCAAAACTAGTGAAAGAAATTTAGCAGCCAGATCTCAGGAAATATAGGTTTTTTGGACAATCTTCCACCAAGTATGGCCAGTGGTCATTCTGGTCAGAGGGATTCTGGGAATTTTTGTCTGCTCAATGACTTTTTTCCCATGATGTAGATGTTCCATTGGAAATGTCTAATACTTTTATTTCTTTTTGGATTCATTGAAAAATATTTGGGGATGGTCGGTCATTCATAAATTAAAACCTGGACCATATTATATGGTTTTAATACTTTTTCCTAACAATCACTTCAGTGTAATTCATTATTCTATTTATGGCTTTATATCCTTAGCCATTCACTTGCTTGTTATTGGTCACTTCAAACTGGATCAAAATTACTGTGATAATTTTAAATCTGTTTCACTTACGGTGAAATCAATTGTTCTGAATTTTTTTTCTTTATTTAAAGGCATGGGCTCTAAAATCTGCTGGGGAGGTCCACCTCACGCTTCCTCCAATGTCACAAGCTCAGTTGGTGGGGATGAGGAAGAGGGCCTTCTCAGTGGTGACTCCCCTGTTCTGGAACAACCTCCCTAGAGAGATTATACAAGCCCCAACACTGTCTTCCTTCTTCAGGGATTTAAAAACCTGGATATTCCAACAAGCATTTTAGAATGACTAGTCTCTAGTTTATAAATGGCCAGTCCCTAAGTTGTCAAAACAGTACCCTGCACTTCATCTAATTTTCCAGCCCTATGGTACACTGTTTTGCACTATCCCATGCCCGGCCCTTTTACAGCCTGTTCACACCCTTTTTTAGAAATTTGTGGTCATTGCTTTTTCATAGAACATTATCTGATGGAACTTCAGTGCTGATGTTTTATACTCTTATGTTTAATTATGTTTTTATCTGGTTGTTGTGCTTTACCACTTGATAAAGCAATATTTTCTTAGGGAATTGTGAATTTGCCTTTTTGCATTCCAGATCATTCATACACACACACACACACACACAATATTACTTGAGCTGGAGGTGGAATGACGGCAGCAGAGGAGAATATGGTGAAAGAGCTCCAAAGCCCGGAAAGGGGGGGGGGGCATCACCAAGCACATCCTCTCCCTCATCCCCACTAACCATGCTTGTGACAATGGTGAGACTGCAGGGAGAACCTCCTCAGCAAACCTTAACACTCACGCAGGAGCATGGGGGGATGCATCCATGAAGATAGGCAGGGCCCGAACCATTTACGTCTTTGTAGGTGATGACCTGCACTTTGAATTGGGACTGGGAACTTACAAAATCATACCCATATCTAAGAAACTAGAGCTGATGAAATCTATTCAATGCAATATTATGAATCAGCACTCCCCAAAAATCCCAAGAATGGGTCTAAAAGCTAAGACAACAAGTATTATTATTTTTTGGTTGGGCTATGCAATCCAGCAAGGTTGAGAGGCATCCAGGGATTAGAGACACAGAAGTTGTGAAGGAAGAATGACAATCAGAAAAAAGACAAGTTGCTTCCAGAAACCAGTATCAACCAGAGTTGACTCTTACATGCTGACTGGCAAGGGCCATCTCTGATCTACTGTCCTCTGCACTCTCCAGATCTGTGGACTTGGAGGCTGAGCTATTTCCTCAGATGATGCTGGTGAAATGTCAGCTGCCAGTGAATCCTGACTTTATGCCTCCTTAAAGATCAATGCCTGGGGTCGACTCCAGAGCAGCAGGATTGGAAGGGAAAGTCCAGTATGGTAATATGACGCTCCCCCCCCCCCCCCAAGTCTCTGTGTATGACTTCCCTGGATGTTCTCCTTCTTCACTGTATTGTGGATTGGCATGTCTTCTTGTACTATGGATTTTAGACATTTCTTCAGGAGTCTGTAACTTTAAAGACGTGTATGCTTTTATGCCTACTTTAATGCCCATTCAAAAGCCTATTCCTCACACAAATGCAGTTACAGAAACATTTTCTCTCAAAGTACAAGTTAATATGTGTGCTCTTATTCACAATGCTGCCTGAACTCAGAATTAGTTCAGTTCATAAGTCATGTCTAGAATGTTCATAACTCTCAAGTGTATAAAAAGTCCTGAATTAATAACAGCAGCAACACTTTTAAGATTTTCATAAATCAAAGAAAGATCAGTTATGGGTTAATTTATATTTTTTGTGTTGGGTTGCTAAGTAGAGTTGGGAATGTTTCTAACATGGGAGTCACCAATCTTCTGTGGTGTTTAATATATAAACTGTTCTTCCAAACTTGTATATCACATGTTGCCTATGTTCCTTTGTGTCTCTTGGGCCCTTTCCACACACTTGTATAAAATCCACATTGAACTGGAATTATATGGGAGTGTGGACTCAGATAATCTAGTTCAAAGTAGATATTGTGGAATATCTGCCTTGGTATTCTGGGTTATATGGCTTTGTGGACAAACTCTGGAATTAAATAACAACATTACCAAAAACATAACTGTGCTATTTAATGCAGAATATGTACTTGAAACCAAGTCATAAGATCCCCATTTCTATGTAGTATTCATGACCAAACTCGAGTATTTTGATGTTACCAGATCTGCAACAATAACTGCAACTAAAAATTGATTCTTCCAGTAAACACTCTCACATATGAAGTGGGAGAGATTTTAACTCCTTGTTTACTCAGGAAAACAAAAAGTTCACATATGATGGTGACATAATTTCTACAAAGGATGAAATGATATAGAAATTATTGATAAAGAGATATATAAGATAGATGGGAGATATACAGTAGCTCCACAGAAATATTATACAAATGCATTTCCCTACATTTATGCATATTCACGCAAACCTATAACTATATTGGAGAATAGACAGAGATAGATATTTGACATAGACTAGCTCTGTCCCAGGGTCCATTTGCCACTGCTGTTTTAGTTCATCGGAATGAACATGATAAAATTGGAAGGATTTTTTTCATATCTGACCATTATTGAAACATGACTATGCTAGACTGATCCTTGCAACCCTTAATAAAGTTTATCTTTCTTTTGCTTTTTAATTCATTTTTCACATATAATTGAACTGAAATCAACAAATTACATTAAAGATGCACCCCAAAGATGCAAAGCTGTCCATATTTTTACAAGCAACCTAACAATTTAATGTAACAGGTATGGAACAGAGGGAGGGGGAGACTGATAGGAGGGATCAAAGCACTAGTGGGGGCACTAAAGGGGATGGGAGGGGTACATTACAAGTCTAGTAGCATTTCAACTGTAACAAGTTGCTCTAACTACATTACCACAGGGTGTTGCCTTGCAGGGTCTATCATCATCCATCTAGTTTTAAGTGCTGCAGCACAAAACTCTGTAAATCAGGGGTTTTTAAAATAAGGCCCACGGACCGGATGCGGCCCTCCAAGGTCATTTACTCGGCCCCTGGTCCAAACTTTAGACTTAAGGTCACCCTAAGTCTGAAATAACTTCAAATCACACAACAACAAGAACAACAATCTGAATTAACTTGACTATTTAATCAGTCAAAAGCAGACCCACTATTCCCATTGAAATACTGGTAAGTTTATGTTGGTTAAAATTGTTCATAATTGTAAATACTGCATTGTTCTTTCATGTTTCTTTTTCTTTTCTTTTTTGGCAGTACAAAATATAGTCTGACCCCTCCTCCCCCCAACAGTCTGAGGGACAGTGAACCGGCACTCTGCTTTAAAAGTTTGAGGACCCCTGCTGTACGTTTTTGTAGTGCTAGAATAATAATAATAATAATAATAATAATAATAATAATAATAATATAATAATAATCCTTTATTTATACCCCGCTACCATCTCCCGAAGGACTCGGTGTGGCTTACAAGAGGCCGAGCCCAAATACATCAGTAAAACACAACAACAACAGTACAATAATAATAATAAAAACTCATAAACTCTGTAATCAAAAGAGGACTTATATACTTAATGTCTATATTTAATGACAATTAATCTTATAATATCTGATAAAGAATCTTGTGATTGTGTAAGTTCAAATTTAAGGCTGCCATGCTAAGATTCAAAACTTGTAATGAATGCACCCCAATTGGGGTTTATGTTAGAATATATCAGGCTTCAGGCTTCTGTAGGTTCTTATGGAACACACTTGTTTTTATAGAAAATATATTTTCCTTTTACTGGTTTGCATCTTAAAAACAAGTCTACCATTGAATGCCTTCCTGAAAAGGCCTCCTCCTTGGGCTTTCATTTAGATTTTCATTTAGAAAGGACTTTCATTTTAAACTCCACAGAATACAGGGAAACATCCCAACCTATGTTCATTCAAGCATTCACATTACCAAGTTCAAAAGAACAAATTAACTGTGTAAAGTTTAAAGCATTCTAATGTGACTGAAGGTTTAAATTAGGTGTGTTTCTTTTTTCTACCAAAGCATTTGGCACAGGGAAGAAGATATCTGACAACTCCGTCAAGCTTGGATGATCAGTATATATTTTTAAACAGGCCTTGTTAAGATCTGTTAAAGCTGGAAGCAATACAAAGCAGCGGTATAGAGACAGTGTGCAGCTGCTGCTGCTCAAGAGGACAGTTGAAGTTATGCTGCACAGTTTTTACAGGCAGATTTAAAAGCCCACTGGTCAAAGCTTTTTTAAAATAGGAAGTGAAGAGAAACACATACCAGATGATTTTGTTTTTTTCAAAGAAGCAATTTCCACACCCCTGGAGAACATAATGATTTTCTTTGAAACAAAATGTAACATTTGGGATTTCTATATTTAAAGTTTCATTAACATTTCCAAAACTGCTAAGAGAAGCAGGGGGAGAAATGAACATTAACAGAGCAATACTAAGAAAGCTTAATTGGAGGTAAGTCTGTCTGCTCAGTGGCACTCTCAAATAATGTGTGGGTCAGATCATGATCTCTTTTTTTAAAAAAAACACACTATATTTATTTTTTTGTATAATTTCTTTTGGATAGAATATTCGGTTTTTCAGGACTTCATTGGATAAAATATGGAACTATGATCCAACTCCCCTTTTCTCTTTTACATTATCTTTTCCCCAGGTTACCTACAAGATAGGTTCTGTAGGTTTGTTCTTAAGTTAAATTTGTATGTACGTCAGATCAAGCCTGGCATGCACTCCTGACTGGCACATGAGAGGAACCCCACAGTGGTAAAAAGTTAACTCTTTGTAATTTGGCCAAAAAAGGGTTGCAGTGTGCTTTGAATTCCTTCTTTAAAAACAAAAGGGTTAGAATGCCAAAGCTTTCAGCAACTGAAAGAAAAACTAGAGAAATAGGTAATCCTTCTTTCAAGGATCCTATTCTGTTTATCCTACCTCAGCTTCCTTGAGGTGAATCTATGCTGTAGAATGAATGTAGCTTGTCATCACTTTAACTACTCTGGTTCAATGCTATGGAATCCTGGGGGCTGTAGTTTTATAAGGTCTTTAGTCTTCTCTTCCCAAGAATGCTAGTGGCTCATTAAACTACGAATCCCAAGATATCATAGCATTGAGCCATGGTAATTAAAATGATGTCAGACAGAAATGAAAGAAAATTGGAAGAGGGGAGGATCAAGAAACAGAGCAATGAACAGGAATGAGGAGAGAGGGAGTAATGGAAAGGGTGGGGAGATATACAGATTTCGGGGCAGGATGAGAGAGGGGAGACCTGTTCGTAATTACGAGTTGTACGCAAGTCAGATATTGTAACTCAGGGACTGTCTGTAGTCTATTTTTTCTGTATCTATTCAGTTCTGCTATTCAATATGTGCAAAAGGGAAAATGTAGTTTATTTGTAATTATAGAGTGACTAGAAAAATATCCCCTGAATTTTGTTAGAAAAGAGGGATGCAAACCTGCATGATGCTGTCTGGTACCTTTTTGTTTTGTTTGTTGTGTTTTTTTTAGATCTTGCAGTCATCCAAATAACATGAAAGCCTATTAGCCTATTAACATCTTTAGGAGTGACAATATTAAGTTAAATTATATCTGAAAAGAATCAGGACTGAGGAGTTTTTGACATCCTTCCCAATGGCATACATAAATCAGAAGAAATGTGTAAAACAGGGGTGGACAGCCTTTTCTCCACTGCAGCAAATCAAAAAGGTTCTGAGCTCCAGGTGGTATGCCACTCACTACATTTGTATAATCCAGAAAAAGGTCCCATTCAATAATCCCCTCTGCAATGACCCTTGTGCTCTATCCCCACAGTCACCTCCCTCAATGAACCAAAACCTTCCCGATTTGCTATCTGTTCAATATCTACTCAATTTTTAAAATATCACCTCCCTCTCTTAAATGGTCCTTGTGCAAATCCCTTAATTATCTAAAAGAAGACAATGGCAAATCTCCTTTGAAGAAAATCTTACCAATAAAACTCCATGTTAAGGTTGCCTAAGGTAGGTAAGAAGCAGATTTAATTACATCATTACACCAAAAAATAAATGAGGCTTGCCATGTCATCAAACTTTTGTTAAAGACAGACTGAGTTGGCCGTCTTTTGATTCCAGACAGTTAATAAGAACTGTTAATAAGAACTACATAGACATGCCTTTGCCTTCATCATAATGCACTCTGCCCGCTTATAATGGCATTAAAAAGCTGAGCTTTATAAGTCATTCAACTACAAACTAACTAGAAATATTAAGCTAGAAGGATAAATCACATATTCTGCTTAATTCAGGGATAAGCTGCATCAAGGCTATACAGAGGGGAAGTGCCGAATGCACACTGGGTTTAAAAATTTCATTCTAACACTTTGATTTCTTGAAATAGCAAAAGCATGTGTCATTTTTAAAAAATGTTGCTCATTCTATCACTTGAAATAGAGAAAGCATGTGTCCGTTTTAGAAATGTTGCTGAAGTGTGAAATCCTCATTCCACCATAACCATAAGGCCTTCTGGCTAAACAAACAAACATCCCAGTGTGCATCCATTATCACATCAAAAACTATCCTTTAGTATATAAAAATATATCTTTTCCCCCTTGAAGCTGGTTCACAATTTGTTTAGCTGTATTTTCAAACCAGTAGTGTTGTATCAGTATCTGGAAATGATTTAAATGGAGGTTCCTGAATATTGTCTAAACAAGCTTGTGAAATAATATAAAGCCTTTAATCGTTTTTCGTTCCTTTTTGAATAAAAATTTTTTTTTTATAATTTCAAAGGTGGGGTATAAAGATATCTTGTTTAAGTTGGGATATAAATTAAAGGGTCTTTTAATGGCCTGATCATATCTGACTACCACACAATTTTTCTGGAATGAAACCTAAAATCCCAGCATCCCAGTTCCTGTAATAAAATTGGAGGCATGTTTTCCAAGTCCACTGATATTGGAAATTAATATTTGTATGTTTATTGGATTGTATTCAATGGTTAGAAGATCTCAGTGCTTTGCTCCTCGTGAAGTTCAAGTAAATATCTGTTTGGAAATATAGTCGGCTATTATTAATGCTTATGTCTATTCTGTGTGTCATCTTCCTTTTCATTCTTTCTGCTTTATCTTTCCTCCCTTTCTTTTTAATCACATTTTAAAAAACCAGACACGTTGAGTGACATTCTGCTGATTAGTTCAATTAAAGTAAACCTATTCAACCAATTTTTTCATGCTAAGTCAAGTTGCAGGCAAATCCCAGTTGGTAGAGTGGGTCTACTTTAACCAGGCCTACCAATGGTATTTAGACTTCATCTTTAATTATGTCACCATGACAATTTGGCCTGAACTGTTCCCCTAATATTTCACTACCACCTTCATCTCATACCATGAACACAAATCACAAGTAATCAGCGTCTTAACACTTGCACAAAATCCATTTTGATCACATCTTTGCCTTCTTCTGTCCCAAACTGATATGTAATGAAGGAGCTGGTACTTAAATGTCAGGAGAACATTTCATTGGGTCAGAAACCTTTTATATTTTTCTTTTAGTCCCTCTTTGCAGCATTCAAAATGCTATGATTGGATGGTTCGACACAGGCTAAGAAGCCAAGTATCCTGATGTTCTTCAGTCACTTAATAAGTAATTTAGGTGGAAGGTGCTCTAAGGACAGTAAATGTTTGATTCATGTTAATGGAAATTGTGAGCCCTTAAAAAAGAAGCTGCTGACATGAATTTATCTCTGGTAAAGAAAGAGATAGAGAAAAAGAAGAGAGTGGTAAGTCACTTTGAAAATAGCCAGTGGCACAATTTATGTGGCTCTGAACTGCCCTGTAATGCCATCAGGTAAGGTGGAAGAATATGTACATTGGAACAAATAAACAATAGGGAATAGTCTCTGTTTCAGTCTATTTATGTCCCTTTCCTTCATCCTCAACTTTGCAGTACATCACTTCTCATCTGTGACATGCCTATTCTGTACAGGACAATGACTGAAGTTGACAAATATTTTCTAAGATGTCACATGTAATCACAAGTTCCTGGAGTGTCTTTATTTACTTTTATTTTGTTGCTGCTGTGGTTGAGTACTGTGGCAACAGATGTTAATACGGTATAAATGAGCATGTCAGTTTTCTAACACCTGTGCTGACAAGTGTTACGAACGTTTGCTTGAGCTTGACATACAAGCTGACCTCTTCTTGTCTCTATTGGTTACATCAAGTACAGGTGGCTCTGTATTGTGGTTTTTATATGTTTTTTAAAAAAAAATGTGTGGCACTCATACCACAGTTTAATACTTAGTAACAATGTAGTGCTTTTTAAGAGTTCAAAAACAGTGGTGCTCAAGAAAAGAAAAGAAAAGAAAAGAAAAGAAAAGAAAAGAAAAGAAAAGAAAAGAAGCAGGTAGTGATACACAAAATATCAAAAGCAGAAAATAAAACCATTTACTTGGCATTCTATACTTTCATATTTTTTCACATCTGCTCATAAATTTCATATCCCTGACTACTGGCACAATTTAAAATAATAATAATAATAATAATAATAACAACAACAACAACAACAACAACAACAAGAACAACAACAAGAACAACAATAAGCATTTAATGATTTTTGTTGTCCCAAGGATCAAGGGAAAGTAAGGGAAGAAACAATAGCAGTAAATAATCTAAACCAACCTGTGTAATATAAGTCAATGAAGTCCATTCCAAAACCATTCATTTGAGGCTAATAATTATTGGTTGAATTAAACCATTTTTCCCATTGGAGTAAGTAGAGCCATGTAACAAAAGCTGTCATTACTATTTGCCAAATTATTTTCATAATTCAATATATAAAGATATGCTAATTTTAATATCAGGTCATTTTAATATCCCCTTTCCTGCTTTCCATCAAGCTCAGTGTAGGATTTATCAGATCTCCATCTCAATAAATCTCAGTTACAGATGCTCTGTACAGTTTAGTTGATAGGATTACATGCTCCTAAATGACATTCAAGGATAGATAGCAGACTAGTCCCATATGAATCTAGCCATCAAAATTAGGTCAGAGTCAAAGGGAGAAAGAAATGGGAACATCTGCTGTATATCACTAGAAAACTGGAATTGCAACCTGTCCATAAATAAACTTTACCCTTGTTGTTTGGTATGATACCAAGCTTTAAACCTGTAAGGTTTTAAAGCTCTACCAATTGCATAGAACTCCTTAATTCAGTTTGTATTATAACCAATGTTATATTCATGATTTTGTCACAGCAGACAAGCACGGATACTATGTACTTTAAATGCAAGACTAATCTCATTAAGTCTGTAATGTCTGATATTGCCAAAATGACATCCAATCAAATTATGACTAGAGAATAAAATTTAAATGAAATTTTGTTTTGAGAGGGAGATATTTTGTTAACATGAAAACAGTTGTGCTGGTCCCCCTAGATGTATTGTCATCTTGTTGTGGTGAAGGGGCTTGTGTGTTCCAGTGAACCTGTGGGTGAAGCCATCAGAGTTATGTGCTCAGGGCAAGGCTGCAGGAGAGGAAAAAGATGGAGCACAATCCGAAATCCTCAATGGTGGAGCAGATGGAGCATAATATGGTACATGTTACAATGGCTCTGAAAGTGGAGGAATGCTACCATCAATGAGAAGCCACTGGTTATCAGGTTAATCATGCCACTAGATGGGTCTCTCATTCTGTGAAGACTGTACATTAGTCAGCTGTACACAGATTTCCACAAATAAATCGAATTCATGCACAGGCATTTTCCAAGAAAACAAACAAACAAAAGTCCCATGGCGATCAGCGAGGCAGGACTGAAATCTGGAAGCCCCTAGTCACAGACTGGCACATGGGTGGTAGAAATGGATTCAGTCATTCTACCTCAAGGTGTGAGGCAGTTGAGTGGTTTAGCAATTGTATCCATGACCAAGGAGCCCTTTTTCAAATCCACTCACCCCACATGGTGAGGGGGCTAGAAAAGGTGCCCTAAACATAGTCTGGCTCTCTCATCCCTGATTGGACTTCCGCATCCAGAGTGTCACCACCTTGTGGCCAAAAAAGAAAAACGAACTTTGGAATGTGAAATGTACGGACATTGTTGGACAACACAGACAATGAATGCCCTGAACGCAGGACTTCTATTATTGCAAGAGAGCTGAGACACTTTAACATCGATATAGTAGCACTTCAACAGAGCCGGAGAGCAGGAGAGGGACAGCTGGAAGAAGAAAAAGGATGTGGCAGCCATTAGGAGAAAAATAAAATAATAATCATAATTTAAAATGAACAGAAAGTCTTACCTTAGTTCTGATGGTTAAAAGGAGATTTTGCAGAGTAAGGGAGAAAATCAGCAGATGGTATAAATCAATAAAGAGGTTAGGATGACTTGTTCTAAATGATCTCGGGTAACGTATATTCCGCAACAAGGAGATTACACCTTCTTCTGGAAGGGACTGCCTGAACAAGAACAAAGAATACGTGGAGTCAACTTTGTTATTAGAAATGACCTGGTGAAGCATTTGTCTGAAGCATTCATTGGCATTATCAAATGACTGTCAACCCTCCTAATTAATCTTGCCAAAAACCAGCAGGCAGCTATCATTGGTGCCTATGCACCAACACTAGATGCTTACATACATCAAGGAAAAAACTTACTGTCAGCTGGGCACCATTCTGTTAGAGATACCTAAGGAGGAGAGAATCATCCTTCTGGAGGATTTTAATGCAAGTGTTGGATGAGATTTCAGTCTGTGACCAGGGACCACAGGAAAAGATGGGGTTGGAAAATGCAACCCAAGTGGCATCTTATTTCTCCTACACAATGCCCCAGAATACTTGTTGGGTATCTAAACAAACAAAATAATCTATGTAGGGATTATACTATCCAAAGCACATATTGTATATAATAGGCCTGGGCGGTTTCGTTCGTTAATTTTGTCATTCGTTAAATATTCGTTATTTTTAACAATTACAAAACGATTACAAAACATATTTTCAAACCCGGAAGTGTTTTTAAATATCAAAACGGCATCCTCCATCTTTTTTACGGACTTCCGCCCGTTTCGGAAATGACGTTTTAGGGATGGAGGATGCTGGGTGCGCCGAGAGCCAATCCTGCGCTCCCAAGCACCGTGGCTGATTGTGATTGGGCGGGCTGCATTGCTCATTGCTGGGGAAGGCGAGGAGACGGGAGGTTCGGGAGGGAGGCTTGGCTTGCATTCATTCATTGCTTGCATTCATTCATTGCTTGCATTCATTCATTGCTTGCATTCATTCATTCCCTGGGCTGGGAGCAGTGGAGAGGCTTTGCCGTTCGCTCCACAACAGGGCAAGCATTGTTAATTTTCCATTTTTAAATATTTCTGAAAAATATCTTTCTTTTATTCTTCAAAAAATTCTAAAAATATTCTAAAAAAAGAAAAGACCCTTGTGTGCCTGTGTGTGTGAGTTTGTCCCTGTCCTGTGGCTGTGTTCGCTCCACAACAGGGCAAGCATTGTTAATTTTCCATTTTTAAATATTTCTGAAAAATATCTTTCTTTTATTCTTCAAAAAATTCAAAAAATATTCTAAAAAAAGAAAAGACCCTTGTGTGCCTGTGTGTGTGAGTTTGTCCCTGTCCTGTGGCTGTGTTCGCTCCACAACAGGGCAAGCATTGTTAATTTTCCATTTTTAAATATTTCTGAAAAATATCTTTCTTTTATTCTTCAAAAAAATCAAAAAATATTCTTAAAAAAGAAAAGACCCTTGTGTGCCTGTGTGTGTGAGTTTGTCCCTGTCCTGTGGCTGTGTTCGCTCCTCAACAGGGCAAGCATTGTTAATTTTCCATTTAATATTTCTGATAAATAATATTTCTTTTTTAACGAATCGATTCGTTGCCACCTTAATGAATCGACCCCCATTTTCATAACGAAGTTTCAGAGGTGATTTGCGCATGCGTGGGGGGGTCCACCATCTTAACGAATCGATTTGTTAATATTAACGAAATTTCGTAAATACTGAACTTTTTTAAAGGAAAGTTTTGTAATTATTTTAAATATCGAAACGCAAAACCCCCCCAAATACAAATCGATTTTAGAAACAAATTTTTGCGTTGTTACCCAGGCCTAGTATATAACATTTAATATTACCAAAATACCCAGTACACAGCTCTATTCAGTGGCATAAAGCAAAATGAAAAGGAGCAGCCACTCTCAAACAAAATAGTTTTAAATCTGATATAGGTCCCAATGTATATAGGCTCTAGGGGTACATGTTCAATAAAGAAACCTTCCAGACAAAGTAAACAGACAATGAATCATGTGGCTATATGCAGAATGGAGAAATGGATAAAGATGGAGCACTGCTCTCAAAGAGGTCTTCGTGAACAAAATCCAAGTAAAGTCCAGTGATAATGGAGCACCACTCTCAAAAATTATCTTTGTAAGAAAAATCCAAATAGATTCTACAGGGATACCTAGTAGGCCTGGGTAACAACGCAAAAATTTGTTTCTAAAATCGATTTGTAATTGGGGGGTTTTTTTGTTTCGATATTTAAAATAATTACAAAATTTTCCAAAAAAAAAGTTCGGTATTTACGAAATTTCGTAAATATTTACAAAACATTTTGTAAAGATGGCGCCCTTTTTTTCAATATTTTTAAATATTTTTTAAATTTAATTATTAATTTAGTAGAATAGGGAGGAGAAATTAAAATTATTATTAAGGAGGGAAGGCAGGCACTCACTCTGGCGGGCCCTCTCGCTCGCCGCTCGCTCGCCGCTCGCTCGCCCCTCTCGCTCGCCCTCTCACTCGCTTGCTCAGCTCCTAGCAAGCATCGGCAGGCGGCCATCTTACGTATTTCCGAAATGGACAGAAATACAAAAATTTTTGGCGCCTGCCGTTTCGATATTTAAAAACATTTCCATGTTAAAAAAAAAGTTTTGTAATCGTTTCGTAATTCAAAAATTAACGATTTTTTTAACGAATTACGAATTAACGAAACGAATTGACCAGCCCTAATACCTAGGTATTTTGTACCCTGTTTCATGGAAAGCAATCCCCTTCTTCAGGAGTTGATAGGATCAGCAACTCTAGACTCATATCTAAAACAAAATATAGAATAACAAATATTTTCCAGCAAAATTACAGAAGTAAAAATAACCCATATATCAAATATATACTCACATAGTGCCTGATAGCTTTACAAGAAATGACTCTGCTTGTAGTAGTTCCAACTGTGAGTAATTATGAAGGTTCATCCACAGTTTTATAAAGAGTATTTAGAAACTTAAAGGAAACAGCTAAAATTAAATGACTCATTAAGGCCCTGAGGGGAGAAGGTTTTAAACTTTGGGATTAACACAACCCTGTCATCACCAACATGCTCTTACATCAGAAAAACAAGCTCAAGACATCACAGAAGCACTCCCGGTCAAAGCATTGGTACCTCTTAGGTTATGTCATTATTAGGGCTGTGGGATCTATAAAAAATGTTTCAAAAGTCATTACAAAATTAGGGGGCAGTGTTGACACTGAAAAACAACACCGTCTGAGCTCTGCAAGTGCAGTATTTTTTTATGAAGCAGACTGTTTGAGAATCGGGACATTCATAGGGATACCAAAATGCTTGTTTATAAAGATACTGTCCTCCCAACCCTGTCATATGCCTACAAAACATTGACCATCTACAGATGTCACACTCAACTCCTTGAAAAATTCCATCAGCACTGCCTCCAAAATATCCTGCAAATCTCTTGGGAAGACAGATGGACAAATGTCAGAGTGCTGGAAGAAGCAAAGACCACCAGCACTGAAGTGATGATCCTCTGCCATCAACTCCACTGGGCTGGCCACATTGTCCCAATGCCCAATCACAGTCTCCCAAAGCAGTTATTCTACTCCCAATGCAAGAAGGGAAAATTGAATGTTGGTGGACAGGAAAAGAGATTTAATGATGAGTTTAAAGGTAACATTAAAAACAGTGACATAAACAAGACCTAGCCCTTGAGCATTCTAACTGGAGGTCAGCTGTTACCAGCTGTGCTGTGGAGGATGAAGAGACACAAAAGGAGGACGAAAGGAAGAAATGTGTTAAGAGGAAGGCATGTCAAGTCAACCCTTTTCGGGACTGCCTTTCATCTGGAAATGGGTGATCTCACTGTGAAAGAACATGAGAATCAAGAATAGATCTCTACAGCCACTGATGGACCCACCACCAAGACCCCATACTTACAAGGCAATCATACTCTGCTGCAAGTGATAGCCTACGATGGGTTGTGCTGCTAGGGACCTTAGCCAGCTACAACAACCTATCATCTCACACACTTTGGATTTAAAGGGTAGGTTTGAAGGGTGGAGTTAAGGTCTCTGACTTTTGTTACACAATTGGTTGTGCAGTTGTGACATCCAGTGTATAGTAAAGGTTTCTGCTATTATAAAAGTGTATATGATATCAGAAGTATATTGATACTGGGAGGGAGATTCTGATCAACCTTGTGAAAAACTTTGCCTAACGAAGCATCCTTCTCTCCCCTTTCCACTCCCATACAAACAGATACACTTTATGAATAGTGTTTGTGAATACAGAAAAAAACATTTGAAATATCTGAAACATGTTTTAAAATGAACAATGTTCCAGCCTTCAGCCAATTGTCTGCAGAAAGTAATTTGAAAAAGCATTCATTTGTGAACTTGTCAAAACAGCAAAATGATCCTTTAATCAATGCAAATGTTCATCAGGAGCAATTCCATTTTTTAATGCAAGCTTTGCAGATCACTAACTATGAAAGGATTTTTTCAGCCCATGCTTCCTTTCTTTAATTGACAAATTAGATCAATTGAGTGATGAACATAAGCAGGTTGTCATTAAATTTGACTCGTGTGAAAGTGACTGGATTTGTAAGTTCTTAATAAAATGCAGTTCTCAGTTGGTGCTAATTTTAAGGGCTGCTTCATATGCTATGAGGTATGGGTATTAGGAACATGTACAATCATAACATAAAAAACATGTCATCCTCCAGTTGTTGCAGGACAGCACTCTCAGAAACAGTACCCAGCACTATAAATACCAAAGAAAGTGCCTATTGCTAGTCCAACAATACCCATGGTGCACAAAGAGTGGTAAGAAGGAAGAAATTTAAACCACTGAAACATCAAACTTTTCTTCATTTATTATATATATATATATATAGAGAGAGAGAGAGAGAGAGAGAGAGAGAGAGAACACAATCAAGTTGGACTAGGAACAAGTTCCATGTGACTCAATATATTTACAGCCGTGTTTCTCCTTCAGAGGTGGTTGGGGATGGTCTTATCAAGGTATTCAGAAAGCAAAGTTTTATTTTATGACTTAAGTCATCTACATGTCTCTAGGAGAGTTTTAGGAGACCACAGTCGGGGAGGGGAGAAAACAAAATGGGCTCTGCTCACATGTCATCAAGTACCACTCCAATTAAAGAGAGAGAGATTGCATATTCCTGAATAGATTACAGTAATCCCGAATGCGCTCTACGTGGGGTTGCCTTTGAAAACTGTTCAGAAACTTCAGTTAGTCCAACGGGCGGCCGCTAGATTAATCACCGGAGCATCATACAGGGAGCATACCACTCCTCTGTTATGTCAGCTCCACTGGCTGCCGATCCAGTTCCGAGCACAATTCAAAGTGCTGGTTTTGACCTATAAAACCCTATATGGCTCCGGCCCAGTGTACCTATCCAAACGTATCTCCTTCT
This sequence comes from Anolis sagrei, assembly GCF_037176765.1. Taxonomy (NCBI): domain Eukaryota; kingdom Metazoa; phylum Chordata; class Lepidosauria; order Squamata; family Anolidae; genus Anolis; species Anolis sagrei. The sequence goes on along the minus strand of NC_090024.1, from coordinate 56,088,107 downwards.
ATGTCCCACCTCGGAGTTTAAGATCTTTGGGGGAGGCCCTGTTCTTGGCCTCACCTCTAGCACAAGTGAGGCTGGTGGGGACGAGGGACAGGACCTACTCGGTGGTGGCCCCCCGCCTGTGGAATTCACTCCCCAGGGAAATTAGGTCATCAACATCCCTCCTCTCCTTCAGAAGGAAGCTGAAAACATGGATATGGGAACAGGCCTTCGGGTAATATGGCAGACTGACAAGGTAATGACAACCAGAAATTGGAATGGACTATGGTAATGCTGAATGGACTTATGGATATTAGAACTTGGTGAACGTTGGCCACTAGATTGGCTTTTAATTGTTATTGTTTTAATTGATTGTTTTAATTATTGTGGTTATTACTGTTATGTAATTTATCTGTTGAATTGTTGGCATTGAATTGTGCCAGTTGTAAGCCGCCCTGAGTCCCCCCTTGGGGGTTGAGAAGGGCGGGGTAGAAGTGCCCGAAATAAATAAATAAATAAATAAATAAATAAATAAATAAATATTCATATTGTATGTGGTAATTGCTAATGCTCAATGTAGAAACAAAATAATAATAATATTAATCATCATCATCACCATCATCATCATTCACTACTCATTACACCCACATAGTGATGTCGACAGACTTTACCTGTGCAGAAAATCAGAAGGCAGAGGACTCCGCAAGTGAAACAAATGGCAGAAGAAGAAAAACATGCACTGGCAGATTATGTGAAAGGCAGTCAAGAACCAACATTGATGGAAGTCACTAGTAGAAAACTGCTTAAAGTACAAAAGACAAAGAGTGATTAACGTAAAAAAAAACAAAACAATGCAGAGCAGAAGAAAAAACTGAGAAAAGAAGGCTCCCCATGGACAGGTCCTGGAAAAAACCGAGAACAAAATTGACAAGGAAATATCATGGATGTGGCTCACAACTTGGAAAAAGGAGACAGATGGTGTAATTCTTGCAGCCCTAGAATTGAAAGCCAGAATTGAAAAGGCGATGACAGATTCCAAGTGTAGACTCTGCAAGGAATGATAGATCACATACTCAGCTGCTTCAAGATCACGCAGATGGACTATAAGCAAAGGCATAATACCTTTACTCAGATGATCCACTGGAACTTGTGCCACAAATACTGGTGGGATCACAGGTCTGAAAAAGTTATGGAAAATGAACACATCAAACTACTGTTGGACTTCTGAATTCAGACTGACAGAGTTTTAGAGCACAATACTCCTAACCTCACATTCATGGGGAAAAAAACAAGTATGGATCAATGTTCCCAGGTGACAACAGAACTGATGAGAAGCAATTGGAAAAGCTTACATGATATGTGGATTTAAAGATAGAACTGCAAAGACTCAGATGGGGCAATGCTGACAGGGGATAGGGAAAAGGCAGAACTACTTAATGCCTTCTTTGCCTCGGTCTTCTCACAAAAAGAGAGTCTTCAACCTCAGCAAGATGGAGTGGGTGAGGGATTGGAGGACATCCAACCCCAAATTGGGAAAGAAGTCGTCCAGGAATACCTGGCCGCTCTTAATGAGTTCAAGTCCCCAGGGCCAGATCAACTACACCCCAGTGTATTGAAGGAACTAGCGGAAGTCATTTCGGAACCATTGGCAACCATCTTTGAGAGTTCTTGGAGAACTGGAGAAGTTCCAGCAGATTGGAGGAGGGCCAATGTGGTCCCAATCTTCAAGAAGGGAAAAAAAGACGACCCAAACAACTACCGTCCGGTCAGCCTCACGTCGATACCGGGCAAAATTCTGGAAAAGATTGTTAAGGAAGCGGTCTGCAAACACTTAGAAACAAATGCAGTCATCGCTAATAGTCAACATGGATTTATCAAAAACAAGTCATGCCAGACTAATCTGATCTCTTTCTTCGATAGAGCTACAAGCTGGGTAGATGCGGGGAATGCCGTGGATGTAGCGTACCTGGATTTCAGTAAGGCCTTCGACAAGGTCCCCCATGACCTTCTGGCAAGGAAACTAGTCCAATGTGGGCTAGGCAAAACTACGGTGAGGTGGATCTGTAATTGGTTAAGTGGACGAACACAGAGAGTGCTCACTAATGCTTCCTCTTCATCTTGGAAAGAAGTGACGAGCGGAGTGCCGCAGGGTTCCGTCCTGGGCCCGGTCCTGTTCAACATCTTTATTAATGACTTAGATGAAGGGCTAGAAGGCATGATCATCAAGTTTGCAGACGACACCAAATTGGGAGGGATAGCCAATAGTCCAGAGGACAGGAGCAGGATTCAAAACGATCTTGACAGATTAGAGAGATGGGCCAAAACTAACAAAATGAAGTTCAACAGGGACAAATGCAAGATACTCCACTTTGGCAGAAAAAATGAAATGCAAAGATACAGAATGGGTGACGCCTGGCTCGAGAGCAGTACGTGTGAAAAAGATCTTGGAGTCCTCGTGGACAACAAGTTAAACATGAGCCAACAATGTGATGTGGCGGCAAAAAAAGCCAATGGGATTTTGGCCTGCATCAATAGGAGCATAGTGTCTAGATCTAAGGAAGTAATGCTACCCCTCTATTCTGCTTTGGTTAGATCACATCTGGAATATTGTGTCCAATTCTGGGCACCACAATTCAAGAGAGATATTGACAAGCTGGAATGTGTCCAGAGGAGGGCGACTAAAATGATCAAGGGTCTGGAGAACAAGCCCTATGAGGAGCGGCTTAGGGAACTGGGCATGTTTAGCCTGAAGAAGAGAAGGCTGAGAGGAGATATGATAGCCATGTATAAATATGTGAGAGGAAGCCACAGGGAGGAGGGAGCAAGCTTGTTTTCTGCTTCCTTGGAGACTAGGACGCGGAACAATGGCTTCAAACTACAAGAGAGGAGATTCCATCTGAACATTAGGAAGAACTTCCTGACTGTGAGAGCCGTTCAGCAGTGGAACTCTCTGCCCCGGAGTGTGGTGGAGGCTCCTTCTTTGGAAGCTTTTAAGCAGAGGCAGGATGGCCATTTGTCAGGGGTGATTTGAATGCAATATTCCTGCTTCTTGGCAGGGGGTTGGACTGGATGGCCCTTGAGGTCTCTTCCAACTCTTTGATTCTATGATTCTATGATTCTATGATTCAGGCACAAACCAGTGAAGGTGGTCCCGATGGTGATTGGCACACTGGATACAGGGAATAAAGAAATTGGCCTGCACTTAAAAACAATCGGCATGAACAAAATTACAATCGGTCAGCTGTAGAAGGCCACCCAACTGGGATCTGCACACATTATTTGCTGATACATCACACAGTCCTAGATACTTGGGAAGTGTCTGACATGTGATCAAATACAAAAGCCAGCATAGTGATCTTGTTTGCTATTTACTAATCTTGTTATGTATCAAATAATAATAATCATAATAAGAATAACAACAACACAACTATTTTTCTACCCGCCACCATCTCCCCAAAGGGAGGTACATTCACTGCCAGGGAAGGAAAATTGCGTAGATTTTAAAAGACAATAAACAAACAATCCATCAACCAAAAACACAATTAAAATAATATAATCAAATGGAGTATTTGTCTAGTTAAAAACAAAGTTAAATAGACACAAAAGTATAAACCATTAGCATGAAAACTCCATCCAATCTATATTCAAATCCAGAAACCAGGCTACTAAAAAGGGCATGACAAATGCAATTTTTCAGACTTTCAGCATTTGACATTAGGTCTTAGGAGAGAAAGGTTTTAGTCAGTGTTTTTCTCTGGAAGACTAAAGTTTTACTCTTTTTTCATTTTAGAAATTTATCACTGGATGTGCTTTGAGTGCCAGTACCATGTTTAAAAAATCAATAAGAGGTCATGTTCAAGTCCATAATGTCATTAATATAAATTATCAAATCATTATCAAACCTTGGTATCCTTTCCCTACAATTCTTGTATTTGGTTCTATGAAAGAACGGAAGCTTTTGAAAGGGAGGAGGAAGAATCTCAAATAGCATGAAATTTATTTTGTGTGGTTGAATTTCTTGTTCATTGCTTAGTGTTTTCACAGCAAGAGATGGAAAGTTGACAAGGAATGTGTCCATGTTCTGCTTGTGTTGCTAAAAGGGATTTTACTCACTTTGTCAGTTCATGTTTTCCTTCTCAGGTTTCCATGGACACACACCTTTGCCTATGACTCAAGAAAGATGAGCATACATCATTTCTGTCAGAGACGAGGATAGTTGTGAATGGTCATGTGTTTCCATGGAAACCCAAGTGTGTCAGCCTACCTTATTATCACACCCCTTGTAAAGCTTTCTCATCTCAGCAAACACAGACAAATGTCTACATCCTCTTTGTAATATACAAGGAGAATTTGTCTCCAGTAACAAGTACCAGTTTTTCAATAGAAATGTAGCAAAATATATGAAAAGCAAGGGAAACCTATGCCAGTGTGCATTTACTGTGTCTCAGTAAAAAGTATTTTTATGAGTTTAGTATTTCTGTTGTTTAAATAGTATTTCTATTGTTCAAAAGATTTTAACGATTAGATTGTTTAATGTTTTAATCATTTAAAAATAATCTTTATTGGGGGATTGTGAAGGTGTACATTATCTGTGAAAAAGACATTTACTTTAGATAAAATCGAAATGGTAGCTGCACAGACAAACAGAGGAAGAAGAGAAAAAGAAAGAAAACAAAAAACAAAAAAGAAAGAGGAAAAAATAGAAGTTTCCTTAATGCTTACCCACTAGGCTTGTTCGAGTTTGTTCGGAAGCTTGTAAAATTGGAATTAATTTGGATTAAATTTCTGATATTTCTGAACTTATTTTCAAGAAAATTTCAGAAATCATTTCAAAATCGAATCGCCAGCACCTCCAACATCCGAAACAAGTATTGAACCATTTTTTTTTATCAAACAAGCCTATTACCAACCACAAAGCCAACATCAACCTACATCTCAACGTATGTGCTTGTTTGTTTGTTTTGTTCAATGATTTAATCTTGTTCACTGTTTTGAGCATTTTGTTTCTGGAAAGATTGAAAATATCTACAATAATGTAAATTTCATCAAAATTAAGAGTTTTGAGAAGGCAAATTCCTAGGCATTTTTTTCTCCTTCTCTTACATTTTGAAGGAGTAAGGGCTGAAAGGAACAATTAGATTAGTACAACATTGCAACAACCTAGGCCCCCTTCTACACTGCCATATAATCCAGATTATATCAAAGCATATAATAATAGTTATTATTTGAAACCCAACAAGATGAGTCCACAGCAGACACTCTGCTGGCTGTTGAATTGGATCACAGGTCGGACACTTCCTAAGTGTCTAGGACTGTGTGATGTATCAGTGAATAATGCGTGCAGATCCCAGTAAAGTGGCCTTCTGCAGATGGCAGATGGTAATTTTGTCAGTGCCGATTGTGATTAAGTACAGGCCAAGGTCTTTAGGCACTGCACCCAGTGTGCCGATCACCACCGGGACCACCTTTACTGGTTTGTGCCATAGTCTTTGCAGTTCAATTTTTAAATCCTCATATCATGTCAGCTTTTCCAGTTGTTTTTCTGCAATCCTGCTGTCACCTGGGATTGCAACATCGATGATCGATACTTTGTTTTTTAACATGATTGTGCAGTCAGGAGTTTTATGCTCCAAAATTCTGTCTGTCTGAATCCGGAAGTCCCAGAGGAGTTTGGCGTGCTCAGTCTCTGTAACTTTTTCTGGCTTGTGATCCCACCAGTTCTTTGTCACAGGCAGATGGTATTTGTGGTACAAGTTCCAATGAATCATCTGAGCAACAGTGTTGTGCCTCTGCTTGTAGTCTGCCTGTGCAATCTTCTTGCAGCAGCTGAGGATGTGATCTATTGTTTCATCTTCTTCCTTGCAGAGTCTACATTTGGGATCTGTTGTCGACTTTTCAATTCTGGCTTTGATGGCATTGGTTCGAATGGCTTGTTCTTGGGCTGCCAGAATCAGCCCCTCCGTCTCCTTTTTTCGAGTTCCATTATGTGTTTGTTTATGTTTATGTTTAGTTATACCCCACTTTTGTCTCTCCATACGGAGACTCAAAGCAGCTCACAACTAAAAGCATTACAATACAACTTAAAATATACAAATATACAATTTTTAAAATAGTATTAAAAGTCATTAATATTAAAATAATTCAGGTGAAAACCATAAAAGCATAAAAATCACAACAGCCCCTGATGATCTAAAAAAACTTCCCTCTTTAAAAGCCTGCCTGAATAAAAAGGTTTTAGCTTGCCATCTGAAGGACAGCAGGGAGGGGGCCATTCTGGTTTCCCTTGGCAGGGAGTTCCAGAGTCTAGGGCCAACCACCAAAACGGAAGGCCCACTCTCTCATTCTCACCAACTGAGCTTGAGATGGATTTGGGACCAAGAAAGGGCCTCTCCTAAAGATCTCAGGGCTCGGGCAGTTTAATACAAGGGGATGCAGTCGGCTTTGAACTGGATTATATGAGTCTACAATGCCATATAATCCAATTCAAAGCTGATAACCTGAATTTTTATTGCAGTGTAGAGGGGGAGTAGGACATCTTTTGTGAAGAAAGGCTACCATTGGACTTTTTAAAAAAGATGGTTATCTTGTGAGGCTGGAAGGCATGGCTTTCTTTCTAAAACGGGGATTGTTGCCCAGATTACCTCTCCTGCTATGAACCATCACGAAGCTTAAGATCATCAGGAGAGGCCCTGCTCTTGATCCCACCATGCTCACAAACACGGTTGGTGGGAACGAGAGATAGGGCCTCCCATCTGTGGAACTCTCTCCCTAAGGACATCAGCTTGGCCACCTCCCTCCTGTCCTTTAGAAGACAACTGAAGACCTGGCTCTGGGGCCAGGTGTTCGATTAGAGGCCAGCGGCAACAGGAAAAGAAAATTTGGATTTTGTGACATGGATTTTCCCGGCTCAGATTGGTTTTTACTGGCACGTTAATATATTAATTTATTGTTAAATTTTACTGATGATGTACAATGTTTTAAAATGATTTTATTGTGAATTGTAATTTTTATGGTATTTATGCTGTTAGCATCCTCTGATGCTCATGTGAAGCCATGCTGAGTCCCCCTTGTGGGGAGAAGGACGGGATATAAATATTTTAAATAAATAAATAAATTATGCTTTGGAGTCTGTTGGTAACACTGGTTACTCTCCAGTTTGTTAGCACCCACTTTATCAGAGAGATCACATTTTGTGTTGATTGCTATTATAACTGATGCAATAAAAATTGATTGAGGCCATGTCTACATAGGCCAAATAAAACAAACTCCTCACAAAACCTCTGCAAGCATTCCACAGGGCATACAGTCGGTTTTGCAGCAGAAGTGCTACTTACAACTGTTAATCTAACACCACAAAAACCTTCTACATATTACTTCCAGTGTTTTTGATGTATGGATAGCTGGATCTGGTTGGATGCACAGCAATTCAGTGTTCACACATCAAATAGATGTGTGGCCAAAAGTAGCTCCCCAGTAGAGCTTTGTTGCCAATGTTGCTCCTGGTAATCAGATGCTTGACAATTTGTTGTGACCTCACCAGAAGTAACATCACCAGCAAAGCTCTTCCAGCAAGCTGCTTTTCTTTGAGGTGGTAGTGGCAGTCCCCATGAAGATAAGATACCAGTGTCAACATACTGACTTGTCCATCTGGACAGTAAAATGGCTTTGAGACATTCCCTCTACAGGTTAGCAGCAGAGTTCTCTGGAGTTTGGTGTAGAGACAGTCTTAGTTCCATGTTATTATCTCAGAACATCATTCCATGATGTAGAAGTAAACCTTTATATCACAACCAAGACCATCACAAAATTAAATAAAAATAGGTTTGCACAAATAGCCAATGAGATTGGTCATTAAGCCTTGTCAGAACGCTTCAAAAATAATGTGTGCTACGTCCTTTTGTTTTTTTTTTCCACTTTTAAAAAATTAAGATAACACATAATGTATACAGTCTATAACATAGTTCTCAAAGCCCCTGCTTTTCATTGGATCCAAGAATCTGCAGGAATTTCACTAGCTTTGGTTTATTGTTTAGGGATTTTGGGAGTGCACCAGGAATCAGACGGCAGATAAGGGATAGGTGTATATTATTTTGTTAGAGATGTAATTTGTTGCTAATTTTGCTCTTTTCTAATTTTGCTGTTAAAAGTGTCTTCAGGGATTCACTAGAAATATGTTTTATTTTATCCATCCATTTATCCCTCCTAATTGTGACCAAATTGAGTGAACAACCCAATCTCTGGCTACATCTTTGCAGAGTAATCAAAATGACACAGCAAACTAAGACACCAAGAAAGCTAAAATTCTTATTCAGATTCCCAGGGGATGCCCAGCTAATCATGAAGAAAAAACAAAGCAAACATATAACAATAGGGGAAGCCACTGTGTTTTCAAAAGGCCTAGTTCACTAACAATTGATCACTTTCCCCATTGCATCAATATGGAATATCTATGCACAGTACTTTAGTGCCAGTGTTCCCCATTTCCCTGACTGACTGGCTGGCAGCAAACATGTCACCACTTGGGGCTGGATAAGAATAATGCTGCACTATCAATCACATTATCTCATGAACACATATTTGTAATAGTTATAAAACAAAACCCACAAATGAATATTCTTATACTGTTAAGCATTCCTAGGTTTATGATTTCCTCAGCACAGTTTACATAGCACTACCACAAGCTTAGACTGAACAGGATACACATCATTGACATAATCAATAAGATACCAGGCCGTGTAATTATTCTTTCACTTCTTGTCACTTTATTGGGTTTTGTACAAGAAATTGCTCAACTAAGTTAATATGTATTATTAGGAAACATAATAACCTGAACCAAAATAAATCTTCTTCACTAAATGCATAGGCACATTTGAGATTTCTTTTAATTGCTTTTCTGTTCACTTGCTTTCAGTTCCTGCAGCCATATCTGAATTTCTTTGGAAAAACCATGTCATGCTTTTTCTGTATAATATGGACTTGGGTTTCTCTCTCTCTCATATATCTACTGGATATCCTTCTAGGATGCCTAAGGGTTTCAGCACATGATGTTGCTGGGCACCAGTGATTCTGGTCCTATCAGCCTTGACTAAGCAAACTGAAGCTGAATCAAGACAAGATGGAAGTGTTTACTATCAAGGGTCCTAATCTGGATTTGGAGGCACAGCAACCATTGCTACCCAACCCAAGGAATAAAGAGCCCAAACACAAAAGATGTGATAAAATAACAGCAAATTCATTAACAGTGTTTCTGGATTAATCACTGCAAATGACAGCTCAGATAGATATGATCAGTAATGCTTTGCCTGTTACACTAGCTACACACCTTGGTAGAAGTGTCGGACCTAAAGATGGTATTATATATGCTGGTAATCTCAAGGCTGGGTTTCTGTGATGCACTGTAGATTGGGCTACTTACATATCAAGTTCTGAAACCTCAGTTAGTTCAAAGCATGACAAGAGATTGGTAACTGGTACATCTCGGAATTGTCATATCACATTTATATAAAAATCATTTTACTCCTTGTCAATTAGTTTCTGGGCAAGGTACAAAGTGTTAGTTGTTTAAAACAACATTAAAGACTTGTCTCTTTCAGCAAGCGTGTCTGGATGTGAATTTTAAATTATGAATTTTAACTGATTGTTTTAATATTTATTCATTGAGAGGTTTTTTAAAAAAAACGGATGTTATGTGCTTTTAACTGGTTTATGTATTTTAAAATAATGTTTTGTGTTTTTAATTGAGGTGACATGTTGTACACTAAAATGTTCCCCTCCTCAGTCCATGGGAGAGGTAAACAAGAAATAAATAAATTGTTGTTGCTGTTGTTGCTACTGTTGTTGTTGTTAATCATTCTCTGATACATGAAGCACACATACACACATACCATGAGTTTATATGGAATGGGCAAAATGAGGCCACTGTCTCACTCAAAAAGAATTTTGCTTCACCAAATGAAATTTTCCTTTAGATGAAATTTCCTAATTTTTAGCATTCCAGCAATTTAAAATTTCAGTTGGGCATTAAGAAATGTGGTTTAAACTTCCAAAAAAGTCAGGCAAGGTTTCCAAATAGACGTGAAGCAAATGTAAGAGTGCTAATGTGAACTATTTTCATTGTTCTACTCTCTGCAATGGGAACCTGGGAACTGAAGATTTCATTTGCAGACATAATTCTTATTTGGGAGAGGAATGGCAGGATCCTAATTGTGCCCCTCTGAAACAACCCCCCCCCCACACACACACACACACACACAAATGCTCCTTGCAGCTTAGTGGTACTGCTATGGATGGCTGGGCTCATCTGTTTTCTGTTCAGATACTTACATTTATTCCCTCTGCTTTGCTTTGCCTCCAAGTTTCACATCTAATTTATGTCTAGGTAGCTCTCAGTCCCAAGTTCTGCCTGAGGACAAGAAAAGATGATACAGTACCATTAGTGCATTAGTGTGTAATAAAAGGCAGCTTATAGTGGAAAAGTAATCCTCATTGATCGAAGTCTTCAATGACACACAGCAGGGAATAGTATTCTTCTGGGAGAAGGGAAACTGGAGCTCTTTCCCCCAACTGACAGGGACTGGTCAAGCTGCTGCATTTACAACTTTGTTCATTCCATATTACAGTGGGGAAGTGCTATTCCAAGTCCAGATTGCAAGCCATAATGCCTTCTTTTCTTGGAAACAATCTGCCCACTTCCCCCTCCGCATTTGAACTGTGTGAGCTTGCATAAGGCATACCAAATATCACAAACAACCATAGCCATTTCTCCATCTTCCTATAATACAAAAAAAGCATTAAAAGGTAATATTTCAAGTGCTTCTGGGCAATTCCCTCATGCCACAAGTACATGATGATTTTCATGTTAGTGGGATGTTTAATTTGATCCAGATTTTAGCTGGAACTTAAATGAGGTTTTCAAGATACAGAACCCTATCCCTAAACAGTTTCTGTACCTTGGAGAGCTCCTTTAACAATAAAGTGTGGAACTGCTTAATTGGTTAGCCAAATAGAAAACTATAGACAAAAGGCTTAAACATGAGGAGTGACTTAGAGAGTTGAGTATGTTTAGCTCTGACATGAGAAGGTTGAAAGGGGGCTTGATAGCCATGTTGAAATATTTGAAAGGATGACACATTGAAGAAGTTATTTTCTGCTGCTATAGAAACTAGGACACAGAGCAAATAATTCAAATTGCAGGAAAAAAGATTACATCTGAACATTAGGAAGAATTGTCTGATGGTAAGAACCATTTGGCAATAGAATATACTAGAATCATAGAGTTGGAAGAGACCTTGTGGGCCATCCAGTCCAACCCCCTGCAAAGAAGCAGGAAAATTGCATACAAAGCACCCCTAACAGGTAACCACCCAGCTTCTGTTTAAAAGCCTCCAAAGAAGGAGCCTCCACCACCCTCCAAGGCAGAGAGTTCCACTGTTGAACAGCTCTCACAGTTAGGAAGTTCTTTCTAATGTTCAGGTGGAATCTCCTTTCCTGTAGTTGAAGCCATTGTTTCTCGTCCTCGTCTCCAGGGCAGTAGAAAATAAGTCTGCACCCTCCTCTCTATGACTTCCCCTCACATATTTATACACGGCCATCATGTCTCCTTTCAGCCTTCTCTTCTGAAGGCTAAACATGCCCAGCTCTTTAAGCCATTGCTCAAGGACTTGTTTTCTAGACCCTTGATCATTTTAGTCACCCTCCTTTGGATACATTCCAGCTTGTCATCCTTGGAGTGTGGTGGAGTTTCTTTATCTGGAGGTTTTTAAACAGAGGCTGGATGGCCTTCTGCTGGGAGTCTTTTGATTGTGTGTTCCTGCAAGGCCGTATGGTCTCCAACTCTATGTTCCTCTATAGCACAAATTTGGCTGGTGCGATGTAACCTGGGGGAAGCTGCTTAATGCAGTTGCACTCCAGGTTAAAAAAAACACAGGGGAAAGTCCAAATCTTAAACTAAGATTTGGGCTTTCTTCTACACTGGAGTAGTTCAGACATCAATTGTCTGTCAAGTCACACTTTTTGATGCCAGTTTTGATCCACTTTATGTACCTGTGTAGAACCAGTCTCAGTCTATTCTACTTAGAACTAAGAACTGGATTTTCTCCCAAGTAACTGTTTTGCTTTTATTTGTGGTAACTTGGATGGGTACATTATGCCAGTCTACTTCAATACATTATGAGCTGTAGATAGACAGATTAGTAAATATAAATTTGGTAAAAATAGTATTATTTACTTTCTTGATGCAGTGAATAACTATTTTAAAAGTAGTTGTTATCAACACACAATGCCTGTCATTTAAGCAAGATCTTTTACTATTCTCTGATTTATTTGTTAAACCATTTTCTCAGTTTCTCACATTTAAAGAAAAAAGTCTGTACTTCTTACTACTATTTTAGCCAATCCTTCCATATGAAACTATTTTTTTGGATAGACTCTGCAAACCCTAAATTATGGCACATTTCCATATAGTTGCCATGTGCTTATCTATGTGTTGGAAGTATTCATATGTCACCAATGATACATGCCCAAAGCGGAGATTGCTATGCTTGGTAGGTACTACAGAAATCCAGACTGGGGCACAGAATAAGAATGTTTTAAAAACTGCAATAAGGATAGGAAATGCTTTGAAGAAGAGATATATTTGAAGAATCACCTTTTCTGAATACATGCTAAGCATGTTATCTACTTTTCTAGTAGACATACTAAGTGGCATTCTGTTCTTCTGGTTGTAATGTTTGAGACATGATAATTTTATAGAGATTTTGCATTTTCTCAATGTAGAGTGTTCTGCCTAAAGAAGTATATTAATCTTTTACTGACGTCTGATATTTTAATGGTTTTTGATGAAGAGTTTATGGCTTTCTTATGATAATCAAAAATGTTTGTTTGAAAATGAAACCACTATCCCAGAATTACCCAACCTTATGTATGCAGCAGGGCACAGAAACATTTCACGCATAACCCACCTACTATAGTTGGATTTGAATCTCTTGAGCCATATCACTAAGACACAGCTCAATTTAGAAATTATTCAGCACTCAAGCAACATATGAAGCTGTCTTATATTGAATCAGAACACTGGGCCTTCCATCTCAAGATAATCTACTTTAATATTAAGCAACATCCTTTTCTCATCCCTCACTGCTAACTAACTCTTTTAAACGGATATTGATTCTCAGACTTTCTACACTTTAAATATGTGCTTTATCATTAAGCTCCTACATAATTTCCTTCTTCAATCATAATTACAGTACAGTCCCCATATCCTCAGGATCCAGAGTTTTATTTAGCCATGCCTGCCAAAATATGTCTTCTCTAGACATCTTTTATGTTATCCAGTGCAACTCTATATTATTCCTGAGCCAGAAGTTATTAATTTCAATAGAGTACACTATTATATGCAGTTTAACATATCCATGTGAAATCTTTGAATGTACCCCTGTGGATGTGGTCATTAAACTGTACTGCTGTTATCAGAATGCCAATAATGTCATATTTCCCCTCAAGAAGTGATTTCAATATGATATATGCATGGGATTAGAACCTACATATCTTGTTTCTTTGTGCATCACTCTTTCCCATAGAACTATCTGCATTCTGAGAGCTTTGGGGTATGTATGAAATAACTCTTTATGATAAATGTGCACTCCTTTTCTCCTTGTCTGATTGAACCTATGCCTCTGTCTTTGAAATCTTTGTTTCTTATCCTATATAAATGCCAGTATACATTTCTGTGCATGTATTTTTACAAGGAACCATTGGACCATGGCCATGCCTTGCTGTTCAAAGGACTTCTTGCCACCTTTTGCTGGCTATGTCTGAAATTCCAGATTCATACTCTATGTCTCCATATGGCAGGCAGTAGACTTATCCACGGATTAGTTTTAGCCATTTTCCTTCTGCTTGTTCAGCTTCTCCGGACAGCTATAATGGCAAAATCCCAGCCGCCATGCTTCCTTAATCCTGTTGCTCAAACTCAGACTCCCTTGAAAGTAAGAAAGGAAAGGGTCCCAAGAAGGATGCTTCCTTAAACCCATTGTTCGAACCAAGACTCATTTGAAAGGAAGAAAAGGGTCCCAGGAAGGTTGCTTCCTTAATCCTGTTCTTCAAGTCCAGGCTCCCTTGAAAGGAAGAAAGAAAAAGGTCCCAGGAAGGTTGTTTCCTTAATCCTGTTGTTCAAACCCAGGCTCCCTTGGAAGGAAGGAAGGAAGGAAGGAAGGAAGGAAGGAAGGAAGGAAGGAAGGAAGGAAGGAAGGAAGGAAAGGGTCCCAGGAAGGATGCTTCCTTAACCCTGTTCCTCAAACCCAGGCTCCCTTGAAAGGAAGAAAGGAAAGGGAGGAGGAGCACTTCCTTAATCCCATTGCTCAAACCCAGACTCCCTTGAAAAGAAGAAAGGAAAGGGTCTCAGGAATTATGCTTCCTTAACCCCTTTCTTCAAATCCAGGCTCTCTTGGAAGGAAGAAAGGAAAAGGTCCCAGGAAGGATGCTTTCTTAACCCTATTCCTCAAACTCAGACCCCCTTGAAAGGAAGAATGGAAAGGGTTCCAGGAATGGAAAGGGAAGCCTCCTAAGTTCCCTATTGCCACCAATGGGCTGGATCTTCCCAGACTTTTTGGCTGCCTAGCCCATAAGCAGGTTTTTTCATTAGCTGATTTTCGTGGCACTCCCAAAAACAGATCTGGGTACCCAACGAAATTCATATTCCAAAAATGGATCGCCTTCTAGCCGAATTTCACAAGCAGTAGTTAGAACCTGAGCCTTGGGTTATGGAAGTCAATGATGGAGAACAGATGGAACAAAGTTCTGCTAGAAGTGAGCTTGCTCACTATATGTGAATCCAATGATGCCTTTCTTACATATATAATAGGGGAATCGCATTAGGTAACAACATTGTAATAGATTTATGGGGGTGATGGAACTGCTGAGAGAATTATGGGCTGTCTGTTTTTGCCATTTAATTGAATAATTTATGGCACCACAAATACATAAGCACTGTTGTAACATCAGCTGTCTTATCTGGACTATAGGACTGACTTACTCAGTATTAAAATATATGAAGTGACAAGGACCAAAGAACATTGTAACACTCAGCAAAGAATGCATGTTACTGTAAGAAAGGAAAGGTGCCTTGATTGAACAGTGTGCCTCACAGCAGCTGTATTTCAATGTACATCATAATGTGACAAATAGATCAATAGTTTGTTTCAAGTTCATCTGTGCTGCATTGTCATTCTGGTACTCATAAAGAGGACACTAACACCACTGTAACATCATTTTTCATCAACTAGAGTCCAGATACTGCATGCAAAATAAAAATGTTAGTTGTCCCCCCAGGCCAATTTTCTATTGACATGAACCTGCTGTAGTATAAACAAGCACTGATTCATCCCTAGAATTGGTTTATGAGTGTTCATTCAGAGCTGAATAGGAGAACTAAAGTGAATTTGGCTGAAGTTCTCCAAGAAACACACACACACCTCTGCGGCAACAGATAATGCCCCAAGTCAATATTCTTAGCCTCTATCCATTTAAGGGAAAATGAAAATGCTATTAGTTTTTCTACTATGCTGTGTATCTATTATTTATGTCAATCCTAACAAAAATTGCCATTTTTCCTGGAGTGCTTATTTTACAGATGCTTATCACCACTCTTTTTGGTTGTTTATAAAGCAACATATGCCGATGTAATCTACCTCTGATTATATTCAGGCTTTAGAAGTTGACCATGAAATGTTTTTGTGCCACTGAATACTTAAAAGCTGAGAAGCTTTTGGAGTTTTTAATATCTCTCTTATGACTGTAGGCTGGACTTGGAATGGAAAAGAAGGCTGCAAGAGGAAATTGGTTTGGACAAGCGGAGCTTCTCTACATAATTCATATTAATTTGTCTGGGAGATGCTAGATCTTAGAAACTAAAAAATAAGATGCTGAGTAAGATGGCTTATTTAATATGATTATAAGATCCAATACTATCTCTTGGAAATTATGTCTGACTACCCAATGCTACATTATTAATCATGAAAATAAAATTATTTGAATTTCAAGATAATTGCACTTCTTTTTACCCTGTATTTTTTAAGAAAATGGTTCTTCATCACACAAATACAATTGGCTGCATTTATTCAAATAATATACTTATTCTTCTTTAAACTATTATTTTAAAATCGGATATAATATTGGAATACCATGCATACTTCACTAATTCATTTAAAATACAATTGTACATCATTTTAAAAAACTTACATCTGTTTTTAACTCAATATGATGTTTAATATATTTTAGCCTATTTAAATAATTTTATTGGTTTAAACTTATTTTAATGCTGTTAGCCATCCTTAGATCTTTTGATATTGGTGGAATAAAAATGTGCAGTTAATAAATAATTCTTTGTTAAAATTCCCTATGGCTCCAAATAGGCTTAGCTTTAATTGAGCACGCAGAGACTGCAAGTCTCATGGTGAAATCTTCCAATTCAGAACAAATGATTGCATTTTTCAAGGAGGCAACAATATTGGATCAGAGAGAAATGGTCCATTTTACCTACTCTGCTGTAGACCTGCTCCATCTAGCTCCTTTCTTCCCTGAACTGTCATCTCAAAGCAGCTTCCCATCAAACTACAGAGAAGGGGGAAAAGGCTCAATATTTCAGAGTTGCTGAGACATCGCCTTCATTTGGCTCCTTTGAACCATTTCCACTCTAGAGATATTTGTAACTTCTACAAAGGAGAATATAATTTGATTGTTTTCATCCATACCCACTTTAACTTTGCATCCAGCATCTCTTAGTTTGTAAGCTCAGATGCAGGAATTGTCTTGTTTGTTGCTGAGTTTATGTAAGCTAAGAGTCTTTTTATTCAAAGTGTGAGGTAAAAAAAAATATTTAAAATACCAGTAAGCATTATTAAATTCAGCTGTCAGATCTAATGGCAAAGTCAAATGAAAGAGAACAGTGCTTTGTAGGGAATATTGCTTTGTGCTACTTATTTCCAAGCCTACTTATTAACTATTATTATCTGAATTGAATGAGAACTGAAGGTCAAAGTGACCCCTGCCAGCTTTGGTACACATGTTATTTTGTTCTATTGGAAAAGGTGGAAATGTTGTTTTGAGGAATGAAGCAATGCTTGTTGAATGCATATTCATCTTGTTTGATAGAAGGTGCCAGTCTGTGCTGGTGGGATGGAGTGATTATGAAGGTTTCCTTGAAAAAGGATTGTATTCCTATTTCTGAAAGAATAGTGTGACAT
Organism: Anolis sagrei; assembly: GCF_037176765.1. Taxonomy (NCBI): domain Eukaryota; kingdom Metazoa; phylum Chordata; class Lepidosauria; order Squamata; family Anolidae; genus Anolis; species Anolis sagrei. Next base: position 56,070,891 of record NC_090024.1, on the reverse strand, counting down.
AGGACAAATAACAAAGATTGCAGGCATATTACAGCATAAGTTGTCATGCTAATGAATTCTCCATTGGGAAAACAGGCAACCTCTGCACAAAGGTACATATGGATGCAAATCTGACATTAGAAATTTCTGTCAAAAAAAGTAATGAGGATTATTTTAAAAAAAACTGAACATACATCCAATTACAGTCTATCCATCCCCTTCTAGACTCTTGTGACTGCGAACAGTGATTACAGTGTTGCTGCCATTTTTCATTGCAATGGAGCAAGTCCCCACTTGCAATGTTGCTCAAAGTTCTCATTGCAGCTGCCTGGACCTTTTTAACTCCAATACCAAACAACAATGTGGCTTGTGTAAGGCTGTTCTCAATGCTTCACCACCCAAGACTTGGCTTCATGTAATTTATTTCCCCAAACTCAAAAGGATCTCATTATGGAACAGTTGAAAATATCCAGGCAGCTAGGACAAGGGCTTTCAACAGCATCTCAATTGAGGTCTTCCTCTACTGCTATGAAGAGTGGCAGCAATGCTGGAATTGCTATATCTGATCACAAGAAGCCTATTTTGAAGGGGACAAACTGCAATTGCCTACATTTTTAATAAATATGTTTTTAAAATATATCATTCTCATTACTTTTGGGACATATGAGTATATTGAAAAATCAATAGGATTTCCCAATTTCGAGGTAATTTGGTCACTGACCTTAAAACAGTGCTTTTGGAAAATCAGAGAGTGAGAGCCAAAGATTTAAGCAATGTCAATGTTTGCATCAGGATAGGGGACCTTCAAATCCCAGAAATCCTAACAGCCTGTAAGCTGGCTGGGATTTATGGGAGTTGCAAGCCAAAACATCTGGGGACCCACAGGTTGAAAACCACTGCTATAGAGTCAAGCTGGAGGGCTTAGAAAATACCTAGAAAGGGTATATTTTCTTGGACATGGATAAATGAAGCTACAAAAATGCACCTTTGTAGTAGTGGCAACATCTTCTGCACAGAAAAATGCTGTAACGTGATACTTGTTCTATGCAGAATTGGTAGAGAGGTTTTTTTTACACAAACAACATTTTCTACACAGAAAACAGCACTTTTCTGCATAGAAAAAGTTTATTAACATAACAATGCAGAAAATGTTTTTGAGTGAAAATATTACTTGCACATTTATGATTAAACTTGTTCTGTACTCAAAATACTTTTGTCTGTATCCTGCTCAGGGTTTTCTGACACTGAAAAATACATTTTCAAATAGTTTTAATATTCATTCCATCTCCAATCCTATGCTAAATATTTTTATATCATGAATGAATTGATGCATTTGGTAACTGTTCCTACCCATCATCCTTTTTTAGCCTGTTGCTTGCTTAATCCACCATTATGAACTAATAATATAATTCAATGCCTTATTAACTGACAAATTTCATAAGATAGCTTTCTCAAAATACTGTTTTTGCCCCACTCTTGAACTTTCTTCTGTCAATATCTTGCCAATAGGACAGAATTCTTTTGAGTAGACCTTTATGTTCAACCTTAAATCACAATCTCTGATTATTATCCTCTGTGGGGCATCTGAAGTACATTTTATGCCAATAAAGTTCTGCCAAATTTCAGGCAAAAATTGGTATGATAAGAAACAAAGATGACAGGGACTTAACAGAAGCTGAAGAGATCAAGAGAAGGTGGCGAGACTATACAGAAGATCTGTATAGGAAGGATAATAATATCGAGGATAGCTTTGATGGTGTGGTGAATGAATTAGAACAAGACATCCTGAGGAGTGAGGTTGAATGGGGCTTAAGAAGCATTGCTAACAAGGCAGCAGGAGACGACGAGATCCCAGCTGAACTGTTTAAAATCTTAAAAGATGATGCTGTCAAGGTGATGCATGCCATTTGCCAGCAAATATGGAAAACACAAGAATGGCCATCAGACTGGAAAAAATCAACTTATATCCCCATACCAAAAAAGGGAAATGTGAAAGACTGCTCCAACTTCCGTACAGTGGCCCTTATTTCTCATGCCAGTAAGGTAATGCTCAAGATCCTGCAAGGAAGACTCCAGCAATACATGGAGCAAGAGTTGCCAGATGTTCAAGCTGGGTTTAGAAAAGGCAGAGGAACAAGAGACCAGATTGCCAATATCCGCTGGATAATGGAGAAAGGCAGGGAGTTTCAGAAAAACATCTATTTTTGCTTCATTGACTATTCTAAAGCCTTTGACTGTGTGGATCATAATAAACTGTGGCAAGTTCTTGGTGGGATGGGCATACCAAGCCACCTTGTCTCTCTCGTGAGGAATCTGTACAAGGACCAAGTAGCAACAGTAAGAACTGACCACGGAACAACAGACTGGTTCAAGATTGGGAAAGGCGTACGGCAAGGCTGCATACTCTCACCCAACCTTTTTAACTTGTATGCAGAACACATCATGCGATGTGCGGGGCTTGATGAATGCAAAGCTGGGGTGAAAATTGCTGGAAGAAACATTAACAACCTCAGATATACAGATGACACCACTCTGATGGCCGAAAGCGAGGAGGAGCTGAGGAGCCTTCTAATCAAGGTGAAAGAAGAAAGTGCAAAAGCTGGGTTGCAGCTAAACATAAAAAAACCAAGATTATGGCAACAAGAATGATTGACAACTGGGAAATAGAGGGAGAAAATGTGGAGGCCATGACAGACTTTGTATTTCTAGGCGCAAAGATTACTCCAGATGCAGACTGTGGCCAGGAAATCAGAAGACACTTACTTCTTGGGAGGAGAGCAATGTCCAGTCTCGATAAAATAATAAAGAGTAGAGACATCAGACTGGCAACAAAGATCCGCCTAGTCAAAGCCATGGTATTCCCTGTAGTCACCTACGGATGTGAGAGCTGGACCTTAGGGAAGGCTGAGCGAAGGAAGATCAATGCTTTTGAGCTGTGGTGCTGGAGGAAAGTGCTGAGAGTGCCTTGGACTGCGAGAAGATCCAACCAGTCTATCCTCCAGGAAATAAAGCCCGGCTGCTCACTGGAGGGAAGGATACTAGAGACAAAGTTGAAGTACTTTGGCCACATCATGAGGAGACAGCAAAGCCTAGAGAAGACAATTATGCTGGGGAAAGTGGAAGGCAAAAGGAAGAGGGGCCAACCAAGGACAAGATGGATGGATGGCATCCTTGAAGTGACTGGACTGACCTTGAAGGAGCTGGGGGTGGTGACGGCCGACAGGGAGCTCTGGCATGGACTGGTCCATGAAGTCACGAAGAGTCGGAGACGACTGAACGAATGAACAATAACAAAAGTTCTGCCAACTGAATGCTTGTTCTGTTCATAGAGGACCATAGCAATCCAAAACTTTGCCCTGACAGTAATATCCTGAACACTAGAAGAGCAATATTCTTTCTATATGTCACAGACTCCTGGCCATAAAGAAGAATCAGGAAACAAGCTTAATTTGTTAAGGTTATAGAAGAGCTACATTCAGAAAGGGAAAACATAAAGCATCATATAACATTTAATTCTGGGAAATGGAAGATGTTTGAGATAATAGAATATAAAGTTAAAATGGAACAAAAGATAGAGGTTATTAGGAAAAATAATAAAATTAAATTAATTACTAAAAATCTTAAACTAGGAAAAATGTAGTAGTTCTGGGATCCAAATGAATTAGAAAATACATCTCCTTGTTGCAATTGATAACTATGATAGAAGATGAATGAGCAGAAATGAGGCTGATAGATAAGAATGTAGAGATGACTGAGATTTGATGATTCTTTATATTTTGTTATTGCTTTCTTATCTTCTGAAGGCTGATTAAGAGTCATAATATATTCTTCTTACTGTACATTATTCTCAAAATAATCTATGAGAATGTTGGTAGCGACTTGCCTAAGGCTATGCAGTGACTTCCCTGATTTTTAATATAATGTACACTATATTCAGAGAAGTAAGACCCACTGAAGTCAGAACAGTCTATTCCTCTCTGTGCATTGGGGATGTGTACAACTGCACCCTCATTGAGATTGTCTTCTCAGCAAGGTTCAGCTCTGAATTTTCATTACCATATTTGTTGAGACTGCTGTTGTTTTCTCCCTTTATGCCATTTTCTACATATGTTGTGTTTTTTTAAAAAAAATCTGTGTTTTCCCTTTATTTTCCCAACGTATGCCTTTTTCTCCATTGATTGTATTTTGTGTTTGTGCACATTTTTCAAATGTGCTGATTTTTCCAAGTATATTTTTCAAATATACATATCTCTAAATTTAACGTATCAGAAGTGAACCAAGAGTAATTGGAGAATTCTATTACCTCATTCAACTACAAATCCTAGGATACCCTACGATTCAACTGTGGTAGTTAAAGGGAAATGATGGTGATATAATTGTGCAGTGTGAAAAAGCCCTGGGTGACTGGTGTGGCCACTATTTGGTCCAGTGTGTTACTCTTCTTGGAAGGAATGGCATCTACATTTTCAATATCTTTGAGTATAAGTTATCTGTCCTATATGATGTCCAGGACATATAAGCAGCAGGAACAGTGGTTTTGCCAATTCATTCTTCCCAATTGACCTGACAAGGAAGAATGTCCAATATACAGACATGTAGTAAAAGCAGCAAAAACAGTGGCAAAGAAATGGAAGACTTGATTACCACTGCAATTATCATACAAATATTTACTCAAATAATAAAAAACTAATAAAAATTCACAAACAAACCAAGGTTTTTTAAGGTAAAAGAATACAGCCACATCCTGGTCATCTCACCTGCTCATTTGTCAACTATGTAGCTCATAAAAGAAAGATTCCTGCCACACTTTCAAGTGGGCATTTTTCAGAGGCATATACTAAACTAATATTAGCATGACCCAGTGTGGTATGATGTTTTGAGTCTTGGGGTAATACTCCAGGAAATCCTGAGCAAATCATACTTTCCCTGTCTTAAAAGAAGGCAAAGGCAAACCCTCTCTGAAAAATTCTTGCAAAGAAAACCCCATCACTTTAGGGTTGATAAGCTGGAAATAACTTGAAGAAATGCAAGAAATATATTTGCTTACTGGCAAAGTAAATTCATGGAACTTATTCAGCAGAGCTCTATGTGTGAGAGAGGGAGGGAGGGAGAGAAATGGGGGTGATGGGGAGAGAGAGGCACATCCAGTGTATTAAGTTACCAGGACTGAAGATGTGAATACTATTATTTTGCATAGGGAAAATATATGGAGTGCTGATGGAAAACCTACAGGTAGCTCCTGAAATCAAGATTTACTTTTTAGGTTCAGTTTGTTCATGATGGCTTTATGATATCTATTGCAATGGCAGAAAGGATCTAAACCAAATGTTGTCTTCATTTTATTTGAACGTTGCAACAGATGAATCTCATGTAGATGTAGGATAGCTAGAGCTAATCCTCTGTGCTAGATATTTGTTTTGTTCTTGTTCAAAATTATTCTCTGCCTGAGATGAGTTCTCTGAATTAATTTCTTCAGATATAAACCAAATACATCTGAGAGAGCAAAAACAGTGCTGGACTACAATAATAGGTTAGCTAATATTTGTGGGTAGGTATTATCATGGGATAACATGAAAAATAATGCTAATTATTTTGAAGCATTTCAAGCTACATCTGAGTAATTGCACACAAAAGCTATCTGTGATGCTTTTGCTACAAAAACATGTTGTCTAAAAGAAAAGGTCATTTATCTAGGATGAATAATATGCCAACTATTCATTACACTCACTAGGGCTTATTTTATTTGCCAGCCTATTGGTTACCAAGGAAATAGCATGCCATAATTTGGTGCTTCGAGTGGGAAAGATCATACATGCTTTGCTAGCTTGACTACTTCTTGAATATCAAAGGGTTTTTATTCTCTCTCTCTTTTCCTCTCTGACTTACTCAGACTTGCATTATTTTCATATGGAAATATGAAACTCTTTAACTCCTCAGCTTATATGCTCCATTGCAACCTACACATGTGCCTGCTTTGTATCATATACCAAACTTGTGTGTGTGTGTGTGTGTGTGTGAGAGAGAGAGAGAGAGAGAGAGAGAGAGAGAGAGATGAGACTCTCTAAAAAACCAAGAATAAGGGTATATCCATGCAAGCACTATAATCTGAGGTGAGTGAGAATCAGCTCTGTGTTGAATATATGGTATACTGAGCCGTTTCACCCCCAACATGCACCACGTTAGACAAAGTAAAAAATTGCTTCTCAGCTTCCCAAAAGCTTTGGATCAGCCCCACACTTCAGTGTGCGTGAACAAGCCCTGCTGTTCACATGAGCCACACTTTCCCTGTTCTCTGCTGCATATGTAAATGGGGTGACACTTACCTGTGCCATTTTTCAGTACCATAGAGACTGTGGCCATTGCTCAGCACCCATTGTCAATGTAAGCAAAGGTGCCCATTTGGAGGGGGAAGGGGGATTGGCCCCTTCAATGGTGGACTGCGTTAAAAATATTGATTGGCCACAACATGGGCCCATGCACAAAATTTCCAAATCTATATAATGCATGCTTTGGCCTCACCTAACCTGAATCACAATTATTTTTTCAGAGCTATTTATCATATTCTTAAATATAAATCATCCTTGAAAAAGGATTAAAAAATAAAATAGTTATCCAACATTAATTTTAATTGCATACAGTAATAATAATATTGGGATATATTTTATATCTACTAAAAGGCCATTAACATTTTTAATATATTGTCTAATATTTAAAAGGACTCACTTGACATTGGACCCACTGAGATCCTGACCCATCTGCCACTGTGGCCCTTCCTTTTCCCCACCCTTTCTGAGTCTGATGGACGCTTTTGCTTACATCAGCAAACTCTCTGGAGTTCCAGGAGTGCTGCTAAAGCCATGAAGGCTGAACCTGGTGTTGACATCACTCCATTCCTAAACCATGTCAGTTTCGGCTGTTGACATGGTTTAGGAATGGAGTGATGTGAATACCAAGGCAGAATCCAGGGCTGGTTTGAAGGAGCAATGTTTTAGACCAGTCCTAGATTTTGTTGCCCAGATAGTCTAGTGAACTCCAGATGAACAGACTTGCTCACATAGGCTATGATAAGGCTATAATTCTTCATTAGCTCTCCTTCCATGTTTGAACACAGCAGCTACCATCATACAAACTTTATACTTTAGCAGATAGGGCAGGACATCAAGAGAACTATGGCAATGGCATTTCTCATTACTTGTGTGTATGGAGGGGTCATCAATAGCCAATTGGATTATGTATTGAGGAGAATATTGCATAATTAAAGTTTTCAGTCCCATTGTATTCAATGATCATTGGTTCTGAATTAAAGGACGAGGAGCAGGGCCTTCTCAGTGGTAGCCCCTCGCCTGTGGAATTCGCTTCCCGGAGAAATTAGGTCATCAACATCCCTCCTCTCTCTTAGAAGGAAACTAAAAACATGGATATGGGACCAGGCCTTTGGGTAATCTGGCAGATAAAAAGGGCAATGACGACTAGAATTGATAGGATTTGGCAATGTGGAATGAACTTATGGATTCTGAGCTTGGCGAACGTTGAACATTAGATTGGTTTTATTAATTGTGACGTATAACTGGACTGTTTTAATTGTTTTATAATTGCTGTTGATAACATGTTTTATTTTTATTATCTGTTTTTTCGGCATCGAATTGTGCCTTTGTAAGCTGCCCCGAGTAGGGTAGAAATGCACGAAATAAATAAATAAATAAATAAAGTTGTCACCTTTCTGGAAGGCATCTTAAACCAGTATATAGTAGTCAAACTGTCATAGCAATTTCAAGGATTAATCATAATTAGTTGAAGTAGAGAGCTATATAATGGTATATTCTCATGATTATAATTATAGACAAATGACAATCACAAAGAGGTTCACATTACCACCACTAGAAGGTCCTCTCAACTTGAGTTTTTTTTTACTCAGTGGTATTCTTTAACATGGCACCCACTGGCAATATTCAAATTTAGTGCTATATGCCAATTGGACTGTCATAGTACACCTGGTTTGCAGTTTGTTCAGAGGCACTAGAGCTCTCTGGTTCAAAATTCTAAATCCTCTTCCCTCAATTTCAATCCCTCCATTCCATAAGATGTTACCATGACAGTTAGGGTGGGATATAGTGCTACAGTTGTGGAATATGAATGAGTCCACCACTTTTTTCATCTAGACCAGATGCTTTCAAAGGACTGTTTGTATTTGTAAGATTGCATAAATATAATTATGTTGCCCTGTCATTGAAACTCTCACAGGCCACATAAAATAAGATGGTGGGCCACAGCCCTTGCGTTTAACATAAATGATTTAGATTGACAAAGTTAAAAATATAGTTTCCCTGTTATGTCTACCTAATTAAAAAGTATATATTGTATTCCAGTTCTAGCTGAAATGAAATATGTTATGTTATGCTGTTGTTATGTTATGTTATGTTATGTTATGTGATGAAGGAGAAATTGATTCATTTAAACAAAATAAGTTTTTAAATAAATTTTGTTGACATTTTTGTTCTATCTGCATAATTATTTTCACTTTTTATACTTGCACATCTTGATAGTAAACCACCAATTTGTTGAGCCTAACTGTTGTAAAAGCTGAACTGGCACTAAGAAATACATTTAGCAGAATATATATTTTTTTGCTTTTTAAAGGGACTTAACTTAGAAGAATAATTAAACTTGATGTGAAAACTAATATCTGCTACTTGAAACTGCATGAAAGAGTAATATTGGAGATGTAAACTTTAATATTTTCAACTTCACAATTATTTAAGCAATCATTACCCAAAGTTAACAATTGGTTGATTCTTTAATGACCCAAAGCAAAAGACTGCAGGATTTTATTTTATTTTATTTTATTTTTGGGTTGATCAATCTGTCGTGTACAAGGGACCAGCAAAATAAATAAATAAATAAAGTCTTGCAAATGTGCCGGACATATTCCATTAAGTTTATAAATTCATTAAAGCTCCATGCTACCAGATGGCATAATATAAGAAAAATTTGAAGTACTCCGTAATTAAAGCTGTTAAACACATAATGGCCTAGCTGTACATTTGACAGTTTGCTATATACATTTATCCTCATAAATGTTGGGTAAATAACACTTCCATTTTCTAACAACTTTGTTTTCAAGGCATTCACATGGAAACGTTTGTGATTCTAACAAGTTTATATTCTTATTCTTGAGTTCTGGGTTTTCTTTCTTTTCCATTTCTTTAGGGCAAGGGCCATAGCTCTGTTTTTGACAACTATGAAAGTACTCACCAGTTGATTTATTAAGCATGCCAGAATCTGAATGTTGAAGTCAATTGGTAACTTCCCCTTGAAAAAATCAATTCTGTTTCTTTTTGGTGAAATATTGGAAATTCCATTAGATCTGTTCAGTTCCCTCTGAGGCTGTAGTTGCTGAACTCAAAGTTCAAGGCATTTCTGGCTCATAGATTGTATGAACAAGTAGAACTGGAAATGAGATGTCAAAAAGGGGAACAAATATGTACTCTGATAGAAAGACGATGGTCTTTTAAAAGAGTGGTAAGGCTTTTCACAGGTTTCTTTCACTATATAGAAAGTGCAGTCCTCATGAGATTGCAATGGAACCAGACCTCTACCACTAGTCAGCGCATCGACGGAATTTCCAAGTGCCAAATAATCAATTGCTGGCTCTAGGGCACAATAAATATCATGCAAACAGATCTCCATTTATTTAATAATGTTTTCTTCTCCTGTCTCCTGCAGCATATAGTATTGTAAGATTTTCCAGATGGCCTACAACCTTCCAGAAAACATTTGTAGGGCAGAAGGTGCTACTGAGATTGGATATGATTAACTGAGAATGTCTTTCTCCTTCCCCAAGTTTCACTTCCACCTGCTGTCTGGAATTCTTATCTACTGGTTAGTACTGCTGACACCCCAATGGAGTCGCATTATAGTGTATACATTTCTGAACCATCTTGATAATCTTCAAGGAACTTCTTTTAAGAAAAAAGAACAGAACTATAAATTTTTAACTATGTAGCAGTCAAATATTTCTAACCAAAAAAAAACTTTTTTAGAAAGGAATAGTCTAATAGCAAAACAAAGATAAGTCAGACTATGATCATGCAATGTTAACTCAACTAAATATACCTAGATATAAAAATGGCTGTAAATATTTTGGGCAATGTGAACATAAACTGTAAAAATTGACCTGTTTCAGGTCAAGAAAAAATGTACCCTGTAAAACCTAAGATCACACAACAGTCTTGGATAAAAGGATGAGCTGGAATTCTCTTTGGCATGCTTTTTTTTTTCTTATGAGAACACCCATTGGAAATTACTCCATAAGTTTTATAGAAGTTACTCACTACATTCCTTGGGGATGTATAGAGTCAAATAATAATGGACATATCACAGGAGTGTCGACCACCTTCTATGTAACAATCAACATCACATGGCCAAGTTGCTATGAGTGAGAGAATAATTTGAGGGCATTCATGACTAAAAGCCAGGATAACCAGGTAGGTTGGGCACTGTGAACCAAGCCCAGTATTTGTAGAGAGCATTTGATCACTCATGAGCCCTCTCCTGGCCTTTTAGAATGTGACCCACTCTTCTGACCTCACTGTAGTGTGAGTTTTGCCAGTTGCATTGGAGGTGGGTAGGAATTCCCCCCTGTCTTCAAGGTGTGTTTTGCCTGAGTGGTATCTGTAAATAGGCTGCCACTGGCAAGTATCAGGGGAAGAATATAAGAGTCAGTATACACCTTGACACACAGTTGGAAAAGGGTAGGGCTCAGAAATTATCTCTCTGGGTTGTGAGATCCATAAAATTGTGCCATGACAGTTAAGATAGTGTCAAACTAGATTAATTGTATAGTGTAGATGCAACCTATACATATATTCTAGAAAGACTTTTCCTGATGTATTAACCTGTATGTATTTGTCTTGACATATACATATTATATGGCTTTTGCCTGTTACCCTCCCCCCCCCCCCAAGATATTTAATTTTAAAAGAAAAACAGATCTACCACTTATGGTTTCTTCCCAGCCATAGGAAATGCACATTTTCACTCACAGTTTTATAGACCACATATCTGATCAATGCATACATAACTTTGGTTAAAGCAAATGTATTTCCTATTTCTTATTGAATTCTGAAGTTCTTTTTTTGATCTGGACTATTGATATAGATGAACAGAAACTGCTGTCACAACTCAACAGCCACAGACTATTGAGTGTAACTTTAATTCTATGCTGCTATATCCCTATGTTGAAAGAAGGCAAGTTGGCAAAAAAAAAAATAATCTGTTGAGAGCAACCCATCAAAGAGATGCTGCTTTGCCTATGAGGCTTCTCAGTCATCCCACTGAGACAGGGGGCAAACTGAATCAGTGAATGAACACAGAAGCTCATGCATGGTGCCACAAATTATCACATTTAGAAAAAGGTTTTCTGTCAGCATAATATCAGATATGAAGCACAGACAAAAAGTGTTAGTACTAATGTGTTAAATCATTCAAGTAAATTAATTTGGTTACATTAAAATGTTCAGAGAAACTCAGTAAATTGTCATGGTTTTCCCCAGACAAGGATCTGGGTAACATATGGATGTACAAACCCATCAGATCAGGGCCAACCACAGATCAGAGTCTCGGATAATTATTTTCTGGAAGTTGGTAATTGTCCAAAATAGTAATTTTCCTAAGTGCTGCTGTAGACCCAATGGGTTTATTTACACAGACCATTTCATGACAGACATTCCCAAGGCTGTTGCCCGTGGCAGATTCCACCAATGAACCCAAACAGACTTTTGTCCCTAAATCCACCAGTGAAGCAGAACATTGACAGTTTGGACTGGAATTTACTTATGTCCCCATGCTCATAAATTCTTTGGTTCATCATTGTGTCAGTGGTTGTTTATCTTAGGGGTTTCAAGCCAATCAAAGCATCCTTAAGAACTCTGTTTTCTTTCCATTTTAATGAGGAAGTATCTGAGTGTATAAAAGACTACTAAAGGGAAATTCATTAATTGGGATTTTGTTGCATGTTCACGGGGCCCATGGATTTAATTCAAAGGAAAAGTGCCAAATTAAAGGCCTCAGAAAGTTCCTAAAGGATCTGACCTCTCAGATTCATTTTAGGAAGATGAAAATAATAACACTAGGAACATTTATGGTTATATTATGAATATGTGCCTACAAAGGGTATTTGAAATCTCAGTGTGCAAAAGAGGATGTTACCCAGCTATACCCATACTAATGAAATATAGGAAACATATTCTTTTTAATCAGCGGGACAGACTCATTTCACATACATCACTTAAAACTTAAAGTGTTACTGACTCATTTCTGGTCTGTGTATGTGGATCACAGAAAAGTAATTTCAAATACACTCATGTTAGATTTTTGAAACACTTGATGGCTTTGTAGAGAGCTGTATTTACTCTTTGCAAGGCATTCTTCCAAAGACTCTGTTATGTGTGTGTGTCAACTTTGTGTGAATGTATTTATTTAAATTTTATTTTAGTCTGCCACTGACCATTATTTTTCATCAGTCTGTACTCATTTAGGGATGGATATAAGATTTCATTTAATTAGCTGTTATATTATTTTCTCTAGAATATAACTGTGTCATCTTTTGTTTGTTGAGAATGTTAGGCAACATGCAAAAATCCTCCATACAGATAACAATAATATACAAAAAGTTTACAAAATGTATGGACAACCATTGAAGAGTTTCTGAAACCACATCAACTAAAATGTCCTTTGACAAAAATGATGAAAGAATGTTAAAGTTTCCCAACACAATCTTTTGGGGAGAATAGGACTTCTTCACACAGGGCATATTTGCACTGTTTTCCTGCTTGGATGGGGCCTGCCATGCACCATCACATGACACATGGCAGGCCCCGCCAACATTCCTCCCAAAGTGGAGGGGTAGCACCAAAAGGCACTTTCTCCTCCACTACAAGGAGGAAAGTGTCATTTGGGTAGCTCGAATTGAGCTACCTGCACTTTCCTCCCCTTTTTGCTGTATGGTGGCAGAAAGGGTGGCAGGGCAATGCACATTACTGCCCTTTCTGCCATCTACTGTGGGGAGGGAAAGGATGCCAAAACATCTTTCCCACCCCCACCATGTGAAGAGGGGAGGGCGGAGGGCATGCGGAACACCACAAGCTGCCCTGCACACCTTCACTTTTGCGGCACAATGGCATGGCAGTTGACCAGTGATATATCTAAGAAATATCTGTCCTGCCTAAATAATCATATGGCATTATACATAAATACAAGTTATTTCTCAAAAATATATGAAAATAATATTGAATAGGTATTCCTCAATGTTGGTAAACATTGATGGGAAGATCTGGAAAGGTTGAAAATTTTGCACTTTGCATGAAAAACACACAAGGAGGTCTTTGTACAAAAAAGGCATTTCCTGCAGAGAAAAAAATATATTATCAGAATTATGTTTTCTTTACAAAAAAAGTCCCCATTATAGATATATTTTCCCAGATTAAATCTCAAAATACAAATAGTTCTGTAAGATGCACAGTTTTTGAGAACTTTAGGACAGTTAGGTGATCAATGATTAAATGATTCATTTTCATTCACAAGAATGATATCTACCAAGATTTACATCATGTCATTCCTAGTAACTGTCTTGACATTACACAACCACATTTTCTGATTTTATGAGCCTTCACTAGAGCAGTCAGATATCTGAAAATTTAGGTATTTAATTCAACAGCCTATCTGTCAGTCAAACCATAAAGGAATAGCTACTTCCTTAGAGGAGAAGTACTTTTAATGCCATATGAAAAATGTGAGTGGGACTTTTCAAGGTTCCTTCAAGTATTTGCGTTTTGCATTCATTTTTAAGAAATAATATTGCAGGTGTAATTGGTCAATCTCCCATTGATCCTACTTCTTCACTCATTCCTGTTCTCATTATGTACTTTTCTCCATGCGTTACGCTCCTTGTACACTTTCTTGTCTCTCCTTTTCCCAGCTATTAAAATGTTTATTAGCCTTACCACAAAATTCAGGATAACTAAATTGAGGTTGTCATACTTTGGGTACAGAATGAGACATCATAACTCATTAGAAAAGTCAACAGTGGTTAGTAGTCTCATAGTCTAAGATCCACTGGGGAGATCCTGCTCTTGGTCTCACCAGCTTCGCAAACACAGCTGGTGGGGGATGAGGGACAGGGCCTTCTCGGTGGTGATCTCCTGCCTGTGGAATTCGCTCCCCAGTGAAATTAGATCGGCGCCCTCCCTCCTTTCTTTCCAGAAAAAACTGAAGACGTGGTTGTGGAACCAGGCTTTTGGTTAATGGACGTAACAACACCTGAACATTGTATTGGACCATACGATTGTTATAATGGAAATAGCTTTACATTTGTATAACTAATGTTTGTTTTTAATCTATTGCATTGTATGATTTTATCTTGCTATTATAATTGTAATTATTGAGGCATCAAATTGTTGCCATTATTAGCCGCTCTGAGTCCCCCTGTGGGGGGTGAGAAGAGCGGGGTAGAAATGTTGTAAATAAATAATAATAAATAATGGAAAGCAGCAGGAAAGAAAGAAGACTACCTTACAGGTGGGTTGATTCAATCAAGGATATGACAGACCTGAGTTTGTAAGAACTGAGCAAATTAGGTGAGCACTGGTGGTCACAAGTTTCTCATTCATAGGAAAGCCACAAGGTGAAGTAAACATGATGATGAATAACTAGAAAAAGTAGCAGAAAGTAACTATTCCTTATGATGCTCCATATCAGCCAATTATTACAGGACAGAACAATTATCTGTAGTTTTCAGAAAGTTCATAAGACTGAGTCTCTTTGGGGAGATAGGGCAGAATTATTATTAGAATTATTATTATTATTATCATTATCATTGTGGCACAACTTCCTTAACTTTTACATGATGGCAGAGAAAGTATGGCTAATATACTGATAACAGTAGTTTATTGAAGTATTTAATGTACCATACTGTCTTTTTTTTTACATTAATTTAAATCGCCAATCAACTAATGTACCAGAAAAATAGAAAAACAAAGGATTGGTATTCATTTCTTCAGCATGTGTTCTTTGTACTCACATACACACATCCTTTTTAGACAGAACAAATGACAGACATAAACCAAATCTACCACTGCTTAATTATTTGACTTTTTCATGAGATCCTGTTATGTTCTAATATATTAATATTTCAATATAATTTATCTTGCTTTCTTGGCTATTTTGAGCCAGATTGAAAGGATAATGCATGCTGAGAGGTGATTTGAAATCAGTAAATAAGCAGGTTTGCGAAGAGTATGGAAATAAAATGTATATGCCTTTTTAAAGTACCCTTGCATTAAACAATAATGAGATATAATTCTTAGTTTCATTTAAAGGAGTACATTTCTTCCTACATTAAAAAGAGTTTTGACAGTAGGTATTCTAAAAGACTATAGAATTGCATAAATTAGTTCTGCATAAAATTGCCTTAAAACCCCCAACTTTAACAGGTTATAAAGTATGTTCCGCATTACATTTTTTTCATTAATACCTAATGACTACCTCCCCCTAGTGGTCCAGAGAAGAAACAGCTCTTTTTTCTCCTTAAAAGTTTGCAGGCACCTCCTCTCTTCTCTGCTACACTCTGCTCTGCCTCTCCACACACTCTACCAACCTACCAAAGAAGGCACTGTTTCGATTTGCAATTCCATTTTCCATTTCCCACTGCTTCACCTGTTTCCCAACAAATTCCTTCTGCACCTGCACAGATTCCTTCAGCAGTACTTACTTACTTACTTAGGCGATCCCTCGTTGGACGAGTAAGATGGTCTTCCATCATGGGTTTCCTTGTGGGTCCGCATGTGGCTGTGGAGCCCTATTCTTGCTCTGCATCTTCTTCCGCAGTGAGGGCATTGGTTTCCAGGTGGAAGGCGGTCCCGGTCGGGGTTGGCTTGACGCGCCTTCCTCCTGGCACGTTTCTCTCTTTCACCCTCCACTCGTGCCTCCTCGAATTCTGCAGCACTGCTGGTCACAGCTGACCTCCAGCTGGAGCGCTCAAGGGCCAGGGCCTCCCAGTTCTCAGTGTCTATGCCAGAGTTTTTAAGGTTGGCTTTGAGCCCATCTTTAAATCTCTTTTCCTGTCCACCAACATTCCGTTTTCCGTTCTTGAGTTCGGAGTAGAGCAACTGCTTTGGGAGACGGTGGTCAGGCATCCGGACAACGTGGCCTGTCCAGCGGAGTTGATGTTGGAGGACCATTGCTTCAATGCTGGTGGTCTTTGCTTCCTCCAGCACGCTGACGTTTGTCCGCTTGTCTTCCCAGGAGATTTGCAGGATTTTCCGGAGGCAGCGCTGATGGAATCGTTCCAGGAGCTGCATGTGACGTCTGTAGACAGTCCACGTCTCACAGGCATAGAGCAGGGTTGGGAGGACAATAGCTTTATAGACAAGCCCTTTGGTCTCCCTACGGATGTCCCGGTCCTCAAACACTCTCTGCTTCATTCTGGAAAATGCTGCACTGGCAGAGCTCAGGCGGTGTTGTATTTCGGCGTCGATGTTGACTTTGGTGGAGAGGTGGCTGCCAAGGTAGCGGAAATGGTCGACATTTTCTAATGTTACGCCATTAAGCTGTATATCTGGCATTGGAGAGGGGACGGCTGGTGACTGCTGGAACAGCACTTTGGTTTTCTCGATGTTCAGTGACAGGCCAAGCTTTGTGTATGCTTCTGCAAAGGTGTTGAGAGTGGCTTGTAGATCTTCTTCTGTATGCGCACAGACGACATTGTCATCAGCATACTGGAGTTCTATAACAGATGTTGTTGTGACCTTGGTTTTGGCTTTCAGTCTGCTGAGGTTAAATAGCTTGCCGTCTGTCCGATAGATGATTTCCACTCCGGTGGGAAGCTTCCCATCAACAAGGTGAAGTATCATGGCGATGAAGATGGAGAATAAAGTTGGGGCAATAACACATCCCTGTTTGACACCTGATTCCACCTTAAATGGGTCACTTTGGGAGCCATTGCTATCCAAGACTGTTGCCATCATGTCATCGTGGAGGAGCCGCAGGATGTTCACAAATTTGCTTGGGCACCCGATTTTTTGGAGGATGGTCCAGAGAGCGCTGCGATTCACTGTGTCGAATGCCTTTGCAAGGTCGATGAATGCCATGTACAGAGGTTGGTTTTGTTCCCTGCATTTTTCTTGGAGTTGTCGTGCAGTGAAGATCATGTCCACAGTTCCTCTGGAGGGGCGGAAGCCGTTCTGGGATTCTGGGAGGGTGTCTTCTGAGAGGGGCAGAAGGCGGTTTGCAAGGATTCTTGCGAGGATTTTCCCAGCGGAGGTTAGAAGGGAGATACCTCAATAGTTTCCGCAGTCTGTTCTTTCCCCTTTTTTGAAGAGGGTGATGATGGTGGCATCCTTGAAGTCTGCTGGGATTTTCTCGGTCACCCACACTTTTTCTATGAGCTGGTGGAGTTGGTGTGTCAGCGCAGGTCCTCCCTCTTTAAAGATTTCAGCAGGGATCCCATCCGGTCCGCTGGCTTTGTTGTTCTTTTGTTGGCTGATGGCATTGCTGACTTCTTCCAAACTAGGCAGTGCTGCAAGCTCATCCCTGGTTTGTTGTTGCGGGATTTGTGAGAGGACCTCTTCGGCCACACTGGAGCTGCGGTTTAGGAGGCTTTGGTAGTGTTCTTTCCAACGTAGTGCAATTGACTTTTGGTCCTTCAGGAGTTTGGTTCCATCTGATGAGCGTAGAGGCTGTATGCCATGGTTTCTTGGTCCGTAGATGACCTTTGTGGCTTTGAAAAATCCTTGAGCATTATGGGTATCTGCCAGGTGTTGGATTTCTTCAGCCTTCTTTGTCCACCAGATGTTCTTGAGTTCTCTTGTCCTTCTTTGGACCTCAGCTTTTGCACTGGCGTAGATCTTTTTCTTAGCAGCACAGTTGATGTCTCTCTGCCATGTTTGGAAGGCTTTCCTTTTCTTGTCGATTAGCTGTTGGATCTCGATGTCATTTTCGTCAAACCAGTCTTGATGTTTCTTGGCTTGGTATCCAATAGATTCTTCGCAGGCTTGGATGATGGAGGTCTTCAGTTTGTTCCAGTGTTCCTCAACATTTTCGGGGTGTACTGTGGGTAGATGGTCCTTGAGTGCTGTTTGGAGATGGGCTCGCCTGGAGGGCTCTTGAAGGGCTTGGGTGTTCATTTTGCGCCTTGTCTTTCTTCCTTGGAGTCTGCGCTTGGGGGCAATCTTGATAGCCATCGTGGATCGGATTAGCCTGTGGTCGGTCCAGCAGTCGTCAGCACCTGTCATGGCTCTTGTGAGGAGTACGTCACGGCGGTCTCTGGCACGTGTGATTACATAGTCTAAGAGGTGCCAATGCTTTGACCGTGGGTGCTTCCATGATGTCTTGAACTTGTTTTTCTGGCGGAAGAGCGTGTTGGTGATGACAAGGTTGTGCTCCGCACATTTGGTGAGAAGCAGGATGCCATTCGAGTTGCTGTTTCCAACCCCGTCTTTTCCTATGGTGCCTGGCCACAGGTCGAAGTCTCGCCCGACTCTTGCATTGAAGTCCCCCAGGAGAATGATTTTGTCCTCCTTAGGTATCCCCGATAGGACGTTGTCCAGCTGACAGTAGAATTTCTCCTTGATGTCTTCATCAGCGTCTAGTGTTGGTGCATAGGCACTTATGATGGTTGCCCGTTGGTTTTTGGCAAGATCAATTCGGAGGGTTGAGAGTCGTTCGTTGATGCCAGTGGGTGCTTCGGACAGATGTTTCACCAGATCATTCCTGATGGCAAAGCCAACTCCGTGCATTCTTTGGTCTTTTTCGGGCAGTCCCTTCCAGAAGAAGGTGTAGCCTCCTTTTTCTTCCTTCAGCTGTCCCTCTCCTGCTCTCCGGGTCTCCTGAAGGGCTGCTATGTCGATGTTGAAGCGTCCCAGCTCCCTTGCGATGATGGCAGTTCTGCGTTCGGGGCGTTCACTGTCACTGTTGTCCATCAGAGTCCGTACGTTCCACGTACCGAAGTTCATTTTTCTTTTTTGGCCGCAGGATGGTGACCCCACTGGACGCGGCAGTCCAGTCAGGGATAAGTGAGGCAGACTATGTTTAGGGCACCTTTTCTAGCCCCCTCCCCATGTGGGGTGAGCAGAGTGGGTCCTCAATAGGGCTGCTCAGTCGCGGATACAGCTGCCGAACTACTCAACTGCCTCGGACCTTGAGGTAGAACGCAAGCCCCCTCACCACGACAAGGTGACAGTCCATCGAGGGGGCTTCAGCAGTACACCGTGTCTTTCTGATTCTTCTACTGCACATTTCTCCCATTCCAGTCTTGACCTACTGTTGACAACTTGGTTCTCAGCATAAGATGAGAACTTATGCAGAAGCTGATTCATCTAGGTATTTGAGTTCTGCAGGATCTTCTCAGTTGCAGCTGATATTGGGGTGATGCTCCATCGCTCCTTCTTTCTACGATGCTCAGCGAGTCTCACTGATGGTGGCAGCGCTCTTTGCCCCATCTGCCTCTAAAATGTGGGTGGTATATGATAGCTTCATTCTATACTGTACACATACACATAGACATCCAGGACATTCCATAATGGCTCTGCAAAGGTACTGGCTCCAGATTACAAGCAATTGGTTCTTGCCACACATCTCTACTACAACTAGGGATAGCCTTCACCAAATATAGCCTATGTAATACTTCTCTGCTGCTCCCTTTGCTACAACAGATCTCCAGCTGTTGTCAAGTAATCTGTAGATGTGTGGTCTGTAGCAAAAGGAGCAGCACAGAAATATCACATGGGACATCTGCTAGAGGTTGATATTTTGCCATTTACTTTGCTATAGTACATTTACTTATTGGTTGAGAATGTATTTGGGACACACCTGTATCACTGCATAAAGAATCCTGCTGACTTTCTTCAGATGCCCCTTCCTCTTGGCTTACATAACTTGAACATGGCATAGCAGATCCTGGGTGCTGTGAACTTTCCACAGAACACATGAAGGATGCCTGAGAGAGAGAAGATGATGGTTGCTCCTCATCTTCCAAAGCTGTGAGTGTCAAAATCACATTGCTGTTTTCAACAATTGAATCTTCCATGCAGTCTATAAGATGAATACAGACATGATACACATAAGTAGCATGTGGTCAGGAGAGGCAGGGATGACGCTACTTTCTAGAAAAACAGAGTCCTGGCTGTTGTGTTTTATCTATCCTCCCCTTAGAAACTGCAAAATCATGTGGGTGAACTACAATTCCTAAATTCATGAGTCAATCCCACCCATATTCAAAAATGGCAATGTAGGGTGAGTGTGTGCCAAGTTTGCTCCAGATCTGTCATTCGTGGACATCAGATGGCTCTCCTGCTGCATGGAGGACTGCAATTTCGATCATGTTCAATTATTGCCCCAAACCCCTGCAGTATTCAAAATTGTACATGTAGGGGTGGGGTGTTGCAAGTTTGGGCCAGATCCATCATCATCTCTGCATGTTGCATCCTGACTTATCAAGCAGCTGCCACTGTGGAAGTCTTTTTTTTTTATCAGTAGAGATGCAGAAGACTAACTCTTCCATCTCTCTCTTGCAAACAATATTTGGAGCAACAATTAGAAGCCAGATTCCTGTTGCAATCCTTCCTTGACCCGGAGAGATTGCTCACAGGAAGGTAGTGGAAATATGAATCCCCTGTGCCACAATCAACAGGAGACTAGACAGTGGTACTGTTTCCATGATGTTATGTTTTATTGTGATATGTTTCTATTTGGTTTTGTTTTGTTTTCATTTTATTCCATTACATTTTAACTCTGTGCTCTCTGGGCTTGTCCCTTTGTAAGCTGCCCCGAGTCCCTTCTGGGAGATGGAGGCGGGGTCTAAAAATAAGGTTGTTATTATTATTATTATTGGCACAAAAGCACAGTATGTCATAGCAAACAAGATCTATATGCTAGATTTCGTATCACAAAATCACAAGTTGAACACCTCCCAAGTGTCTAGGACTGTGTGATGTATTTTCGAATGATGCGCGCAGATCCAAGTAAGGTGGCCTTTTGCAGTTGACAGATAGTGATTTTGTCGATGTTTATTGTTTCCAAATGCCGACTGAGATCTTTTGGCACGGCACCCAGTGTGCCAATGACCACTGGGACCACCTGTACTGGTTTATGCCAGAGCCTTTGCAGTTTGATTTTGAGGTCTTGATACCGGCTGAGTTTTTCCTGTTATTTTTCCTCAATGCAACTGTCACCTAGTATGGTGACATCAATAATCCAGACTTTTTTTCTTTTCCACAATCATGATGTCTGGTGTATTGTGTTCCAAAACTTTGTCAGTCTGAATTTGAAAGTCCCACAGTATTTTTGCATGTTCATTTTCCACGATCTTTGCGGGTTTAGGATCCCACCATTTCTTTACTGCTGGCAGATGATGCTTGTGACATAAGTTCCAGTGAATCATCTGGGCCAGAGAGTTGTGTCTTTGTTTGTAGTCCATCTGTGCGATTTTCTTGCAACAGCTGAGGAGATGATCCATGGTTTCATCAGCTTCCTTGCACAGTCTGCATTTTGGGTCATCCGCTGATTTTTCAATCCTGGCCTTAATTGCATTGGTTCTGATTATTATTATTATTATTATTATTATTATTATTATTATTTGAAACACAACAAGATGAGTCCACAGCGGACACTCTGCTGTCTGTTGAATTAGATCGCACGTCGGACACTTCCCAAGTGTCTAGAACTGTGTGAGGTATCAGCGAATAATGTGTGCAGATCCCAGTAAGGTGGCCTTCTGCAGTTGGCAGATGGTAATTTTGTCAGCGCCTATTGTGTTTAAGTGTAAGCCAAGGTCTTTAGGCACTGCACCCAGTGTGCCGATCACCACTGGACCACCTTTACTGGTTTGTTATTATTATTATTATTAATAATAATAATAATAATAATAATCACTCACAGCAACTGCTGGTGCTAACAAGGGCTTTTACAACCCTTCATATGCCCTATATAATGGCCTCAATTACCACAAATAATGGCCTGAATATATAGGAATCATGAATACTATCATGAATGTGTATTCTTAACTGCAACTGTGACTTCCAGCTAAGGCAGTAGTAATACACTGAGATTCTAAGGGCCGTTCCACACAGCCATATAACCCAGAATATGGGATTATGTGCAATAGATTTGATATTTGGAACAGCCTGGACTACGATTGTTGGATTATGTGATTTTAATTGTTTATATTGATATGTTGTTAATTTCATGTTTTAATGTTAAAAGAGGTCCTGTTTTATGATTAAATTGATAATTGTATATTATTGTCATTTTGTTTGGTTTCTGTATGTGAGACATTAAATTATGCCATAATTATGTTGGAAACCACTTTGAGTCCCCCGCTGGGTGAGAAAAGCAGTATACAAGTGAAGTGAAGTAAAAAGTAAATAATATTAAGGCAGATAATCCACAAAATCTGCTTTGAACTTGTGACGGCGCGTGTGGCGCCACATATATGTAGAACTGTTAGTTGCAGGATTTAAACTGTCATTTTATTCCTGTCTACCTTGTATATGTATAGTTAAATTTCATTGGTTATTATAGCTGTCAATTTATTGTTGCTGTGCAGCAATTGGCTTGTTTCCTCAGTTCATTTGTTTAGGCTCCACCCCTTCCAAGGAAGGAAAGGTAAGGTATCTATAGTGGTGGCAGTCATATCTATCAAAAGCATCGGTCATTGATATATTTAACCTATGGTCAGCTGCTAATTTCGTTATACTGGTGGAAGCAGTGGGATTCCTTGTTCCCCCCTGCCTCAGATATTCTTTGAATTTTGTTATAGTATCTCTCTCACCTTTTTTACCTCAGAAAAAGACTCATTGGATGGACGTGAGCAAAATTTGGCCCAAAGCCCCTGGTCAAGGCATTTTTTACCACCAACTCTTAGGTTTTTACCCCTGAGACTTATTCTTTATGTTCAGACCACCCTGAATGGAATTGGGAAGTCTCAGGCACCTTCACGCCGGTTTTTTGGCACCATAGGAAGGTCTTGTCCTTCAACATAGGCCATTGAACTGGGGCTGTGGTTTGCTCTGGCATTCACAGCCATTGAGAGAGAGGGAACAGGAAAAGCTTCTCAGCTTATAACTCCTAGGACCCTGGACTTTAACGTTTGTAAAGTATTTTTCCCTGTTGAAACATCAAGTTTGTGCCTAAGAAAGAGAACTCATTGTCAACAATAAACACCATTTCGAGTTATCTGTTGTGTTCTGGTCCTTGGGAGTTCCAGTTTCCCTAAAGGAGGGCAAGAAGCAATCCCCTGGGGAAAGAAGTCATGTCCATGCCTCTTTCTCTAAGACCTATAGCCCCAGGCGCGATGGCACAGAATTAGATTATCTGAGTCCACACTTATATAATCCAGTTCAATGTGGAAGGTGCCTAAACTTCATTGGCAGAAAAAAAATATTCCACCAGGCACATTGGCACTTCCTCTGATCTCCCCATAATCCAGAGGTATCTTTCAAGTGATTTAATGCCATTTAATGGCTGGTGAAGATAGGAAAAGCTGACTATAGTTCAGCAGCTGACTGAAAGAAAACGATATGCTCCTTTATGCTAATTAAATTAAGATAACACCAGTGTTTTAAATTATATATATATATATATATATATATATATATATATATTAGGCCTGTCGGTTTTAGTTCGTTAATTCGTTATTTCGTAATTAAATCGTTATTTTTACCATTTCCGAAGCGATTTCAAAACACATTTTCAAACCCGGAAGGGTTTAAAAATATCGAAACAGCAGCCCCATATATTTTACGAGCTTCAGCTCGTGTCGTTAATGGGATGGAGGCTGCTGTGCTGACTGAGTGCTGCTGCTGGTGCCTGGGAGCCAATCCGGCGCTCCCAAGCACCCCAGCAGTGCACCGTGGCAGAAACCGGAGCCGATTGGATGGCGCGCGCGCCATCCAATTGGCTCCGGCTCCTGCGCCCCCTCCTCCTCCTCCTCCCAGCTGTGTTGCAGGAAGTGCTAGGAGGAGGAGGAGGAGGAGGAGGAGGGGGGCGCAGAAGCCGGAGCCGATTGGATGGCCACGCGCGCGCTCACAAGCGGCCTCCGCGCGCCATCCGGCTCCGGCTTCTGCGCCCTCCTCCTCCTCCTCCTCCTCCTCCTCCTCCTCCTCCTCGCACTTCCTGCAACACAGCTGGGAGGAGGAGGAGGAGGAGGGGGGCGCAGAAGCCGGAGCCGATTGGATGGCGCGCGCGCGCTCACAAGCGGCCTCCGCGCGCCATCCGGCTCCGGCTTCTGCGCCCCCCCTCCTCCTCCTCCTCCTCCTCCCAGCTGTGTTGCAGGAAGTGCTAGGAGGAGGAGGAGGAGGAGGGGGGCGCAGAAGCCGGAGCCGATTGGATGGCGCGCGCGCGCGCTCACAAGCGGCCTCCGCGCGCCATCCGGCTCCGGCTTCTGCGCCCCCCTCCTCCTCCTCCTCCTCCCAGCTGTGTTGCAGGAAGTGCTAGGAGGAGGAGGAGGAGGAGGAGGGGGGCGCAGAAGCCGGAGCCGATTGGATGGCGCGCGCAGCGCTCACAAGCGGCCTCCGCGCGCCATCCGGCTCCGGCTTCTGCGCCCCCCTCCTCCTCCTCCTCCTCCTCCCAGCTGTGTTGCAGGAAGTGCTAGGAGGAGGAGGAGGAGGAGGAGGGGGGGCGCAGAAGCCGGAGCCGATTGGATGGCGCGCGGAGGCCGCTGAGGGCGCAGAAGCCGGAGCCGATTGGATGGCGCGCGTGCGCTCACCCGAGGAGGAGGAGGAGGAGGGCGCAGGAGCCGGAGCCGGATGGCGCGCGGAGGCCGCTTGTGTGAGTTTTCAGGGCTGTATGTATGACCATGTTCCAGAAGCATTCTCTCCTGACATTTTGCCCACATCTATGGCAGGCATCCTCAGAGGTCTGTTGGAAACTAGGCAAATGGAGAGTTATATCATCTAATATTATCTATGGAATGTCCAGGGTGGGAGAAATGAAAGCCATTCAATGCTAATCAAGGTGACCATTACTGCAACATTCACACTTCTAGGCCTGTTTGATCAAGAAAAAATTTGTTTCTAAAATGTTTTGTAAATATTTATGAAATTTCGTAAATAACAAAACATTTTTTTTGGAAAGTTTTGTAAATATTTTAAATATCGAAACAAAAAAACACCCCAATTACGAATCGAATTTAGAAACAAATTTTTTCTTGATAGTGATAATGTCTCAAAATGGCTAATATATATATAATATATATATATATATATATATATATATATATATATATATAATAAAGAAGAGTGTTTGTTTGTATGGGAAGGACAGAGGTGCGGAGGGCGGAAGGTGTTTGTGCCAGCGTTCTGATTGGCTGCCGCTGTGGTGCTATTTGCATATGGTCTCTCATTGGCCAACTTCAATAGGAGCCCCTGGTGGAGAAAACAGTTCATGGCAGAAACGGGGACATGAGAAGGAAATTTGCATATGGTCTCTGATTGGCCAGCCTCATTTCCAACATTCTGAGATGACAAAGAGAGGAAAGGAAAGGCCGGAGGCTGGGTCAGAACACTCCCAATACAGACTGAAATAGGCACACAGAGCCCCCATCACCCACTCGACATCCTACTGCAGTTTGGAGGAGGATGAACCATGGATGATGGGACTTGCAGTACCACCACTCACATTCTGAGACCGCTATTAACCTCATCCAATGACTGATCAGGACCAAACTTCGCACATAGACCTCTCATGACCCACTGTACATCCTGGTGTGGTTTGGCCGGGGATGGACCGTGGATTATGGGACTTGCAGTACCATTGCTCAATTCTTCAGACCACTGCAACCCTCATCCAATTACCAATAAAGACAAAACTTGGCACACTGAGTCTCCATGACGCACTCTACATCCAGGTGCAGTTTGAAGGAGGATGCACCATGGACGATGGGACTTGCAATACCTGCACTCCCTTCCTAACACCATTACAACTGCCAACAATGATGGATCAGGACCACAATTTACACAGAGACCCTGCATGACCCACTCTACATCCTGGTGCGGTTTGGAAGCATTTAACAATGGATGATGGGACTTGCAGTCACTTCACTCACTTCCTGAGACCACTGAGACCCTCGCCAATGACTCATCAAGACTAAACTTGGCACATGGAGCTTCAATGACCCACTCTACATCCTGGAGCAGTTTGGAGGATGACAGACCATGGATGATGGGACTTCAAGTACCTAGACTACCCAAGACTGCTGCAAAACTCATCTAATGACCAATCAAGACCAAAGTTGGCACACAGAGCCCCCATGACCCACTCTACATCCTGCTGCAGTTTTGGAGAAGGGTGGCCCATGGATGATGGAACTTGCAGTACCTTCACTCACATTCTGAGACCTCTGCAAACCTCATCCAATGACGGATCAAGACCAAACTTGGCACATAGACCTCTCATGACCCACGTTACGTCCTGGTGTTGTTTGGAAAACTTTGGAGATGGATGATGGGACTTGCAGTACCTTTGCTCACTTCCTGAGACCACTGAGACCCTCGCCAATGACTAATCAAGACTAAACTTGACACATGGAGCTCCAATGACCCACTCTATATCCTGCTGCAGTTTGGAGGAGTGCAGACCATGGATGATGGGACTTCAAGTACCTCCACTCCCTTTCAAAGATTGCTGCAACCCTCTTCTAATGACCAATCAAGACCACACTTGGCACACAGAGCCCCCATGATCCACTCTACATCCTGCTGCAGTTTGAAAGGGGATGGACTTTGGATGATGGGACTTGCAGTACCTTCACTCACTTACTGACACCACTGACACCCTCATCTAATGACTGATAAAGACCAAACTTGGCACACAGAGCCCCCATGACCCACTCTATATCCTGCTGCTGTTTGTAGGAGGATGGCCCATGGATGATGGGACTTCAAGTACCTTCACTCACTTCCTGAAAATAATGCTGCCATTATCCAAAGACCAATAAAGACCAAACTTGGCATACAGAACCGCCATTACCCACTTTCTCTAATAACCCGGGCAACGCCGGGTCCCCAAGCTAGTCTTCTATATATATAATAAAGAAGAGTGTTTGTTTGTATGGGAAGGACAGAGGTGCGGAGGGCGGAAGGTGTTTGTGCCAGCGTTCTGATTGGCTGCCGCTGTGGTGCTATTTGCATATGGTCTCTGATTGGGCAGCTTCAATAGGAGCCCCTGGTGGAGAAGAGGGTTCATGGCAGAAACGGGGCATGACAGAAGGAAATTTGCATATGGTCTCTGATTGGCCAGCCTCAAATCCAACATTCCGAGATGAGAAAGAGAGGAAAGGAAAGGCCGGGGGCTGGGTCAGAACACTCCCAATACAGACCGAAATAGGCACACAGAGCCCCCATCATCCACTCTACATCCTACTGCAGTTTGGAGGACTATGAACCATGGGTGATGGGACTTGCAGTACCACCACTCACATTCTGAGACCGCTGTTAACCTCATCCAATGACTGATCAGGACCAAACATCGCACAGAGACCTCTCATGACCCACTTTACGTCCTTGTGTGGTTTGGCCGGGGATGGACCGTGGATTATGGGACTTGCAGTACCTTTGCTCAGTTCTTGAGACCACTGCAACCCTCATCCAATTACCGATAAAGACCAAACTTGGCACACTGAGTCTCCATGGCGCACTCTACATCCTGGTGCGGCTTGGAGGAGGATGCACCATGGACGATGGGACTTGCAATATCTGCACTCACTTCCTAAAACCATTATAACTGCAAACAATGATGGATCAGGACCACAATTTACACAGAGAGCCCGCATGACCCACTCTACATCCTGGTGCGGTTTGGAAGAAGTTGACAATGGATGATGGGACTTGCAGTCACTTCACTCACTTCCTGAGACCACTGAGACCCTTGCCAGTGATTGATCAAGACCAAACTTGGTACAGAGAGTCCCCATGACCCACTCTACATCCTGCTGTACTTTCGAGGAGGACAGACCATGGATGATAGGACTTCAAGTACCTCCACTCTCTTCCGAAGAGTGCTGCAACCCTCATCTAATGTCCGAACAAAACCAAACTTGGCACACAGAGCCCCCATGACCCACTCTACATCCTACTGCGGTTTGGAGTAGGGCATACCATGGATGATGGGACTTGAAGTACCCCTACTCGCTTTCCGAGACTGCTGCTACCCTCAACAATGACTAAACAACACCAAACTTGGCACATAGACCTCTCATGACCCACTTCACGCCATGGTGTGGTTTGACTGTGGATCGAGCATGGATTATGGGACTTGCAGTATCTTCGCTCAATTCCTGAGACCACTGCAACCATCATCCAATTTCCGATAAGGACCAAACTTGGCACACCGGGTCTCCATGATGCACTCTACATCCTGGTGCGGTTTGGAGGATGATGCACCATGGACGATGGGACTTGCAGTTCCTTCACTCACTTAGTGAAACTACTGAGACCCTCATCCAATGACTGATGAAGACCAAACTTGGCACACAGAGCCCCCATGACCCACTCTATATCCTGCTGCTGTTTGTAGGAGGATGGCCCATGGATGATGGGACTTCAAGTACCTTCACTCACTTCCTGAAAATAATGCAGCCATTATCCAAAGACCAATAAAGACCAAACTTGGCATAGAGAACCGCCATTACCCACTTCCTCTAATAACCCGGGCAGCGCCGGGTCCCCAAGCTAGTATATATATATATTAATGCAGTATAAACTCTAGAACACCCTCCAAAATTTGCTTAACATAGGCCCTCTCTGGTGTGCCCCACATCAAAGACCAGAAGTCCCTTGGCATTGTTTGGACATGCAGGAGCAAGGTTTTAAAACGTGTATGTGAGACATTAAATTATGCAATAATTATGTTGGAAACCACTTTGAGTCCCCCGCTGGGTGACAGGCCCCTGGTCCTGCCTTCTCTCTGGTTCAATACAGTGAGCCATTTTGAGACATTATCACTATTATACATGGTTTTTTTTTTTAATTTGCAGTTCTGGTTTATCTCCTTGATTCTGAAGACAAACATTCTGAGATCTGGAGGACATCTTGGGTTTCTGTTCCCTGAATTAAATCAGAATATTATATGTTATGAAAATTTATCCTAGCCAAAAACAAAATCAATACATTCTGCTTCTACCAGTACTGAACATCCCTCCTTTAACAGTCTCCAAAGTATCAAAATATCTTATTGTGTATACTTTTCTATTCTTCTGGATTTTTGGCTGCCTGATTTTTACTTTGCAGAAGGGAGGGGATCACCGATATTGAAGAATCAATAGTGCACAACCTAATACTCAATGAATCCTGGCTCCTGTTTCTTCATTAGCAGTCTAATTATGAAGGTTTTGGTGGCCCAATGACCATCTAGATGTTATTGGACTGTAATCCCACCATCCCAAGTCAGTATGTCAAGAGAAGACTTGACTGGAATTCTAACAATATCTAGAAGACTACAAATATAATTTACAGGCAGTCCATTTGCAAACTAAACAAAGCTGTTTGTCATCTTGAAGGGTTTAAATGCTATTGTGTTTTGTTGCACAGAAGACAAAGCACTGACATTTTATAATAATTTTATAATAATAAGGATAATGTCTATGCAGATCCTCAGCTTTAAAAGTCCCAAGAGCCCGTCAAAATTAATTTGAGGCTTACGGCAATCCGATTCCAGAGAGGTATCAATTTTGGAGCATAGGTTTGGCAAGGAAGTTATAGCCGTGAAGTCTGAACCAAGACAGCGCAAATACAGTGATTTGAAGCTGCAGAAGACAACATGCTGAGGGGCAAGATGATATTCAGTATAACAGATTTCAAGTTAAAAGTAAATCCCAAGAAAATCACAGACAAATGCTTTTCTGAACTGCTGATATTTACAAGGCAAGAGGATTAACAAGAGACACCTCACACGCAATGTTTAAGAGGATGAATAAGAAGAATAATTTGTTTTTCTCTGTCCTCTCCCCTCCCTCAGAAGGCTAGGATAAAACCCAGAGTCTGGTATCAAAATGTGGTACCAGATCTGTTGCTCAAGAGCTTTGAGTATTCCAGCATATAGACATAACTTCTAAATTATGAAGCAAAGAGAATGCTTTCTTATATGATATCACTGATTTTTGTCAATCTCTGACCTTTGGCTTGAAGGTGGACTAATTGTTCTGACAACTTATTTTGATTTCAGATTTAGCTCAGCATTGTTTACTTCAATTGAAAACTGTCTGAATTACAATTGGATAGGATGGCCCTTGTCCTCTTTTCCAACTCTATAATTCTATGACTACAACACCTCACCTCACCTATACATGCAGCAGGCATGTAGCCGGGGGGGGGGGGGCTTGGGGGCTTCAGCCCCCCCCCCCCCGAAATTCTGATGGTGGTTCGCGAAAAGGCCTTACTGGTGCATTATTTAAACTGTTATGTTTATTTATATCATGATCTGATCAATATATCCCATATGCATGGGGGTATTGGGGTAATAATACAAAAGGTTTGCTAGGCTAGACCCTCTTTCACTCAGACTCAGCCCCCCCCCGAAACTCAGCCCCCCCCGAAACCCCCCGAAAAATTTTTAGCCCCCCCCCCCCCCCCGAAACGAAATCCTGGCTACGGGCCTGACATGCAGTAAGATCTTTTCTAGTTTAACTGAATAGTGATTGAAGCCAATATGACATAACAATAAAGCAGTGCACAGCAGTATAGAGAACACATTGATCTCTTCCATGGAGTTGCCTCCAGTGATTTGAAAAGCAAATATTCTAAACTAACACATTGTGTATCTTTGTTTCTCTGAAACATCTGAGCATTCATTAATGCCATGTTATTTACCATTAATTGTTGTACCTGCCTTTTTCTTTTCATTAAAAAACCTAAATCTCTTTTAAGTCACATATTTACTGAAAACAGAATAAGGGCAGGATTTTACAAGGCAGTGCTTTGGTAAACAGAAGATTGAAAGGTCAAGGTGAAAAGTGTATGTTCTAAGAGACAGTTGTGAAAAAAAAAAAGATCCAAGACATCATTTTAAAAAAATGTCTTCCACTTTTTCTTGTCTTAGCTTGCCTCCTATTGGTCTTCTATCATAACATTTTGAAGACACAAAAGTGACATAACGCTTTACATTCTAGCTGAGAAGGAATTTAGGATGCTTCAAAAATGTTTCTAGTAAATTTCACCATAAATTTTGGAATTGTCAGAATTTCTCCATAAAATGAAACTGACATATCAGGAATTCTCTCTTATTTTCCATTTACTCGTGTTTTCTATAGAGCAATGCAGATAAAATGGTTCACATTTCATTTTTGTGTGACCTTCCACCTTCTAGATAAAAGAAGAAATAATGTAGCCTTCTAGATTTTGCTGGAGGACAACATTCTTGGGACCCTTCAGATATTTTAGGTTGCACTTGTCATAGCACAATGGATAGAAAATCCTTGATCTTGTTTATCACTACAAGTTTATACATCAAAATAACACAATCTAAAAGAAGTTCTAATTCTCGTTCAGTCCTTGTTCTCATATGATGAAGAGTAGTGAGGATCTGCATGCTAGCCCTGACCTTTCCATTGCATCTTTGCTCTCCATCCCTAATGCTCTCTAAGGACTTCATTGCACCGGCAAATTACACATTCTACAACACTTTCACCACAGTTCAGAAATGACGCTTGCCAGATCCCATCAAACAACATAGAGCTAATACCAGCAGGGCTCCATCCCCAACCTGTGGTGAAAGTGTTGTAGGATGGAGAAATTAGAACATAGAAGGCTTTCCATGTTCTCATTGCCAGCAACAGGGTGAATATGAGGGGAAATCAGATGATGCAGGCCATGGGATGATGGATTCCCCTGCTACCTGCTGGACTTTCCATGCTGTGTGGTGAATCCCCACCCGCCTCCCCATTTTTGCCATGTTGGGTGACTTCACGTGATGAGGTCCTAAGTGTTGGACAAGGTGGTCTGTAAAAAAGAGACCTTCTTTTTAATACATAGAGAACACTTGAGATGCAGTCAGCAAGCATAATGCTATTTTCCCTCTTTACTGCAAAGAAAAACAGAGGGAAGAGAGGGGGCTGCTATAACTAATTATAATCAACTATGATCTTTTGTGCTTTATGGATAGCCATAACAGCAAAAAGTATTACCTATACATTTATTACCTCATACTATGGACCAGAACAATTATAGGCAAAATGTGCAACAATTTATAAATTCACCTAAGTACATAAAATGTGTGTGCAGGTATGCATGTGTATGCGCACACCATTGAAAGGGAGAATGTGTGAATGTATTAGAGTAGTATTGGAATGGAATGGAATGGAATTATATATATATATATATATATATAGAGAGAGAGAGAGAGAGAGAGAGAGAGAGAGAGAGTTTGTGTATTTGTATTAGAGCACAAAGGTATGCAAAGGAATAACAGTGCCATTTTGCAGCATAAGAAATTTTTAGTAACATATTCTTTTTAAGCCCTTTTTCCTAGTTCCAACAGATCTCACTACCTCTGAGGATGCTTGCCATAGATGCAGGCGAAACGTCAGGAGAGAATGCCTCTAGACCATGACCATATAGCCAGAAAAAACCTACAGCATTTTAACGTTATTCAATAAATTCAGACTTGCAGAGAAACAAATTGGGTGTGGCTGTAAGGAGTTTTTTTGTATGATGTTTTATTAATGTGTATGAGTATATATAAACTAATGAAACACCCAAAGAAACAGAAACTGTGATGATATGTTTATAAGAAGAATAAATGTAATTACACATTGAAGCCATCTAAGTAGTGTCAGATTCATCTTGTACTTGGAACTCTACTTCTTTCTTTTCCTGGAGGATCTTGTCACTGTAAGCAAATCTATGATGTATTCTGCTCAATGAGATGAAAGGGCCACATATTGTTTCTCATTAGGTATCACTGGAAAATTCTCAACAAGGGAACAGTTGCATAGTACAGCCGAGCCTCAAAGTGCCTGTGAAACAAGAGGAAAGGGTAGATTATTGTGAATTATGAATAAGAAACCATAGATAAAGGGCTATCAACAAAGAGGATGTATAAACTATTGGCTCCAAATACATTTATTGAAATCATGATAAAAGTTATTTATGTGAAGATTTATGTTCTCACAAAAATATATAAAGAACTACATTATCAATAAAGACTATGCAAGTTGACATTCTTATAACAAACAAAATCCAACAAAGCGAAACTACAAGTAGGTCACCAATATGTTTTTTTTAAAAAAATGTGAAACTAATATCTCATAAAAACCTACCCTTGTCTTTATATTAATAATTTCCCCTTGCTGCTATTTTAAAGTCTACCACTGAATTAGTTTCACATCGAGTGGTGTCAGATATCATAGGTGGTGGTTCACAGGTGTGGGGAGGAGTGGGTTTGGTAGACAGATGTATTTGTATTATGTGTATCTGATGTATTTCTTTTATTTTCTTTTACATTCTGTATACTACGTTTACACAATAAAAAAATTAAAAAGAAAAATAGTAACACTATTTTAATGCACTGTAGTGCACACAAGGCACTGAAGAATATGAAGTAATCCAGAATTTTCCTGATATAGGTTTTGTAATTAAAAGGGACAAAAAAGTACTGGAAAAATACAAACTTTTGTCTTTTCTGTTGTTGTTCACTTTTGGTTAAATGCTTTATTTTCAGCCATGGTAAGTGGGCCACTGTTAGGCCTCTCCATTCAATGAAAAATGTGTGATCTGTTAGGCCTGTGCAATCAATGAATACATTTACCACTGTTATCGCCCCTTCAATTTTCAGAACGTTTCACACATCCACTGATTTTTGGGGATTTAAAAAAGTTCCTATGAACAACATTTTTTTAAAAAAAAACTACAAGAGCTGTCTCTTTGAATTTCTATTTTAAATGATACAACATAGCCAGGGCAAAATTCATCCTAAGTTTCAGAAAAATTTGCACATCCACTGATTTTTAGAAATTTTAACAAACAAACTTAATTACCTCCTACTGCCAGGCAGGAAAAGCACACTCAAAGTACCGCCAACAGATGCCCATCTATCCTTAATAATAATAATAATAATAATAATAATAATAATAATAATAGGCAACCTAACCTACTAGGTAAACATTGGAGTTACTGCCTCTCTGCTTTGCCTAACTCACAGGATTGAGTCGCCTCCCAACAATCCCCTTTTATATCAAAATCCCTTTAGAGAATGAACATGAGTTTTCCCTCACGAAAACTTTCAGGAAAAAAGAGGAGGAGGCACAAGGCAGTAAGAAGAATTCTGGAAAATGTAGTTTGGGAAGGTGAGGACACCTGTGGCAGAGAATTCAAAAGGCCCTGCCCTAAACTACATTTCCCAGAATTCTACTTGCACACTCACATTAAACCCTCAATGTGAGTGTGGTCTCTGCTTGTCCCTCCCTGGGCTGGCCATGTGCTGGAGGGGGTTCTTTTTTGCTCAACCATCCTGCCAGGCATCCCTCCCACCCTCCTGCCTACCCGGGCCTCTCTCATCACCCCCTTTGGGGAAAGATTGGGGCTTCTCCACTCCAGCCTCAGCATCCTCCTCAGGAGGACCAAAGGTTGAGAACTATTGGTTTATTTCTCATAGACTCAGAGATTTCTTGGCATATTCATGTGACATACCTACACACTGCAGCTGACACACTAATGTGTTGTGACACACAGTTTGGAAAGTTCTGCTCTAGATTATGTAAGCCAGTGCTTCTCAAAATGGTTGACTAGGGATCAGTGGCAGTTCATGAACCATCAGCTGCCAGTCCTTTGGGAGTTTCCAGTTTTTTTAAAAAGTACCTAGTGGATACAATTATCATTCTAATCCCTGTTCCACCAGAATGTGTGGGGGCATACTGGTCTCTAACATCAGACACCTTAAAATATACTTCTGCAAGGTATGCTTACCTTAGTTTATCCTTACATTGATCCTGCAAAATAAGTTTGGTTGGTTGGTTGGTTGAAAGCCCTGAGCTTTATACACTTAGTTCAACAAGGATTTAAACTTAGAGGAAAAGCAGGATATCAATCAAACATATGAACAAATAAATATTGAACCCAGATTTTTTTCTGGTTTAAATGCCACATAGGCATGACACCTTTTTGTGCTTGCTCTGAACTTTAAATGCTGATTGATTTCTTTGTAATATTATAGACTCTTCTTTGCTGGCTATTGACATGCTGGCAAAACTATAATGAAGCTATCTTATCTTAGTGCAAATGTATTTAATATATACTGCATTATAGTATGGATCACAATGTGTTAATAGTTATAAAAATACTTGTAAAGGTCCTTTGTTTAAATAGGCTCCATTATTTTGTAACATTATTTTTATTTGCATTTTCCTTTGATATGTCTAAGACTTTTTGACATAATGCAGTACTTTTCTCTAGCAAAGAAAAGATTGTTTTTCATTGGTAATAACATCACTAAAATGTGGGTTTTTTTCCACAAACCTGGCAATAACATATTCTCACGACAGATCAACTTAATTGCTTTTGCATTCATAATAGACACAACAGATGATTAATGCATGGTACATCAAGAAGCACTCTTTGGGAATTACTTAAATTACTTAGGGATAATACCTAAGGCCATAATTACTAAAGGTTTATGTAACTTGCAAATGATGCAAATCATGTTTTCTGCAAATATTTAACAAAACAGCAGCAGCACAAAATGTTCCTTAAAACAACTCTAAACTGCTCTTCATTTGTTTGGGGCATTCCATAACTTAAGCTAATTATAGTTGTTAGCCCTAGATAAACACATTATTAAAATACCCTTTAGCACCTACAGAAGAAATAAGTTTCATAGTCACTAAATTGTTGAACAAATTGTTCTCTTAAAACATAAATAAAAAAAACACACACACACCCACAAGCACCTGCAATTTGCTGGGTTTTTTAGACTCTAAAAGCCTCTGTCTTTTAGAGTCTAAAGATGTGCACTTAAAATCATAAATTTAGGCATTCTGATCTAATAATGTCTTCTAATAGAGACAGGGAGGTTGTGATAGAGACATTGGGAAAATGTCCAATTTCTGATGGTTTTATAATACTGAAAATTAAAAGAGCATCCTCCTACCCTCAGTAATACTGCTGAAACAAAGAACTAGGTGCAGACTATGAATCAAAGTACAGTGGTCCCTATTTTATTTGGCTACTCAGAAAGTCTGGGTTAACAATTATTTATAGTGACCAGAATTCACTGGACACTTGCATCAGTTTTCTGCTTCCCAATTGTAAAGTGACCACCCATCAATCACAGTGGCTGCTATCCGGTAAGCTGGGATTGGGTACTTTTCATGACCTCTGTATATCTGCTAAACTATAAATTCTAAGTGTATGTCATTTGCACCATGTTCTAGTTGGTGGGTTTCAGAATTCCAATTTTAAAAACAGGTCCCAGAACTTTGATAGCTGCCTACATCTATTCTAGATTTAATGTTAGTATGTTCTAGAGTATCCCAATCATTTTAACTGCTTACTAAACATGGTCTAGGACAGGGATTCTCAAACTTTTGAAGCCAAAGAGCCCTTTAAAAAGAAAAGTTTCTCATGTCGCCTCAAGAAACTTTTGGACACAGGGGCCACATTGAATTTAAAATTTGCCAGATGTGCCAGGCCAGTAGCAGCTGACTGGAGAATGTATGTGTGAACTAATTAGAAAAAAAATGAACAAATTCCTATACACACTGCACATATCTTGTTTGTAGTGAAAAAGAAAGAAGGAAGGAAGGAAGGAAGGAAGGAAGGAAGGAAGGAAGGAAGGAAGGAAGAATACAATATTAAAAATGAAGAGCAATTTTAAACAACATAAGCCTAACCCTATTTCAGTGGAAGATCCCAGGAGCCATCCAGCCTATGTAATAATAATAATAATAATAATAATAATAATAATAATAATAATAATAATAATGGCAACCCCATGGACCTGTCAGTCCAACCTACTTCTGCCTTATTGGAAAAGCACAGTCAACACAACCCCAGCAGATGGCCATCCAACTTTTGCAATAATAATTAGACTTGTGCAATCTGGATAAATCAAAATCTGTTTGGTATCCCAAATTTCAGTGGGGGTCCCAATCCATTTTTTGGGAGCCTTCTGAATTTGGGAGGATAAAACTTGTTCCGCAGGCTTCTGGGTTCGAATGTGTCCACTTGAGGGTGGGGAGCCGTGACAGTGTGGGGTTCCTGCTGGTGTACCGCCCACCCCGTGACCCAGCAGCTTCCCTGTCTGAGCTAGCGGAGGTGGTCTCTAATTCGGCCTTGGTCTCCCAGCGCCTTGTGGTGTTGGGAGACTTTAACATCCACGCTGAGACCACTTTATCTGGCACAGCTCAGGACCTTATGGCCACCATGGCGACCATAGGACTGTCACAGATAATATCTGGCCCCACTCATCAAGCTGGACATACTCTCGACCTTGTCTTTGTGGCGGACAACGAAATGATCAGAGTGGAAGATCAAAACATCCTTCCAGTGTCATGGTCTGACCATCATCTGATCACCTTTAGACTTGCTGCGACCCTAAACCTCCGCAGGGGTGGAGGACAAATTAAGATGGTCCGCCCTAGGAGACTGATGGATCCGGATGGATTCCTGAGGAATCTTAGGGTTCTTCCTGCCATGGAGCCTGGCGATTCTATCGACGCCTTGGTGGCTCTCTATAATGGGGAGATGTCCAGGGCGTTGGATACGATCGCACCTGAACGCCCCATCTCGTTGCGTCGTGACAGGCCATCTCCTTGGTTCACCGAGGAGCTGGCTGTGATGAAGCATACGAGAAGGGGGCTAGAGCGCAAATGGAGGAAATCTCGAGATGTATCTGATCGAGCACGGGCTAAAGCCTCTCTTAAGGCATACTCCGTGGCTATACGGGTGGCCAGGAAATCATTCACGACCACTCGTATAGCATCTGCAGCAAATAGATCGTCGGAGCTGTTCCAGGTCGTGGGAGAACTCCTCCACCCACCTGTGGTGGAGGAGATCGCTGAAGACCCTGCAGCTCGGTGTCGCGATTTCGCACACCATTTTGCAGGTAAAGTCGCCCAGATACGTCTTGAGCTCGACTCCAATTCCATCGCAGTGTCAGAAGAGGTGACGGAGGCACCTGCTTGTCCAACCTTGTGGGATTCTTTTAGGCTTGTTCTTCCTGAAACCGTAGAGGAGGTTCTTGGGGCTGTGAGGGCGACCACCTCATGTCTAGACCCATGCCCATCTTGGCTCATTAAATCAGCCAGAGGGGGGTTGCTTGACTGGTTTGTAACGATTATCAATGCATCGTTGGAGCAAGGAATTTTTCCATCTAATTTGAAGCAGGCTGTGGTTCGCCCACTCCTCAAAAAAGCTTCCCTTGACTCCACGGTGCTGAGTAACTACAGACCGATCTCCAACCTCCCCTTCCTGGGTAAGGTGCTGGAGCGGGTGGTCGCCTCCCAGCTCCAGAGTTTCCTAGACGACACCAACTACCTAGATCAGTCACAGTCTGGTTTCAGGCCTGGTCATGGCACCGAGACAGCCTTGGTCGCCTTGGTGGATGACCTCCGCAGAGAGCTGGACAGGGGGAGTGTGACTCTGCTGGTTCTCCTGGACATCTCAGCGGCTTTCGATACCATTGACCATGGTATCCTTCTGGGTCGTCTCTCTGGGATGGGCCTCGGGGGCGCGGTTCTGTCGTGGCTCCGGTCCTTCCTGGAGGGACAGACCCAGATGGTGAAGCTGGGAGACGCCTGCTCTGACCCCTGGCCTTTGACCTGTGGGGTCCCGCAAGGCTCTATCCTGTCGCCCATGCTCTTCAACATCTACATGAAACCGCTGGGAGAGGTCATCCGGACTCGGGGCGGCTTACATGAGGCCACACCCATCAATACAGAAACACCATTAATCAGAAATGACTTAAAGGCACACAACAGCAACAAGGTTAACACTGCAAATACATTTATGTGTAGGTAGCACTTGTTTTAACTTTGGGTTTTAGCTAGGTTTGCTACCATACATGTTTTTGGTAAATATTTCCTTGAAATA
Source organism: Anolis sagrei (assembly GCF_037176765.1). Classification (NCBI taxonomy): domain Eukaryota; kingdom Metazoa; phylum Chordata; class Lepidosauria; order Squamata; family Anolidae; genus Anolis; species Anolis sagrei. The sequence continues at coordinate 56,031,844 of NC_090024.1, read as the reverse complement.
AAGAGATCCTCAGAAAATAAGCAAAACTACTTTAATCTTATTAGAATGACTTTTGACAAAGACTATAGAGAGATCTTCCACAATATCACACATGTGTATTGCAGCTTATTCAAACAGAGTGAAATGATACTCAGAATGCAGTGTATCTTAAAAATATAATGAACAGAATGCTGAGTTGCTGGCATGGTATTTACTTGCAATAGTACTGGGTAAGCAATAAAAAATCTCTGAAGCTTGCAGTATAGGCTGCAGCCCATATATCATAACAAACATTAAAATCAATACCTACATGGTAAAGTTGGTGTCAGTCTTTATTAATACTCTTCAGCAAATTAAAATACATTGTACCAAGGGTCTGCCAAATGTTAAGTGCAAAGGACAGTGTTCAAGATAACATCCATATTCTTACCTGAAGAAAGTAAATCTATATTTTCTGAAAAGATTCTCAACACACAAAAGTCACTTAAGGTGCACTAGGCCAACCATAAAAGTTATATATATATATATATATATATATATATATATAGAGAGAGAGAGAGAGAGAGAGAGAGAGAGAGAGAGAGAGGCAACTGTTTACAATGAGCTCACAAAAAAGTGCATTCGTTTGTTATATCTGTGTTGTTATTTCTGTATGCTGGAAAGAATGATGCAGAATGTGTAGTTTTAATTAATTAATTAATTAATTAATTAATTATATCCTATTTTAGTAAGATTTTGACCCTCTCCAAAATTTAGTCTGCTGTTGCTTTTGATGCTTGTTATTATTGTTATGCTGTTTTATGCTGTTTTGATTTGTTATTGTTTTGCTTTTAATTGTATTGGGGGGGGGGCTTGGCCCCATGTAAGCTGCCCCGAGTCTCTCCAGGGAGATGGAGGCGGGTTAAAAAAATAAAGTTCTTTTTCTTCTTCTTCCATGAGTTTTCTCATGTAAAACTCCCATGAAGGTCCAATGTAATCTATTATATTATGTTACATCGAGTCTGTTTTATCTTGGCTGTTGTATTTTATGATGTTTTGTTTTATGGATTGTTTATGCTTTTATGTCTTGTGAACATGTTGTCTCATTTGTAAGCCACCCTGAGTCCCTTCAGAGAGATGGTGGTGGGATACAAGAATAAAACTATAATTATCATCATTATTATTATTCTCTGTCATAATGTCCATATATTGGTGTTTGGCTAATCGTCCATGTCATCATCTTTCCAATTTCAAAGTATGGTTGTAAAAGCTGGACAGTGAAGAAAGAACAGATGGACAATCAACTCATTTGAAATGTGAAGCTGATTGAGACTTCATGGTCTGCTCAAAAGGCAAAGAAACGGGTTCTAGAATAAACTAAACTTGAACTCTCTTTAGAGGCAAGAATGGCCAAACTGGAGCAAGTGTACTTCAACCACAACATGATTCACTAGAAAAGACAGCATTGAAACAGTAGGAAAAGAGCAAGACCACAGGTGGATTAATTTAACCAAAGAAGTCATAGTCTTAAATTTGCACAGTCTGAGCAAGGTTACTGATGACAGGATGTCTTGAAGATCTCTCATTTATAGATCAAAGCCAAGTTGAGAACAGTTATCACCAACAGGACAAAGCCTCTTGTTCTCTGTTGTACCAACTATGTTGGGTAGGTACGTGTTCATTTCCAAGTGTAATTGAAAAAAATGTTCTTTAGTTTTGAATTATCAACACTTTTTTAGACTAGGTTACAGACTCATGTTGGCCTTGCCATACTCTGAGATCAATAACCTTCCTAGTCTGTCATTATTTGAGAGGATAAAAGAGGTCCTTTTCAGCAGTGACATGACACTTCAGGAATAGGCTTCTATCTGGTGTCCATTTAGGTCCCAATATTGCAAGTTCTTTTGGGGAGATTTTAAAGGTTTGTGTGTTTTGCTTGGCCTGCCATTGCATATGCCACAAGAGAAATTACTGCTATTTGGACTAGATGTTTTTATTGCTGGAGTTGATTTTATTTTTTCCTGTTTTATTACTGGATATATTTTATTTATTTATTGCCAATTTGGAAGGGCTTATTTCCTTATCTTATACTTCATTAGACCTTAAGTATCTATAAGATAAGAATTAAAATGACAGACATAAAAGCTGTTTGAGGTATCCACAAAGGGAAAAACTTATAGTAGCCCACTCATATGTGTATCATGTAATGGAGAAATCTTGTGAAAAATAGTAGAATCAATGTGATGCTAGCCTAAGAAACTCTGCTAGTTCCATCCACAGACATCCACACAACATGAGCACACTGAAAAATTATACAAAAGCACCCTGTTCACACATAGGCTTTCAGATTGCATGAAACAGAGAAGCCTCACATAATTAACCTTTGTGTCAATTCAAATTTTATCAAGCTGGTTCTAGACAAAGATAGTTGTACTTTGTTCTTGTTGAAATCAATTGAAGTTTAGTCAGGATTAACTCATCCATTTATTTCAGTGGCACCCAAAATGAATTAGTTGTCTGAATGAAAGTCATGGTCTCTCTCAATCTCTCTCAAACCATTTAAGGAGGGATTAATGTATAGGGTTGTGTTTGTATCTCTATGTACTAATCTTCTAGCATGAAGTGAAATACACAGCAGCTATTGCTATAGTGGGTACTTATGCATATAAAGACATGAGTCTAGTTAACAACCAACAGGGCCAGATGAAGACCTTCAGAAATCCTAAGCACTTAAAAGATGTATATCTACTTGAGAATATAAACAATAATAAACCAGAAAATAAAAAAAATTCTATGGCCAGAGCTGTGCTCACAGGATCTTAAGACCTGTGAAACAAAATGACAGTAAAATAAAAATGATGTTTATGTTTGTGTAATTCAACTTTCCTTTAATTTGAAAAGTTTTATCCTGATTTTTCTAATTTCAACTTTTTTTTTTTGTAGCGGCCTCTTTCTGATGAAAATTGATGTGGTGTCCCCCTTCCCTTTATTTTCTAACTAAAGGTGTCAAACTCATTCTCATGGATGGATGCCATTTGTAATTGTAAGACTGTGCAATTATATCTTGGTTGCCCTGGCATTGAAGCCTCATAAAATAATAAAAAGATGTGGTGGGCAGATTTGTTCTACAGGACTTGCATTTGACACATGTGTTCTAAACACATGCTTATTTTGCTTAATACTTAATCCAGCCCTACCATCAATTCATTTCCTTTGTGATATAATTCCATCCAGCTACCATATGGCAATTAGAGAAAGCTATTCATTTCTAATTCTGAACATCTTGCTAAATCCATTCCAAATCTTTGGTTATAGCTTTCTGCCAGACACCAAATCTACAGAGATTGCTGGTAAACGCTATCCTAAAAACACCAATAAGACAGGATCTCATGGTTGAGATTCAAAGTTGCAGCACTTATAAATACCTATGCAGATCCTCACTTTTAAGAGCATAGTGATTAGCAGAATTAACAATATTAAACAATACGTCACCTGCAATCTTATTTATGTGATTAGGAACCCCAGGGGTGTAATAGGTGAAAACCTTGTGATGGCAGGACTGAAGACTGACAGGTCGGAGGTTCGAATCCGGAGAGAGTGCGAATGGGCTCCCTCTGTCAACGCCAGCAGCCCATGCAGGGGCATGAGAGAAGCCTCCCTTAAGGATGGTAAAACATCAGAAACATCCAGGCAACCCCTGCACAACATCCTTGCAGATGGTCAATTCTCTCACACCAGAAGCAACTTGCAGCTTCTCAAGTTGCTCATGACACACACACAAATGTGATTGAATACAGGATGTAATTTGCATTATGAGGGCAAAACTACAATTACTTAGATAAATGCTTTAGGAACCATAAGCTGCAACCAGTGGCTAGGCATTTCAATTTTGAATGTTACTGCCTCTCTTATATGTCCTTGTTTGGTACTGAGGTGCCTTCTTCAGATTTTTTGGACAAAGGGAGTAGACTTCAGATCAATAGACCTAAGACCCTAATACCACATTCCCTAAACCTAAACTATAACTATGAACAGCCATCATCTTTGTCAAAAGAAAAACTGAAAACCAAATGTACTCAGTACTCAATGTCAATGTGTGTGTGTGTGTGTGTGTGTGTGTGTGTGTGTGTATTTCAAACATTTGTATTCCATCCTTCTCAACCCCTGAGTAGGCACTCAGGGTAGCTTACAACAATATATAGAGTATTAATTAAATAGATGACGGTGCTGACTTTTTGAAACACAGTTATGTCCAGTATTTATATTTCAGAGAAATCAAAAGATTTAAAAATATCTTGGGGAGCAATGATGCAGGGCAAAAAAGGAATAGATGGTTTCTAGAGATCGAATAGAATTGGAGAAATGCTGCATTGCTCTGATTAGTTTATGTGGGATTCAGATCATAATGTTGGTTCTTTTTCCAATTTTTATTTGAAATGCAAATGCAATTCATATTCACTACAGGTCTCTAAAGGGGATCAAATTTCATTGATAACATAAATCAATGGAACATAACTTCCAAATTAATGTGTTTAGGATCAGGATCTAAACCTTCTTAAATTCAAGTCCTTTAGTTTAACTTTGTTAGGCTTACTAATAATGTTGCAAAACACTGTCTTTGTGTCATATATAAGGAAATATGAGTACAATAGAATAAGCAGTCTCTTTGCTAAACTAATTACCAGTTTTCTCTTTTTTGGGGTCAGGGATAGTTCTTCACACTTATACTCATTGCTCAGAGGTGAGCTCATTTATATATTTCACACTGTATTGCAAAGAGCAATATACTGCTCTCTATTCCTTTTACTTGTTTTTCTTCAGATTTCCTTTTTGCAAGAGTACCAAAAGATCAATACCCTAATGTACACAGATTTATAAATGACCTAGATTCTTTAGATTACTTTCTTTTTTTCTCTTTCTAATACACCAGAAGAAGAGAGAAAGGATCAATAGACTTTTGCAATTTTGCAAGAAGACTTTAACAGGATCAGTGTTAAGGTTAGACCTGCTACTTTCAATATATTTGATGCCAAGGATGGCTTTTGGAGAACTGCAATGTCCTGGCCTTCTCTGCTTCACATCATAGTTAACATTTGGCACTAGATAACCACAACCGAGTGCAAGCAGAGGGTTCACAGGGGTATATATATATATCATGCCATCTCTGCCCTTTATACATTTTGAAGGTTAGATTAGAAATATATTGGTTTTCTTCACATTACAGAAAATTCTGGGGTAAAACTTAGCATTCAATTGTTTTATACATACAATTTCTCTCATATTTAGGTTCAGCCCTATTCTGCAATTAACTACAGGCAAGCTTTATACAAATGTCTTGTGTTATATTATTCCTTTTGTTGTAGTAGAGCCTGTAAGTAACATTGCAAGCAGTAGTATGGGCGCCAGAAGGGGCATTGTTGGCATTGTGTCCTGGATCTGCAGGTTGCTGTTTTCATTCGTGTGTGCTTTCGACTTGGTTTGGATTTTCATGAGTGTGGATTTCCCCCTTCCTTGACCTTGGACCAATTTGACAACAACGCTGCCTTCGTGGACTTTGGAACTTCGCTACTTCAGATTCTGCTTGCTACAACCCTGGACTTCGCTTGACCACGCTTTCTTCCTTGCAGCTTCCTTGTTTTGTTAACCGTTTGCATGCTGAGCTGTTTTGTGTGACTTTCGAAGCGCTTTTGTTTAATCCGTTTCTTTTCTCCGGATAATCCGGATTATTACTGTAGTTACCTTTTTGAACCAAGACTGGTTTTTACTTTGAGTTTTGACCAGAGACATTGAGTTAAGTGTCTCTGAGTCTTTTTCCTTTGTTTAATAAACTCTGTTTTGGAACTAACTCTGAGTCTGACCTTTTAAGGCATCTGTGTCTCGACACCTTTCCTATCCCTGTTTTGTGCTTTGCCGTGATAAAAATACCTTGTATATATTTTTAAAAACCAACATTGCTTCAATTTCACCAAAACATCTTTTCTGTTTCTCTTCCACCCCTTATAATATCATCTCTGAACCTTCCCAATTTACTTAACTACTTGATTCCTATATGGATCCCAGGAAACACCACAGGTCCTTCAAAATACATTTTCCCCCCTGAAGACAAACACAGGAGGAAAAACTGGATATAAGGAACACCACTATTTTCTCTACTACTTGTAATCCAAACCATACAATTCTCCAAGCATAAGGGAATAAAGAGAAGAGAAAGAGAAGTAATCTTGTAAATGTACAAGAAATTACATACTTAATTCTTCAGAAAGACTGACATGAAAAGGCCAAGTCAATTCTTATTGTTTGCATCAAAAATAAATTTTACTGGCACTTGCTGTCCATTGTATAATTTATATATTGATTATTAATGTATGTAGCATTCTTTATGTATGCCACTGATGTACTACAAAATTTACCAAGAATCCAAACAAGCTTTACTCTAAAAGCCCAATCTCAAAATGCTTGTTTGCATGATCGTTACATTAATAATTAGGTCATTCTGATGAAAATAAAGAAGTTGAGAGCAGTCTGAGAACATGCTGCATTTTCTAATAATGTTATCACAATTTTTAAAAAAGATCCAAGATGTCTAGATTTAAAATCAGTTCACTTGTTCTTTCTGTACGGGCTGTACAGGCTAACTATTTTAGCACTTTAGTTCTTGAGCCTTAACTTAATCATGACTGGTGTTTCACACTAATTTCAATAAAACTTCGGGGGAATTCTATGAACATTTAGTTTACAGAAGACCCATTGTTTTTTGGGTTTTTTTCTTAACCTGTTCATATTGCAGTTCTATAATTTATACTCTAATGAAATGAATGGAAATTACTTGTAGTAAATTTTCTAGTATATACATTACTTGAGCAACCTACCATTTACTATTGCCCTTGAAGATCATCCTACAATACTGTTAGGCTGACTATTATTTAACCTTTTTTTCAAATCCATGAGATACCATTTATCTTTTTATTATTTTGTATTGGTGTAAGAAACTTACATTTGCTTCTGTATCTGGCTGGAATTATAGTGAGTATCTTAAGAATAAGCTATTTTAGGTTTTTATGGGGAAAGAAAAGTATGTATAATGCACTTAAATTTCAAAAGGGATTATGAACATGTGCCAAATGATAGCTTTTTAAAACTTGCATTTCATTGGAAAATAGCTGTAAAAAATTTCAATGATGCAATTTTACTTTTTTTTCCTCTCCAGAAGATTTTTACATCAAAGGTAGTTAGTTATATGACGATTTTAATGAGAAAAAGGCCACGACATATTAAATCCCTGGAAAATCATTGTGCTTTCATTTTTTAAGAATTTGCTTCAGTGGAAGTGAATTTTATTGATTTAATAAAAATGTACAACAATCCCTTTCAAACCTTTATCTTCAAAACAACACCACTATTTGCATAAAGATCTAAACTATGGAATCTCAACATTGATTGATAATTGAATAAGTCTTGCTTAAAATTTTAATCCTTGATAGGAATTATATTTTATCTGTTTCTTTTTCTTTTGTGTCAATTCCCTCATTTAAGAAACATGTAAAGTTTGCAAACAAGTTTATTTACCAACAATGATATAATTCCCAAGACAATAACTAATTAATTGTATTATATATACTCCTACCTTTGGAAGTAATTTTTAAAGAAACAGAAGAGAAACCAGCTGCATAATGTAATGGCTCAGTGGGACACATGGTGCCTCCATATGTTCTGGGAGTACAGCTTCTACTTGCCCCAGCCAGCTTGGGCAAGGTTAAAGAACATGGGAGGACAAGCTTAGCCAACAGCTGACCAGTGCACACTGAGAAGATCTTTCCATTTTAGATTTTCTTTTCATATGCAAGTGCTATACATAGCCATGCATTTTGTAATCATGAAGTAACTACTATTAATCAATTGCACGGAGTATTCAGTATAAACTTTTCTTCAACAATCTTGTGAGCCAGGTTAGACATATCACATCATGCAGTATACTATCACTGCAGTGATTTGGTAATGTTTTTATCATAGCCTTATTGTTGTAGTAGAGCCTGTAAGTAACGTTGCAAGCAGAATTATGGGTGCCAGAAGGGGGAAAAGGGTTACTCATGAGCAGGAGTCAGGTGAGGAACAACAGAGGAAAAGGATTCGGGGTATACTTATGGCACCTACAGATGAAGACTCATTTGAGGGGTTCTCTGGGGATGAAGGGTCAATGAGTGAAGGAGAGGAGGGAGACATAATGGATGGGAATAGAGGAAGAAAGATGGTTACTCAGGAGCAAGAATCGGATGAGGAGCGACAAAGGAAGAGGAACCAGGATATACTTACAGCACCTACGGATGAGGAATCATTTGAGGGTTTCCCTGGGGATGATGGGTCATAGAGTGGGGAAAACAGGGATGGCACTGTGGATTGGACTAAGATAAAGGAAGTGCAAGCTATTTGTGTGGAACCAACATCTAGTGATACATTTACAGGATTCTCTGGAAGTGAAGATTGGCAATCGGGGACTACAGCTGAGTCTTGGGGGGATCTAAGTCTTGACAGGAGATGGAGAAGATGGAGGGATGGGCGTGGAACCTCACGAGTTGGAAGCAGCTGCAAGGGATAATCATGGGGCGGTGGTCAGTTCATCTTCTGATGATGATGATGATGTGTAATAAAAGTGGGTTGAGAAATGGAGAATCTTTGCAGAAGGCAAGGTGTTGGTATATATTCATGCATTGGGAACTGTCTGGACTTGTTGCTGCCTTTTTCATGTTCGGCATTGGGTTTGGGATCTGCAGGTTCATGTGTGCTTTCAACTCAGATTGGATTCTTGTGAGTATGGATTTCCCCCTTCCTAGACCTTGGACTGACTTGACTACGACGCTACTTCTGTAGACTTTGTAACTTCGCTACTTTGGATTTCTCTTGCTATGACCCTGGACTTTGTTTGACTACGCTTTCCTCCCTGCGGCTTCTCTGTTTTGTTTACCAGTTGCATGCTGTGTTTTCTTTGTGTGACCTCGGAGAACTGTGTTTGATTCGGTTCATTCATCTGGCTAATCCGGATTATACTTTTGTTTACCTTTTGAACCAGGACTGGTTTTACCTTTGAGTTTTGACCAGAGGCATTGAGTTAAGTGTCTCTTAGTCTTTTTCCTTTGCTGCAATAAACTCTGTTTTGGAACTAACTCTGAGTCTGGCCCTTTAAGGCATCTGTGATTCCAACAGTTATCACATGATGTCATGGTTATCCCATGCTATAAAGGCATTGGGCATTGGGGATATTTTAAATATTGAAAATAAGTTAATGGCCCACTTTCCCAAGATTCAATAGCCAATTTGAATGCAGATGTCTCATGGCACTTCATTGTGAGTGCCAGTTGTGATGTGAGTGTGGTCTGGTTTCCCATTCCTTTGGGGATTCCCAAGGAAATCTTCAGCAGGGAAACACTGAAGTACTTCCGGTACCTGAGTGACGAGGACAAGACCACTCAAGAAAATAGTTGTGTCTTCTGTGGCCTATGCTCTTGAAAGTCTTTTCAGATTTTCTATTTATTAATATAAATGTTTTACATGTTAAACATTGAAAGTCTCTATTAATAGAACTTTACTGCATCAGGGTGCTTTCCAGAGATTTCTCCACTGCTTCCTGTGGTACCCCACACCACAGTGTTACCACCACATGATTACTTTTAAAACATATATTAATTCTTATAAGGTAATAATCTAGGCTATAAAACAATAATATAGTTTAATGAATACAAATTAAGTGTTTCATAAGTGGGACAACCTGAAATAACTCACTGGCATGATCAGCACTTTTGTTTTTCACAGGATAAAAATATCAGAAATTGCAGAAGATATTTTAGTTCATTTTTCTTCCTGTGTAACATCTCACAGTGTGAGATCTGGACAGTGATAGGTGCACTGTAAATACGTTGTGTTGTTATATTACTATGGATTATAAAACACAAGTAAAGCTACTTTAAACAGAATAGCCTAAAACAACTAACTTGCATAGTGAGCATTTTTGTTCTTTTACCAATAGAAAGACATCAAAAATGGTGAAAGGAACGTGTGGTCAGTTTCTCTGGCCTTGTGATTAGAGGCTTTAGGTGTTGTGGGTGTGTCATGATAATGTACAGTAATACTGCTATTCAACTTTATATCTTCTAAAAAAATGGAGCAATTCAATCACAAAACACAAGGTGGATCAAATGGTAGTGTCAACAGCATTAGTACAGCTGACAAAATAAATCATGCTATTACACTATGTAACATGATTTTTGTTCCTGGGTTATAAATGTCATATTCTAACTGGGTTATAAATGTCATATTCTAACTGGTTCTATTATAAACTGCAAAAACTTTGTTTTTGTGTGACATCCTGCAGCCCATTTTGCTATAGTTTTTTAATGAATACCACATTGAGTCTCACCCAATTCAACATAATTTGTGGCAGCCACAAAAATGAATTTCTGGAATATAATAACTACTTTCAAAGTAAGTATCACTCATGGGTATATGAGTTGGTTAATGTGATTCTAATGCTTTTATAAGGTGTTTTAATTCTTATATTTCATATTTTAAATGTCCTTTTATTTTGACTTATGGTGAATTGTACTACTGATTTTATGCCTAGTTTTATGTTGTTGATTTGAGTTTTGGTTTATGCATGTAAGGTATTGAATTTTGTCATTATTTTTCTGTAAGAGGCTTTGAGTCCCCCAAGGGTGAGAAAAGTGGTATATAAATACTGTAAATAAATAAATAAATAAATAAAACAGGAATAAAACTTTTTTCCAAATTTTGTTACATAGTTTTACAAGATAAATATGCCAATGATATGGTATAGTATCAACAACAGCTGTTGTGAGTACAGCAGAAGCAGTTTTAAAATGATATCACACAGCATCATATAGTTTGATAAGACATCAATTCCAATCACATTACTTAATTAACTCCATACCCAAGTAAGCAACTGAACCTCAAACCATACTGATAAGACTCACCGCAAACCTACCCTCAAAACAAGGTATAGAATTAGGGCATTAGGGTGCACAATACAAAATGTGGGTGGACTCCTTCTCATACTTTTTTCCCCCAAGAGTCTATTCATGCTTTCCAACATGTGAGATAGAAAAATGATTGGTGAGGACACAGGCAGAAAGAGCTCTGCAGGGGAATCTTTTCCCCATCACCTATTTATTCTGGCCATTGAGATTTTAAAAGGTAAAATAAAGCATGTCATGTTTTAGACTATGATGAGGAGAGACGTTTTATACAAAGAAAAGTGTTTTCTACCCTGAGAAGTTGTAGTTGTATAAGAAAGCCTTGTGAATGAATTAAGAGATCTGCTGCATTTTATAGCTAAAATTCAGAGGCACAGCTTTTAAAACAGTGCCTCATTTATTCATATAACAGAATAAAAAGAACAAAACACCCTCATCTTAATCTTTAGAGTTTTATTAGGGAATAATATGTTATGATAACGTATGCAGTTGCCATAGAAATGCTGAAGATGTTTAAATAATTGATGTATAATTAACAATGAACTGTTTTAATGTGTATATACTTTATTTGTGTTTGCAGGTAGATTTCCTTAGCTACATTACTCAGATAACCTGCTTCTCATTGCATGACGATTGGGATGTTAACCTACTTTTCAGTTCAAGATAATGCATATCTTACTTGAAAGTATGTCCCCTTTAAATCAATGAGATTTAACTTCTAAGGAAAGAGTTTAGAATCAAGGCACTTGATAATTCTGGCTTTAGAAAGACAGTTAATAAATGATGAGCTCACTAATACAAATGAGATCCTTCCCATCATCCCATTTCAAAGGTTTGGTTTTGTAGAGATAGAAGTTGCTAAGGCATTTTTATGTCATTCTGAATCAGTGCAGAGGCAATACACTAAGTGTATCAGCCATACAATGACATATTCCAGAGTTAAGATTTTTAAGAGTTAAGATTTTTAAGAGTTCTGGGAAAAACAAATGTTCCCCAACTGCTGTTTATCCAATCCCAGTCTAAACAGTGTTCTTTTCATGGCAGAAACGGGCTATGGACACAAAGGAGAAGAAAGGGGGACAGATTTTCTGGTGATGTTGTCCGAAATTGAAATTTCATGTTTCTCTTGCTACTAAATGCTTCAATCTCCTGTTATGAGAACAATAATAGGTGTATTTGATTGCAGGTCTCGCTTCTGTTTAGTGATGAAAGAAAACACTAGTCTATACTAGTCAATTTTTTAAAAAATGGAGTTTAAATCTTGTGTTAATGCATGTAATTCTTGTTTCATACATTATATGTGCTAAGATAATTACTGTTGATATTGTTATTCCACCTTTCACCCTGTTCAGGACTCAAGGTATCTTACAACAGATCAATTAGTTACTTTCTGCAGCAGGAAGTAGAGGCTGTGTTACTTTTTTTTGTAATGACCAGGGCTATCATTCAGTACTTTTCAAAGTAACATAGGGTGTATCTCCACTGTAGAGTTAATGTAGCCTGATGCCAGTCAGAGTTTAATGCTATGGAATTATGGGAGATGTAGCTCTACAAGTTTTTTTGCCTTCTCTGCCAAAAGGTACTGGTACCGCAGAAAACTACAACACATAAAATTCCGTAGCCTTGAGCCATGATAATTATTGTTGTGTTAAATTGCATTCATTCTATAGTGTAGATGGACCTGTAGTGGGGTCTCTGACCTTTTGTTTTTGGATGCATTCTGACTCAGAGTGAAAACATGAGCTGTATTATAGACTCAAGTGTGTTTCTTAGAATTCTTTAAAAATACTTTTGAAAGATGCAACCTTTTCTTATTTCCTCTCTTTTGTTCAAATGAAAAAGTTGCAGCTGATGTCAGAAAGGAAGTGAGAGAATCAGAAAAAGTGCAGAGAATGAAGAGGATACCTTGCCAAGCAAGTTGGTCCAACCAACAGCACTGAGTACAAACTAAGGTTAGGTCTACACTGACCCGTTATCCCAGGACCAATCTGATGTGGCCTGTGTTGGATTGGTCCTGGGATGGTTTTCAAAGCCACCACATCCCCAGCCACTGTGGTAGTGGGAAGGAGTTAAACCCTTTTAAGCACTACTGGATGGCAACTCTTACTATCTCTTCCCATTCTCTATGTCATAGTGATCTTGAGGTGTGGTACGGGTCCTGTTGGCTGGCCATCACCTGGAGTAACATTGGTTGAAGTGATGGAGTGGTAAATGAGTGAGGAAAGGAGAAATTTTCTGCTTCTTTCCTTCTCCCTTCCCCAATCACTCCATTGCCGCAGCCACACAACAGATAATGGGAAGGGGAATTGTGCCATCCTGTGATACCAATCCAACTGTTTACATGAGGCAAAAGTCAGGGGGTGCTCCAAATTCTGGAATGGAATTTAGAGGTTACCTCTAATAATGAACTTCTTTGGTTAACACACATCAACGTCACAGAGCTGATCCAGTACCGTTTCACATTGTGGCCAGTATAGATGTGCCCCAGAAATGGCCAGATTTAAAAAGTTGATGTTGCTTGAAATGACACATATTTGATAACATTTTGTCATAAGTTGTCTAAAAACAACAATAAAAACCTATCTCATTATGCTTCATCTTCCCCCCTCCCCTTCTCATTAGCATTTACAGACAGCATTTAGAAGAAAATACTATTCTTGGTTCATGATGATGAGCTGAATACATGCTCTTTCTGGAAGTAGTTATGCCTCCTATCATTCCCTCCAGATCAATCTCAAGTGGTGGTAGGGGAGGGAGGAAAAGAAATGGAGTCAAAGGTTAAAAGAAAGTACCCAATAACAAGCCATTAAAACCATTAGTTTAAGCTCTTCTGTTATTGTTATAAATTAATATACAGAAATAAGAAGGAAAGAAAAAGGAAGAGAATGCTCGACAACCATGAATTAATCTAATATTGCTAGTAATATTGCTAATTATAACACCTTAATTAGTGTTTTAGAAACTCTCCTGAGCCCAGATAAGTTCATTATTAGAGCTGACCTCTGTTTCTACATTTTGTAAGAAATGTTACTGCTATGTCTGGCAATTTCAGAAGGTCTTCTTCTTAAATGTGTTAATGAATGACAAAGCTCGCAAACAAGAAGAGGTAGCAGAATTATTTATCAAAGCCACAAAGCCCCTTATGCATGGTTTACCTCAAACTCATAATCTTATGTATTTTTTGGAAAGCCTATAATGATACTAATTCTCTAAGCTATATTAAATGTCTTCATTTAGTTTCCACTACAGAATCCCAGTTAAGTCATACCGGGGACAAAAAGAGCAGTTTGACCCATTTACCTCCAAAGTCATGTAAAATGAATACAAGACATAGGAAGTGAACTCATCAGAAAACTGAAATGTGTTTAATGCTAAGTGTAATTTGATTCTTATGTAGTTTTCTCTCAATGGTAAAATAACAATAGTAAACAAAAACAGGGGAAGGCTTTTTTTTATGATTGACCAGCAATCACCTTGTCTTTTCATTCTGTTTAGTTGGAAGGATTTTTTTCATTACCATCAGCATGGGAAAGATATTGATGGAGGGCTGGAGGAATCTAAATGTTTGGGTTTAGTTCATAGCAGATGTCTGCAATAGTCAGTGTAATAAGTTCTGAAGTAGAAAATAATGGGATTCTACCCTAGCTAATCCTACTGCAGCTATCTGTGCCTGGCTACCATAGGCAATTTAAACAACAGCTGCCCTCATAATCCCTAAGTGTGAGCAACAAATCAGAATGGGAGATAGCAAATAAACTAGTCTCATAATCTATTCTCAATATTTTCAAAAATATAGATCTATACATTCAGCTACCAAACTGAAAATCATAAGAAAAGTGGAAGCTTATAAAATAAAAGGTCGTCCTTGGATATATTTCGGAAAAGGCTTTCAAATGGTTTCTAGAGGTCTTCACATGTGTTGATGCTGTTGTTGTACCTGTACAGCTAACTTGACCTGGTTGTTTCATTTCATATGTGCATAGTTTGGAACAAAACATTTTCTGAGCATGTTGAAAGTGTTTTGTTCTATCTGTATTCATATCATTTTTGCCTCTGGTATCAATTTTTCTGTTAAAGAAGCTATTCCCAACACCACATCTACTTTGTTAACTGAACTATAGTTGGAAGTAGGATCCACTGAAGTTAGTGCAACACTTGAGGTCCTTCCAGGAGCAGCCTGAAACATCTTGTGGGATAATTTCTGGCTGCATTTTAATGGACCCAGAGGTAGGGCTGTGAGAGAAGCAGCCTTTGAGTGCTATGTCAGTTACAGATGCTGGAGCCTGAACTGAAGACTGTCTTTATGCAAAGCATATGTTTCGAAATTGCAGCCCACACCCCATTAAATGCTTTAGAAAATTGGTTAAGCCACTTTGCCTGATTTCCTTTTGCCTATTTTACACAAGAGGTTAAAAAGAATTTTAATTATCCCTCTGGGACGTTTGCTAGTTGAGTAATGGGAAGAAGCAGAAAAACTTTAGTGTAATAGGAAGAGAGGAAATAATTTTTAAAAAGGCTTTCCCCCCTGATTTATGGCTTTTTGAAATTTTGCTGATATATTATTAAAGAGAAACTCTCTTTTTTAAAAAAATACACAAAATTTTGCATAAGGATTAGATTAACAATGCAAAACAAATGATGGAATGTTCTTTTTATCTCTGAATAGTGAATACTAAGTTATGATGTCTATATTTTTATCACATAATTTCTCCCTTCACCCTCTTGTGTCTGTTTTGGAGTGATATGTTGTAATCTTTTCCAAAGGTCCCCATGGAGAAATTGGAAACAGAATCCATAAATATAAATTGCTGCTGGTCTGCATCATAGAACTCAATGGTTTCACAAATTATGGAGGAAATGGATAACCTAGGTTTAGTATGCCAAAGATAGACACATACTGGTAGTTGCAGTCACATACTGGTATCTTCAATAGTAATTGTCAGCATAGAGAGGCTGTATTTTTCAGTGGTGCTTTTGCTGAAATGAGCTATTTTTGCTGTTTTCCCTTTTATAAGATTTGATTAAATCTAGTAATTTGTGCAGATGTGTGATCAGACATTAAAATACAAAGTGGAGAGAGGTGCACCATTTATGTTTTTTTGTCATCACCCCCTTAAAGGGGATTATAAAGTTTTCTCTTAGCACTTAATGAAAATGAACTAAAATTGAATTTTCTGGATAGGTAACAAATTTGTATAGTCAAGGCATGTTTTCCCCAGCTTTTTTCAACCATTACCTATTAAAACTGGCATCAAAACAAATGAAATGTAAGCCTAGCTAGCTGTCTATCTGAGTTGTTAATCCATAAAAAATGCCTTTAAAAATACAAAAAACAAAAAAAAACAAAACAGAATGTGCATCTTTTAAAAATATGCACAATATATGGTAAGTTTAGACAATGGGTTATATGTCTCATGTGTTTTATTTATTAATATATTTATTTTATATCATCTTTCTCCTTATATGGGACCCAAAGAGGTTTATAACGCATCACTAAAATGCAGGCAAATATGGGATATGTACAGTTTTATCTATGGATTTTATCTATGGATATGGTTTTCATTTTCTGCTTGGCCAACGCACACAGAACTGGAGCAGAACAACTGTGTTATTAAGATCTATTACCAAAAACATAGGAGTTAGTATATTATGTCTACAATGATGGAAATGTCAGTATAAATCTACATCTTAAAAACATTACATCTTCCCCAGTCATAGAATTTTAAGCTGCTTCTACATAGCCATATAATCTGGATTGGAATGCAGATTTTAAAAATCCAGTTCCATTTTACAGAGTTTCTACACACACTCAGGGAACTATGAAAAACCTCCTGCAGCATCCATAAAACTCCCCACTTGCCAAATCAATCCAAAAGAATTACATTTTTTTTAATCCCATTGGGATAAATGTGCAGAACTGCAGCAGCCCATTGAATGACAATCAGCAATGTAATTCATCTTTAAACTAAAAAAAGAGGGGGGAACAGTTTCTTCTTGTCGAAGGGGGAATGTTTGTTAACTTTCCTAAGAGTACTATATCTTGTTCCTTTTCCTGAATTTTCCAATGCTGGTGATGTTTACACGAGTGCTCCATGTTGCTCTTGAATTTTTTCTCTGCAGCATGCATGCATGATTCTCTGCAGTGCATTTGATCAATGATTTTGAATTATCTCCTGACTTTAGGGATGTGTGTTTTCTAACACACACACACACACACACACACCGCAATAATGCACATCATTCGGGATTTTATAGCATGTGTAGATGAGGCCATATTATTTTGCATTTGTCTGATCTGTCTTTCACTTAAAAGTTTTTTTCCCCTCAGGATGAAAGAATGAAAACAACAGGCCCTGGCTAGTAAATTAAGATCTTGCCAGGTGTGGTAGATAATAATTCTTTACTTTCTTCCCATCTTAAAAATAGAGCTTGTGGAGCCATCTAAGAACTGTCATTGTGTAGGATTCTTTGTACAATGCTCATTTAGAGCTGGTGAGAAGGGTGGGCTATCTTGGTATCGGGAAGAGGCTTGTGTGTGCTATTGTTTTTTGCCAAAAAGTTCACTGGAAGTTTAATTGTGTTAAGGGCATTATTGGGGGGGGGGGGGCTGTTCTTTGTCCCTATGACAGCAATCCATCATGTGTTTTTGACAGGAAACATTTCCCCCCATCACTATACTCCAAAGCAATTAAGTGTCTGGAGTATATCAACAGCAAAGATGGCAACTGCCAGTTTCCTCCTGCCTGGAGAAAATGTTCTTGTTGTTTGTAAAAAGCCCAGGGCAGAAATCAATAATAATCCCTTCTAGAAGGAACAGAAGCTTCTCAAAGCTGTTATTGAAAACTATCTCTGTTTCCAGCCTGTGCTAAATGAGGTTACACTTCCCTCTGAAGATACAGGTCTGCATTTTGGAGGTCCTCCTAAACTCAGAGTTGAACCTAGTGGGCCAGGTATCTGTGGTAGCCAGGAGAGCCTTTGCACAATTAAAACTGCTGTGCCAACTGTGCCATTCCCTGAGAAGCCAGATCTGACCACAGTGGCCACTTGTCTTAGTTACATCTCATCTGTATGACTGTACTCCATGGAAACCAAACTAACACCTGTTTATCTTTCAAATGCTGAGGAAATCTTAATTGCCTCTGCCTGGCACTATCTCGCTGTAACTGAAGATGTTGCATTATTGGCAACAATCCAGCACCTTCCACACACAGGGGCAGCTCAACCCATTACGCAAAGTAAGCATTTGCAGTATAGTTGATTTTGCCCAGGGGCGCTCTTGAGGCGCTCTTGGGGGAAAATAGATCTTGACATATGTGAGTTGTAGTTACTGGGATGTATAGTTCACCTAAAATCAAAGAGCATTCTGAACTCCACCAATGATGGAATTGAACCAAATATGGCACACAGAACTCCCATGATAAACAGAAATATTTATCAGTGATTGTTTGGTGGGGGGGGGGGGGGCTGCCAAAATACTGTTTGCTTACCATTGAAAATTACCCAGGGCCGCCTCTACCCACACATCTTTCCCAGGGCCAGGGGAAGCAGAGCCTCTGGCAACATTTCACGTGAAACAT
The DNA here is from genome assembly GCF_037176765.1 of Anolis sagrei. Taxonomy (NCBI): domain Eukaryota; kingdom Metazoa; phylum Chordata; class Lepidosauria; order Squamata; family Anolidae; genus Anolis; species Anolis sagrei. The sequence continues at coordinate 56,013,327 of NC_090024.1, read as the reverse complement.
CCTCATGAAAAGCAGATCTCTCTGTAAAACCATTCCCATCATCCAGGCAAGAACTACTTTCTCCCTGAGGCACTACAGAAGTGGTGGACTCCAATTCAGGAGCACAAGAACCCACCAAAGCCCCCCCCCCCCTCCTCAGATCAGGCTTCAAAAGACCTTCTTCTGCCAGCAAGCATTTGGAGAAAGATAAGGGACACTGCTATGGAGGTTGTGGTGAGATTTGGGGAGTATTTTAAAATGCATTTTAATTGTATTCATTATATTTTAGCTGCATTTAGCCAGAAGAGATAAGGAACTATTTTTAAATAAGCAATGCATGGAAGTGGAAGAAGACAACAGAATAGGAAGGACAAGAGACCTCTTCCAGAAAATTAGAAACATTGGAGGTAAATTTCAGGCAAAAATTGGTATGATAAGAAACAAAGATGGCAGGGACCTAACAGAAGCTGAAGAGATCAAGAGAAGGTGGCGAGACTATACAGAAGATCTGTATAGGAAGGATAATAATATTGAGGATAGTTTTGACGGTGTGGTGAATGAATTAGAACCAGACATCCTGAGGAGTGAGGTTGAATGGGCCTTAAGAAGCATTGCTAACAACAAGGCAGCAGGAGACGACGGGATCCCAGCTGAACTGTTTAAAATCTTAAAAGATGATGCTGTCAAGGTGATGCATGCCATTTGCCAGCAAATATGGAAAACACAAGAATGGCCATCAGACTGGAAAAAATCAACTTATATCCCCATACCAAAAAAGGGAAATGCGAAAGACTGCTCAAACTTCCGTACAGTGGCCCTTATTTCTCATGCCAGTAAGGTAATGCTCAAGATCCTGCAAGGAAGACTCCAGCAATACATGGAGCGAGAGTTGCCAGATGTTCAAGCTGGGTTTAGAAAAGGTAGAGGAACGAGAGACCAAATTGCCAATATCCGCTGGATAATGGAGAAAGGCAGGGAGTTTCAGAAAAACATCTACTTCTGCTTCATTGACTATTCTAAAGCCTTTGACTGTGTGGATCATAATAAATTGTGGCAAGTTCTTAGCGGGATGGGCATCCCAAGCCACCTTGTCTCTCTCCTGAGGAATCTGTACAAGGACCAAGTAGCAACAGTCAGAACTGACCACGGAACAACAGACTGGTTCAAGATTGGGAAAGGTGTACGGCAAGGCTGCATCCTCTCACCCAACCTTTTTAACTTGTATGCAGAACACATCATGCGATGTGCGGGGCTGGATGAATGCAAAGCTGGGGTGAAAATTGCTGGAAGAAACATTAACAACCTCAGATATGCAGATGACACCACTCTGATGGCCGAAAGCGAGGAGGAACTGAGGAGCCTTCTAATCAAGGTGAAAGAAGAAAGCGCAAAAGCTGGGTTGCAGCTAAACGTCAAAAAAACCAAGATTATGGCAACAAGAATGATTGACAACTGGGAAATAGAGGGAGAAACCGTGGAGGCCGTGACAGACTTTGTATTTCTAGGTGCAAAGATTACTGCAGACGCAGACTGTGGCCAGGAAATCAGAAGACGCTTACTTCTTGGGAGGAGAGCAATGTCCAGTCTCGATAAAATAGTGAAGAGTAGAGACATCAGACTGGCAACAAAGATCCGCCTAGTCAAAGCCATGGTATTCCCTGTAGTAACCTACGGATGTGAGAGCTGGACCTTAGGGAAGGCTGAGCGAAGGAAGATCGATGCTTTTGAGCTGTGGTGTTGGAGGAAAGTGCTGAGAGTGCCTTGGACTGCGAGAAGATCCAACCAGTCCATCCTCCAGGAAATAAAGCCCGACTGCTCACTGGAGGGAAAGATACTAGAGACAAAGTTGAAGTACTTTGGCCACATCATGAGGAGACAGGAAAGCCTAGAGAAGACAATTATGCTGGGGAAAGTGGAAGGCAAAAGGAAGAGGGGCCGACCAAGGGCAAGATGGATGGATGGCATCCTTGAAGTGACTGGAATGACCTTGAGGGAGCTGGGGGTAGTAACGGCCGACAGGGAGCTCTGGCGTGGGCTGGTCCATGAGGTCACGAAGAGTCGGAGACGACTGAACGAATGAACAACAAGCTGCATTTTAACCATTGTTAAAATTGGGGTTTTTTTTGTATTCGCATTGTTTTAAATTGATCAAACTGTGTAGTTGTTAACCATCTTGAGTCCCTTCAGAGAGAAAGCGAGGTATCAGTTAATTAATTAAATTAAATTAATTGAAGAGTTTTTTGAATGATATATTTATTGAAATAGATAATATTCTAGGATTAAATATTACTCTGGATGCTAGGTTAGCATTACTAATGGACACCACAAAGTTGAATTTAGAAATGGAAAAAAAATGTGATTATTTTATTCACAGTGGCAAGAATGATAACTGCAAGGAATTGGAAAATGGTAATTAATCTTAAACTGGAAGCATGGCATAGGGAGGAACATAGCCTTAAATGATAAACTATCAATGGAAATGATGGTATTCAGGGGGAAAATTAACAGATCAGATATTGATGCATACTGGTCGTTCTTTATTAAATATGCTTTAGAGAGTGAAAATGGAAAACAATATAACCTTGTTGGTCAGGAATTTTGGATATGACATTTGATTAATGGTTGACTGATAAATATATGCTGAAGGAAAGGATACTTGTTCAGGCCTTGGTGGTGGGGCTATGTGTTTGTAAAATGTTCAGTGTTTTGTGTTTTGTTTACACTGTAAGTTGTTAATGTATATAAATAAAAAACTACAATTAAAAAAGAAAAAAGTTAATTAGGTATAAATATAGCCAGCTATTGGTGAGTTATTGGATACAATCCCCAATGTTTGTTGTATCATCTTTTATAGCTTAGAATTGGCATATCTCCATAAATGTAACTTCTCAAATTGCCACCATCCTTCTCTGCCTCTTACAGTTCACATAAGGGATTCTATTTAAAGTGAGGGAAATAAGAACAATTGTCTTTTATTGGTCTTTCAGAGGCAGTGTAAGGCATATTAATTTGATAAATTTTGACATTCTGAGCCTGACGTATTTACTTCTTCTTTAATCAGAACTGTATTCTATTTGAACTTATGTCAATTATGCTGATTATGCTTACCCTGGTTATGCTTACCTATTGATGTCTGTCTGTCATTGAGAATGATGAGCTAATCTATGTAAAACTTGTACATATATTGTAAATGTGTCTGTCTCTATGAATATAACCTCTCTATTTTTAGCCTGTTAAAGACCACACTAATATGTTAGCACCTACATCCCTACTGAGAGCAGTAAGGCCAAAACCTATCTGAAACAGAGATAAAGCAGATGTATTTCTTTCTACAAAGATTTATATAAAACACCAAGTAATCTCATTTTATGTTACTAGTGATGTGCTATGTAGTTAGTTTGTCATCTCTAAGGTAAAGGTAAATGTTTCCCCTGACATGAAGTCTAGTCATGTCCAGCTCTAGGGGATGGTGCTCTTCTCCATTTCTAAGCCAAAGAGCCACCATTGATCTACTCAAATTTGGACATTTTTGAACTGCTAGATTGGCAAAAGCTGGGCATAACAGTGGAAGCTCATTCCTCTCCCTGGGTTTGAACCGCCAATCTTTCGGTCAGAAAGTTCAGCACCTTTGTCATCTCTAGCTGAATATTATTCAAAATTGGGTCTTGAATGTAGATGTGATCCATACATAGCACACATTGTGGTATGATTGGTATTTAAATACTGTGAAAACTGCTCCACATGGAAAGTCAATTTAGTTTTGCAGGGCCTGATACGGATATAATGGCTTCTTCTACTATCTTATCTTTAGTGGTTCAGAAATTGCAGCAGCATTCTCCCACCATCAGTAGTGGTGTCATGGCAGCAGAGAAAGGACAATCATTTTCTACATTGGCAGGCTTCATCACCACCAAGATCCCTGATTCAAGAACATTGGAGCCTGATGTGTGGTTGAATTCTGAATTCTTGTTATCATAACAAGACCCTGCAGTCCTGGATGTGATCAGAGGTTTGCTTCTAGTTTATACTTCTGGGTTTTGTAACTGATTTTTAGACAATTCTCTGCCCCCAACCTGGGACTTTGAGTGGGTTTGTAGAGTTTTGAGTATGTAAAGTTTACTTTTGAGATATATATATAGATAGATAGATAGATAGATAGATAGTATTCCCTGGTTGCCACTTTAAACATTTCAAAGATGCAGTAGTTATTATGTCTCCATCAGAATAATTTTACACCAGTGGTACATTTTTTTTCTTACAGTTACACTGGGTGCCTTGGTATCCACTGGGATTTTGTTCAAGGATCCCCCATGGATACTAACATTCATGGGTTCTCATGGGTTCTCATGTCCCATCATATGCTGTTCATAAATTGTTTTAAATTGTTTTTAAATTGTGTCCAATTTTAGCCTCTTTTTGTAAGCCGCTCCGAGCCCCAGGGGAGTGGCGGCATATAAGTTCAAATAATAAATAAATAAATAAATAAATAAATTAATAAATTAATAAATATAGAACGGCATAGTAAAAGGCATTCTTTATATAAAGGAGATTCCACCTGAATATTACGAGGTAAGAAGAATTTCCTGACAGTAAGAGGTGTTCGATAATGGAACTCTGTCTCTGAGTGTGGTGAAAGCTCCCTCTTTGGAGGTAATTTGATTGTGCTTTTTCATGAATGGCAGGAATTTGGACTTGATGGCCCATGTGCCCATCTATGATTCTATAAAATTGAACAATATTTTGAATATTTACAAGCCACGAATGGTTGAATGTGTAGATATGGAGGGGCGACTGTACTATCTAACCCAGTGGTTCTCAACCTGTGGGCCCTCAGATATTTTGGCCTTCAACTCCTAGAAATCCTAACATCTGATAAACTGGCTTCGATTTCTGGGAGTTGTAGGCCAAAACACCTGGGGACCCACTGGTTGAGAACTACTGATCTAACTACTGAATCCCATCTTGGGAGAAAGGTGGGATGTAAATTCATAGCGGAAATCAACTACAGGGTTTTTACTACCTGACAATTTTTACTTTATTAATGATAATAATTAGTCAATGGAAAACACAAATTTCCCTCAAAGAGCAGTTTATCTGGTTTCTTATCCATGATGCACACATTCTTTATTTATTTGCCAAGGGCCATCAATGGAAACAAATAAAATCGCTTACAATATATGTACACTGTCACATAGCCAACTTACAACTACACAATAACAATATTAAAATAAATAAATAATATTTCCTATATTTTCCTAGGGTTTCTATCCCATATACGTTTCTTCTTCCCAATATGATACATACCAAGTTTAAAGCAAATTGCATTTTAATACCAAGGGGATATACCATTCTTTTTTTATTAGTGTAGGAATTGCAAAAAACTTCTGTGTATTTCTCAGAGAATATTAAGATACATTAAAAATAATGAAATATAAAGGAAAAACTGAGGAATTTTGTGGTGAAAACTAAAACTTCAGGATTGGGGGAGGGGGGGTTGTCAGAGTTAGACTCTCCAGTCTCGGCACAGCAAGCGTGAGGTTTCAAAATAAACAAACTCAGTCAGCATTCTTAAGTTTCAAGGTAGCTTTTACTAGGAACGTCTATACACAAATGGCTACATGATGGTACTAAACGATGGCGACGAACAAAGCATAGTAAGAAAAACACACAGCAAACAAGAGATCCGCCCTTCTGTCTTATCTATGTTCTTGGCTGGTACACTCCCTAGTTTTCTCAGGGCAAAGGAATTTTGTGTTATCACAGTTTCACTGTCTGGCCTGTAACTTTGTAACAATAACAATTCTGCATATGTGAACTGAACAATAAATGAACATGACTGAATCCATCTTTGAAAAGCAATACTAATACATTGCAATGCTAATACAAACACATTGAAAAACATACATGTGAAATAACTACAACTATTCTGACAGGTTTCTGTTACTCCGTCAGGGTAAACCAAGTGAATAAAATAGATTGTAAATTATGGAATTAGGAAATTATGTGGTACAAATAATAAAACAGTGTAGAAAATATATTTGAAGCCATGTTCTGGTTGCTTGTTTGAAGGACATTACAAGAGTTGCTACTGAAAGCAGGATGAACTTTCTTAAAGAGAAATCAGTTCTTTTTCACAAATCTTCTTTTCATTCCAAAAAAAGAGGGGGCACCGGTACACCCAGCAATCTGCAATTGGAAGCTCTCCCTTTGACAAAGGAGACTGACAACATTCTTTCTCTTTGGTTTCACTTACTGATCTGTGCTAAGATGTGAGCTCTAATGATCCAAAGGCACAACAATCTGCTTTAGGAAATGCTCCCCTCAAAAGGAAAAGTAGCCCTCTTAGTGGACTCCTTTCAAGAGTCGTTAGATACTTTGTAGATGGGAATAAGCTTCTCTCAAGCATCAGGTTCTTCATGGCCAGCAACAAAGACTTTCCTTTCTTAAAAAAGCTACAGTAGACAAAAAGCATTTAAGAAAGGCTTTGCAAGATTTTATTTCAATTTAAAATTCTTGTCCTGATCCTCAGCAATTATGGCACAATCATAATGCTTTGGGAACCAACACTATGAAGTTGCTGAAATTCTGAGAAATGCTTCCAGGGGCATTTAATTCTTCAATTGGTTAGGACTTTTTCTGGTATGTGATTTCAGAAAGGGGAGGGAAAGAGGCAGGTGTTATATCCAAAACACAATCAAATTCAACAGAGGCAATATTAAATGTGCACAACTATTTCCAATATCTGAACAAAAATGTATTGTAACACATTTTCTGTTATCTGTTTCAATAGGCAAAGAGAACCATTTTGTACTATGTGTATGTAGCAAGAAAAAATCGAATATGAGCCTTCATCAAACACCACAAACATGTTGAATAACCACAGATTCAAAGCCTCCTATTTCAGTACAATGACAGATTTGTGCCATGGAAATATGTCTTGAAGGGGACAAAATATCTTTTCTTGTATATATTTACACAAAAGTAACTTGTATTTAGATCAGTAGGATATATTGCCATGCACATATGCATAGGATTAGCAACTCTGAGTTTGACACCACTTTTTAACTGTCATGGTTCATTGCTATGGAATTATAGTTCTAATTTGACAAGGCACCAGCACTCTTTGGCAGAGAAGGCTAAAGATCTTATAAAACTACAACTCCAACAATTTAATATTAAATAAATAATAATGACTGATGTTTATTTATTTATTTATTTATTTATTTGGTAATTTTGTATACTGGTCTTCTCACCTCCATTCAAGGGACTTGGGCCGGTTTCCAACATCAATATTACAGACCGTCATTAAAACATCATATTTCTAAATCACACTAAAACATTAAAACATTGAAACAATTAAAATGGCAAAAATACAATCATATGATTACATGTTATATTACACTGGGTTGTTAATGTCTCTTCATGTAATGTAAGAAGTTGACACAAAGTAAGTCCAACACTGATGATGGCATTCTTTGTTATTTTGCTGATATAAATGTAGGATTGCATTATTTTTGAGCAACAGGGCAATGTTTCCATTGAATAAGGTGGGTTCCTCCCACCCCTCAGACATTAGAGCAAAATTACTGATAAATCCATTAGGAGAGCCTCTGTCACTTCCATGGAGTATCACTGACAATGTTCTTTGCTGCTTCAAATACCACAGACATTGTTGGTTGGGTGAACACTTCAAAGGAGGACACTGTCCCACTCTGGAGATCTGCTCTAGAAAAATTGTCAAAATATTTTTTTTCTCCAGAGAATCTGAAACCATTGTAGGAAAGATGTCTATGGAGACCTTCCTTTCCATAGCTATGTAACAGTCATGTGGCTGCCACTCCAGTTACAATACCTCGGTGCTTGGAAAGTTCCAACAAAACAAGACATTTCAGATTAAAGAACATGGAAGAGAGAGCAGACTGGGGGTTTAAACAATGTGATGAAGGTAAGGAGACAATGAAATGATAGTTGTGTGAAAATTATGCTTTAGCAAAGCTTTTTTTAAAAAAAACCTCCTTAATTGATGACATTTTTTTTCCTTCAACATAAGTTTTTCAGAAGATTGGAACTGTTTTCAGTTTAAAACTTAGCAGACAAACTACTTTAAGCATTCTTGGGACCTATCCTCATTTGTCTTATACTGCTTTCAATGATGTTGTATTTTCTTTCTTCTTCTTCTTCTTCTTCTTCTGTTCTTCACACTATATCTTTTTTGTCTGTAAAAGGAAAGATATATACAGACATTCTATAATATTGTTACATTTTCAAGATAACTTAACTTATATGGGAAATGAATAAGCCAAGCAAAATCCTACAGCAGGTGTTATCTGCTGAACAGTGAAGTTGAGACCAACAGAGGGATCAAGTAAGAGTTAAGAAACTTTCATTATTTCCCCCCCTTATCTGTCAGGTTTCACATTCTAGAAACTCTGTATGTCTAAATCCTGCTTTGGGGGCCTTTTTATTTGGTGGAATTAAATTATTGTCATAAGTTCCATTTTTGTAGTCACTTTGCAGCCATGATTCTGTGCAGAGCCCTTTGTGGACTTATCCTAGTTTGACTAGATTGCTCTTGGAAGCGATCAGAGAGCTGTAAAATCACCAGCCTTCGCTTTTTACCTTTCCTGTGGGCTTTGACCAACATGACAGTTGCCTCAGCTTCACAGCTGCAGCTGCAGCTTTTCCCTTTCAGCTTTGCAAGCTACTCAGCTGTAGGAATTGCAGAAGTCTGTCTGTTTTGACCTGTAAATCCTTTCTAATTTCTTGCTGTCTTTGTGCGCAGGAAAGGATGTAACATTGCTACATCCTGCGATTAGACCTGAGGCCCCTAGAGAGCGACTGACTCCAGAGCAGAAATGCCAAAGCCAAGAAAACATTGATTTCAAGCACACGGCTCCTAAGTCTAATCAAATTTCAGTAATATCAGCCTGTGACCTTTTCCTGAATGAGTGAATTTATGCACAACTTAATCCCTGGCTCCCTTATCACTTGGTGTGTGCTTGTGCTGCCTTTAGCATAATTATTGGATAATTTTGAAGCATTAATTTCAACATGATTGAATTTTAGCCCGCATCGTATTTCATATATGAGAGAAGAATGATTTTCTATATTCTATAGAACATCCTGAAATACCAAGTTGGAAGAAAAATAATTCTGAAAGATCCACAGTTTTCTTACTTCTACAATTTTAATATCACAGTGTATTGACTTGTGACGTAAAGACACAAGACTTTAAACCATAAAAAAACATTATTTCAAGTCTCATAGAACAATTAAAGGTACTGATATTTCATCTGTGTTCTTGTTGTGTACCTTCAAGTTATTTTTAACAAATGGTAGCTGTAAGACAAACCTCTAAACCTTTGTGACATGATTATTTCAGAGGGCATGTGCAATGGCCTTCCTCTGTGGTCCCATCTACACTGTCATATAATCCAGTTTCAGAATGCAGATCAACTCCATTGAACTAAATTATTTGTCAATGTAGACTCATAAATCCACTTCAGTGCAGTAAATCTGCATTCTGAAACTGGATTATATGACAGTGCAGATTCTGTTTCAGTGTCTTCATTCAGCATTCAGACTATTACATCATATTGACTTTTGGTTCATATAGAGATTCTTGCTTGCTTGATATTATTATTATTATTATTATTATTATTATTATTATTATCTTTATACCTCACTCAAGGCAGCTAACAATCAACACTAGACAAGTTTAGAAAATTTAATACAAAAGTAAAAATAAAAATAAAATATTAACAGTTAGTAAAAACAGAATTAAAATACAATAAAACACTAAAATGACCTTTAAAACTCATATCCCCCTCAATCCCAGCCAACCTCCACAAAGTTTGTCCCTTCCCCCAAATGCCTGTTGGCAGAAGAAGGTCTTGACCTGCTTGTGGAAGGCCATCAGGGACAGGGCCATCCTGGTCTCTCTTGAGAGGGAGTTCCACAGTCTGGGATCAGCCACTGAAAAGGCCCTCTCCCATGTTCCCACCAAGTGTGCTTGAGAGCATGGTGGGACCAAAAGAAGGTCCTCTTCAGTAGAACGTAGATGTCTGCCAGGTTCATATAAAGAGATACGGTCCTTCAGCTAACTTGAACCAGAGCCGTATAGAGGTCAGCCCCACCCCCTTGGCAGAGGAGGGATGAAAGATTGCTTTGCTGTCCTCTATAAGAGAGTGGCCAGTGTGTAATCAGTCCTGGAACCATGTGCCCAGACAGTGGGAAGAAGGAGCAGGGCTTGGAAGTCCATTTAAGGCCCCTTCCTCCACTCTGTGGAATTCATAAGTTGAATGGACAGTAGCATTGGCTGCTGCCTGTGATATGTCTATTGTGTGGATTAAATGGGGCAAATTACTTCCATTGTCTTTCCCCCTTTTCAATCCTTGTCTTGGTTTCCATGTCCATGATTTGAACCCTGGTCCTCAAAGCCCAATGCTCAGACTACCACACCATGCAGGCTGCCTCTCTTGGCCTTTCAGAAAGGCAAGGACAAGTCATTGTAAAAAAAAGCAACAAAAAACCTTGCCATTAACCCCAATGCTAGGGCCACTAGAATCAACTTAAAGGCACACAACAAGATATGAGATGAATCCTATATAAACTTAATGTTCATTCATAAATACTCCTGTTCTGCAATAATATGAGAATTCTGTTTTATTATTCCTTGATAACAGAGGAATAAAGTCAAAATAAATAATTTCCCATACCCTTATTATTCAAATAACCACACTGATAAATGAATTCAGGCTAATTACAGCCACAGAGAATTCTCAGTATGAATTTTCTGAAGACAGAAGTCGAATGGCATGCATTTTTTTTTCCTGTATTGGTGACTAGAAGCTGAAGGCACAGCTTTATCAGGCCAATTTGTGGTATCTTATGCTATAAAAGTTAATATGGGGTTGGTTCTCTTACGTTAATCCATTCCCACTTCTAGGCATCTATTGGTAGGCACCCCTCACTTGTGACAGTCTTCGTCAAACCTTTTACTTGGGATTATGAAGATTTCTGTTCTTTTTTCAAGCTTCCCATGCACGTGCATTTTTAATACTACTATTTATCTACCAAACACCTTTTTTACTTTGTTTAAGGCAGTATGGTGGAGATGGGTTGAGGAAGATGACAGCACTTTGCCCTGTGGTGTTAGTCTGTCCACCATGCATCAAACATATTTTTTTTGTTATTTCTTTTTCATATTTTGGAAATGTTTCTCTTCTGACAACCTGCCTTGATTTATTCCACATTAAAGCTCATAGAGAATACTGTAGTACAGAATAACAAGCTTCAAAGTTGTCTTTTACTTATTTTGACTGCTGTTTCCCATGTCAGCCCCGCATCAGCTTTTCCCAGACTGTCATAGCTAGTGATGGATATATCTGTCATTTTGAGGGGTTTGCCGTTTATCATCTCTTCAGCCTTGCTCCATCCCATTTTCACATCCATATGTGAGGGTTTAAAAAAAAAAGCTTCAGAAGCTATGTATGCAATTTCTTCAATGTTTTTAAATATGCATTTTAAATAAATAACACAGATTCCCAGGTATAGACAACTTTATTAGGTCCAATGACTGATTTGTTGGTTTAGAACTCTCTGGAGATCGCATGAATTGACGAAAATGTCCCCACCCAAATATTTAAAAATCTGAGTGATTAGAAGAATGGTTTTGAAGATTTTTTTTTTAAAAAAAAGAATGGTAAACAACATTTAGGGAGGGAGTTCCCACCTCTGGAAGCCCCTCTGTACAGAAATAAAGCTGGCCCCCTCCTTTCTCTCCTTCAAAAACCAGTTGAAAACCTATTTTTGCTCACTAGCATATGAAGAGGAGGATTAGATGAAGAGAGACCACTACCAGACTTTTAATTGGAAATTATTAATGTATTTGGGCCTTGTTACATCGTATTAGCCCATTTAGCATCATTGCCCATAAATTCAATGTACACATTGTTGAACCTTCATTGGCTTTTGTAAATGAATTCAGATGATTTATGTTCATGTTTTATGTTAGTTACAATTTTGGATAGATTTCATTTAAGTTATAGCTGTTATGTTTAAGTTTTATGTTGGGTTATCCTGGATTATTACATTTGAACTTATTGTCATTGAAGCATTAAATGTTTGCCTTTTGTTTGTTGGAATCTGCCCTGAGACCCCCCTAGGGAGATAGGGTGGAATATAAACAAAGATGGTGGTGGTGGTGGTGGTGATGATGATGATTATTATTATATTCAACAATCTAACCTATCGAAAAGCCATTCCTTGAGCCTTCTTTTCTCCGACAGCCTTAATTTTAGGATCACATAAAGGGAAGTCCAACGAGTCTGACAGAGTCAAGCAAATAAGATTCAAGGAAAAATGCAACAGAATGTAAGAACAATTATTGACTTAATTGAATATTATGAAATAAAAAAAAGTAATGCTACTGGCCCTAGATGCGGGAAAAGCATTCGATAATGTCTATTGGGATTTTTTAAAATTATTAATGAAAGAAATGGACATAGGCTACTACTTCCAAAACATAATAAATGCTATATATGAATATCAAGAAGCAAAAATATTGATAAATGGGAAAGAGAGAGAAAAAGTAGTAATACAGAAAGGCACAAGACAGGGGTGTCCATTGTCACCTCTGATATTTATTCTAGCATTGGAAGTATTACTGGATAAAATAAGGGAAGATAAGAAACTGAAAGGCACAAAAATCCAAAGAAAAGATTATAAAATTAGAGCATTTGTAGATGATATAATTTGTATAATAGAAGAACCTATGGAAAATCTGGGGAACTGGCTAGAAACAATAAGAGAATTTGGATAATCGTCAAGATTACAAATAAATCTGGAAAAAACAAAAACAATAACGAAAAATATATCAAGTAAGGAGAAAGAAAATATAGAGGAAATTTGGAAAAAACAAATTGTGAAAAAACTAAAATATCTAGGAATTATCTTAACACCAAAAAACCTGCAATTGCTACAAAAT